>NC_058080.1:342050738-342726898 GCF_014858855.1 Bufo gargarizans
AAAATCTACCCCCTTTCTGGTCATATCAGTGAGTGGTTTAACAATAGAGGAATAATTCAAAATAAACTTCCTGTAATAATTGGCAAAGCCCAAAAAACGCATCAGCGCCTTCTGATTCTCAGGAAGCTCCCACTCAAGCACAGCGCGGACCTTCTCGGGGTCCATGCGAAAACCAGAAGCGGAGAGAAGAAACCCCAGAAATTGAATTTCTGGAACCGCAAACACACATTTTTCCAGTTTCGCGTATAATTTATTCTCCCGCAGGATGAGCAAGACCTGACGTAAGTGTTCCTTATGAGTTTTGAAATCAGGAGAAAAAATCAAAATGTCATCCAAATACACTAATAAAAATTTTCCCATAAAATGATAAAAAATGCTGTTCACGAAATGCTGAAAAACGGCTGGGTCATTCATCAAACCAAAAGGCATAACCAAATTCTCAAAATGGCCCTCAGGGGTATTGAAGGCCGTCTTCCATTCGTCTCCTTCTCTGACCCTGACCAGGTTGTATGCCCCTCTTAGATCTAATTTGGAAAAGACTTTAGCCCCAACAATCTGGTTAAACAGGTCCGGGATCAGAGGAAGCGGATAAGGGTCACGAATAGTGATACTGTTCAGCTCCCTGAAATCCAGACAAGGTCTTAAAGAACCATTTTTTTTCTTAACAAAGAAAAAAACAGCGGCAACAGGTGACTTTGAGGGTCGTATGTGTCCTTCTCTCAGACTCTCAGAGATATAAGCACGCATAGCGACCCTTTCAGGTTGGGAAAGATTGTATGAATGAGATTTAGGCAGCTTGGCGCCTGGGATGAGATTAATAGGGCAATCGTACTCCCTGTGCGGGGGCAAATCCTGAACTCCACTCTCAGAGAAGACATCCGAAAATTCAGAGAGAAAAGGTTGTCAAGTCTTAGTAGAAACCTCAGAAACAGATGTCGTGAGGCAATTGTCTCTGCAAAAGTCACTCCAACCATTTATTTGCCTTGCTTGCCAATCAATGGTGGGGTTATGTTTAGTGAGCCAGGGTAGCCCCAACACAAGAGGAGTAGGTAATCCGCTAAAGACGAAACATGACACATCCTCAACATGAGCATCACTCACAATTAAACGAATATTTTGAACTATGCCCTTTAATTATTTCTGAGAAAGTGGAGCGGAATCAATAGCAAAAACAGGAATATCCTTTCCCAAAGTGCATACCTGGAAACCATGAGTCATCACAAAATAATTATCAATGAGATTGACAGCTGCTCCACTATCTACAAAAAATGTTCTTGCTCTCTTTCGCCACCCTGGCAGGCAGGACAAAACGGGAACTACAAGCAAACGGAAAACCTTCAATTTCCGCCTCAACCCTGCCAATAGTAACAGATGGAACATTTTTAAAAGATTTTTTCCTTTTTGTTTCTTTATTACTCCCAGAAAATTGCCTGAATCTCCTAGAGGGACAAACATTTGCCAAATGATTTATACCTCCACAACAAAAACAAACCTTCCCATGCGGGCTGAATCTTCTATTGTTGGAGGCAATCAACCCCAGCTGCATGGGCTCCTGCTCAGAAGGGGCTGACAGCGACTGAGACCCCTGCGCACAGAATGAGACCGCTGCACTGTCCTGGGACTGAGTATGACAGGAAGGAGAGATCTCTCCTCTCTCTCTAAGACGACTGTCAATACGAACGGCCTGAGACATAGCAAAGTCCAAGGAGATAGGCCTCTCATGAAAGGCAAATGCATCTTTCAATCCCTCTGAAAGACCATGGCAAAATTGACTTCGGAGTGCAGCATCATTCCAACCAGTATCAGCTGCCCATCTCCGAAATTCTGAGCAGTATATCTCTGCGGATTGTTTACCCTGGCATAACAGACGTAGCCTAGACTCAGCCAAAGCAACACAATCCGGATCATCATATATCTGACCCAGGGCTAAAAAAAATTCATCCACTGAACGGAGGGGCCGTGCCCCCACCGGCAGCGAAAAGGCCCACGACTGAGCGTTACCCCTGAGCAGCGAGATAATGATCCCCACCCTCCGTTCCTCATCACCAGAGGAATGGGAAGAAGGCGAAAATGGAGTTTGCAAGCCTCTCTGAAACGCACAAAATTCTCACTACCCCCGGAGAAGGTATCCGGGAGCAAGATTTTAGGCTCAGAGCAATCTCCATGAACGCAAGCTGAACCGGTCACTTGAAACTGAGAAAGAGTCTTACGGAGATCAGCTACCTCCAATGAAAGACCCTGAAAGCGTTCAGTCAAAAGTGAAACCGGATCCATGCTTGAGACGGATTTGGCGGTTTATAATGTCACGTAAAGGTGTACAGGAAACTAGACAAAGCAAAATGAATATATGACTCACTGGATCCAAAGCTAAGGAACAAAAGGGAGACCCCTGCATCAGACCTGGCACTCTCCCTGACTGCTCAGCCTATGCGAACACCCCAATGGTGGATGATCGCATATCCTCGTACCTCAACTATATAACACCTGAACACCCTACAATAGTGAGGGGACACGACCACCGGCTCCCTACACTAGACACGGAGGGAGTCAGGGTCACCTGGGATCCAGCAAACAGAAAATCACAAATGAATGTACAGCACTTATCATATAGAAGACTGGGAAATAGGATCAGCATGCACACACACTCCAGGAAGTTGTATAAACCGCGCACTACTGCATTATGGGGAGGAATTTAAAGGGATGCAATCAGTCCAACTACAAGACAGCTGAGAGAGGCTAACGAGATGAGGAACTGAAAACCAAAACAAAGAAAGCTCAAGGAGGAGGTTCTGAAAGGCATCTGTCAGAGCTTCTCAGATGTCTGGTTGTGACAGATACGTTTTAAAACTGACTGATGTTGTTTACCCCTGGCTGTGCCGAAGTTGGCGGTGAAGGTATTACTCTGACCGGATGAGGAGCTGGTAGAGGATGAGGAAGCAGAGTAGGAGGAGTAAGCAACAGGAGGCAAACTGAAGCGCCCTGCAATCCTCGTTGGTGGAAGGACATGCGCCAAACTACTATCCGCCTCAGGCCCAGCTGCCACTGCATTTACCCAGTGTGCTGTTATGGAGATATAATAGCCCTGACCGTGCTTACTGGTCCACGTATCCGTAGTCAGGTGCACCTTGCCACAGATGGCGTTGCGCAGTGGACACATGATTTTGTCCCCTGCTTGGTTGTGCAGGGAAGGGATGGCTCGCCTTGAAAAGTAGGGGCAGCTGGGCACGACGTACTGTGGGACAGCCACCGCCATAAGGCCTTTAAAACTCTCCCTCTCCACCAGACGGAATGACAGCATTTCAAAGGCCAGTAATTTAGAAATGCTGGCATTCAGGGCTAGGAATCGCGGCTAGGGATCCTCTTTCTCACCAGCGTTTGGGATATAAAGAGCTGAACGCTTCCGTGGGACATTGTGGAAATGCTTGGTGACCCAGGTGTTGGTGTTGCTGGCAGATCCCCTGTTTGCGGTGTGCCACTTGGCACTGTCACTCCAGAGATGGATGAAGAGGCCGCGACTGCAGCAGAAGAGAAAGCAGGAGGAGCCAGAGATCTTTCTTGGTTTGTGAGGTGTCTACTCCACTGCAGCTCATGCTTTGCACTTAAATGCCTAGTCATGCAGGTTGTGCTCAGGTTGAGAATGTTTATGCCTGCCATGATTGCACAGCGTGAAAACCACTCGTGTCTTGACGTCAGCACATTGTCTGAAGAACTGCCACGCCAGGAAACTCTTTGGAGCTGGCTTTGGTGTGCTCAGTCTCTTGGTGCGGTGGGCAGTAGGAGGTGTACTGTTTAGAGAACGGCCTCTCTGCTTTTCACCCTGCTCCCTCTTCTGCTCTGCTGGTGGCTCTGTGCGAACACCGCCTCTTTCTCCGAACTACATCGTCTGTGAAGGTTCTCATTTATCCAGGTCATGGTATATCTGTAAAGAATAAATCAAGGCAACTGGACATACTGTAGATTTATTGGAAAAGTTTCACTCGAAGAACGAGTGAAACGTTTTCAAGAAATCTACAGTAAGTCCAGTTGCCTTGATTTATTTTTTACAGATATCCGAACTACATTGGTCACTTGCATGACCATGATTCCATGTGAAGTCGAGGACCTCATCGTCCTCCACATCATCTTCCACTCAGTCTTCACCCCTGACTTCCTTGTCGGTCTGCACACTTTCGAAAGCCCCAGCAGTTGGCACCTGTGTTTCGTCATCATCCAATACGTGCTGCAATGGTTTGCCATTATACTCATCTTGAAAGATAAGTGGTTGGGCATCGGTGTACTCAATCTTTTCCACTTCTGGGGCAGGGCTAGCTGGATGCCACTGGTAAACCCTGCTAACAGAGTTATCAAAAGCAGAAGAGACTGCTGCATGACTTAGGGCTCAGACTGCTTGGCTGATTTGCAAGGGGGTGAGGTGAAAGACTGATAGATATCGGCTGCAGGTGCCAACTGTGGTCTTTAACCACTACAGGACCGCTGCACGCAGGATCACGTCCTGGCGGCGGCCCTGTTATTCCTCCTGGACGCGCTGGCGCGTCCTCTCGCGAGACGCAAGATTTCGGGTAGAGCCGGCCCGAGCATGCGCATTGCGGGCCGGCAAAAGTTAAAGAAGTATTTCGTCTCCAGCCTGCCAGCCAATGATCATCGATGGCAGGCTGGTGATTTTCAAAAAAAAGAATCAGAATCCATTTAACACCTTATATTTATAAATATCAGCACAGATCATAGCGAGTACACCAAACAGTACACTTAGCCCCAGATCACCCCCCATCACCCCAATTAATCCCTTAATCGCCCCTGTCAATCACCTAGTGAAAGGGAAAAAAGTGATCAATGTAAATGTAAACTGTCACTTTTTTTTCCCACTAGTATTGACGGTTAGGTTTAGGATAGTTTAGGCCCCTTGGTTAGGCAGTTATCGTTGGTTAGCGCCCAGCCCACCGCACCACAGTCACTGATTCGCTGACTAGCGTATCGCTAATCAGAATTTCTACTTTTATAGTATCTGTAAGTGATCAGAACTAATCACAGTCTGATCTATAATAGTATTAGTGTCACCTTAGCTCGCCCTCCACCGAAAACGCAGTGTTTGCCCGATCAGGCCTGATCAGTCACCCACACGTGCGTTCATCCACGCCCGACCCGCCACAATGACAATTTTTTTTTTTTGATCACTGCACAATCACTTTACAAGGGCTGTGGTGATAAAAAAATCAGTTTTGATATTTTTTATCAATCACAGCTGCCTCCGGTACTGCCGGTACTGACCCAGTCGGATGAGGAATGGAAACCCTCATCTGACGTATCCAGCTGGTCAGAATACGAACCTGTAGAAAGCAGTGGCAGTCTGACCCAAAGTTCGGACGAGGAGGTTGAGGCACCTAATTCCACCAGGCGTACCCGGCCCTGTGTTGCTAGACCACAGGTTGCCAGGATCCGCTTCAAGGGCAGCAGAGTGGGGCTGGCACAGTCGGATTACGTGGTGAGGCATACACCAGCAGCGCAGCCCACCCTGGACCTAGTACCAGCACTGCCGTACAACATGGAGAAGTGGCAAGCACCAGAAGGGCAGTTGAAGCTGGTACAGAAGCCACCGCACAGACAGGCCCGTAGAGCCCCTAGAGTCCCCGAGGTGCTGACAAACCCTGATTGGCAGCCCCCAACTTCAGCCGCACCAGTAGTTCCCCCTTTCACTGCCCAGTCTTGAGTTCGGGTTGAGACAGCTCAGATCGGATCGGCACTGTTTTTTTTTTAGCTGTTCTTGACTGCGGAGCTGTTGGACTTAGTCGTGGCAGAAACAAATCGATATGCCACTCAATTTATAGCCGCCAACCCGGGAAGCTTTTCTGGGCCTTCTCCTCAACATGGGCCTAACAAAAAAGCATGAATTGCGGTCATATTGGTCCACGAACCCAATTCATCACATGCCCATGTTCTCTGCTGCCATGTCCAAGACACGATTTGAGACCATCTTGGCTGTTGTGGCACCGCGCGACCTAACGGCTCATTACCACCCGTCTTGCAAGGGGGGGAGAGGGCTGCCTTGTGTAACGAAGAACTGCTCGCGGTGAAATGGAGAGACAAGCGTGATGTTTACATGCTCAATGCCATTCACGCAGACATGACAATCCAAATTGAACGAGCAACCAGTGTCATTGAAAAGCCCCTCTGTGTCCACAACTATTATTTGCTCATGGGAGGGGTGGACTTCAATGACCAGATGTTGGCTCCCTATTTACTTTCCCGCAGAACCAGACGCTGGTATAAGAAGGTGTCTGTATAGACACCATACGAGCTAAGTGGGTATGGATGTTGGGCGGAGCTCCTATGTCCTGGCAGACGCCTTTCCCCTCCTTTTTTTTTTGGGCAGAGATTTTTTCATCCACATTGATCGATGCGAATGAAGAAATCTGTGCCGTTCATTTTTTCTTTCAGCCCAGAGGCTGAACGAAAAAAAATAATCTCATTACCTGTATGGTCAATATAAGGAGAATAGCAGAAAATCCTAATGATGGCCATACATGTAATGATTGTGGAGACCCTGAAATGCCAGGTGTGGCGAAACCAACCTCGCCACAGTGTTTTGGAGGGGGCTGTTTGCCAGCCTCCTGCCCTGGGATTATGGTCCCTTAAGTTATTGGGTCTTAAGGCACTTGGGACTGAGCCCTCTGTCCCTGGATTGCATCATTTGCCTTACTTGCTTGGATTTTACTATTCACATGGTGAGAACAATAGATAGCGGCCATTTTAACTCACAGACACTGTTCTGACTTTTCAACAGGGTGCTATCTTGCCTGTATTTGGTGCACAGAGACATCATTCAGTAGTTTGAAACTACCAAACAGGGGACACATTTATTAGTGACTATTTTCTGTATAACTGGCATAAAACTGTATCTTCCAAACTACTGAACGGATGTGGGTGAATTTTGGATATGTGGTTCACCCAGATCGCCCAGTTCCGAGGATATATTGGTTATGGGGTTTTTGCATGTTTTGGGGTTCCTGTGATATGTTTTATAAAACAGTATTTCTCTGCCTTTGATAATTATAATCGCCATTGTGTTCAATAATCATCACCGGCAGAGGGGAGGATTTTGCGTGGGTGTGTTTCTATTGTCCCATTGTGTGTTTAAATGGTGATGTCTGTCCTGTTGTCTCCACATGTGTATTGGCGATCTCCCTTTGTCCTGAGAGATAATTGGAATGCCCTCAATTGTCTCCGGGACAGAGAGGAGGAAACCATGATGCATTGTGGGGATGTGTTGTATCTGTCCTGTATTTGCAACAACTAATAAAAACCAGGCTGGGTGTGCCAGCACGTCAGACCACTGCTTGACCCTCAACACGAAGGCTTGTCTCGTTATTGGGGGGATTCCCTATATGCTGTTAGAGACTGATTGCCAGGAGTGTAAGCTAATTGTAGGCTTTCCTGTTCGTCTGCTAGCAGCTATTCGTGAGGTTCCAGTTTGGAGTGCTATTTTGTATCCAGTTCGGGAGTTTGGTGTTCTGCAGTAGCTGTGCCTGTCTCTCAGAAAGGGGCATATCGCCTAAATGGATTTTAACCCCTTGTCTGCTGAAACGGTCCGTTACACCAGGGCAGTACAAACACCCCACAAATGACCCCATTTTGGAAAGAAGACACCCTAAGCTCTTCGCTGATAGGCATAGTGAGTTCATAGAAGTTTTTATTTTTTTGTCACAAGTTAGCGGAAAATGTTTTTTTTTTTTACAAAGTCTCATATTTCACTAACTTGTGACAAAAAATAAAAAGTTCCATGAACTCACTATGCCCATCACGAAATACCTTGGGGTGTCTTCTTTCCAAAATGGGGTCATATGTGGAGTATTTATACTGCCCTGGCATTTTAGGGGCCCTAAAGCGTGAGAAGAAGTCTAGAATCCAAATGTCTAAAAATGCCCTCCTAAAAGGAATTTGTGCCCCTTTGTGCACCTAGGCTGCAAAATAGTGTCACACATGTGGTATCGCCGTACTCAGAACAAGTTGGGCAATGTGTTTTGGGGTGTATTTTTACATATACCCATGCTGGTTGAGCAAAATATCTCTCTAAAATGACAACTTTGTATAAAAAAATGTGAAAAGTTGATTTTAAGAGAGATATTTCTCTCACCCAGCATGGGTGTATGTAAAAATACACCCCAAAACACATTGCCCTACTTCTTCTGAGTATGGCAATACCATATATGTGACACTTTTTTGCAGCCTAGGTGGGCAAAGGGGCACAAATTCTAAAGAGCACCATTAGGATTTCACAGGGCATTTTTTTACACATTTGGATTTCAAACTACTTCTGACGCATTAGGGCTCCTAAAATGCCAAGGCAGTATAACTACCCCACAAGTGACCCCATTTTGGAAAGAATACACCCCAAGGTATTTCGTGATGGGCATAGTGAGTTCATAGAAGTTTTTATTTTTTGTCACGTTAGTGGAATATGAGACTTTGTAAGAAAAAAAAAATCATCATTTTCCGCTAACTTGTGACAAAAAAAAAAACTTCTATGTACTCACTATGCCTATCAGCGAATACCTTAGGGTGTCTACTTTCCGAAATGGGGTCATTTGAGGGGTGTTTCTACTGTCTGTTCATTGTAGAACCTTAGGAAACATGACAGGTGCTCAGAAAGTCAGAGCTGCTTCAAAATGCGGAAATTCACATTTTTGTACAATAGTTTGTAAATGCTATAACTTTTGCGCAAACCAATAAATATACACTTATTGCATATTTTTGTATCAAAGACATGTAGAACAATAAATTTAGATAAAAATTTATATAGAAATGTAGTTTTATTTGAAAAATTTTACAACTGAAAGTGAAAAATGTAATAAAAAAATAAAAAAATCGGTAAATTTTGATTAATAACAAAAAAGTAAAAATGCAGCAATGAAATACCACCAAATGAAAGCTCTATTAGTGAGAAGAAAAGGGGGGAAAATTAATTTGGGTGGTAAGTTGTATGACGGAGCAATAAACCGTGAAAGTAGTGTAGTGCAGAATTGTAAAAAGTGGTCTGGTCATTAAGGGTGTTTTAGCTAGTGGGGCTGAGGTGGTTAAGCAGGAGACTGGGTGGGAGACAATGTGAAGGAACTGGATCCACTGTCAGCAACCCAATCTACTATCGCCTGTACTTGTTCAGGCCTCACCATTCGTAGAGCAGCATTATGACTGACCAAATACCGCTGCAGCTTTTGTCGCCTACTCACACCTGAGGAAGAGGTTTCCATTGTGCGTTTAGCTGGCACAGATCGACCACATCCTCTCCCTGCAACAGGAGCTCCACCATCAGCATCACGTCCCTTATTTGACGCGCTACTCATATTTATCGAATTTAGGATCTTGCCCTAAATTGGTGTTTAATTAATAATAGAATAGAACGACAGTATGTAAAGGGAGTATCTCACACGGTCTGAACCACTGTAGGCCTAAAGAAAATATATCTTTGCACAAAATGGCTGTATTTCAAATGGCTGTATTTCAAATGCCTGATTCAAACCCCTGTATGTAGAGGGGGTATCTCACACTGTCAGAACCACTGTAGGCCTGAAGTAAATATATCTTTGCACAAAATGGCTGTATTTCAAATCCCTGAATCAAACCCCTGTATGTAGAGGGAATATCTCACAAGGTCTGAACCACTGTATCCTGAAGTAAATATATCTTTGCCCAAAATGGCTGTATTTCAAATGGCTGCATTTCAAATGCCTGATTTAAAGCCCTGTATGTAGAGGGGGTATCTGACAGGGCCTGAACCACTGTAGGCTTGAAGTAAATATATATTTTCACAAAATGGCTGCATTTCAAATGGCTGTATTTTAAATGCCTAATTGAAACCCCTGTATGTAGAGGGAGTATCTCACAGGGCCTAAACCACTTTAGGCCTGAAGTAAATATATCTTTGCACAAAATGGCTGTATTTCAAATGGCTGAATTTCAAATGCCTGCTTCAAACCCCTGCATGTAGAGAGGGTATCTGACAGGGCCTGAACCACTGTAGGCCTGAAGTAAATATATCTTTTCACAAAATGGCTGTATTTCAAATGGCTGTATTTTAAATGCCTGATTCAAACCCCCTGTATGTAGAGGGGTTATCTCACAGGGTCTGAACCACTGTAGGCCTGAAGTAAATATATCTTTGCACAAAATGGCTATATTTCAAATGGCTATATTTTAAATGCCTAATTGAAACCCCTGTATGTAGATGGAGTATCTCACAGGGCCTGAACCACTTTAGGCCTAAAGTAAATATTTCTTTGCCTAAAATGGCTGCATTTCAAATGCCTGATTCAAACCCCTGTATGAAGAGGGGGTATCTCACACGGTCTGAACCACTGTAGGCCTGAAGTAAATATATCTTTGAACAAAATGGCTTCATTTCAAATGGCTGTATTGCAAATCCCTGAATCAAACCCCTGTATGTAGAGGGAGTATCTCACACGGTATGAACCACTGTAGGCCTGAAGTAAATATATCTTTGCACAAAATGGCTGTATTTCAAATGCATGATTCAAACCCCTGTATGTAGAGGGAGTATCTCACACGTTCTGAACCACTGTAGGCCTAAAGTAAATATATATTTGCAAAAAATGGCTGTATTTTAAATGGCTGTATTTCAAATGCCTGATTCAAACCCCTGTATGTAAAGGGAGTATTTCACATGTTCGAACCACTGTAGGCCTGAAGTAAATATATCTTTGCACAAAATGGCTGTATTTCAAATGGATGTATTTCAAATGCCTGCTTCAAACCCCTGCATGTAGAGAGGGTATCTGACAGGGCCTGAACCACTGTAGGCCTGAAGTAAATATATCTTTTCACAAAACGGCTGTATTTTAAATGCCTGATTCAAACCCCTGTATGTAGAGGGGGTATCTCACAGGGCCTGAACCACTGTAGGCCTAAAGTAAATATTTTGTTGCCCAAATTGGCTGCATTTCAAATGCCTGATTCAAACCCCTGTATGTAGAGGGGTTATCTCACAGGGTCTGAACCACTGTAGGCCTGAAGTAAATATATCTTTGCACAAAATGGCTGTATTTCAAATGGCTGTATTTTAAATGCCTGATTCAAACCCCTGTATGTAGAGGGGGTATCTCACACGGTCTGAACCACTGTAGGCCTGAAGTAAATATATCTTTGAACAAAATGGCTTCATTTCAAATGGCTGTATTGCAAATCCCTGAATCAAACCCCTGTATGTAGAGGGGGTATCTCACACGGTCTGAACCATGGTCTGAACCAAGTAAATATATCTTTGCACAAAATGGTTGTACTTCAAATGGCTGCATTTCAGATTCCTGAATCAAAACTCTGTATGTAGAGCAAGTATCTCACACGGTCTGAACCACTGTGGGCCTAAAGTAAATATATCTTTGCACAAAATGGCTGTATTTCAAATGGCTGTATTTCAAATGCCTGATTCAAACCCCTGTATGTAGAGGGGGTATCTCACACGGTCAGAACCACCGTAGGCCTGAAGTAAATATATGTTTGTACAAAATGGCTGTATTTCAAATCACTGAATCAAACCCCTGTATGTAGAGGGGGTATCTTACACGGCCTGAACCAGTGTAGGCCTAAATTCAATATTGGTGCACCAAATGGTGGTATTTAAAATCTCTGAATGTAACCCAAATGTATTAAGGGTGTATCTCACAATGACATCTGCAACAAAGGCTGCCAAATAATAATTTTGCGCCTAAACGAGTGTTTGTTTAACAACTGAATTTGACAGCAGTATATAAGCCTGTAATTTCACACGTGCTGATGCTGCAAGGCCTCAAAATAGTGTTTTTTTGTCAAAAAAATGTGTTTTTCATACCCCAGAAAATGATGGGTGTATTTCTAGTTTAAATTGCACACTGACTAATACAGATGTTGTAGATTGCCCCAAAAAGTATTTTTTTGCTAACAGAATATGAAAGCTGTGTATATTAACCGCCTCCGGACCGCTTAACGCAGAATCGCGGTCCGGAGGCGGCAGCTCTGCGCAGAGTGACGCATATACGCGTCATCTCGCAAGAGCCGAGACTTCCTATGAACGCTCGCACACAGGCGCGCGCGTTCACATGATCGGAATGTAAGAGACAGGATCTCGAGCCTGTAAGCGGTGATCGTTCGCTGGCAGGCTGGAGATGCGATTTTTTTAACCCCTAACAGGTGTATTAGATGCTGTTTTGATAACAGCGTCTAATATACCTGCTACCTGGTCCTCTGGTGGTCCCTTTTGCTTGGATCGACCACCAGAGGACACAGGTAGCTCAGTAAAGTACCACAAAACACCACTACACTACACTACACCCCCCTGTCACTTATTAACCCCTTATTAACCCCTGATCACCCCATATAGACTCCCTGATCACCCCCTTGTCATTGATCACCCCCCTGTAATGCTCCATTCGGACATCCGTATGATTTTTAAGGATCCACGGATACAAGGATCGGATCCGCAAAACACATACAGACGTCTGAATGAAGCCTTACAGGGGGGTGATCAATGACAGGGGGGTGATCACCCATATAGATTCCCTGATCACCCCCCTGTCATTGATTACCCCCCTGTCATTGATCACCCCCCTGTAAGGGATCACCCCCCTGTAAGTGGATCCGTAAAAATCATACGGACGTCTGAATGGATTCAGACGTCCGTATGATTTTTACGGATCCACGGATCGGATCCGCAAAACACATACGGACGTCTGAATGGAGCCTTACAGGGGGGTGATCAATGACCAATGACAGGGGGGTGATCACCCATATAGATTCCCTGATCACCCCCCTGTCATTGATCACCCCCCTGTAAGGCTCCATTCAGACGTCCGTATGATTTTTACGGATCCACGGATGCATGGATCGGATCTGTAAAACACATACGGACGTCTGAATGGAGCCTGACACGGGGGTGATCACCCCATACAGACTCCCTGATCACCCCCTGTCATTGATCACCCCCAATTTTTCTGGCACAAGTTAGCGGAAATAGATATTTTATTTTTTTTACAAAGTCTCATATTCCACAAACTTGTGTCAAAAAATAAATTCTCACATGAACTCACCATACCACTCACGGAATCCAAATGCGTAATTTTTTTTAGACATTTATATTCCAGACTTCTTCTCACGCTTTCGGGCCCCTAAAATGCCAAGGCAGCATAAATACCCCACATGTGACCCCATTTCGGAAAGAAGACACCCCAAGGTATTCCGTGAGGGGCATATTGAGTCCATGAAAGATTGTAATTTTTGTCCCAAGTTAGCGGAAAGAGAGACTTTGTAAGAAAATACAAAAAAAAAATCAATTTCTGCTAACTTGTGCCCAAAAAAAAAAAATTAGATGAACTCGCCATGCCCCTCATTGAATACCTTGGGGTGTCGTCTTTCCAAAATGGGGTCACATGTGGGGTATTTATACTGCCCTGGCATTTTAGGGGCCCGAAAGTGTGAGAAGAAGTCTGGGATCCAAATGTCTAAAAATGCCCTCCTAAAAGGAATTTGGGCCGCTTTGCGCATCTAGGCTGCAAAAAAGTGTCACACATGTGGTATCGCCGTACTCAGGAGAAGTTGGGGAATGTGTTTTGGGGTGTCATTTTACATATACCCATGCTGGGTGAGATACATATCTTGGTCAAATGCCAACTTTGTATAAAAAAATGGGAAAAGTTGTCTTTTGCCAAGATATCTCACCCTGCCATTTCTCTCACCCAGCATGGGTATATGTAAAATGACGCCCCAAAACACATTCCCCAACTTCTCCTGAGTACGGCAATACCAGATGTGTGACACTTTTTTGCCGCCTAGGTGGGCAAAGGGGCACACATTCCAAAGAGCACCTTTAGGATTTCACAGGTCATTTTTTACACATTTTGATTTCAAACTGCTTACCACACATTAGGGCCCCTAGAATTCCAGGGCAGTATAACTACCCCACAAGTGACCCCATTTTGGAAAGAAGACACCCCAAGGTATTCCGTGAGGGGCATGGTGAGTTCCTAGAATTTTTTTTTTTGTCACAAGTTAGCAGAAAATGCTGATTTGATTTTTTTTTTTTTCTTACAAAGTCTCATATTCCACTAACTTGTGACAAAAAATAAAAAATTCTAGGAACTTGCCATGCCCCTCACGGAATACCCTGGGGTGTCTTCTTTCCAAAATGGGGTCACTTGTGGGGTAGTTATACTGCCCTGGCAATTTAGGGGCCCTAATGTGTGCAAAGTAGTTTGAAATCAAAATCTGTAAAAAATGGCCGGTGAAATACTAAAGGTGCTCTTTGGAATGTGGGCCCCTTTGCCCACCTAGGCTGCAAAAAAGTGTCGCACATCTGGTATCGCCGTACTCAGGAGAAGTTGGGCAATGTGTTTTGGGGTGTCATTTTACATATACCCATGCTGGGTGAGATAAATATCTTGGTCAAATGCCAACTTTGTATGCAGCCTATGTGGGCAAAGGGGCACACATTCCAAAGAGCACCTTTCGGATTTCACCGGTCATTTTTTACAGATTTTGATTTCAAACTACTTCTCACGCATCTGGGCCCTAAAATGCCAGGGCAGTATAACTACCCCACAAGTGATGTTGCAGCTCTGAAATATTGCCAAACTGGTGGCAAGTGGCATCTTGGCAGCTGCACGCTTGACTTTTCTCAGGTCATTTTGCGCCTTGGTTTTTCCACACACTTCTTGCGACCCTGTTGACTATTTTGAATGAAACGCTTGATTGTTCGATGATCACGCTTCAGAAGCTTTGCAATTTTAAGAGTGCTGCATCCCTCTGCAAGATATCTCACTATTTTTGACTTTTCTGAGCCTGTCAAGTCCTTCTTTTGACCCATTTTGCCAAAGGAAAGGAAGTTGCCTAATAATTATGCACACCTGATATAGGGTGTTGATGTCATTATACCACACCCCTTCTCATTACAGAGATGCACATCACCTAATATGCTTAATTGGTAGTAGGCTTTCCAGCCTATACAGCTTGGAGTAAGACAACATGCATAAAGAGGATGATGTGGTCAAAATACTCATTTGCCTAATAATTCTGCACTCCCTGTATCAAAACACATCCTGAGTCCTGAGTACGGCGATACCACATGTGTGACACTTTTTTGCAGCCTAGGTGCGCAAAGGGGCCTAAATTCCAATTAGTACTTTTAGGATTTCACAGGGGCATTTTTTACGCATTTGGATTCCAAACCACTTCTCACGCTTTAGGGCCCCTAAAATACCAGGGCAGTATAAATACCCTGCAAGTGACCCCATTTTGGAAAGAAGACACCCCAAGGTATTCCGTGAGGGGCATGGCGAGTTCCTAGAATATATAGTTTTTTGGCACAAGTTAGCGGAACATAGTTTTTTTATTTATTTTTTTTCTCTTACAAAGTCTCATATTCCACTAACTTGTGACAAAAAATAAAATTTTACATGAACTCGCCATGCCCCTCCCAAAATACCTTGGGGTGTCTTCTTTCCAAAATAGGGTCACATGTGGGTATTTATAGTGCTGTGGCATTTTAGGGGCCCTAAAGCGTGAGAAGAAGTCTGGAATATAAATGTCAAAAAAATTTACGCATTTGGTTTCCGTGAGGGGTATGGTGAGTTCATGTGAGATTTTATTTTTTTGTCACAAGATAGTGGAATATGAGACTTTGTAAGAAAAAACAAAAATGAAAAAAACAATTTCCGCTAACTTGTGCCAAAAAAAAATTAAAAATCTTCTATGAACTCGCCATGCCCCTCAAAAGTAATCTTTATAGCGCCTGAAGAGGGGATTTTTGCTTCTTGGAAAATGGAGATTTATGTATATCTCCGTTTTCCATCCCTTCTATTCTATTCCTAGCATGTTGCACTTGTTTCCCATACAACCCGAATATCCGTATAATTACACCTCTTCCAGTCCTTCATATATCCCGGGAGCAAAACACAACCCTCGCAGATACTTATATATAAAAATAGTTTACTGATAACATAAAGATGACAAAGCAATGGACATTGTACATAAAGATACAGATAACACAATACATAGAGGACACCACCACACACAGCCACCTCTGTTCCTGCGCACCCTGGTTGCTAAGCAAATGTGGCAATATACAGTCTACTGGATCTACTCTTCTAACCAACTCACATCCAGTACCTGACCATTAGTATATGTCATATAGAGACTCCTGCATAAACAACATATATAATCTATTGGTAATACAATTGCCGACTACAAATATCTATATCTACACATATAAAGTCTACTGGGATATTAGGATTTCATTTTTTTTTATTAGTTTTTTGAAAAAGACATACATACATTGTTAAACATAAAAAGAGGACAAACGGCTGCACAATACACGGTCACGTTGACAACAGTAGCTTAACCGATATACATAGCACAGTAGAATACAAACAGACCAAACTAGACGAAACAGACAAAAAACATAAAAAAACAACAACATAGAGACATACAGTGCAGTTACTAGGCAGTTTTTACGCAGGTATAATTTTATATAGGTATACCTTTATATATCGCAGGGGATCAACCACATATTAAATATACCTAAATATATCAGTCAGGGAATGATAAAGCAAGCAGAGAAACTCTCCATACCCCCCATTCCCTCTCAAACCTCACGGCCGCTTCTCCAGCTCCCGCCAGCGCACGCTCATATATATAAGTAGAATTTAGCCTACGGATGATCTCTGTTAGGCACGGAACATCCCGTGATTTCCAATTTTTAACTATGGCCAGTTTGGTTGATACCTCACATGGTATCCGAACCAAATCAATCCATAAAAGAGCCAGTGCGGGAGATGGCGGGAGCTGGAAGCCCAGTAGATCCGAGGCAAGACAAAATATAGCCCTCCAGATATCCCGCAACCTCGGGCAGGACCATAAGATGTGGCACAATGTACCCCTTTCGCCGCATCCCCGCCAACATAGGTATGAAAGGTCGGGAAATATATGGCTCAGGCGATCCGGTGTATAGTACCACCTTAGTGTGGTCTTCATCAAGGATTCAAAATGTAGAGCACATCTAATATTTTTATTTATACAAATGAAGGCCATAGACCACTGCTCAACCGTGAACTCCACCCCCAAATCTCTTTCCCAGGAAACCAATGGTGTCGTTTTAACAAATGATCCCTTATCTCCCATCATCATATACAGAGGCCTCAGTCGTGTACCTTGTGGAGAAGCCACTGACCACAAACTAAACACTTCCCGTTTGCACACCAGATTAAACGGACAGTTAGCTTTAAAAAAATGTCTTATACATAGGTATTTATAAAAATCTGTGTGTGGAATCAGGAACCGTTTATGAAGATATTCAAAAGGGCAAAGGGTGTCTGCTACTGGGATATTATACTTATATACATACCCACATACGCACACATATAACTTAGCTTGCTCCTGAAGTGCTGTTGTTCCAGTGGGTGGCTGACCCTGCCTCCCTCCCAATTTTCACCTATATCTTGCTGTGACCCAGCCCCCCACCATAGACTCCACCCTGTGACCACCCAAATATCTTCCCCCCATCTCTTGGTCAAGAGGATGTTGTTCAACTGTCTAAGATATGCAAACAAGGGACACAATGCTACTGGCCATACTGAATGGGTGAATACCACTGGCTCCAATTATTAGGCATATTTGTGTGGTCATCAGGATGAGGTTCTGGCTGAAAGCCATATTTCCCTTAACAGCGCCGCAGCGATTTTACGGTGTTTTTGCAGTGATCAGAAAAAAAATTCTGTCACTGCGGTGGGGCGGACTAAACGCAAGTGTGCGTACAAGATCAAGCTTGATCGGGCTAACACTGCATTTTTTGTAGAGCCTATAGAACATGTCGTATTTTTGTCCGCAATTGCGGACAAGAAAAGTCATTTTCTATATAGTTCTGGCAATGTGCGGATCCGCAAAATGCAAAAAGCACATTGCCGGTGTCCGTGTTTTGCGCATCCGCAAAGCACATACGGACGTCTGAATGGAGCCTTACAGGGGGGTGATCAATGACAGGGGGGTGATCAGGGAGTCTATATGGGGTGATCAGGGGTTAATAAGTCGTTAATAAGTGACAGGGGGGGGTGTAGTGTAGTGTGGTGATTGGTGCTACTTACAGAGCTGCATGTGTCCTCTGGTGGTCGATTCAAGCAAAAGGGACCACCAGAGGACCAGGTAGCAGGTATATTAGACGCTGTTAACAAAACAGCATCTAATATACCTTTTTCGGGTTAAAAAAATCGCATCTACAGCCTGACAGCGAATGATCGCCGCTGGCAGGCTGTAGATCAGCTTGTTTACCATGCGATCCTGTGAGCGCGCGTTCACAGGAAATCTCGCGTCTTGCGAGATGACTCGCCGATGCGTCTACGAGGAACAAATCAACCGCCCGCAGGACACATCCCTGCGTTAGGCGGTCGGGGGGCGGTTAAAAAATTCATCCACCGACCGGAGGGCCAGAGAACTGGTCGGCAGAGAAAAGGCCCAGGACTGCGCATCTTCCTTTAAGCAGGGATTATCCCTACTCTCTGACTCTCATCATCAGATGAAGACGGACGCAGCTGAAAATACAGCTTGCATAACTCTCTAAAGCGGATAAAATCATCCACACCCCCAGATAATCGATGAGGGAGAGCAACCTTAGGTTCAAGGCTGGACTGACTCCCACCAGCAGAGCCATGAAGCAGAAAATTCTGACAAAGTTAAACTGCATTGTGGAGGTCAGCTACCTCCCAAGTTAATTCCTGCATGCGATCAACCAACTAATCAATTGACTCCATCTCAAAGCTGCTGAGGAATGGCAGTCTAGGTTTTCGCTAGCCTCCGGTACTTCGCTAGCCTCCCATTTGTAAGACAGGCTTACTTTTTTTCTTGGGTAGTCTCAGGGAATACCCCCTAAATTTTGTAGTCCAAATGTCAAACAAGGGGTATTCTTCTGAAGAGACCTACAGGATTCTGACCCAGTCGGATGAGGAATGGGAACCCTCATCTGACGAATCCAGCGGGTCAGAATATGAACCTGTAGAAAGCAGTGGCAGTCTGACCCAAAGTTCGGACGAGGCGGTTGAGGTTACTGATAGCACCAGGCATACCCGGCCCCTTGTTGCTACACCACAGGTTGCGCAGGATCCGATTTAAGGGCATCAGAGTGGGTCTGGCGCTGTAAGATTACATGGAGGGCCAGCAGCGCAGCCCACCCTGGACCTAGTACCAGCACTGCCGTACAACATGGTGAAGTGGCGAGCACCAGAAGGGCAGTTGAAGCTGGTAAGGTGGCACGTGCAATAGTTACCCCGTCGCAGCCACCGCACAGACAGGCCCGTAGAGCCCCTAGAGTCCCTGAGGTGCTGGCAAACCCTGATTGGCAGTCCCCAATTTCAGTCGCACCATTAGTTCCCCCTTTCACCGCCCAGTCTGGAGTTTGGGTTGAGACAGCTCAGATCGGTTCAGCACTGTGATTTTTTTAGCGGTTCTTGACTGCGGAGCTCTTCGACATAGTCGTGGCAGAAACAAATCGGTATGCCACTCAATTTATAGCCACCAAGCCGGGAAGCTATTATGCCCAGCCTTTCCGGTGGAAACCCGTCCAAGTTTCCGAAATTAAAATTTTTCTGGGCCTTCTCCTCAACATGGGTCTAACCAAAAAGCATGAATTGCAGTCATATTGGTCCACAAACCCAATTCATCAAATGCCCATGTTCTCTGCTGCCATGTCCAGGGCCCGATTTGAGGCCATCCTGCGTTTCCTGCACTTTAGCGACAACACCACCTCCCGTTCCAGAGGCCACCCAGCTTTTGACCGGCTCCACAAAATTCGGCCCCTCATAGACCACTTCAACAACAAATTTGCAGATTTGTATACCCCTGAGCAAAACATCTGCGTAGACAAGTCCTTTATACATTTTACTGGGCGCCTTGGCTTCAAACCATACATCCCAAGCAAGCGCGCCCGGTATGGGGTCAAATTGTATAAGCTCTGTGAAAGGGCCACAGGCTATACCCACAAATTTCAGATCTATGAGGGTAAAGATCAGACCCTGGAGCCGGTCGGTTGCCCTGACTACCTGGGGAGCAGTGGGAAGACAGTCTGGGACTTGGTGTCACCCTTATATAAGGGGTACCATCTTTATGTGGACAATTTCTACACAAGTGTGCCCCTCTTCAGGCATTTGTTCCTAGAACAGATTGACTGCTGTGGCACCGCGTGACCTAGTCGCCGGGGCTTCCCCCAACGGCTCGTTAGCACCCGTCTTGCAAGGGGGGAGAGGGCTGCCTTGTGTAATGAAGAACTGCTTGCGGTGAAATGGAGAGACAAGCGTGACGTTTACATGCTCTCCTCCATTCACGCAGACACGACAATGCAAATTGAACAAGCAACCAGTGTCATTGAAAAGCCCCTCTGTGTCCACGAATATAATTCGCTCATGGAAGGGGTGGACTTCAATGACCAGATGTTGGCTCCTAATTTTGTTTCCCGACGCACCAGACGCTGGTATAAGAAGGTGTCTGTATATTTGATTCAATTGGCTATGTACAATAGTTTTGTTCTCTACAGTAAGGCTGGGAGAACAGGTTCCTTCCTCAAATTTCAGGAAGAGATCATCGAGAACCTCCTGCATCCAGGAGGTTCCGTGGCCCCATCCACCAGTGTAGTTAGCCGTCTACACGAGCGACATTTCCCCAATGTCGTTGCTGGTACCTCAACCCAACCGTCACCCTGAAAAAGATGTTGTGTCTGTAGCAGGAGTGGAATAAGGCATGACACCCGCTATTTCTGTTTCCTGACTGCCCTGACCACCCTGCACTATGCTTAGGGGAGTGTTTCCGGGAGTACCACACACAGGTACACTTAGCATAGGGATTGCATCTCACAGGACAGGCACACAGGGCTATTAGGGCCCATTCACTCACAGCTGCTGCAAACCTCTCCTTTCACCTGGGACAAAGTGCATAATGTACTTCGCCACATCTTTGGGAGATTTGCGCTTTGCACATTGTCCCATGGGAAAGGAGAGGTTTGTCCTATAAAGGTAAAAAAAAAAAAAAAAAAAATCACTGGTAAGCAAAAAAAGTTAACGTTCTGTTCAAAAAGTTAAATAAAGTTTAGATGTTCTGTTCAAATGTTATTATAAAGTTAATAAATTTATTGCGTTGCAGCCTGTTTTTTTATTTTTTGTTTTGTTTTTTTTACCTTCCAGGTGGACCAACCGATCGACTAGCTGCAGCACTGATGTGCATTCTGACAGAAGCATTGCGCTGCTGTCAGATTACACAAAAGTCGATGTATGCGGCGCTGCAAGACGAGATTTCTCCTCTGCAGTAAAAGATACGTTTGCAGAGGCATATGAGCTGAGGGAGCGGCGATGTTCATATGCTTTGGCAAACACTTTGTATATAAAAAAAATAAAAATCCCGGCAATGATTTATTTATCCACATCGATTGATGTGAATTGAGAAATCGGGTTTGCCAGGGCATACGAGCTAAGTGGGTATGGATGTTGGGTGGAGCTCCTTTGTCCTGGCAGACACCTTTCCCCTCCGATTTTTTTTAGCAGAGATTTTTTCATCCACATTGATCGATGCGAATGAAGAAATCTGTGCTGTTCATTTTTTCTTTCAGCCCAGAGGCTGAACGGAAAAAAAATATCTCATTACCTGTATGCTCAATATAAGGAGAATAGCAGAAACTCCTAATGCTGGCCATATGTGTAATGATTGCGGAGACCCTCAAATGCCAGGGCAGTACAAACAGCACAAATGACCCCATTTTTGAAAGAAGACACCCCAAGGTATTCGCTGAGGGGCATATTGAGTCCATGACAGATTGAAATATTTGTCCCAAGTTAGCGGAAAGGGAGACTTTGTGAGAAAAAAAAAAAAATTCTATGAACTCGCCATGCCCCTCATTGAATACCTTGTGGTGTCTTCTTTACAAGATGGGGTCACATGTGGGGTATTTATACTGCCCTGGCAAGGGTATATGTAAAATGACACCCCGAAACACATTGCCCAACTTCTGCTGAGTACAGCGATACCACTTGTGACACTTTTTTGCAGCCTAGGTGGGCAAAGGGGCCCACATTCCAAAGTGCACCTTTATGATTTCACAAGCCATTTTTTACACTTTTTGATTTCAAACTACTTCCCACACATTAGGGCCTCTAAAATGCCAGGGCAGTATAACTACCCCACAAGTGACCCCATTTTGGAAAGAAGACACCCCAAGGTATTTCGTGATGGGCATAGTGAGTTCATGGAAGTTTTTATTTTTTGTCACAAGTTAGTGGAATATGAGACTTTGTAAGGAAAAAAAATAAAATCATCATTTTCCGCTAACTTGTGACAAAAAATAAAAAGTTCTATGAACTCACTATGCCCATCAGCGAATACCTTAGGGTGTCTACTTTCCGAAATGGGGTTATTTGTGGGGTTTTTCTACTGTCTGGGCATTGTAGAACCTCAGGAAACATGACAGGTGCTCAGAAAGTCAGAGCTGCTTTAAAAAGCAGAAATTCACATTTTTGTACCATAGTTTGTAAACGTTATAACTTTTACCCAAACATTTTTTTGCCATTTATTTGTTTATCAAATACATGTAAAACAATAAATTTAGAGAAAAATTTATATATAGATGTCCTTTAAAAAAAAAAATTACAACTGAAAGTGAAAAATGACATTTTTTTGCAGACATTTTGTTAAATTTCGATTAATAATGAAAAAAGTAAAAATGTCAGCAGCAATGAAATACCACCAAATGAAATCTCTATTAGTGAGAAGAAAAGGAGGCAAAATTTATTTGGGTGGTAAGTTGCATGACCGAGCAATAAACGGTGAAAGTAGTGTAGTGCAGAATTGTAAAAAGTGGTCTGGTCATTAAGGGTGTTTAAGGGGGAGCTGAAGTGGTTAAAAGAACTAAAAATATAAAATTTGATTAAAAACAAGGCTAACAAAATCCCCCCTCTTGAGCATTCCGTGAGGCTGGATTCGGAGGACGGCTGTCGATGGGTTGGCTTCAAGAATGATCTCATATCCGAAGTGACCAATACATCTTCAAACCGCCCTCTTCTTGCATGCGCTGTTGGATTGGTACCCGCAACTATTTCTCTGCGAGTCGAAATTCCTCTGCCAGCACCCGCAAAAGCAGAATGCAGCATTTCTCGAAGCAAGGTCTAAGGAGTGCTGCATTCTGACAGCCTTCTGTGATGCTGGTAACATGTCCGCCAGTTTTTTGTTTGTACCGTGGGGTCTAAGTATGTTGCCACCCAGTACTGGTCCTTGCTCTTTATGTTTTTTTATGCGGGTGTCTCTTTTCAAATACTGGAGCATGAAAGCCCCCATTTGCACTAAACTGGAAGCGGTGGAGTGGCCTGGCTCATCGTCCAGGATAATGTCATCTTCGGTCTCCTCCCCCCAGCCACAGATAACACTAGAGATCCCAGAAACGTTTAAAGCATGCTCTTTTTCTTCCTCCTCTGCCACGGTACCATCCTCCTCTGACTCATCTTCAGACTCCTGTTGACTTGTCTCAGATGGAGTAGCCCCTCCGGCAATTCATCCAATATTGCGACTTCTTGCTGCTCCTGCTCCTCGACGGCTTGATCAATGACACAACGCAATGCACATTCCAGAAAGAAGGCATAGGGTACACTGCCTGTCCAACAAAAAAAAAGTTGCCACCTGGATTTAACTAAGCAAATAGTTATGAGCCTCCTATTGGATAATTACTGCATGGGCGATTATCTTTCAGCTGGCCCAAAAAGTTATTTTACCCCAACTGGTGCAGTAAGCTGCTTCTTATTTCTTAAACAAGCATGACATCTAAGGAAATTGCATAAACTACTAAAATTGTGTTAACGCACTATTAAAAACTGGAAGGATAGTGAGGACCCATCATATTCGAATAAGAAATGTGGCCGGAAAGAAATCCTGAATGATCGTTGATCATTTAAACTTTTGGTGAAATCAAATCAAGCAAAAGCAACAGTAGAACTCAGGGCTATGTTTAATAGTGAAAGTAAGAGTATTTCCACACGCACAATGTGAAGGGAACTCAAGGGATTAGGACTGAACAGCTGTGTAGTCTTAAGAAAACCGCTAATCAGTGAGGCAAACCAGAAAAAAGGCTTCAATTTGCTAGTGAGCATAAAGATTGGACTTTGGAGCAATGGAAGAAAGTCATGTGGTCTGATGAGTCCAGATTTACCCTGTTCCAGAGTGATGGGCGCATCAGGGTAAGAAGAGAGGCAGATGAAGTGATGCAGCCATCATGCCTAGTGACTACTGTACAAGCCTGTGGGAGCAGTGCTATGATCTGGGGTTGTGTCAGTTGGTCAGGTCTAGGTTCAGCAACAGTATGTGCTCCAAGAATGAGGTAATCTGACTACCTAAACATACTGGATGACCACGTTATTCCATCAATGGATTTTTTCTTCCCTGATGGCACAGGCATATTCCAAGATGACAATGCCAGTATTCATCGGGCTCAAATTGTGAAATAGTGGTTCAGGGAGCATGAGACATCATTTTCACACATGGATTGGCCAACACAGAATCCAGACATTAACCCTATTGTGAATCTTTGCGATATGCTGGAGAAGGCTTTGCAGTAAAAGTAAAAGTTATGTACCTTCCCTGCCCATGTTTACTAGACCACGTGTCTGTGGTCAGATGTATCTTGGCACCGACACTATGTTCCAGAGATATATTTACTTGCCGCTGAACGTGGCCATATAGCTCCAGGATGCCCTTCTGGTAGAATTATTTCCTTCTGGATTTTCTAAAGGCCTTCAAATCCACCAATTTATATGGCTGGCAGAATTTAACGGGCTTAGCAGTTCCGACGAGCTGGCTGTCAGCCATTGGGCAAGAGGGATATCCGGCGTCATCATCTTTTTTTCGCTCGAGCATTTGGGCCACGGAAGCCTGCCTTTTGCCAGATGAACGCGACGATGGCACGGTGGAAGGTGGAGTGGAGGACAAATGGGAGGAGAGAAGAGAAGGGGAAGGAGAAGAGGCAGGACATGGAGGACCAGGAGTGGGCTCGGTGATGGGAGGCGAGGTGCCTTCTTAGGGCAGTCGTCTCTAGTTGAGTGTTGGGCTTGTTGGGCTTACCGTGACTTATGCGTTGACAGCACAGGCTGCAGATGGCAACACTATTGTCAGCAGCGGACATGTTAAAAAAAATCCCTCACTGCAGTGCCATGTGCTGGCGTCCTGGGAGCATCAGATGTTACCGTGCATAGTGGATGGCTCGTTCCAGATACATTAGCAGTCTGCTTTTTGCCTCCTGTGCACTGTAAGTTCTGCCTGCTTCTCCTCCTTCTCCTTCCTATCTGCTTCTCCATCTCTCCCTCTGATCTCCCCTCTTCTTCCTCTCTTGTGAGCACCCACGTGACGTCCATAGACATCATCGTCCCCTTCACCGCCACTGACATTTGAGATCTCGGAGTGGGCAGCAACAGCGGGGACCACCATCCTTGGGCTGAACTGGGTATTGTCTTCAGACTGCTTGGTGGCGACCGTTGATACAGCTTCTTCCTGATCTGATTCTAAGAATGGCTGCGCATCGGTAAGGTCTTGTAATGGATGTGAAAATAATTCCTCTGACTCGAGTGGAGGGGATATGGTGGTGGTGTCTTTGGGGGTGCACACAGCAGAGAGTGAAGAGGGTGCAGATAGAAAGGATGAGGAGGGTGCAGAAGTGGAAGGCTGCGTGAGCCACTCAACCAAGTCTGGTGCATCCTTTGACAAAATTGCACGCACCTTCTGCAACTTCCCACTTAGGCTCCCGAGCACCTTTAGGATTTCACCGGTCACTTTTTTACAGATTTTGATTTCAAACTTCTTCTCACGCATCTGGGCCCCTAAAATGCCAGGGAAGTATAACTACCTCACAAGTGACCCCATTTTGGAAAGAAGACACCCCAAGGTATTTTGTGATGGGCATAGTAAGTTCATGGAAGTTTTTATTTTTTGTCACAAGTTAGTGGAATATGAGACTTTGTAAGAAAAAAAAAATATCATAATTTTCTGCTAACTTGTGACAAAAAATATAAAGTTCTATGAACTCACTATGCCCATCAGTGAATACCTTAGGGTATCTACTTTCCGAAATGGGGTCATTTGTGGGGTGTTTGTACTGTCTGGGCATTGTAGAACCTCAGGAAACATGAGCTCATGTGCTCAGAAAGTCAGAGCTACTTCAAAAAGCGGAAATTCACATTTTTGTACCATAGTTTGTAAACGCTATAACTTTTACCCAAACCATTTTTTTTTTACCCAAACATTTTTTTTATCAAAGACATGTAGAACAATAAATTAAGTGAAAAATGTATATATGGATGTCGTTTTTTTGGCAAAATTTTACAACTGAAAGTGAAAAATTTCATTGTTTTGCAAAAAAATTGTTAAATTTTGATTAATAACAAAAAAAGTAAAAAAAAAGTCAGCAGCAATTAAATACCACCAAATGAAAGCTCTATTAGTGAGAAGAAAAGGAGGTAAAATTCATTTGGGTGGTAAGTTGCATGACCGAGCAATAAATGTTGAAAGTAGTGTAGTGCAGAAGTGTAAAAAGTGGCCTGGTCATTAAGGGGGTTTCAGCTAGGGGGGTTGAAGTGGTTAAACAAGAAAAGTTTATTTAGGAAGCCTTTGCTGCATATGTAATTGCGAGATACACCCTTTATATATTTGAGTTATATTCACACCCTTTAAATACAGGGCTTTTATTCAGGTATTTGAAATACAGCCATTTTGGGCAAACAAATTTAATTGAGGCCTAGTCTGGTTCAGGGAATGTGAGATCCTAAGTTTGAGAAATATGAGGACAGCGTCAAATAAGGGACGTGGTCCAGGTTGTGGTGCTGCTGGTGGAGCTCCTGTTGCAGGGAGAGGACATGGTCGATTTGTGCCAGCTACACGCACAAGTGAAAACCTTTTCCTCAGGTGCGAGTGGCCCACTGGCCCGCCCCAGTGCCACTGGGAAGAATTATATTCTTACAGTGGTGGATTACGCCACCCGCTACCCGGAAGACATTCCCCTATCCAATTTCCAGGCTGACACGGTTGCTGATGCTTTACTGCGGGTGTTCACTAGGGTAGGATTTCCCCAGGAGATATTGTCCGATCAAGGAAATCAGTTCACCGCCGAGCTGACCCAGCAGCTCTGGCGCCTCTGTGGTAGTAAAACCCTCCAGAGCGCAACCTACCACCCCCAAACGAATGGGCTGTGCGAGAGATTTGACAGAACCCTAAAACAGCTACTTCGGCCCTTCGTAGAGAGTTGGAAGGATTGGGAGAAATATCTTCCCCACCTACTGTTCGCCTACAGGGAGGTACCTCAAGAGTCCGAAGGGTTTTCACCATTTGAGCTGTTGTATGGGCAAAGGATTAGGGGACCCTTAGACTTAGTGAGGGCCCAGTGGGAAGGGAGAGATTATCTGAAAGGCCTCCCCATCCTTAGTTACTTCTTAGAACTCAGGGAGCGACTGCGGAAACTTACCGAGCTAGTCCATGAGAATATGCAATCAGCCCAGAGGGGCTTTAAAGAAATTGCAGCCCTACGTGTATGGACGCTCTTTTACCATCATGACAGACCACAATCCCTTGATATGACTAAACCGGGTGGCGGGAGAGAATGGCCGATTACTAAGGTGGAGCCTGGCTTTGCAACCCTACAATTTCACCATACAATATCGGCCAGGGCCTCAAAACGGGAATGCGGATGGATTATCCCGGCAGACGGACCTGGAATCTACTACTTTTCCAACATCCTCGAGTTGACTTGGTAAGGGTCCCACTGTGGCTGTTGGACTGTTTCCCGGGAGGGCGGGTAATGTAATGGTTTGAATCTCTCTGTGACAATGGCCACACCCATCTGCCTCCCAGCCAAGCTCTTGAACTTATCCCTGCTTACCTCATTTGCATAGCCAATCAAAGGGTTTTCCAATTTACCAATTGAAAAAGGTGTTCCAACTGTCAATAAATATATGTGAGGCATTCAATAAATAATTTTGTCAGTTTGAACTCAAATACAGCCTGACTGGTGTTAGCTCTGTGAGAATTAAAACAACATGAGCAGTCGATTGAGGCCGGATCATCAACGGCGGAACCAGCAGATATTGTGGTCACATCAGGGAGTGCCATGAGAGCAGAATAGAGCGAGCAGGGGCTCGTTACAGGGCCCATCTACCAGGCGTCAAGGTGGCTTCTGCAGATCGGTCCCTAACACTAAATATACTGCCTCCCTTTGGACTTACTTAAGCCTACACTATTCAGGGCAGTTTAGAGACCAGCTACATACAAACATAATTCTAACTATGTTGACTTCTCATGCTGTTGCCACCCTCCCCTTTCTGTGACAGGGCCACCAATGTACCTGTTTGGCCTTGTTGCCATCACCATTTATTTTACACTTCTTCTGCTCTGTAAGAAGAACCGAAAAATGAAAAACACAACAGATCCTGTCTTTGGAGCATCCATAAGGCCTCTATCATATGGTCAGTATTTAGCATCAGGACTTCTTTTCCATCTGAATAAAACCAATTTCAGGCCAAAACTCATGAAAATTAAGCATGAGGTCTCAAACACATGGTCAGTATTTTGCATCAGGATTTGATCATGATTTGGAAACCAATAGCAGGAGTGGGTCGAAAACACAGAAGACATGCAAATAATCACGCCAGGTGTCATCTCTGTTTTGTACCCACTCCTGTTTTTTTTGCCTTATGAATACTGATCAATTACTGATCAAATACTGACCGTGTGAAGGCGGATGCTCAAAAGACATAATCTGTTATTTTTTTGGGGTTGTTCTTCTGATGAATGAGAAGAAGGGAGAATAAACAGCTACATCAACACAACCTTACTGCTGACACCATTTCCATTCTGTCATGGGCCCACTACTTGTTTCAGTGTGTAACAGAAAAGGTTCTCTAGCACTCTATGTGGAATCAGCAGATAGCAAAAGCACTTTTCACTCTATAGTAGAATCTTGGGCCACTGCATGATTAAGTACATTATACCTGATGCTAACATTGACCTTTAAGGTTGAGCTCACACTTTAGTTATTTGGTAAGTTTTTGACCCATAATTGACCAAATAAATGAAGATTGAACTAAATCTAAGAGTGACGTCTGTCACCTGCCTGTCATACTGACACACAATAACAGTTTCACTACCACAACCGACTAGCTATGCATTGCACCACAATACACCCTCCCTGCAGGCCAGGAAATAACTTATTTATAATGTGCTTTGTGATGAATTAATTCTGATATAATCACATTTTTGGGAAAGATTTAGCAAAGCGTCTGAATAGAGTTATTAAAAAAGTAGCTCATCTCTAATCAATATATGTTTTAGTTACATAGTTGTTAAAGAGGTATTCCCATCTTGCTACTTCATCCTCAATTGCTGCCAGCTATGCTGTTAACTTCCTGGTTTCCTGCAGCTAAGTCTGGGCGGGCTTAGGCAGTTTGAGTGAAGGCCGACCACGCCTCCTTATGACATCAAGCTGAGAACTCAGTCCTTGCGTGCTAGTTCATGTGAAGAGTATGATTCATCAGACTGGCAGCCTGCAGTGTCTGTGAGGCCCCTCCCTCTGCTGGGAAATCATCAGAGAGCCATGTGAAGTGAGCTCAGTGTACAGCAACACGTGGCCTCATAAGGCGTATATTAGGGGCATCCTACTGAAGTTGAGTCATAGGCACAAAAAATTGAGGGAGAAACACCAGACCAACCTTATAACGCAAATTCTAACTGCAGAAGCACAAAACAATATTTCCCCATCGTTGGAGCTTTCTGAAAAGTTCAGACTCCTTAGATTTCAACTTAGAGAAAGTTTTTTGCACACATATGAGCTCTCTCTTAAAAAGACTAAAGCCATAAACTATTCACAAGCCAACAAGGCAGGGAAGTTGCTAGCAAGCCGGGTAAAAGCAAGGGCCTTGAAATCAAGGATAGCATTCCTTTGGGACCCCTCTAAATCCTACAAATTGTACGAACCGAAGGCTATAGCCAACAGATTAATGTCTTACTACTCCCAACTGTACAATTTAAAGGAGGAATCAGGTTTTATCCCCGCTTCACCCGGCGATATAGATAACTTTCTGAGATCATTAACAATTCCCTCCTTAGATAAAGCCCAAAGCGAATCCGTCTGTGCGCCCATCTCTTAGGATGAAATCTCTAGAGTAATAACTGGCTTGCCACATCATAAAAGTCCTGGCCCAGATGGGCTTCCAAACTCCTACTACAAAATCTTCTCCGATTGTCTCGTGCCATGACAACAGGAAAAATGCCCAAGAAAATGCTAGAGGCGGTTATAGTGACTCTGCCCAAACCTGGGAAAGATCCTTCAACTCCACAAAACTTCCGCCCCATCTCCTTACTTAACACAGACCTTAAGATCTATGCAAAGATTTTAGCAACCCGATTAGCTGATATTATCCCCACCCTAGTGGCCCCAGATCAAGTGGAGTTTGTGAAGCGGCGCCAAATCACGGATAACTCAAGGAGAGTACTGAACTTGATCGACTTTGTTAATCGAGCCAGAATACCGGCGGTGTTGGTCACCCTGGATGCCGAGAAAGCTTTTGACTGAGTCAACTGGTCGTTTGTCTTCTCTGTACTCCAAATGATGGGTCTTCTAGAGTCCATATTACAAGCCATACGGGTTCTTTACTCCGACCCTTCAGCCCGAGTGTTAGCGAATGGGATATTGTCTGATCCATTTGTATTGTCTAATGGCATGAGACAGGGATGCCCCCTCTCACCCCTAATATTCATCCTATCCCTAGAACCACTGGCACAAGCAATCTGTCAGGCGACCGGTGTGGCAGGAGTATAAATTGGAGACAGACAACATTGCATATCTATGTACGCAGACGACATCATTTTGTCCTTAACAAACCCCCGGGTGTTCTTGAAGGTAGTGATGGACATCATTTGTTCTTACAGGGCTCTTTCATATTGCAAGATCAATGAAAGCAAATTCCATGCCCTCCCACTGGGGATTCCAGAAACAATCTTGTCCCAGATGAAAGAGGAATTCTCATTAGATTGGCAGAAATCCATGGTTCAATACCTGGGTTTTAAAGTGACAGCCACCCCTGAAGAATTATACAAATCCAACTTCCCCCTCCCCCTTGCATTCGCTCCAACCAGAGCACAATAATATGGCCAAATCAAAACGATCCTGGTTGGGACGCATTGCAGCTTTTCAACAGTACACATTCCCAAAGTTATTATATCTATTCCGTACTATCCCCATTCCAGTCCCGGTGTCCTTTTTTAACTTAGCCAATAAAATGTTAAACGCCTTCATTTGGAACAAGGCCAGACCGAAAGTTACTAGAAGTATTATGTATAGACATAAGAGAAGCGGAGGCTTAGGTTTGCCCAATCTTTATGATTACTACCTAGCTTCTCTTTGGACGCGAGTATTCACAAAAATTTCTGGGATTACTGGATATCAGATTTCTCCAGACCCAGCCCTTGCCCTGCTATTGATAGATCTGGATAAAATTCCACTTAAATCTGGGATTATCATTTTGCATTTATTGCTTGCCACCAAGCTAGCGATCACAAGGAATTGGAAAAGCACCAATATCCCTGATCTACATGAGATTATCAGAATCGTCGATACAACAAAATCCTACGAGTATATGATGGCCCATGAAACTTTCCAAGTAAGCCAGGGGAATCCTGGGGAGGTCTGAGTCCAGCAGTTCCAGAGAGGGTAGGGTCGGTGTAGATACACTGGGGAATGTGGTGTGTGGGGTCAGATTGGATTGTACATGCATAACCTCGACTGTCTCTATTGATTTATATGTATTTTAATGGTGAGAAGACTACACGGCCCAGACTTTTGTTTTGCTTTGTTTTGCTCTGTTTGTACGTTATGATTTTATTATGATATCCTGTACGCAAAGTATACTTTATCTATGCACTTTAAAAAAAAGAAATTGGTGTTTCATGCTCAATAATGCTCACCTCGCTGTCTGTAAAATGTACTTTTATGGCATAAGCATTTACTCTGACAATAAAAATCTATTGAAACTAAAAAAGCATCAATTTTTGGCAATACTCTACATCTGGGGCCTATGCTGCATTTGTCAGAGTGAAATATGAGCTTGAAATACTGCAATACTTTTCTGGGTTTTAAAAACACCCTTTTTGGGCAAAATACAACATTTTCAGCCTTTGCTGCATCTGTCAGTGTGAAATACAAGCGTTAGATACTACTGTTATATTCTGTTATAAAATTAACACCCATTTTGGTCAAAATACAACATTTGTGGCATTTGCTGCATTTGTCATTGTTAAATACAAGCATGAAATACTGCAATAATTTTCTGGGTTTAAAAAAGCACCCATTTTTGCCAATACCCTACATCTACTGTTATATTCTGCTATTAAAAAAACACCCATTTTGGTCAAAATACAAAATTTGTGGTGTTTGCTGCATTTGTCAGTGTGAAATATAAGCTTGAAATACTGCAGTAATTTTCTGGGTTTTAAAAAATACCCTTTTTTGGCAAAATACAAAATTTGCAGCCTTTGCTGCATCTGTCATTGTTAAATACAAGTTTGAAAGACTGCAATAATTTTTGGGTTTAAACAAGCACCCATTTCTGCCAATACCCTACATATGGGGCCATTTCAGCATTTGTCAGTGTGAAATACAATCTTGACATACTGCAATAATTTTCTGGGTTTAAAAAACACCCATTTTTGGCAATACCCTACATCTGGGGCCTATGCTGCATTTGTCAGTGTAAAAGATAAGCTTGAAATACTGCAATCATTTTCTGGGTTTTAAAAAACACCCTTTTTGGGCAAAATACTAAATTTGCGTTGTTTGCTGCATCTGTCATTGTTAAATGCAAGCATGAAATACTGCAATAATTTTATGGATTTAAAAAAGCACCAATTTTTGCCAATACCCTACATCTGTGGCCTTTCCAGCATTTGTCAGTGTAAAATACAACCTTGGAATACTGCAATGATTTTCAGGGTTTTAAAAAACACTCTTTTTGGAAAAATACTAAATTTGCAGCCTTTGCTGCATCTGTCAGTGTGAAATACAAGCGTAAGATACTACTGTTATATTCTGTTATTAAAATAACACCCATTTTGGGAAAAATACTACATCTCTCATTGTTGAATATAGACTTTGAAATACTGCAATAGTTTTCCGGGTTTAAAAAAGCACCCATTTTTGGCAGTACCCTATATTTGTGGCCTATACTGCATTTTTCAGTGTAAAATATAAGCGTGAAATTCTGCAATAATTTTCTGGGTATTAAAAACTTCCTTTTTGGGCAAAATATGAAATTTGCAGCCTTTGCAGCATTTGTCAGTGTGAAATACAATCTTGACATACTGCAATACATTTCTGGGTTTAAAAAAGCACCAATTTTTGGCAGTACCCTATATTTGTGGCCTATACTACATTTGTCAGTGTGAAATATAAGCTTGAAATACTGCAATAATTTTCTGGGTTTTAAAAAAAAACCTTTTGGGCAAAATATGAAATTTGCAGCCTTTGCAGCATTTGTCAGTGTGAAATACAATCTTGACATACTGCAATAACTTTCTGGGTTTAAAAAACACTCATTTTTGGCAATACCCTACATCTGGGGCCTATGCTGCATTTGTTAGTGTGAAATAGAAGCTTGAAATACTACAATAATATTCTGGGTTTTAAAAAACACTCTTTTTGGAAAAATACTAAATTTGCAGCCTTTGCTGCATCTGTCAGTGTGAAATACAAGTTTTAGATACTACCGTTATATTCTGTTATTAAAATAACACCCATTTTGTGAAAAATACTAAATTTGCAGCCTTTGCTGCATCTGTCAGTGTGAAATACAAGTTTTAGATACTACTGTTATATTCTGTTATTAAAATAACACCCATTTTGTGAAAAATACAAAATTTGCGGCGTTTGCTGCATCTGTCATTGTTAAATAAAAACTTGAAATACTGCAATAAGTTTCTGGGTTTAAAAAAGCACCTATTTTTGGCAATACCCTACATCTAGGGCCTTTTCAGCAATTGTCAGTGTGAAATATAAGCTTGAAATACTGCAGTAATTTTCAGGGTTTTAAAAAACATCCTTTTGGGGCAAAATATTAAATTTGCAGCCTTTACTGCATCTTTCAGTGTGAAATACAGGAGTTAGATACTACTGTTATATTATGTTATTGAAATAACACCCATTTTGGGAAAAATACGAAATTTGCAGCGTTTGCTGCATCTGTCATTGTTAAATACATGCTTGAAATACTGCAATAATTTGTTGGGATTACAAAAACACCCATTTTTGGCAATACCCTACATCTGTGGCCTTTTCAGCATTTGTCAGTGTGAAATATAAGCTTGAAATAATGTAATAATTTTCTGGGTTTAAAAAAACACACTTTTTGGGCAAAATACGAAATTTGCAGCCTTTGCTGCATCTGTCAGTGTAAAATACACGTGTTAGATACTGCTGTTATATTCTGTTATTAAAAAACACCCATTTTCTGCAAAATACTAAATCTGCAGCATTTGCTGCATTTGTCAGTGTGAAATATAAGCTTGAAATACTGCAGTAATTTTATGGGATTTAATAAGCACCCTTTTTTGTCAAAATTCTAAATTTGCAGCCTTTGCTGCATCTGTCAGTGTGAAATACATGCGTTAGATACTGCTGTTATATTATGATATTTAAAAAAAACACCCATTTTGGGCAAAATACTAAATTTGCAGCGTTTGCTGCATCTGTCATTGTACAATAAAAGCTTGAAATACTGCAATAATTTTCTACGTTTAAAAAAGCACCCATTGTTGTCAGTACCCTACATCTGGGGCCTACGCTGCATTTGCCAGTGTGAAATATAAGCTTGAAATACTGAAATAATTTACTGGGTTTTAAAAAAACACCCTTTTTGGGCAAAATACTAAATTTGCAGCCTTTGTTGCATCTGTCAGTGTGAAATATAAGCGTTAGATACTGCTGTTATATTCTGCTATTAAAAAACACACATTTTGGGCAAAATACAAAATTTGCAGCATTTGCAGCATCTGTCAGTGTGAAATACACTCGTTAGATACTGCTGTTATATTCTGCTATTAAAAAAACACGCATTTTGGGCAAAATACTAAATTTGCAGCATTTGCTGCATCTGTCAGTGTGAAATACACGCGTTAGATACTGCTGTTATATTCTGTTATTTAAAAAAACTCAAATTTTTGGGCAAAATACTAAATTTGGGGAGAATGAGGAGATGTGGTCCCGGTCGTGGTGCTGCTGGTGGAGCTCCTATTGTACAGAGAGGACGTGGTCGATCTGTAGCAGCTACACGCACAAATGAAACACCTTCCTCAGGTGCGAGTAGAATACAGAACCTTCAGCGTTATTTGGTCAGGCCTAATGTGGCTCTACGAATGGTGAGGCCAGAACAAGTACAGGCGATAGTAGATTGGGTTGCTGACAGTGCCTCCAGTTCCTTCACATTGTCTCCTACCCAGTCTCTTGCTGAAAGATCAGAGTTAGCACCTGCAGCCGTTGTTTATCAGTCTTTCACCTCACCCCCTTGCAAATCAGCCAAGCAGTCAGAGCCCCAAGTCATGCAGCAGTCTCTTCTGCTTTTTGATGACTCTGATAGCAGAGTTTTCCAGGGCCATCCACTTGGTCCTGCCCCAGTAGTGGAAGAGATTGAGTGCACCGATGCCCAACCACTTATGTTTCAAAATGAGTACATGGGAGGACCACCGCAGCACATCTTGGATGATGACGAAACACAGGTGCCAACTGCTGTGGCTTTCTGCAGTGTGCAGACCGACAAGGAAGGTAGGCGTGAAGACTGGGTGGAAGATGTTGTGAAGGATGATGAGGTCCTCTACCCCACATGGAACCAAGGTCATGCAATTGATCTGTGTAGTTCAGAGGAAGAGTCGCACAGAGCCACCAGCACAGCAGAAGAGGGAGCAGGGTGCAAAAGCGGAGCGGCATTCCCCGAGACAGTACGCCTGCTACTGCCCAATGCAGCAAGGGACCGAGCACACCAAAGCCAGCTCTAAGGAGTTCCCTGACGTTGCAGTTCTTCAGACAATGTGCTGACGACAAGACAAGAGTAGTTTGCACGCTGTGCAATTAGAGCCTGAAGCGAGGCATAAACGTTGTCAACCTGAGCACAACCTGCATGACCAGGCATCTAAGTGCAAAGCACGAGCTGCAGTGGAGTAGACACCTCAAAAAACATGAAAGGTCTCTGGCTCCTCCTGCTTCCTCTTCTGCTGCAGTCTTGGCCTCTTCATCCACCTCTGGAGTGACAGTGGCACCTGCCACTCTGCAAACAGAGGATCCGCCAGCAACACCACCACCTGGGTCACCAAGCATCTCCACAATGTCCCACGGAGGCGTTCAGCTCTCCATCTCTTAAACACTGGAACGGAAGAGGAAGTTCCCCCCTACCTACCCCCACAATCCCTGGCCCTGAATTCCAGCATTTACAAATTACAGTCCTTTGAAATGTTCTCATTCCGTCTGGTGGAGACAAAGAGTTCTAAAAGCCTTATGGCGGTGGCTGTCCAACAGTATGTCATGCTCAGCTGCCACTACTTTTCAAGGCGTGCCATCCCTTCCCTGCACAGCCAAGTGGGGGATAAAATCAGGTGTTCACTGCGCAACGCCATCTGTGGCAAGATCCACCTAACTACGGATACGTGGACCAGTAAGCACGGTCAGGGTCGTTATATCTCCCTAACAGCACACTAGGTAAATGCAGTGGCGGCTGGGCCTGAGGCGGATAACAGTTTGGCACATGTCCTTCCACCACCGAGGATTGCAGGGTGCTTCAATTTTCCTCCTGTTGCTTTCTCCTCCTACTTCACTTCCTCATCCTCTACCGCCTCCTCATCCGGTCAGCGTAACACCTTCACCACCAACTTCAGCACAACCATGGGTAAACAACAACAGGCAGTTTTAAAATGTATCTGTTTGGGGACAAACCCCACACCACGAAGGAGCTGTGGACGGGCATGGAACAACAGAGTGATAAGTGGTTGGTGCCAGTGAGCCTCAAGCCCGGCCTGGTGGTGTGAGATAATGGGTGAAATCTCGTAGCAGCTCTGGGATTAGCTGGTTTGACACACATCCCTTGCCTGGCGCATGTGCTGAATTTGGTGGTGCAGAGGTTCCTTAAAAATTACCCCGATATGTCAGAGCTGCTGCATAAAGTGCGGGCCATCTGTGCGCGCTTTCGGCGTTCTCATTCTGCTGCTGCTTGGCTGTCAGAGCTGCAGCGTAACTTCGGCCTTCCCGCTCACCGCCTCATATGCGACGTGCCCACAAGGTGGAACTCCACCATTCACATGCTGGTCAGACTGTGGAGTTTCAGCTGCAGCGCGCACGGGTGAGTCGCTCTGCAGAACAGCACCACTACACCACCATTGATTGGGTCTCCATGCAAGACCTGTGTTCCTTGTTGCTCTGTTTCCAGTACTCCACCAACATGACCAGTGCCGATAACACAGTTCTCAGTGTTATTACCCCACTTCTATGCCTACTTGAAAAAATGCTTCTGGCTATGATGGAAGAGGATGTGGTACAGGAGGAGGAGGAAGCAGGATCATTTCATAGGGTTTCAGGCCAGTCATTCACAAGTTGCTCCGAGTGTGGGTTCCTGCACCCACAAACGCAAGGTACACAATTTTCCAGCCAGGGCACAGTTCTGGAGGATGACGAGGCGGAGGATGATTAGGAGGAACAGTGTTCAGAGCAGGGTGGCACTCAAACCAGCTCATGGCCATCACTGGTGCGTGGCTGGGGGGATACAGAGGACACAGACGATACACTTCCCACAGAGGACAGCTTGTCATTGCCTCTGGGCAGCCTGGCACACATGAGCGATTACATGCTACAATCTCTCCGCAACGACCGCCAAGTTACCCACATTCTAACTTGTGCTGATAGATCCCCGTTACAAGGACAATGTACCGTCCTTAATTCCGCGACTGGAGAGTGATCGTAAGATGCACGAGTACTAGCGCACGCGGGTAGATCCAGGTGGCATTCCCACTTGACAGCGGGAGGACAGTGGAAGCACAAGGACGAAGGCAGAGGAGGAGGAAGAGGTTGCCAACGCAGGGTTAGCATGGCTGAACGCAACAACAACCAGCATCATCAGCTAATATGGAATGTCTTAGCAGGAGGCAGCATTTCAGAAACATGGTGGAGCAGTATGTGTGCACACGCCTACACGTACTGAATGACGGGTCTGCCCCCTTCAACTTCTGGGTCTCCAAATTGGGCACATGGCCTGAGCTTGCCCTTTATGCCTTGGAGGTGCTGGACTGCCCTGCAGCCAGTGTATTATCTGAACGTGTGTTTAGCACGGCAGGAGGCGTTATCACAGACAAGCGCACAGCCAATGTGGACAAGCTGACGTTCATTAAAATGAACCAGGCATGGAACTCACAGGACTTTTCTGTACCTTGTGCAGAATAGACATGTATACTGGCCTTACCCAGCCATTGTTATACTACAGCGCAATTTCTTTCTTGTATTTTTTATTTTTCCCACTCTTTTGGGGTGTACCCTAATTTAACCCCTTTGGGACTTAGAACGTACCGGTACGCCATGTTTGCCGAGTCCTTAAGGACCCAGGATGTACCGGTACGTCCTAACTTTAAAACGACATTGTGGCGCGGGTTAATCACAACAGGACAACAGGTTGTCCGCTGAAATCATTCAGCGGGCATTCTGTCACAACGCCGGGGGGGGGGGGGTTATTTGACCCCCCTGCATCGGCGATCGCTGCAAACCGCAGGTCAATCCAGACCTGTGGTTCGCAGTTTTACCTTATCCGGTGGGCGGCGGTGCCATCGGGTCCCCATGCGGCTGTAGGGGGGACCCAATGGCATGGAAGGCAGCGCGATGCCTTCTTGAGGCATCGCCGCTGCCTTCCTATGACGTGTCTGTGAGATCCAGCCCCCTGGATCTCACAGGCCGGAAGCTGTATGAGTAATACACACAGTATTGCTCATACAGCCAATGCATTCCAATACAGAAATTATTTTCCCCAAATAAAGTAAAAAACATTGGCAAAAAATAGGGGGGGGGGGGATTATACATATTAGGTATCACCATGTCCGTACCGACCGGCTCTATAAACATATCACATGACCTAACCCCTCAGATGAACACTGTAAAAAATAAATGATTTAAAACTGTGCCTTACATCACAAAAAGTACAACAGCAAGCGATCAAAAAGGCGTTTACCCACCAAATCTATGACAATCACCCCAAAAATAAAAATTAACTATGGCTCAGAATATGGAGACACTAAAACATCATTTTGTCAACAAATAAAGAACCAACTGACTTGATCCCAAAACTAAGTAACAAGAGGGTGAGCCCTATTAAAGCCTTATAGCTCTCCCTGACTGCTCAGCCCATGCAAAGATCTCTGTTATAGAAAGTTGCATGTCCACGTACCTAGACTGAGTGACACCTGAAACCCCTATAATAGTGAGGGTATACAACCACCTGCTCCCTACACTTAATACGGAGGGAGTCAGGGTCACCTAGGATCAAGCCAACAGGAAAACACAAATAAAGTAACAGGTTTATCTGAAGAGCCAGGAGTTGCAGCATTTAGCAGTGAGCACCATCCAGGAAGTTGTATAAACCACAAAGTGAGGCAGTATGGGAGGGGATATAAAGGGAGGCAATCACTGCTAATAGATGACAGTTGGAAGAGGGAGAAGAGATGTCAAAGTAAAACCAAAACAATAGAACATCATGCAGTAGGTACTGAAGAACGTCTATCAGAACTTCTCAGAGATCTGGCTGTGACACATTTTATTTGTTTTAAAAAAGCTGTTATTGTGTAAAACTTACATAAATAAAAAAAAGTATACATATTCGGTATCGCTGCGTCCGTATTGACCAGCTCTATAAAAATATCACATGACCTAACCCCTGAGATGAACACTGTAAAAAAATAAAAAATAAAAACTGTGCTAGAAAAACATTTTTTGTCACCTTACATCACAAAAAGTGTAATAGCAAGCGATCAAAAAGTCATATGCACCCCAAAATAGCGCCAATCAAACCGTCATCTCATCCCGCAAAAAATCAAACCCAACCTAAGATAATAGCCCAAAAACTGAAAAAACTATGGCTCTCAGAATATGGAGACACTAAAACATGATTTTTATTTTTTTTCAAAAATGATATTATTGTGTAAAACCTACATAAATAAAAAAAAGTATACATATTAGGTATTGCCGCATCCATATTGACCGGATGTATAAAAATATCGCATGACCTAACCACCCAGATGAACACCGTAAAAAATAAAAAATAAAAACGGTGTTAAATAAACAATTTTTTGTCACCTTACATTACAAAAAGTGTAATAGTAAGCAATCAAAAAGTCACATGCACCCCAAAATAGTGCCAATAAAACCATCATCTCATCCTGCAAAAATCATACCCTACCCAAGGTGATTGCCCAAAAACTGAAAAAATTATGTCTCTCAGACATGGAAGCACTAAAACATGATTTTTTTTTTTTTTTGCTTCAAAAATGAAATCATTGTGTAAAACTTAAAATAATTAATGCCTAGTGGACAGGTAAACAAACTTCACTAATTTGTCTGTTACATTTTCGGGTGAAATTTACCAATTTTTGGCTGTGATATACCCCTGTTCTTCCTAATAGACAGGTAAACAAATTTTACTAATTTGTCTGTTACATTTTCGGGTGACATTCACCAATTTCTGGCTGTGACATTCACCAATTTCTGGCCCTTATTTACCTAGTTGACAGGTTAATAAATTTCACTAATTTTTCTCTTACATAGTTGGGTGACATTCACCAATTTGTGGCTGTGATATACCCCTGCTCTACTTTAGTAGACAGGTAAACAAATTTCACTAATTTGTCTGTTACATTTTCAGGGGAAATTCACAAATTTTTGGCTGTGATATACCCCTGCTCTTTCCAGTAGAAAGGTAAACAAATTTCACTAATTTGTCTGTTAAATTCCCGGGTGACATTCACCAATTTTTGGCTGTGATATACCCCTGCTCTAACTAGTAGACAGGTTAACAATTTTCAAACATTTTTCTGTTACATTGTCGGGTGACATTTACTAATTTTTGGCTTTGATATACCCCTGCTCTACCTAGTTGACAGGTTAATAAATTTCATTAGTTTTTCTGTTACATAGTTGGGTAAAATTAACCAATTTTTGGCAGTGATTTACCCCTGCGCTATCTAGTGTACAGGTTAATACATTTCACTAATTTTTCTGTTGCATTGTTTGGTGACGTTCACCAATTTTTGGCTGTTATATACCCCTGCTCTACCTAGGTGACAGGTTAATACATTTCACTAATTTTTCTGTTACATAGTTGGGTGACATTCCCCAATTTTTGGCTGTGATATACCCCTGCTCTATCTAGTGGACAGGTTAATAAATTTCACTAATTTTTCTGTTACATTCTTGGGTGACAGTTTACAATTTTTGCCGCGAGTAAACCCCTGCTCTGCATAGGTGACAGGGACCAACAGTTTTAAAAATCATCTGTTCAATTGGTGGGTGACATTAACCCATTTCTGTCAATGAAATCCCCTTCTCTGCATAGGTGACATGGAATTCAATTTTTAAATTTCTTCTTTAATTGGCCCTTTCATTAGATCCTTCCACTTTAATAACTTGTCCCACATTTCAGCTTGATCACATTGCAGCCATTGACCTCCCTTGGATATGGTATCCCTTTCTCACGCTCCCTCTCCGGTGTGGAACCCTATTTCGCCGATAACCGTGATCAACATGGTAAGAGCAGAAAAGAACATTGAAAGTGGATGGAGAAGATATCCAATTGGATCGTGGATGTCACAGGGACGTGCGATCAGGCAGAAGTTATCTAGAGTCAACAAAGCGGCAGTAGGGCCTCTCCTGTCTAAGGTTTCCAAATGTAAAATACCCCACTGACATACCCTATAATTTTTTATTAATCATTCCAATAACAAGGCATCTTAAGAGTCCTGTATTGTCATTTATCACCACTACCTCCCCGAGTTGGAAGTGGGTAATTGCCATGCGCCCCCTCCTTTACTTGGAAGTTTCGGCTTCAATAATTTGTCCCACATTTCAGCTTGATCACATTGCAGCCATTGACCTCCCTTGGATGTTGTCTCCCTTTCTCATGCTCCCTCTTCAGCATGGAACCCTCAACATGGTAGGCACAGAAAAGAACATCAAAAGTTAATAGAGCATATATCCAATTGGATTGTGGACATCACGGGGACGTGTGACATGGTGGAGCAGTATGTGTGCACACGTCTACACGTATTGACTGATGGGTCTGCCCCCTTCAACTACTGGGTCTTCAAATTGTGCATATGGCCTGAGCTTGCCCTGTATGCCTTGGAGGTGCTGGCCTGCCTTGCAGCCAGTGTATTGTCTGAATGTTTGTTTAGCACGGCTGGAGGGGGTTATCACAGGTTATATTTCCCAATGTTTTGGGGTGTACCCTAATTAAAACAAAATAAATTAATTAATTAAACAAAAAAACAGTGTAGGCTACCTCCTCCTCCTCCACCGCCGCTTTCACCTACACCGCTACAGCCACCGCCTCCTCAACCTCTTAGATACCTTTTATTTTATTTTATTTTTTGCGCATTTTAGGTTATTTTAAGTCATAGAAAAGGGGTTCTGGTTCAGGGTCAGGTTACGGTAAAGTTCGGGTCCCGAACTCAAACTTTTTTGTGAAGTTCGGCTGAACCCGTCAAACCCGAACATCCAGGTGTCCTCTCAACTCTACTAAAGGGTTAACAAAGTTTGTAAAATCAGTGTGCTATTTGTTCATGGCGGTATAGCTGGTCACATTTCTGTATCCAGTGTGGCGTCGTGGGTGGATCTATAGATTTCCAATTCACTGCAATTAATAACCTAGCTGCCACTAATAGAATGTTGCAAAGGGTGCTGGTGTGTTTTGAGCACCGAATATCGCTGTATATCCCAAAAAGGCACAATTTCGGGGATGGTTTAATAGTAATCATACTGAGGTCAGAAATGGTTTTACATACACTTTGCCAGAAAGGCTTTATCTTATCACAGGACCACCAAATGTGACCATGGCTACCCACTTCCCCCTGACTGCACTCTGTAGTGCAGTCAGGGAATATACTGCCAAGATGAAACGGCTTGTAGTATCATCGTGTTAATATCTTATAACTGTTTTCCTGCAGTTTGGCACACATGGACACCCTGAATGGATTTGATAATGCAGTTTTAACTTCATTGGGGGTGAATGTAATGTTTAAATCTTTTTCCCATCGGGTAATATAAGGTTATGTGTCGTAACCCATTAGAGATAATATGAGATTGTACAGCTTTGAAATTTTGCCTTTTGGTTCTTTAACCTGTAAAGCTAATTTTTCAAAACTGGGTAGCTTTACCTTCTCTTGATCCCCAGTGACCAACACCCCGTTACCATCATTTAGGGTCCCTACATGTCCTGATCTTGTTTTTTTTTTTTTTTTGCATTTATGTATTTGAAGAATGTTTTGGGGTTGTTCTTACTTTCTTTGGCCATCTGTATTTCATTGTGTATATTTGCAGATTTTATTAGCACCTTACATGTTAGCGTTTTTTTCTCTAGGCAGGTTTATGATGGTTATACGATGAGGCAGCAGACCTCCAACCCTGTAAATATTTCCCTGTGCAATGAATATTCGATTTGCACTGGCCAGGAGATAAGACAGCCCTGACTGAACTCAGGTTGTCAATATCTACAATCTTTATTCCACAGCACATACTTATAGGGCATTGGGGGTGGGAACATAGTGTGTGTCAAGATACAGATAAAACGTCATTAAACAATACTATTATCTGCTATATACAATATATGAAAGGGTTATTTTACTTATTGACCAAGATTGATCTAAATGCTAACAAGTTGAATGACTTGCCATAGGTTGCTGTCATTGTATGTAAGATGTGAATTTATATAGCCTTTTGTTAAGGGAAGAAGGTGCTATTGTGTTCACCAACTGGCAAAGGGCGTGAGATGTGCTAATTCGGTGTACTGCATGAAACAAGAGCTGAGGCTTGTAGGTCTTGTATAATCTGTGATATTTAAATAGTAAAATTATGAAAAATCCCTTTCAACCCAACCTTTGATCCCAACTTTTCTATTTATACTGTATACATACATATATACAGGGCGGGCCATTTATATTGATACACCTTAATAAAATGGGAATGGTTGGTGATATTAACTTCCTGTTTGTGGCACATTAGTATATGTGAGGGGGGAAACTTTTCAAGATGGGTGGTGACCATGGCGGACATTTTGAAGTCGGCCATTTTGAATCCAACTTTAGTTTTTTCAATAGGAAGAGGGTCATGTGACATTGGGAATATAAGGAATTTCACAAGAAAAACAAGGGAGTGCTTAGTTTTAACGTAACTGTATTCTTTCATAAGTTATTTACAAATTTCTAACCACTTATAAAATGTGTTCAATGTGCTGCCCATTGTGTTGGATTGTCAATGCAATCCTCTTCTCCCACTCTTCACACACTGATGGCAACACCGGAGGAGAAATGCTAGCACAGGCTTCCAGTATCCGTAGTTTCAGGTGCTGCACAGCATATGCTGTGAAGATACGAGATGTGCAGCACCTAAAACTACAGATACTGGAAGCCTGTGCTAGCATTTCTCCTGCGGTGTTTCTATCAGTGTGTGAAGAGTGGGAGAAAAGGGTTGCATTGACAATCCAACACAATGGACAGCACATTGAACACATTTTAGTGGTCAGAAACTTGTAAATAACTCATGAAAGAATAAAGTTACATTAAAACCAAGCACACCATTGTTTTTCTTGTGAAATTCCCAATAAGTTTGATGCGTCACATGACCCTCTTCCTATTGAAAAAACAAAATTTGGATTCAAAATATCCGACTTCAAAATGGCCGCCATGGTCACCACCCATCTTGAAAAGTTTCCCCCCTCACATATACTAATGTGCCACAAACAGGAAGTTAATATCACCAACCATTCCCATTTTATTAAGGTGTATCCATATAAATGGCCCACCCTTTATATATATATATATATATATATATATATATATACAAAAATTGGACTGCACTCCAAACAATTTGTGAAGAAAATCTGTGTTTTATTCACCCATCTATGGCAAAGCAACGTTTCGGCTCCAACTGAGCCTTTCTCAAGCATTGGTGAACAGTGCATGACAAGTATATATAGGTGTATCACATGTATAATCAATATAATCACATAGTTGATACTTTACAAATAATATCTGTATATAATACATACACGTGCAAAAAAACCACACATCATTTATATTACATCAAGTAACATGTGCTTAATAAAATGACCGAAGTCAAAACTGTGCTATATTACAGAGAAATACCAAAGAGTACATGATTGTTTGCACCTGTAGCTTATTGACATATCATTAATATATTAGCTAGAATGGTATCCATGTGCAGCAATACAAAGGATTAATGAATTATAACCTGATAGTAGGATGGAGCCCACATATACTGTAGCGCCGATCAGCGCGTCCTGTGCAGTCCAATGCGCATGTTCCAGCCTGCCCGCGTCATCAGTAGAGGACACATCCAAGCACCAGGCCGCCGCCCATTGATGACATCAGTCGCACCTTAGTGACGCCCATCGATGTCAGCAAAAAGGCTGCGCCTGCACAATGTTCTCTTGGCCATATAGCCACCATATTGCTTAAGGGAATCCTATAGGGGAATGATCATTACTGTGCATCTTAGTATCTAATATGCGTTCTGCAATATCAGTTGCTGTGGTCACTTGCCACAATACAGCAGGTGGGAAGCGTCATCATCTTTGCCCAAAATGATGAACGCATCTCCGATGATCCCACATCGGTCCCCGGCACGTCAGTGTCGTTGGCCCTATGGGATCTGGCCCAGCTTCGTTAAGCAACTGTGAGGGTACTCCTCATTACAGCAGAACGTTGTCCACATAAAAATGATATGAGAGAAATTAGATCCCTTCCCCATTATTGCATATTTCAGCTGGATGGAATACACGTCTGGACTGCACAAAATGTACAAATGTAGATCAAACTAAAATAGTAGATCAAAAAAACATAGTTTATTCTGGGGCTTGTCATCCACTCTCAGGTTCATCCATCTTCCAAAGTACCTTCGGTATCAGATTTGTCTAAAAAGACAATGAAAAATGTGTTAGTGACTGTGTGAATTAATTTGTGTTTAAAATACTTTAGTTTTTTCTATATAAAACCAATGATTCAGTACTACACACAGGATATTGCACAAAGTTCATACATGGTACATCAGGGCAAACTGCTGTCCTCACGTAATCCCACCATATCTATAGTCAATGTTTAAACCTGCAGGATGAAGGCTTTTTAGAGTTTGAATCCACTGCATCCACTTTTTCTTTAATAAAGCTATCCGGTCCCCACCTCTCCGTGGCATTGGAACATGGTCTATGATCCAACACCTAAGGTCTTTTTCTTTGTGTTTAAATAGCCCAAAGTGTCTGGGGACTGGTAGGTCCTTACGGCCTTTCCTAATTGTATGGCGGTGGTTATTTAATCTGGTTTTCAGATCTGTAGATGTTTCTCCTACGTATAATATTTCACATGGACAGGATAACACATAGATAACGAATGAGGTATCGCAGGTTAGATGGAATTTTATGGGGAATACTTCGTTCGTCTTAGGGTGTACAAATGTCTTAGATCTCCGGATCAGCCCACAATTGACACAATGTAGACACGGATAACACCCCGTGCCCAATGGTGCCAATGTGGTCTGTATCACCCTAGATTTAGGGCCCAAATCGGCCCTCACTAGTTGGTCTCTAATATTGCGGGGTCTACGGTAGGCGCACAAGGGAGAGGTTGAAAACTCAGGTATCTTTTTAAGGCAGCTACCCAATATGGGCCAATGTCTTTTTATGATTTTGCTGATCGAGTCACTGTACTCTGTGTACGTAGAGACAAACGTAATTTTATCCGGTCTATCTTTGTTGACCTTGTCCTGTAATACAGTATCACGGTCCATAGTCAACACCTTCTGTTTCTGTTCAATAAGTAATTTGATGGGATAACCCCGTTGTCTAAATTTTGTGACCATGTTATCAACCGTCTGTTCAAGGGCATCGCTGTTGGCTACGATGCGTTTAGCTCATAGAAATTGTGAGTGTGGGAGGTGTTTCACCATGCTGCGGGGGTGGCAGCTTTCATATCTCAGCATCATGTTCCTATCTGTGGGTTTCGTATATAATGATGTAGTAAACTTGCCATTGGAAATCTCCACATTAGTATCAAGGAACTGAACTGAGGTATGAGAATATGTCAAGGTGAATTGTAATTCACCATCAATCCCATTGAGGTAATGGTGAAAAGCAGACAGTTGTTCCTCCGTACCTCCCCAGACACTTTGGGCTATTTAAACACAAAGAAAAAGACCTTAGGTGTTGGATCATAGACCATGTTCCAATGCCACGGAGAGGTGGGGACCGGATAGCTTTATTAAAGAAAAAGGAAATGCAGTGGATTCAAACTCTAAAAAGCCTTCATCCTGCAGGTTTAAACATTGACTATAGATATGGTGGGATTACGTGAGGACAGCAGTTTGCCCTGATGTACCATGTATGAACTTTGTGCAATATCCTGTGTGTAGTACTGAATCATTGGTTTTATATAGAAAAAACTAAAGTATTTTAAACACAAATTAATTCACACAGTCACTAACACATTTTTCATTGTCTTTTTAGACAAATCTGATACCGAAGGTACTTTGGAAGATGGATGAACCTGAGAGTGGATGACAAGCCCCAGAATAAACTATGTTTTTTTGATCTACTATTTTAGTTTGATCTACATTTGTACATTTTGTGCAGTCCAGACGTGTATTCCATCCAGCTGAAATATGCAATAATGGGGAAGGGATCTAATTTCTCTCATATCATTTTTATGTGGACAACGTTCTGCTGTAATGAGGAGTACCCTCACAGTTGCTTAACGAAGCTGGGCCAGATCCCATAGGGCCAACGACACTGACGTGCCGGGGACCGATGTGGGATCATCGGAGATGCGTTCATCATTTTGGGCAAAGATGATGACGCTTCCCACCTGCTGTATTGTGGCAAGTGACCACAGCAACTGATATTGCAGAACGCATATTAGATACTAAGATGCACAGTAATGATCATTCCCCTATAGGATTCCCTTAAGCAATATGGTGGCTATATGGCCAAGAGAACATTGCGCAGGCGCGGCCTTTTTGCTGACATCGATGGGCGTCACTAAGGTGCGACTGATGTCATCAATGGGCGGCGGCCTGGTGCTTGGATGTGTCCTCTACTGATGACGCGGGCAGGCTGGAACATGCGCATTGGACTGCACAGGACGTGCTGATCGGCGCTACAGTATATGTGGGCTCCATCCTACTATCAGGTTATAATTCATTAATCCTTTGTATTGCTGCACATGGATACCATTCTAGCTAATATATTAATGATATGTCAATAAGCTACAGGTGCAAACAATCATGTACTCTTTGGTATTTCTCTGTAATATAGCACAGTTTTGACTTCGGTCATTTTATTAAGCACATGTTACTTGATGTAATATAAATGATGTGTGGTTTTTTTGCACATGTATGTATTATATACAGATATTATTTGTAAAGTATCAATTATGTGATTATATTGATTATACATGTGATACACCTATATATACTTGTCATGCACTGTTCACCAATGCTTGAGAAAGCTTAGTTGGCGCCGAAACGTCGCTTTGCCATAGATGGGTTAATAAAACACAGATTTTCTTCACGAATTGTTTGGAGTGCAGTCCAATTTTTGTATCTACATTACTGGGTAAGCACCTGCTGCCGTCCTTGGATTTTGCACCCATATATCCTCAGGGTGGTGCCGCCTGTGTTTTTTCTTTTTTTCATTTATATATATATATATATATATATATATATATATAGATGTACATATTTAATTTATTTCTTTATACTTTTTAAAGGTTTTCATGGACAGTGACATTTCTCACAAGCTCTGCAGTGTTAGAACGTCTAGTAGGATCTTCTACAAACTGGCCCATAAAATTATCCTGCAAAAAACGGTGGCGTTTTCTTGGTTTTGCAGCAGAGGCAGAACCATATTCCAAATCTATGTTTGGATAGTTAAAATATTACTAGTGTGAAAAGTCTCCTACAGAGTTGATTTGCGACTGACGGATCTCCTTATCCACTTTTCTAATGCTCCCCCCACCATCCATTCCTCCACCAATATATTCTGACCCCTCTTTAACCTGTTTACCTCCATATTTATAGCCATATTCTCCCCCTTCTTCCCTAGTGCATTTCCGGCCAAGGCAGAATTCTCTCCCCCAACACAGCAGCTCTCCTTCTATTGAGGAGCAAATAATCTGCAGAAAACAGTTTGTACCCCAGTGAAAAGTCAGCCAGGTGGTCTAGGATCCCAAACCTTTCTGCTCTACATCAAGACTTAAGCCCTGCATTTAACTCCCTAAGCTCCCGCTGACAGCCCTGTATAGCGCATGGCACAGGCAGTATTCCAGAGAACACTACCTTGGAGGTCCTTCCCGTCAACTTGGAGCCTAGTCCTTTAAAATCCTTCCATCTACCATTTATTTTGGATCCCAGGCTCCAATTGGCCCACCGGGGAGACAATGAATACCTCAGTGGTCTCCTGTGCTAATCAGTAAGGAGTCTTTCTGTCCTCTTCTCTACGAAAGCAAGTGATGTCACTGCATTTTTGTGCCCACATCTTCTCCCTAAACCCAGTAGGGCCCCCTGACAGGCGGGTAAGACAGCCGCAGAACTTTGAACTATATCTGCATCCTAAGGACACAGATTCAGATGTGGAAAGACTACCACAGGAAAAGCTATTTCCAGGGGTGGTCACTTTAACCGTCTCCAGACCGCCTAATGCAGATGTGCGGTCCGGAGGCGGCAGCCTTGCGCAGAGTGACGCATATACGCGTAATCTCGTGAGGGCCGAGATTTCCAGGAACGGAAGGTAAGCGAGTGGATCTCCAGCCTGCCAGCGGCGATCGCTCGCTGGCAGGCTGGAGATGTGATTTTTTTAACCCCTAACAGGTATATTAGACGCTGTTTTGATAACAGCGTCTAATATACCTGCTACCTGGTCCTCTGGTGGTCCCTTTTGTTTGGATCGACCACCAGAGGACACAGGTAGCTGTGTAAAGTACCACAAAACACTACACTACACTACACCCCCCCCCCGTCACTTATTAACCCCTTATGAACCCATGATCACCCCATATAGACTCCCTGATCACCCCCCTGTCATTGATCACCCCCCTGTCAGGCTCCGTTCAGACGTCCATATGATTTTTACGGTTCCGCAAAACACATACGGACGTCTGAATGGAGCCTTACAGTGGGGTGATCAATGACAAGGGGGTGATCACGCATATAGACTTCCTGATTAGAGTTGAGCGAACACCTGGATGTTCGGGTTCGAGAAGTTCGGCCGAACATCCCGGAAATGTTCGGGTTCGGGATCCGAACCCGATCCGAACTTCGTCCCGAACCCGAACCCCATTGAAGTCAATGGGGACCCGAACTTTTCGGCACTAAAAAGGCTGTAAAACAGCCCAGGAAAGAGCTAGAGGGCTGCAAAAGGCAGCAACATGTAGGTAAATCCCCTGCAAACAAATGTGGATAGGGAAATGAATTAAAATAAAAATTAAATAAATAAAAATTAACCAAAATCAATTGGAGAGAGGTTCAATAGCAGAGAATCTGGCTTCCCGTCACCCACCACTGGAACAGTCCATTCTCAGATATTTAGGCCCCGGCACCCAGGCAGAGGAGAGAGGTCCCGTAACAGAGAATCTGTCTTCATGTCAGCAGAGAATTAGTCTGCATGTCATAGCAGAGAATGAGGCTTCACGTCAGCCACCACTGCAACAGTCCATTGGCATATATTTAGGCCCAGCACACACACAGGCAGAGGAGAGAGGTCCCGTAACAGAGAATCTGGCTTCATGTCAGCAGAGAATCAGTCTGCATGTCATAGCAGAGAATCAGGCTTCACGTCAGCCACCACTGCAACAGTCCATTGTCAAAAATTTAGGCCCAGCACCCAGGCAGAGGAGAGAGGTCCCGTAACAGAGAATCTGGCTTCATGTCAGCAGAGAATCAGTCTTCATATCATAGCAGAGAATCAGGCTTCACGTCACCCACCACTGTAAGAGTCAATTTTCATAAATTTAGGCCCAGAACCCAGGCAGAGGAGAAAGGTCCCGTAACAGACAATCTGGCTTCATGTCAGCAGAGAATCAGTCTTCATATCATAGCAGAGAATCAGGCTTCACGTCACCCACCACTGTAAGAGTCAATTTTCATAAATTTAGGCCCAGAACCCAGGCAGAGGAGAAAGGTCCCGTAACAGACAATCTGGCTTCATGTCAGCAGAGAATCAGTCTTCATATCATAGCAGAGAATCAGGCTTCACGTCACCCACCACTGTAAGAGTCAATTTTCATAAATTTAGGCCCAGAACCCAGGCAGAGGAGAAAGGTCCCGTAACAGACAATCTGGCTTCATGTCAGCAGAGAATCAGTCTTCATATCATAGCAGAGAATCAGGCTTCACGTCACCCACCACTGTAAGAGTCAATTTTCATAAATTTAGGCCCAGAACCCAGGCAGAGGAGAAAGGTCCCGTAACAGACAATCTGGCTTCATGTCAGCAGAGAATCAGTCTTCATATCATAGCAGAGAATCAGGCTTCACGTCACCCACCACTGTAAGAGTCAATTTTCATAAATTTAGGCCCAGAACCCAGGCAGAGGAGAAAGGTCCCGTAACAGACAATCTGGCTTCATGTCAGCAGAGAATCAGTCTTCATATCATAGCAGAGAATCAGGCTTCACGTCACCCACCACTGTAAGAGTCAATTTTCATAAATTTAGGCCCAGAACCCAGGCAGAGGAGAAAGGTCCCGTAACAGACAATCTGGCTTCATGTCAGCAGAGAATCAGTCTTCATATCATAGCAGAGAATCAGGCTTCACGTCACCCACCACTGTAAGAGTCAATTTTCATAAATTTAGGCCCAGAACCCAGGTAGAGGAGAAAGGTCCCGTAACAGACAATCTGGCTTCATGACAGCAGAGAATCAGTCTGCATGTCATAGCAGAGAATCAGGCTTCACGTCAGCCACCACTGCAACAGTCCATTGTCATAAATTTAGGCCCAGCACCCAGGCAGAGGAGAGAGGTCCCGTAAAAGAGGATCTGGCTTCATGTCAGCAGAGAATCAGTCTGCATGTCATAGCAGAGAATCAGGCTTCACGTCAGCCACCACTGCAACAGTCCATTGTCATAAATTTAGGCCCAGCACCCAGGCAGAGGAGAGAGGTCCCGTAACAGAGGATCTGGCTTCATGTCAGCAGAGAATCAGTCTGCATGTCATAGCAGAGAATCAGGCTTCACGTCAGCCACCACTGCAACAGTCCATTGTCATAAATTTAGGCCCAGCACCCAGGCAGAGGAGAGAGGTCCCGTAACAGACAATCTGGCTTCATGTCAGCAGAGAATTAGTCTGCATGTCATAGCAGAGAATCAGGCTTCATGTCAGCCACCACTGCAACAGTCCATTGGCATATATTTAGGCCTAGCACACAGGCAGAGGAGAGGTTCATTCAACTTTGGGTAGCATCGCAATATAATGGTAAAATGAAAATAAAAATAGGATTGAATGAGGAAGTGCCCTGGAGTCCAATAATATATGGTTATGGGGAGGTAGTTAATGTCTAATCTGGACAAGGGACGGACAGGTCCTGTGGGATCCATGCCTGGTTCATTTTTATGAACGTCAGCTTGTCCACATTGGCTGTAGACAGGCGGCTGCGTTTGTCTGTAATGACGCCCCCTGCCGTGCTGAATACACGTTCAGACAAAACGCTGGCTGCCGGGCAGGCCAGCACCTCCAAGGCATAAAAGGCTAGCTCTGGCCACGTGGACAATTTAGAGACCCAGAAGTTGAATGGGGCCGAACCATCAGTCAGTACGTGGAGGGGTGTGCACACGTACTGTTCCACCATGTTAGTGAAATGTTGCCTCCTGCTAACACGTTGCGTATCAGGTGGTGGTGCAGTTAGCTGTGGCGTGTTGACAAAAGTTTTCCACATCTCTGCCATGCTAACCCTGCCCTCAGAGGAGCTGGCCGTGACACAGCTGCCTTGGCGACCTCTTGCTCCTCCTCTGCCTTGGCCTTGGGCTTCCACTTGTTCCCCTGTGACATTTGGGAATGCTCTCAGTAGCGCGTCTACCAACGTGCGCTTGTACTCGCGCATCTTCCTATCACGCTCCAGTGCAGGAAGTAAGGTGGGCACATTGTCTTTGTAGCGTGGATCCAGCAGGGTGGCAACCCAGTAGTCCGCACAGGTTAAAATGTGGGCAACTCTGCTGTCGTTGCGCAGGCACTGCAGCATGTAGTCGCTCATGTGTGCCAGGCTGCCCAGGGGTAAGGACAAGCTGTCCTCTGTGGGAGGCGTATCGTCATCGTCCTGCCTTTCCCCCCAGCCACGCACCAGTGATGGACCCGAGCTGCGTTGGGTGCCACCCCGCTGTGACCATGCTTCATCCTCATCCTCCTCCACCTCCTCCTCATCCTCGTCCTCCTCGTCCTCCAGTAGTGGGCCCTGGCTGGCCACATTTGTACCTGGCCTCTGCTGTTGCAAAAAACCTCCCTCTGAGTCACTTCGAAGAGACTGGCCTGAAAGTGCTAAAAATGACCCCTCTTCCTCATCCTCCTCCTCCTCCTGGGCCACCTCCTGTTCCATCATCGCCCTAAGTGTTTTCTCAAGGAGACATAGAAGTGGTATTGTAACGCTGATAACGGTGTCATCGCCACTGGCCATGTTGGTGGAGTACTCGAAACAGCGCAACAGGGCACACAGGTCTCGCATGGAGGCCCAGTCATTGGTGGTGAAGTGGTGCTGTTCTGTAGTGCGACTGACCCGTGCGTGCTGCAGCTGAAACTCCACTATGGCCTGCTGCTGCTCGCACAGTCTGTCCAGCATGTGCAAGGTGGAGTTCCACCTGGTGGGCACGTCGCATATGAGGCGGTGAGCGGGAAGGCCGAAGTTACGCTGTAGCGCAGACAGGCGAGCAGCGGCAGGATGTGAACGCCGGAAGCGCGAACAGACGGCCCGCACTTTATGCAGCAGCTCTGACATGTCGGGGTAGTTGTGAATGAACTTCTGCACCACCAAATTCAGCACATGCGCCAAGCAAGGGATGTGCGTCAAATTGGCTAGTCCCAGAGCTGCAACGAGATTTCGCCCATTATCACACACCACCAGGCCGGGCTTGAGGCTCACCGGCAGCAACCACTCGTCGGTCTGTTGTTCAATACCCCGCCACAACTCCTGTGCGGTGTGGGGCCTGTCCCCCAAACATATGAGTTTCAGAATGGCCTGCTGACGTTTACCCCGGGCTGTGCTGAAGTTGGTGGTGAAGGTGTGTGGCTGACTGGATGAGCAGGTGGAAGAAGAGGAGGAGGAAGCCGAGAAGGAGGAGGTGGCAACAGGAGGCAAAGAATGTTGCCCTGCGATCCTTGGCGGCGGCAGGACGTGCGCCAAACAGCTCTCCGCCTGGGGCCCAGCTGCCACTACATTTACCCAGTGTGCAGTTAGGGAGATATAGCGTCCCTGGCCGTGCTTACTGGTCCACGTATCTGTGGTTAGGTGGACCTTGCTACAGATGGCGTTGCGCAGTGCACACTTGATTTTATCGGATACTTGGTTGTGCAGGGAAGGCACGGCTCTCTTGGAGAAGTAGTGCCGGCTGGGAACAACATACTGTGGGACAGCAAGCGACATGAGCTGTTTGAAGCTGTCTGTGTCCACCAGCCTAAATGACAGCATTTCATAGGCCAGTAGTTTAGAAATGCTGGCATTCAGGGCCAGGGATCGAGGGTGGCTAGGTGGGAATTTACGCTTTCTATCAAATGTTTGTGAGATGGAGAGCTGAACGCTGGCGTGTGACATGGTTGAGACGCTTGGTGACGGAGGTGGTGGTGGTGGTGTTGGTGGTACATCCCCTGTTTGCTGGGCGGCAGGTGCCAACGTTCCTCCAGAGGCGGAGGAAGAGGCCGAGGCGGCAGCAGCAGAATAGGCCGAGGCGGCAGCAGCAGAAGAGGTAGCAGGGGGAGCCTGAGTGACTTCCTTGGTTTTAAGGTGTTTACTCCACTGCAGTTCATGCTTTGCATGCAGGTGCCTGGTCATGCAGGTTGTGCTCAGGTTCAGAACGTTAATGCCTCGCTTCAGGCTCTGATGGCACAGCGTGCAAACCACTCGGGTCTTGTCGTCAGCACATTGTTTGAAGAAGTGCCATGCCAGGGAACTCCTTGAAGCTGCCTTTGGGGTGCTCGGTCCCAGATGGCGGCGGTCAGTAGCAGGCGGAGTCTCTTGGCGGCGGGTGTTCTGCTTTTGCCCACTGCTCCCTCTTTTGCTACGCTGTTGGCTCGGTCTCACCACTGCCTCTTCCTCCGAACTGTGAAAGTCAGTGGCACGACCTTCATTCCATGTGGGGTCTAGGACCTCATCGTCCCCTGCATCGTCTTCCACCCAGTCTTGATCCCTGACCTCCTGTTCAGTCTGCACACTGCAGAAAGACGCAGCAGTTGGCACCTGTGTTTCGTCATCATCAGAGACATGCTGAGGTGGTATTCCCATGTCCTCATCATCAGGAAACATAAGTGGTTGTGCGTCAGTGCATTCTATGTCTTTCACCGCTGGGGAAGGGCTAGGTGGATGCCCTTGGGAAACCCTGCCAGCGGAGTCTTCAAACAGCATAAGAGACTGCTGCATAACTTGAGGCTGAGACAGTTTCCCTGGTATGCATGGGGGTGATGTGACAGACTGATGGGGTTGGTTTTCAGGCGCCATCTGTGCGCTTTCTGCAGAAGACTGGGTGGGAGATAATGTGAACGTGCTGGATCCACTGTCGGCCACCCAATTGACTAATGCCTGTACCTGCTCAGGCCTTACCATCCTTAGAACGGCATTGGGCCCCACCATATATCGCTGTAAATTCTGGCGGCTACTGGGACCTGAGGTAGTTGGTACACTAGGACGTGTGGATGTGGCAGAACGGCCACGTCCTCTCCCAGCACCAGAGGGTCCACTAACACCACCACGACCATGTCCACGTCCACGTCCCTTACTAGATGTTTTTCTCATTGTTATGGTTCACCACAACAACAAATATATTATTTGGCCCAATGTATTGTATTCAAATTCAGCGGGATATAAATTTGAGGCCTAGTATTTAGGCGCTGGGTGACCGGTATGGATTTAGTGACAGAATTAGACTTGGAAATGCACAGAAGCGTGTGTGTGAAGTTATTCTGAATGACCCAATGTGCACCTTGAATATTATATACCCTTTTTGGGATAGATTTCAAATAGCTCTGATATAGCAGGAACCACTAAATTATGAAATTGCTAAATTGGGAATTGTACTTCAACCCAGAACAAAAAATGTGCTTTGACGGGCACTAAATAACTTTCCCAGCTACAACAGGACAGCGGTAACGAGAGATTTAGAGGGATTTAAATTTGAGGCCTAGTATTTAGGCGCTGGGTGACAGGTATGGGTTTAGTGACAGAATTAGACTTGGAAATACACAGTAGCGGGTGTGTGTGAAGTTATTCTGAATGACCCAATGTGCACCTTCAATATTATATACCCTTTTTGGGATAGATTTCAAATAGCTCTGATATAGCAGGAACCACTAAATTATGAAATTGCTAAATTGGGAATTGTACTTCAACCCAGAACAAAAAATGTGCTTTGACGGACACTAAATATCTTGCCCAGCAACAACAGTACAGCGGTAACGAGAGATTTAGCGGGATATAAATTTGAGGCCTAGTATTTAGGCGCTGGGTCACCGGTATGGATTTAGTGACAGAATTAGACTTGGAAATGCACAGAAGCGTGTGTGTGAAGTTATTCTGAATGACCCTATGTGCACCTTCAATATTATATACCCTTTTAGGGATAGATTTCAAATAGCTCTGATATAGCAGAAACCACTAAATTATGAAATTGCTAAATTGGGAATTGTACTTCAACCCAGAACAAAAAATGTGCTTTGACGGACACTAAATATCTTGCCCAGCAACAACAGTACAGCGGTAACGAGAGATTTAGAGGGATTTAAATTTGAGGCCTAGTATTTAGGCGCTGGGTGACAGGTATGGGTTTAGTGACAGAATTAGACTTGGAAATACACAGTAGCGGGTGTGTGTGAAGTTATTCTGAATGACCCAATGTGCACCTTCAATATTATATACCCTTTTTGGGATAGATTTCAAATAGCTCTGATATAGCAGGAACCACTAAATTATGAAATTGCTAAATTGGGAATTGTACTTCAACCCAGAACAAAAAATGTGCTTTGACGGACACTAAATATCTTGCCCAGCAACAACAGTACAGCGGTAACGAGAGATTTAGCGGGATATAAATTTGAGGCCTAGTATTTAGGCGCTGGGTCACCGGTATGGATTTAGTGACAGAATTAGACTTGGAAATGCACAGAAGCGTGTGTGTGAAGTTATTCTGAATGACCCTATGTGCACCTTCAATATTATATACCCTTTTAGGGATAGATTTCAAATAGCTCTGATATAGCAGAAACCACTAAATTATGAAATTGCTAAATTGGGAATTGTACTTCAACCCAGAACAAAAAATGTGCTTTGACGGACACTAAATATCTTGCCCAGCAACAACAGTACAGCGGTAACGAGAGATTTAGAGGGATTTAAATTTGAGGCCTAGTATTTAGGCGCTGGGTGACAGGTATGGGTTTAGTGACAGAATTAGACTTGGAAATACACAGTAGCGGGTGTGTGTGAAGTTATTCTGAATGACCCAATGTGCACCTTCAATATTATATACCCTTTTAGGGATAGATTCCAAATAGCTCTGATATAGCAGGAACCACTAAATTATGAAATTGCTAAATTGGGAATTGTACTTCAACCCAGAACAAAAAATGTGCTTTGACGGACACTAAATATCTTGCCCAGCAACAACAGTACAGCGGTAACGAGAGATTTAGAGGGATTTAAATTTGAGGCCTAGTATTTAGGCGCTGGGTGACAGGTATGGGTTTAGTGACAGAATTAGACTTGGAAATACACAGTAGCGGGTGTGTGTGAAGTTATTCTGAATGACCCAATGTGCACCTTCAATATTATATACCCTTTTAGGGATAGATTCCAAATAGCTCTGATATAGCAGGAACCACTAAATTATGAAATTGCTAAATTGGGAATTGTACTTCAACCCAGAACAAAAAATGTGCTTTGACGGACACTAAATATCTTGCCCAGCAACAACAGTACAGCGGTAACGAGAGATTTAGAGGGATTTAAATTTGAGGCCTAGTATTTAGGCGCTGGGTGACAGGTATGGGTTTAGTGACAGAATTAGACTTGGAAATACACAGTAGCGGGTGTGTGTGAAGTTATTCTGAATGACCCAATGTGCACCTTCAATATTATATACCCTTTTTGGGATAGATTTCAAATAGCTCTGATATAGCAGGAACCACTAAATTATGAAATTGCTAAATTGGGAATTGTATTTCAACCCAGAACAAGAAATGTGCTTGAACGGACACTAAATAACTCGCCCAGCTACAGCACTAGGGACAGATTTAGCTGGATATAAATTTGAGGCCTAGTATTTAGGCGCTGGGTGACCGGTATGGATTTAGTGACAGAATTAGACTGGGATATGGCCAAAAAATAAACAGACTATTGCTGGTTAAATGCACTTGGTGTGACAGCTTCACCCTGATGTAGGCTTTAGCCAAAAAACAACCACACCATTGAGGGTTAAATGCACTTGGTGACAGGCGCAGCTTGCCCCTGATTTTGTATATGGCCAAAAAATGAACAGACTATTGCTGGTTAAATGCACTTGGTGTGACAGCTTCACCCTGATGTAGGCTTTAGCCAAAAAACAACCACACCATTGAGGGTTAAATGCACTTGGTGACAGGCGCAGCTTGCCCCTGATTTTGTATATGGCCAAAAAATGAACAGACTATTGCTGGTTAAATGCACTTGGTGTCACAGCTTCACCCTGATGTAGGCTTTAGCCAAAAAACAACCACACCATTGAGGGTTAAATGCACTTGGTGACAGGCGCAGCTTGCCCCTGATTTTGTATATGGCCAAAAAATGAACAGACTATTGCTGGTTAAATGCACTTGGTGTGACAGCTTCACCCTGATGTAGGCTTTAGCCAAAAAACAACCACACCATTGAGGGTTAAATGCACTTGGTCGCAGCTTGTGCTGGCGCACCACAAGACACAAAATGGCCGCCGATCACCCCAGAAAAATGAGACTGACAAACGGTCTGTGCAGCCTAAAAACAGTGAGCAATTGAGGATCAGCAGCTCAATGATCCACAGCTGCAGATCGATCAGTTAATCAAGTCCTTTGGAGGAGTTAATCTGCCTAATCTCGCCCTACTGTCGCAGCCGCAACCTCTCCCTACGCTAATCAGAGCAGAGTGACGGGCGGCGCTATGTGACTCCAGCTTAAATAGAGGCTGGGTCACATGGTGCTCTGGCCAATCACAGCCATGCCAATAGTAGGCATGGCTGTGATGGCCTCTTGGGGCAAGTAGTATGACGCTTGTTGATTGGCTGCTTTGCAGCCTTTCAAAAAGCGCCAAGAAAGCGTCACAAAAGCGCCAAGAAAGCGACGAACACCGAACCCGAACCCGGACTTTTACGAAAATGTCCGGGTTCGGGTCCGTGTCACGGACACCCCAAAATTCGGTACGAACCCGAACTATACAGTTCGAGTTCGCTCATCCCTATTCCTGATCACTTCCCTGTCATTGATCACCCCCCTGTCATTGATCACCCCCCTGTAAGGCTCCATTCAGACATTTTTTTTGGCCCAAGTTAGCGTTTTTTTTTGTTTTTGTTTTCTTACTAAGTCTCATAACTAACTTGTGTCAAAAAATAAAATCTCACATGAACTCACCATACCCCTCACGGAATCCAAATGTGTAAAATTTTTTAGACATTTATATTCCAGACTTCTTCTCACGCTTTAGGGCCCCAAAAATGCCAGGGCAGTATAAATACCCCACATGTGACCCCATTTTGGAAAGAAGACACCCCAAGGTATTCCGTTAGGGGCATATTGAGTCCATGAAAGAGTGAAATTTTTGTCCCAAGTTAGTGGAAAGGGAGACTTTGTGAGGAAATACCCCAACAAAAAAACTTGTGGCTAACTTGTGCCAAAAAAAAAAAAATATATATGAACTCGCCATGCCCCTTATTGAATACCTTGGGGTGTCTTCTTTCCAAAATGGGGTCACATGTGGGGTATTTATACTGCCCTGGCTTTTTAGGGGCCCGAAAGCGTGAGAAGAAGTCTGGGATCCAAATGTCTAAAAATGCCCTCCTAAAAGGAATTTGGGCCGCTTTGCGCATCTAGGCTGCAAAAAAGTGTCACACATGTGGTATCGCCATACTCAGGAGAAGTTGGGGAATGTGTTTTGGGGTGTCATTTTACATATACCCATGCTGGGTGAGATAAATATCTTGGTCAAATGCCAACTTTGTATAAAAAAATTGGAAAAGTTGTCTTTTGCCAAGATATTTCTCTCACCCAGCATGGTTATATGTAACATGACACCCCAAAACACATTCCTCAACTTCTCCTGAGTACGTCGATACCAGATGTGTGACACTTTTTTGCCGCCTAGGTGGGCAAAGGGGCACACATTCCAAAGAGCACCTTTCGGATTTCACAAGGCATTTGTTACACATTTTGATTTCAAACTACTTACCACACATTAGGGCCCCTAGAATGCCAGGGCAGTATAACTACCCCACAAGTGACCCCATTTTGGAAAGAAAACACCCCAAGGTATTCCGTGAGGGGCATGGCGAGTTCCTAGAATTTTTTATTTTCTGTCACAAGTTAGCGGAAAATGATGATTTTTTTATTTTTTTATTACAAAGTCTCATATTCCACTAACTTGTGACAACAAATATAAAATTTTAGGAACTCCCCATGCCCCTCACGGAATACCTTGGGGTGTCTTCTTTCTAAAATGGGGTCTCTTGTGGCGTAGTTATACTGGCCTGGCAATTTAGGGGCCCAAATGTGTGAGAAGTACTTTGCAATCAAAATGTGTAAAAAATGGCCTGCGAAATCCGAAAGGTCATTTTACATATACCCATGCTGGGTGAGAGAAATATCTTGGTCAAATGCCAACTTTGTATAAAAAAATTGGAAAAGTTGTCTTTTGCCAAGATATTTCTCTCACCCAGCATGGGTATATGTAAAATGACACCCCAAAACACATTCCCCAACTTCTCCTGAGTACGGCGATACCAGATGTCTGACACTTTTTTGCAGCCTAGGTGGGCAAAGGGACCCACATTCCAAAGTGCACCTTTCGGATTTCATCGGTCATTTTTTACTGATTTTGATTGCAAACTACTTCTCACACATATGTGCCCCTAAATTGCCAGGGCAGTATAACTACGCCACAAGTGACCCCATTTTGGAAAGAAGACACCCCAAGGTATTCCGTGAGGGGCATAGCAAGTTCCTAGAATTTTTTATTTTTTGTCGTAAGTTAGCGGAATATGAGACTTTGTAAGAAAAAAATGAAAAAAATCATCATTTTCCGCTAACTTGTGACAAAAAATAGAAAGTTCTATGAACTCACTATGCCCATCAGCGAATACCTTAGGGTGTCTACTTTCTGAAATGGGGTCATTTGTGGGGGTTTTCTACTGTCTGGGCATTGTAGAACCTCAGGAAGCACAGGTGCTCAGAAAGTCAGAGCTGCTTCAAAAAGCGGAAATTCACATTTTTGTACCATAGTTTGTAAACGCTATAACTTTTACCCAAACCATTTTTTTTTTTGGCCCAAACAGTTTTTTTTTATCAAAGACATGTATAACAAGAAATTTAGTGAAAAATTTATATATGGATTTCGTTTTTTTTGCAAAATTTTACAGCTGAAAGTGAAAAATTTCATATTTTTGCAAAAAATCGTTAAATTTCGATTAATAGCAAAAAAAGTAAAAATGTCAGCAGCAATGTAATACCACCAAATGAAAGCTCTATTAGTGAGAAGAAAAGGAGGTAAATTCATTTGGGTGGTAAGTTGCATGACCGAGCAATAAACGGTGAAAATAGTGTAGTGCAGGAGTGTAAAAAGTGACCTGGTCATTAAGGGGGTTTCAGCTAGCGGGGTTGAAGTGGTTAAATGGTCACTTTAAACCAGCAGGCATGCCACACATTGCGGAAGACTGAAGACTGCGGTCAATATTTCAGAAGACTTAAAGGTAGGCCGACAATGTCATAGAGCAGCAGGAAATGCTAGCAGAATGCTTGGGTGTATAGGGAGAGGCATTACCAGTAGAAAGAGGGAGGTGCTCATGCCGCTCTACAGAGCACTAGTGAGACCTTATTTGGAGTATTGTGCGCAGTAATGGAGACCATATCTCCAGAAGGATATTGATTCTTTGGAGAGAGTTCAGAGAAGAGCTACTAAACTAGTACATAGATTGCAGGATAAAACTTATCAGGAAAGATTAAAGGACCTTAACATGTATAGCTTGAAAGAAAGACGAGACAGAGGGGGCATGGCAGAAACTTTTAAATACATAAAGGGAATCAACAAGGTAAAGAGGAGAGAATATTTAAAAGAAGAAAAACTGCTACAAGAGGACATAGTTTTAAATTAGAGGGGCAAAGGTTTAACAGTAATATCAGGAAGTATTACTTTACTGAGAGAGTAGTGTATGCATGGAATAGCCTTACTGCAGAAGTGGTAGCTGCAAATACAGTGAAGGAGTTTAAGCATGCATGAGATAGGCATAAGGCCATCCTTTATATAGGATAGGGCCAGGGGCTATCCATAGCATTCAGTATATTGGGCAGACTAGATGGGCCAAATGGTTCTTATCTGCCGACACATTCTATGTTTCTATATTTCTATGACATTATAAGGCTACTTTCACACTTGCGCTTGATCGGATCCGTTCTGAATGGATCCGATCATATTAATGCAGACGGAGGCTCCGTTCAGTACGGATCCGTCTGCATTAATAACTTAGAAAAATTTCTAAGTCTGAAAGTAGCCTGAGCGGATCCGTTCAGACTTTCAATGTAAAGTCAATGGGGGACGGATCCGCTTGAAGATTGAGCCATATGGTGTCATCTTCAAGCGGATCCGTTCCCATTGACTTACATTGTAAGTCTAAACGGATCCGCTCGCCTCCGCACGGCCAGGCGTGCGGAGGCGAGCGGAGCGGAGGCTGAACGCCGCCTGGCCGTGCGGAGGCGAGCGGAGGCTGAACGCTGCCAGACTGATGCAGTCTGAGCGGATCCGCTCCATTCAGACTGCATCAGGGCTGGACGGAGGCGTTCGGGTCCGCTCGTGAGCTCCTTCAAACGGAGCTCACGAGCGGACCGACGAACGCAAGTGTGAAAGTAGCCTAAGGAACAGACTACTGTATCTTGGAAAGTCTTGAACACAACTGAAAAGCCTCTGTGTGCAGTGTTTGGACCTAAATTCTATTACAATCGTTTTTTGTTTTTTTTTTGCAGAATTTTTTAGCAGTAGCGTTCACTTCCCTATGTGTCAGAGCAAGGAAGTGCAATATTTTTTTTAACGAACATGGAAAATTGAACATGAGCAGGAAATAGTGTAAAAAAATAAAAAAATAAAATGTCACTTACCTATTATAAACAATGGAATGGAACAATGACCCTTTTTGAGCATATGGAAGTGATATTCCATCAGCCAGAGCCCTGTAAGAGTGATTCCTGCTCTGGCAGAATCAGGCCGCCCGTGTAACATAGACATCTATTCACTGCGGATTGTGTTTGTTGTTGTGCTTACGTGACCTGACAATGGCTGACTTATCACAATATGGCAGTATTACCAGAAGAATCAAAAAGCTGTCATTTGGTGGACAAATGAAAAAGTTATGCACAAAAATTACCTTTTTTCCACAAAGCATGCTTTTGCAGTTCAAAATTAGTGAAATATGAAATGAACTAGACATATTTGGTATTGCCACAAGTTATATAGTTATTTATACTGCACAGTTCATATATATCTTTAAAAAGATGAAAAAATATTTCAGATTTACTGTCCCCCCACCAAAAAAAAATAAAAAATAATAATTAAAAGTTCATCAATAAAAGATATATATCCCCACATTGCGGCACTATTAAAGTAAGCCTAGCACAGAGATGCGAGTGGGGGAAAAAAAGACGGATCTTGAAATGCTATGTTGAAAAATCTAAACATAAACAGCTTTCTAAAGGCTAAAAAAAATGAATTAGCAATATTTGTATATATCTGACACTGTTCGTACCAACATGCACCATTCCAGCTTGGTCATCCCCAGCCCCTCCCAGTAATTTATCCACCCGTTCCACCACATGCCGAACCCTTGGCACTAGTGTTGGGCGAGCATGCTCGGCCGAACACCTTTTTCACTCGAACACTGCGTGTGCTTGAGCGCGATGCTCGAGTATCCTCCTACGCAGCCAATAAACGTGCAGGGAAGTAGTGCCACTCACTGTAATGCTGTAGCCATGTTGGTTACTGGTTACACATTACAGTGATTGGCTGACTGGAACTCGTCATTGTGTGATCTATAACAACCAATGACACGTGGTTCGGCTCAGACTAAGTCAGGGCGAGCTGCAGCAGAAGGGACAGAAAGTGTAGGGAGAGGAATTGTGTTAATTGTTTTAGGGATTTTTGCATGTTGAAAGGTGTTAAAGACCCAACAGTCCTTTTAAGGACTATTGTTTTATCTGGCTGCAAAATATATTAGCACAACGTGTGCTAAATTCCGTGCAACTGTTTGGCTGCTGGTGACAGCAATGACATTACCTGCGCTACATCTCATGTATAACATTAGCCGCTGGTAACAGCAGCGATATTACCTGTGCTACATCTGCTGTATAACGTTAGCCGATGGTGACAGCAGCGACATTACCTGCATCTCCTGTATAACATTTGTGCATCATAAATATCAGTGACATTCAGTTTAATTTTTTCGCCGCTGGTGACAGCAACATTACCTGCGCTACATCTCCTGTATAGCGTTTGCACATCATAAATATCAGTAACATTTAGTTAAAAAATTTTTGCCGCTGATGACAGCGACATTACCTGTGCTATATCTCCTGTATAACGTTAGCACATCATAAATATCAGTTACATTCAATTTAATTTATTTGTGCATACACTTAGAAAACCTGCGCTACTGTACGCGTGACATACTTGCAAGCATATATACCATTTAATATGCTCAAGGCGAGCAGTAAGGGACGGGGAAGTGGCTGTGCTGCTGATGGTGCATGCAGAGGCCGTGGTCCTGGGTTCGGTGAAACTGTGCCTGCTGCCAGAGCACAAGAAACACACTCATCCACGATACCTAGCTTCATGTCCAAGTTTGCAGGGCAGTGCAGGACACAACTTTCTAAGTCAGACCAGTGCGACCATGTGGTCGGTTCTATTGCAGCAGATAATGCTTCCAGACGGTTAATCACCACCCTGTCTTCCACAAAGTCCAGTCTCAGTAGCCAAAAGTCTGGTCAACAGAATCCTCACCCTGATCGTCCTTCCTTCCACCATGAAGAGTCTTGGAAAACAATTTATCCCACACTCGGATATTCCAAGGAGCTCTTTTCACTGCCATTCCTTGATTTGGGCCTCTCACCAAGCCCGCTTGAAGACGGACATGAGGAGATCTTGTGCACTGATTCCCAAACTCTTGAGCATACACAGTCAGAAGAAGATGACGCTGGGGAACGGCAATTAGTGTTTCACAAGGTGGATGATGTTGATGAGACACAGTTGACAATATGTCAATGGCAATTAGTGTCTCAAGAGGTTGATGATGAGGATGAGACACAGTTGTCAATAAGTGAGGTTGTTGTTAGGTCAACAAGTCAGGAGGATAACCAGTGTGAGGAAGTGGAAGAGGAGGTGGTGGACGATGAAATCACTGACCCAACCTGGGAAGGTGGCAAGCCAAGCGAGGACAGCAGTACAGTGAGGGAGGGATCCGCAGCACCGCAACAGGCTGGAAGAGGCAGTGGGGTGGCAAAAGGGGGAAGGCGGGCCACACCAAACAGGCCGCAACTGTTTCCCGGAGCACCCCCTTGTGGCAATCTCCCTTGCCAAGGGGTAGGTGTTCCGCAGTCTGGAGCTTTTTTGAGGAAAGTAAGGACGATAAAAGAATTGTAATTTTCAACCTGTGCCATACCAAAATGAGCAGGGGCGTGAACACTAGCAATCTTACCATCACCAGCATGATCTGTCACATGGCATCAAAGCACCCAAATAGGTGCTACGGCTGCCATTTCTGAAACTGACACCCTTGCATGATCACCCAACTTGGCAATTTTGCTTGAAAGCACAGAAAATTATTAAATAGTAACATAGTAAATAAGGCCGAAAAAATACATTTGTCCATCCAGTTTGGCCTGTTATCCTGCTAGTTGATCCAGAGGAAGGCAAAAAAATACTGTGAGGTACAAGCCAAGGGAAAGGGGGGGGGGGGGGTCCTTCCAGACTCCAATAAGGCAATCAGAATAACTCCCTGGATCAAAAACCCCTATCTAGTAGCTGTAGTATGTAATATTATTACGCTCCAGAGATACATCCAGGCCCCTCTTGAATTATTTTATTGTACTCATCATCATCACCTCCTCAAGCAGAGCGTTCCATAGTCTCACTGCTCTTAACGTAAAGAATCCTTTTCTATGTTTGTGTACAAACCTTCTTTCCTCCAGACACAGAGGGTGTCCCCTCGTTACAGTCACAGTCCTGGGGATAAATAGATGATGGGAGAGATCTCTGTACTACCCCCTGATATATTTATTTTGCAAGAAAAAGTATGTGAACCCTTTGGAATGATATGGATTTCTGAACAAATTGGTCATAAAATGTGATCTAATCTTCAACTAAGTCCCAACAATAGACAATCACAGTCTGCTTAAACTAATAACACACAAATAATTTAATGTTACCATGTTTTTATTGAACAGACCATGTAAACATTCACAGTGCAGGTGGAAAAGGTATGTGAACCCTTGGATTTAATAACTGGTTGAACCTCCTTTGGCAGCAATAACTTCAACCAAACGTTTCCTGTAGTTGCATATCAGACATGCACAACGGTCAGGAGTGATTATTGACCATTCCTCTTTACAGAACTGTTTCAGTTCAGCAATATTCTTGGGATGTCTGGTGTGAATCGCTTTCTTGAGGTCATGCCACAGCATCTCAATTGGGTTGAGGTCAGGACTCTGACTGGGCCACTCCAGAAGGTGTATTTTCTTCTGTTTCAGCCATTCTGTTGTTAATTTACTTCTATCCTTTGGGTCATTGTCTTTTGTTGAGCTTCAGCTGGTGGACAGATGGCCTTAAGTTCTCCTGCAAAATGTCTTGATAAACTTGGGAATTCATTTTTCCTTTGATGATGGCAATACGTCCAGGCTCTGACGCAGCAAATCAGCCCCAAACCATGAGGCCCCCACCACCATACTTCACAGTTGGGATGAGGTTTGGATGTTGGTGTGCTGTGCCTCTTTTTCTCCACACATAGTGTTGTGTGTTTCTTCCAAACAACTCAATTTTGGTTTCATCTGTCTACAGAATATTTTGCCAGTAGTGCTGTGGAACATCCAGGTGCTATTGTGCAAACTGTAAATGTGCTGCAATTTTTTTTTGGGACAGCAGTGGCTTTCTCTGTGGTATCCTCCCATGAACTCCATTCTTGTTTAGTGTTTTACATATCGTAGATTCGCTAACAGGGATGTTAGCATATGCCAAAGACTTTTGTAAGCAAAAATGGATCAGTTTTGCCAGAACACTCGGGGTCGGATCCGGCATTAATGCATTTCAATGGGAAAAAATGCCAGATCCGGCATTTAGGCAAGTGTTCCGGAATTTGGAATTTTGGACAGAAATAAAACCGCAGAATGCTGCGGTATTATCTCCGTACTGGAAATGCAATAAAACTGAACTGAAGACATCTTGATGCATCCTTAACAGATTGCTCTCCATTCAGAATGCATTAGGATAACACTGATGAGCTCTTTTCCGGTATTGAGCCCCTAGGACGGAACTCAATGCCAGAAAATAATAACGCTAGTGTGAAAGTACTCTTATTATAAGGGGTAGCATGGTGGTACAACATTCTTTGCTGAACAAATGTTCATAGAGCCTGTATGCCTCCTGTCTGCTTGCATACATTTACAGTCATGGCCGTAAATGTTGGCACCCCTAAAATTTTTCAAGAAAATTAAGTATTTCTCACAGAAAAGTATTGCAGTAACAAATGTTTTGCTATACACATGTTTATTCCTTTTGTGTGTATTGTAACAAAACTAAAAAAGGGAGGAAAAAAAGCAAATTGGACATAATGTCACACCAAACTCCAAAAATGAGCTGGACAAAATTATTGGCACCCATAACTTAATATTTGATTGTACACCCTTTGGAAAACATAACTGAAATCAGTCACTTCCTATAACCATCAATAAGCTTCTGACACCTCTCACCCGGAATTTTGGACCACTCTTCCTTAGCAAACTGCTCCAGGTCTCTCTTATTGGAAAGGTGCCTTTTCCCAACAGCAATTTTAAGATCTCTCCACAGGTGTTCAATGGGATTTAGAGCTGGACTCATTGCTGGCCACTTCAGAACTCTCCAGCGCTTTGTTGCCATCCATTTCTGGGTGTTTTTTGCCATATGTTTGGAGTCATTGTCCTGCTGGAAGACCCAAGATCTCGGACGCAAACCCAGCTTTCTGACACTGGGCTCTACAGTGCGACCCAAAATCCGTTGGTAATCCTCAGATTTCATAATGCCTTGCACACATTCAAGGCACCCAGTGCCAGAGGCAGCAAAACAACCCCAAAACATCAATGAACCTCCACCATATTTCACTGTAGGTACTGTGTTCTTTTCTTTGTAGGCCTCATTCCATTTTCGGTAAACAGTAGAATGATGTGCTTTACCAAAAAGCTCTATCTTGGTCTCATCTGTCCACAAGACGTTTTCCCAGAAGGATTTTGGCTTACTCAAGTTCATTTTTGCAAAATGTAGTCTTGCTTTTTTATGTCTCTGTGTCAGCAGTGGGGTCCTCCTGGGTCTCCTGCCATAGCGTTTCATTTCATTTAAATGTTGACAGATAGTTTGCACTGACACTAATGCTCCCTGAGCCTGCAGGACTTTGGAACTTCTTTGGGGCTGCTTATCCACCATCCAGACTATCCTGCGTATACACCTTTCATTAATTTTTCTCTTCCGTCCACGCCCAGGGAGATTAGCTAGAGTGCCATGGGTTGCAAACTTCTTGATAATGTTATGCACTGTGGACAAAGGCAAATCTAGATCTCTGGAGAAGGACTTGTAACCTTTAAATTGTTGATATTTTTCCACAATTTTGGTTCTCAAGTCCTCAGACAGTTCTCTTCTCTTTCTGTTGTCCATGCTTAGTGTGGAGCACACAGACACACAATGCAAAGACTAAGTGAACTTCTCTCCTTTTTATCTGCTTTCATGTGTGATTTTTATATTGCCCACACCTGTTACTTGCCCCAGGTGAGTTTAAAGGAGCATCACATGCTTGAAACAATCTTATTTATCCACAATTTTGAAAGGGTGCCAATAATTTTGTCCAGCCCATTTTTGGAGTTTGGTGTGACATTATGTCCAATTAGCTTTTTTTCCTCCCTTTTTTGGTTTTGTTCCAATACACACAAAGGGAATAAACATGTGTATAGCAAAACATGTGCTACTGCAATACTTTTCTGTGAGAAATACTTAATTTTCTTGAAAAATTTCAGGGGTGCCAACATTTACGGCCATGACTGTATGACTTGGTTTCCCCACATACTTGAAAAAAGGTAGGCCATATGCATCTATTAATTTGATCCTAGCAGTAGACATAACATATTATGGTTCTGTTGTATAGGGTGACCAATCAAAGAATAACAACGTAAACGGAGGGAGAAGAAGAGGTAGTTATCAGAGTCGGGGACGTGGACGCGGGGGCAGTGAGAGGGGCAATAGAAGTGGATTTTTAGGGTCTATGCCAACGACCTCGGAATACCAATTGAGAAACATAAATATCTCCAAACGCCCCCTCAGTAGCTCTGAAATGAACATTTTATGCAAAGGCCCGTCCTTTGTTCCTGTTTGCCATTTTAACCCGTTTAATTGGGTCAAAGACATTAATTTATTTGTGAGAAAGTTAAAATGGCGTACATTTTTCCTTACGAATGACAAAGAACAGCGTCACAAATTGGGCATTGAACCTGAAGAATTACAGGATGTGAGGCTTTTAGCTGGCCTTCTAGATGAAGGTGACAGAGAAATTGGTCAGGGTCCATTTACAAACCTCCGTTTACCGTCTCGCAGGCCCCCACCAACTAATGAATATCCCCCTCTGGATGCCTTCCTTACTGTGACCACAGAAAATTAAGGTCCCTCCACATGCTCAAATCTCCTATGTCCAATATCACAGAAGAGGAGAAAATGGCATTGGATATGTTAAAAAAGGACACCACCATAGTTATCAAGCCTTTAGATAAAGGGGGCAATGTGGTTGTCCTGAATGATGACAAATATGTTGAGATGTGCATGGGGATACTGGATGATCGGTCTTGCTATAAGCGATTAGAACTCAACCCAATGGAAGTGATTAAACGTGAACCTAGGGGCATTTTAAACAAGACCATGCAGCAGCATCTCATAGACAGAACAGAATTTGCATTTCTGTTACCTGAATATCCTGTAACAGCAGCATTTTATAGCCTACCAAAGATTCACAAGGGGCTGAACCCTTTGAAGGGTAGGCCCATTGTGTCAGGAATCAATGGTTTGACTGAAAAAAATCTGTCTGTATGTAGATGAGGTGTTGAGAGCATTTGTCACGAACCTTCCTTCCTACGTCAGAGATTCCATGGCCGTCTTGAGACGGCTTAATGATGTGTATTGTGATCCAGGTACCCTACTGGCAAGCCTCGATGTAGAGGCTCTTTATAGCTTGATACCCCATGATAGGGGCTGCCAAGCTGTGGGGACATTTCTAGCAGAAAGGGGATCACATCTGGTGAATCATAATGGGTTTGTAATTGAGTTGCTTGAATTTATTCTGAGCCACAATATGTTCACATTTGATCGGAAGTTCTACCATCAGCTCAGGGGAGTGGCCATGGGAAGTCCCTGGGCTCCTACGTTTGCCAACCTTGACCTAGGCTGGTGGGAGAGAGATCATGTATTCAGCGAGACCATGGGACAGTGGGTGTAGTCTATTGTCTTATGGCTCAGATTTATAGACGATGTGTTCATCTTGTGGAATGGCACCAGTACGGCCTTCAATGAGTTTGTAATACAGCTCAACAAAAATGATTTGGGTCTATTCTTTACAAGTGAACTTGACAGGACTCAATTGACATTCCTCGATCTATCTATAAGCATTACAAGATCCAGAAAAATCACCACTAAGATGTTCCAAAAAACCCACTGCTACCAATACCTTACTGAGATGGAAGAGTGCACATCCCATTAAACTAAAGTATGGTATACCAGGGAGTTTAAGAGTGGGTGGATTGCAAAAAAGATTCCATCAGAGGGTACCCTGGTCCTTGTCTTGCTGAAGCCTATTAGCATGCCTCAACAAGTAATAGAGATGATCTCCTAGTCCCTAAACAATGGACAGCGGACGATAAACTCTGAATTATATAATCAAGGAGAACTGGGGGATTTTGAAATCAGATCCAGTGATTGGACATCTTGTGGGTTAATCTCCACTTATTACGTATAGAAGAGGGAGTAATTTGAGAGACCAACTTTCAGTTTGTACAGTCCCCCAATACTTGGTTACCCAATAGACCACCCGGTACGTTCAAATGCGGTAAATGTGTTGCATGTAAGGCCATCAAAAAGGGCAATTTAGTAAAATGCACCACAACAGGACAGAACTTTCTCATCAAGTCGTTCATTAACTGCAGAACGGTAGTGGTGGTCTATGTGGCTACATGTATCTGCCAAAAACAGTATGTGGGTAAAAACAAGAGGGAATTTAGGAGACGGATTGGAGAACATTTTCTGAGCATCAGCAATGAGGATGATACTCCAATTGCCCAACATGTCATGGAATGTCACCCGGGAGTTAGACAATATATTTCCTTCCAGGGAATCGAACATGTTAGAGGATCTCCGAGAGGAGGGGACATAGACAACCTGCTGTTACGGAAAGAGGCGCAGTGGACATTTACACTGAAAACTGTAAAACCTTTGGTCTAAATGACTTTATCTCCTATACATGTTTCATTTAAAATGAGTTCTTCCATTGAAATATGAAGTTGGATGCCCCAGTGTTATGGATATGAAGTGGACCTATATCCCAGTGACTTTCCGGCTGATTAGTCACAGGTTACTAATGGAGATTCCACACATAAACTGATGGGATTCTATGATTGAATTAGACCATCCCGCATATATCCCTTTTAAATACTCTGGCCTCTGAATAAATGTACTTACGGAGACATTATATCTCCACCAAATATGTCATCTGTCATCTGATTAACTTTGTTGTAAATTGGGGATATGGCAAATAATCGAATAGGTTAAGTTGCTGTAACTCAGATCCACATACCGCTAGAGTAATTCTTTTCTGTACACCCCCTGATATGGTTAGCAATTTTTACTGCCAAATAAAATATCACCCACTATAGCGGTTAGCATGTATAGAACGGCAGAGCGGAGGAGGTTGACTTTCCACTCCCTCAAGTGACGTATCCGCATGCCAACTAGCTCTGCCTAGTGGGAGTGGCTACTTTGATATGAGAGCGGCTTTCAGCGGCCGCGCTATGGCCATAATAGAGCCATAGGCTGTGTATCTGTGTGCTGCACGTGCGCCAACAGGAGCGTGAAGCGTCTTTAACCAGCAGGCAGAGTTGCAGTATTCGCTTGAATACATGGAGCGAACTGCACTTATGCCAATGTACTACTCGTCAAAGTGATATACAAATGCGTAGAGCAAACGCATAATTAGGCAGGGAATTTCATTTTCATGTAGATAGCAATCAAGTCCAATTCAGGCTGGATTAAAAAGCGGGTTATAGGGTAGAGCGTTATAAAAATAGCTCTCGCCTGCACTATATCCATCCCCTTGCTATCTACATATGTTGCTGGTGTGAGGCACTGTTGCAAGAATGTATCTATTTTCCAACTAAGTGTATAGCTGTTGTTATAAGTGTATTCAGCGCACCTGAGCAACTATTACAGAGTGTTCAGATATTTTGGCAGGGTACTACATAAACCCTGACATATTCAGTAAAACACGCTGTGTTATTAGGTGTGGAGGACTAGGCTGTACCCATACAATTGTGTTGTGAGCCACTCCTCCAGACTTAGCCTGATAAGTTTTTCCTGTGGTGGGTTGCCACTATTTTAATAAAGACATTAATAAAGTTATTTTAAGTGTTTATTCAGGCAGTAAAATCATATTATAAACATATACGCAAACAATTCTTCTTATAGCAAATCCTACTGTATAGGATTGGCCCACAAAAAAGTAGCCCGTCTCCAATTTTTCCAAATCAAACTATCTAATAGTAAATATGTCTTAGCTGTCATAGCAATTAATCAGAAAAATAGACTTAAAACAACTTGAATGCATAAAAGTTTACTAGACTATGATACAAGATATGTTACATAGCTACCGTATTTTTCACCCTATAAGACGCACCAGCCCATAAGACGCACCTAGGTTTTTGAGGAGGAAAATAAGAAAAAAATGATTTTGAACCAATAGGTGTGCTTTTGGTGGGTTTTAAACTAATTGTGGTCTGTGGATGGCGCATTGTTATGGGGGATCTGTGGGTGACGCACTGTTATGGGGGATCTGTGGGTGACGCACTGTTATGGGGGATCTGTGAGTGACACTTATGGGGATCTGTGGGTGACACTTATGGGGGATCTGTGGGTGACACTGTTATGGGGATCTCTGGATGGCTCTTATTGGGGTCTCTGGATGGCACTGTTATGGGGATCTGTGTATGACACTGTTATGGAGGGGATCTGTGGATGACACATATATAGCATCTTATGCTATGTGTCATCCACAGATCCCCTCCATAACAGTGTCCCTGTAGTGAATGACCCTCAATACAAGGGGTGGGGGTCGCATCTGCTTTTATAAGGACAGTGGGGCCCGTGCAGTGACTGTATTCTACTACACGGGCCCCGCTCACTGTATAATCATATCTGTATTCTGTAATAGTTAATTGTGTATATACCGGTAATCGCATAATCAGCGCTACTTACAACTAACTACAAGCGCTTGGTAGGTAGCAGAGAGGAGGGAGGAGGCAGGCCGGGAGGAGGGGCGGGCGGCGCGTCACTCACTACGTCACGCGCCTGCGCCGCCCACTTTATGAATGAAGCAGGCGGCGTGGGCGCATGAAGTAGTGACTCACGCTGCCAGCGCCCGTCCTCCCGGCCTGCCTCCTCGCTCCTCTCTGCTACCTACCGAGCACTTGTAGTTGTAAGTAGCGCTGATTATGCGTTTACCTGTATATACATAATTAACTATTACAGAATACAGATACGATTATACAGTGAGCGGGGCCCGTGTAGTAGAATACAGTCACTGCACGGGCCCCGCTGTCATTATAAAGCAGATGCCGGCCCCCTGCCCCTCCTCCCTCACAGCTGATACACCCGCCGCATCTGCATTTCAAGTCTCCTGGCCCCTCCTTGGCCTACCTAAAGTCAGTACGCATGTACAGTTATTTAAAGGGCATCTGGTAGCAGATTTGAAACAGGCTCACCTGTTACATGTGGTCTTGGCAGTTGAAGACATCTGTGTTGGTCCCATGTTCATATGTGCCTGCATTGCTGAGAAAAATTATGTTTTAATATATGCAAATCATCCTCTTGGAGCAACGTGGCCATTGCCGTTACACCTAGACTAGAGGCTAAGCTCTCTCTGCAGCTGCTGCACCCTCTGCACTTTAATTGACAGGGCCAGGCAGTGAAAAAATAATCACACCTTTCCTTGTCGATCAAAGTGGAGAGGGTGCAGCAGTTACAGAAAGGGCAGAGCCTCTAGGTGTAACAGCAACTCCCCTGTTGCTCCTAGAAGCTAATTTGCATATATTAAAACATTATTTTTCTTAGCAATGCAGGCACATATGAACATGGGACCAACACAGATGCCTTCAGCTGCCAAGTGCACATGCAACAGGTTAGCCAGTTTCATAGATACAAATCTGCTGACAGATACCCTTTAATACTTCAGGAAATGTAGCCAGGTATCACCATGTACCGCTAAACTACTACATTGCAGGGAATTAAAGTAACCAATAAATACCTTGCTATATACTAGGTGACATTGATGGCTTATTCTAGCAATATGTCATCAATGTCTGAGATGGGTATAACCCTTCATAAATAGATATATTATATTGTTAGCTCCATTGGATCAGGGACTGATGTGAGTAAATTCTATTTATGTACAGTACTGTGGAATATAGAACACTAAATATAAATACAGTGTGCCCTGGGCTCAAAACATGTATGAAATGGTCATGATTTTATTTATTCTGTATTATTTTTTTTTTCAGGCCAGAGGTGAAGGTAGTGGGGAAATGTCGAAGTCTCTGTGGTTTAAAGATGGGTATGTTGCATTCTTTGTTATCTCTCAAGTCTTGCTTGTAATTATAATGTTGTGAGGTATATTTGCTTTGTATTTAATTTAGTAAGTCTAAAGGCCAATCACCGAATGAACAAACAAATGCTTGTTCATTGGTAGAGTTGAGCGAACACTTGGATGTTCGGGGTCGAGAAGTTCGGCCGAACTTCCCGGAAATGTTCGGGTTCGGGATCCGAACCCGACCCAAACTTCGTCCCGGACCCCATTGAAGTCAATAGGGACCCGAACTTTTTGGCACTAAAAAGGCTGTAAAACAGCCCAGGAAAGGGCTAGAGGGCTGCAAAAGGCAGCAAAATGTAGTTAAATCCCCTGCAAACAAATGTGGATAGGGAAATTAATAAACATAAAATAAATACAAATTAACAAATATCAATTGGAGAGAGGTCCCATAGCAGAGAATAAGGCTTCGTGTCACCCACCACTGGAACAGGCCACTGTCAGATATTTAGACCCCGGCACCCAGACAGAGGAGAGAGGTCCCATTGCAGAGAATCAGGCTTCATGTTATAGCAGAGAATCAGGCTTCACGTCACCCACCACTGGAACAGGCCATTGTCAGATATTTTGGCCCTGGCACCCAGACAGAGAAAAGAGGTCCCATAGCAGAGAATCAGGCTTCATGTCATAGCAGAGAATCAGGCTTCACGTCACCCACCACAGGAACAGGCCATTGTCAGATATTTTGGCCCTGGCACCCAGACAGAGGAGAGAGGTCCCATTGCAGAGAATCAGGCTTCATGTCACGCAACACTGGAACAGGCCACTGTCAGATATTTTTAGGCCCCGACACCCAGACAGAGGAGAAAGGTCCCATAGCAGAGATTCAGGCTTCATGTCATAGCAGAGAATCAGGCTTCATATCATAGCAGAGAATCAGGCTTCATGTCATAGTAGAGAATCAGGCTTCACGTCACCCACCACTGGAACAGGCCATTGTCAGATATTTTGGCCCTGGCACCCAGATAGAGGAGAGAGGTCCCATTGCAGAGAATCAGGCTTCATGTCATAGCAGAGAATCAGGCTTCACGTCACCCACTACTGGAACAGGCCATTGTCAGATATTTTGGCCCTGGCACCCAGACAGAGGAGAGAGGTCCCATAGCAGAGAATCAGGCTTCATGTCATAGCAGAGAATCAGGCTTCATGTCATAGCAGAGAATCAGGCTTCATGTCACCCAACACTGGAACAGGCCACTGTCAGATATTTTTAGGCCCCAGCACCCAGACAGAAGAGAGAGGTCCCATAGCAGAGAATCAGGCTTCATGTCATAGCAGAGAATCATGCTTCATGTCACCCAACACTGGAACAGGCCACTGTCAGATATTTTTAGGCCCCGGTACCCAGACAGAGGAGAGAGGTCCCATAGCAGAGAATCAGGCTTCATGTCATAGCAGAGAATCAGGCTTCATGTCACCCAACACTGGAACAGGCCACTGTCAGATATTTTTAGGCCCCGGCACCCAGACAGAGGAGAGGTTCATTCAACTTTGGGTTGCCCCGCAATATAATGGTAAAATGAAAATAAAAAGAGGATTGAATGAGGAAGTGCCCTGGAGTACAATAATATATGGTTAAGGGGAGGTAGTTTTAAATGTCTTAAAGGTCCTGTGGGATCCATGCCTGGTTCATTTTTATGAACGTCAGCTTGTTCACATTGACTGTAGACAGGCGGCTGCGTTTGTCTGTAATGACGTCCCCTGCCGTGCTGAATACACGTTCAGACAAAACGCTGGCCGCCGGGCAGGCCAGCACCTCCAAGGCATAAAAGGCTAGCTCTGGCCACGTGGACAATTTGGAGACCCAGAAGTTGAATGGGGCCGAACCATCAGTCAGTACGTGGAGGGGTGTGCACACGTACTGTTCCACCATGTTAGTGAAATGTTGCCTCCTGCTAACACGTTCCTTATCAGGTGGTGGTGCAGTTAGCTGTGGCGTGTTGACAAAACTTTTCCACATCTCTGCCATGCTAACCCTGCCCTCAGAGGAGCTGGCCGTGAAACAGCTGCATTGGCGACCTATTGCTCCTCCTCTGCCTTCGCCTTGGGCTTCCACTTGTTCCCCTGTGACATTTGGGAATGCTCTCAGTAGCGCGTCTACCAATGTGCACTTGTACTTGCGCATCTTCCTATCACGCTCCAGTGCAGAAAGTAAGGTGGGCACATTGTCTTTGTACCGGGGATCCAGAAGGGTGGCAACCCAGTAGTCCGCACTCGTTATAATGTGGGCAACTCTGCTGTCGTTACGCAGGCACTGCAGCATGTAGTCGCTCAGGGTTTTTTTTTGTTTTTTTTTGCCTTCCTCTGGATCAACTTGCAGGATAACAGGCCGAACTGGATGGACAAATGTCTTTTTTCGGCCTTATGTACTATGTTACTATGTAACTATGTGTGCCAGTCTGCCCAGAGGTAAGGACAAGCTGTCCTCTGTGGGGGGCGTATCGTCATCGTCCTGCATTTCCCCCCAGCCACGCACCAGTGATGGGCCCGAGCTGCGCTGTGAACTTGCTTCATCCTCCTCCACCTCCCCCTCATCCTCGTCCTCCAGTAGTGGGCCCTCGCTGGCCACATTTGTACCTGGCCTCTGCTGTTGCAAAAAACCTCCCTCTGAGTCACTTCGAAGAGACTGTCCTGAAAGTGCTAAAAATGACCCCTCTTCCTCCTCCTCGGCCACCTTCTCTTCCATCATCCCCCTAAGTGTTTTCTCAAGGAGACATAGAAGTGGTATTGTAACGCTGATAATGGCGTCATCGCCACTGGCCATGTTGGTGGAGTACTCAAAACAGCGCAACAGGGCACACAGGTCTCGCATGGAGGCCCAGTCATTGGTGGTGAAGTGGTGCTGTTCCGCAGTGCGACTGACCCGTGCGTGCTGCAGCTGAAAATCCACTATGGCCTGCTGCTGCTCGCACAGTCTGTCCAGCATGTGCAAGGTGGAGTTCCACCTGGTGGGCATGTCGCATATGAGGCGGTGAGCACGAAGGCCGAAGTTACGCTGAAGCGCAGACAGGCGAGCAGCGGCAGGATGTGAACGCTGGAAGCGCAAACAGACGGCCCGCACTTTATGCAGCAGCTCTGACATGTCGGGGTAGTTGTGAATGAACTTCTGCACCACTAAATTCACCACATGCGCCAGGCAAGGGATGTGCGTCAAACCGGCTAGTCCCAGAGCTGCAACGAGATTTCGCCCATAATCGCACACCACCAGGCCGGGCTTGAGGCTCACCGGCAGCAACCACTCGTCGGTCTGTTGTTCTATACCCCGCCACAACTCCTGTGCAGTGTGGGGCCTGTCCCCCAAACATATGAGTTTCAGAATGGCCTGCTGACGTTTACCCCGGGCTGTGCTGAAGTTGGTGGTGAAGGTGTGTGGCTGACTGGATCAGCAGGTGGAAGAAGAGGAGGAGGAAGCCGAGTAGGAGGAGGAGGCAACAGGAGACAAAGAATGTTGCCCTGCGATCCTTGGCGGCGGAAGGACATGCGCCAAACAGCTCTACGCCTGGGGCCCAGCCGCCACTACATTTACCCAGTGTGCAGTTAGGAAGATATAGCGTCCCTGGCCGTGCTTACTGGTCTACGTATCTGTGGTTAGGTGGACCTTGCCACAGATGGTGTTGCACAGTGAAGTCTTGATTTTATCGGATACTTGGTTGTGCAGGGAAGGCACGGCTCTCTTGGAGAAGTAGTGGCGGCTGAGAACAACATACTGTGGGACAGCAAGCGACATGAGCTGTTTGAAGCTGTCTGTGTCCACCAGCCTGAATGACAGCATTTCATAGGCCAGTAGTTTAGAAATGCTGGCATTCAGGGCCAGGGATCGAGGGTGGCTAGGTGGGAATTTACGCTTTCTCTCAAATGTTTGTGAGATGGAGAGCTGAACGCTGCCGTGTGACATGGTTGAGATGCTTGGTGACGGAGGTGGTGGTGTTGGTGGTACCTCCTGTGGGGCAGGTGCCAACGTTCCTCCAGAGGCGGAGGAAAAGGCAGAGGCGGCAGCAGCAGAAGAGGTAGCAGGGGGAGCCTGAGTGAGTTCCTTGTTTTTAAGGTGTTTACTCCACTGCAGTTCATGCTTTGCATGCAGGTGCCTGGTCATGCAGGTTGTGCTAAGGTTCAGAACGTTAATGCCTCGCTTCAGGCTCTGATGGCACAGCGTGCAAACTACTCGGGTCTTGTCGTCAGCACATTGTTTGAAGAAGTGCCATGCCAGGGAACTCCTTGAAGCTGCCTTTGGGGTGCTCGGTCCCAGATGGCGGCGGTCAGTAGCAGGCGGAGTCTCTTGGCGGCGGGTGTTCTGCTTTTGCCCACTGCTCCCTCTTATTCTACGCTGTTGGCTCGGTCTCACCACTGCCTCTTCCTCCGAACTCTGAAAGTCAGTGGCACGACCTTCATGTCCTGTTCAGTCTGCACACTGCAGAAAGACGCAGCAGTTGGCACCTGTGTTTCGTCATCATCAGAGACGTGCTGAAGTGGTATTCCCATGTCCTCATCATCAGGAAACATAAGTGGTTGTGCGTCAGTGCATTCTATGTCTTCCAATACTGGGGAAGGGCTAGGTGGATGCCCTTGAGAAACCCTGCCAGCAGAGTTTTCAAAAAGCATAAGAGACTGCTGCATAACTTGAGGCTCAGACAGTTTCCCTGATATGCATGGGGGTGATGTGACAGACTGATGGGCTTGGTTTTCAGGCGCCATCTGTGCACTTTCTGCAGAAGACTGGGTGGGAGATAATGTGAACGTGCTGGATCCACTGTCGGCCACCCAATTGACTAATGCCTGTACCTGCTCAGGCCTTACCATCCTTAGAATAGCATTGGGCCCCACCAAATATCGCTGTAAATTCTGGCGGCTACTGGGACCTGAGGTAGTTGGTTCATTAGGACGTGTGGCTGTGGCAGAACGGCCACGTCCTCTCCCAGTCCACTAACACCACCACGGCCATGTCCGCGTCCCTTGCTAGATGTTTTCCTCATTGTTACCGTTCACCACAATAAGAAAAAAAATTATTTGGCCCAATGTATTGAATTCAAATTCAGGCCTTTTTTTTACAGACACCTAACACTATCTGGCTATCTATTTAGGTACAGTATTACACTAATACAGGCACAGCAGTAACGACAGATTTAGCTGAATATAAATTGTAGGCCTAGTATTTAGGCCCTGGATGACAGGTATACGTTTACGGACAGAATTAGACTTGGAAATGCACGGTAGCGTGTGAAGTTATTGAGGATGACCCTATCAGCACCTTCAATCTAATATACCCTTTTATGGATAGATTTAAAGTTGGCCTGATACAGCAGAAACCACTGATTTAGGGAATTGCTAAGTTGGGAATTGTATTTCAACCCAGAACAAAAACTGTGCTTTGGCGGACACTAAATGAATTTACCAGCCACAGCAGTAACAACAGATTTAGCTGAATATAAATTGTAGGCCTAGTATTTAGGCCCTGGATGACAGGTATACTTTTACGGACAGAATTAGACTTGGAAATGCACTGTAGCGTGTGAAGTTATTGAGGATGACCCTATCAGCACCTTCAATCTAATATACCCTTTTATGGATCGATTTAAACTTGGCCTGATACAGCAGAAACCACTGATTTAGGGAATTGCTAAGTTGGGAATTGTATTTCAACCCAGAACAAAAATATATCCTTTGCCAGACAGCAGACAGTATTACAATTGGCTAGCCACAGCTGAAACACCAGATTTAGGGTACTGCTATTTTGGCAATTGTATTTCACCCCTGAATAAAATAGCAAGCACAGCCAAGCCACTGATGTAGGATATAGCAACAAAAAATACAATATTGATGGTTAAATTGACTTGGTGGCAGCTTGTGCTGGTGCACCACAAGACACAAAATGGCCGCCGATCACCCCAGAAAAAAGTGACTAACAAACGCTCTGGGCAGCCTAAAAACAGTGAGCAATTGAATAGCAGAAGATAAATGATTCACAGCTGTAGATCGATCACTTCATTGAGTGTTTTTGCTGAGTAAATCCCTGTCTAGTGCCTAATCTCACCCTAACAGCAGCAGCTGCATTCTCTCCCTACACTGATCAGAGCAGAGTGACGTGCGGCGCTACGTGACTCCAGCTTAAATAGAGGCTGGGTCACATGCTGCACTGGCCAATCACAGCCTTGCCAATAGTAGGCATGGCTGTGATGGCCTCTTGGGGCAAGTAGTATGACGCTTGTTGATTGGCTGCTTTGCAGCCTTTCAAAAAGCGCCATGAAAGCGCCAAACACCGAACCCAAACCCGGACTTTTACGAAAATGTTTGGGTTCGGGTCTGTGTCACGGACACCCCAAAATTCGGTACGAACCCGAACTATACAGTTCGGGTTTGCTCATCCCTATTCATTGGGTGAAAAATAGTTGATGTGGCAACCAAAATAATTATTTCTGGGCAGCAGATCAGATCTGCTACACAGAAACAATGATTCTCTATGGGAAGAAGCATTTGCAGTAACCAAGACTAGAACCCAAATTAAATATTGAACAGAGACTAGACTCCAAATAAAAACCTTGAACCAGTTCTCCCCAAAAAATAAAACTCAGCAAATCCAGACATCACCAGAAAATAAATACATACCCCAGAATAAATATAGACCACCTAAACAAATGCAAATACAGACCACAGCCCAGACAGCAATTATAGAACGATCTGTTTACAGCACAACTCCCTGAGCTTAATGACCTAAATAGATATGGTAAAACTTTGTATTTATTATCCATGCCCTCATTTTTTTCATATGGTATTCTTTTTGTTTTAGGGCCCATTCACATGCAGCCGTAATTTTGGTGTGGACCCGGAACATGTCCCTTCTTGATGTAGTGTCCAGACCCACTTGAAACCTGGGCGGGTGTCTGCTCACAGTTTAGCACCATTCAATGGAGCTAAGTTTCAAGCAGGTCTGAGGCATTCAAAATGGACAAACATGGCAGAAATAGTATTGTACGCAGGTGATTTTGACAGCATCAAAGTCTGCTGTGTGACTATTATTAACCTTATCCAGGATCCTGATTAATTGAGTTTTTCTTCCAGTCTAGCAGGTGAACTGCTTTTCAGCATATTGTTTCTCAGGCAACATAGTGAACATCCCCACTTCTAAGTGAGCTCTTAGAAAATGGCAACTCATACTACATTGAAATTATTACAATTGACAAATCTTTTACAAGTAAAATCACTCCTATGTATCTCATATCATATATCTTTTTCAGACCTGCTGGTGGTCTCATTATTATTGACAGTATGCCAGACATTAGGAAAAGAAAGCCCATACCTCTAGTTAGTGACTTGGTGAGTTATCTCTATAACCATTCTTTTTAACCTTTTCCTTTTATAATCTTGCATTGCTCTCTAGTCTCTAAAACAATTTTTATTATTGTATTTTATGCATTCCTCCTCTGTAAAGGCAATGGTAAGTTTGGCTAAGTAAATATTGTTATACTACATGGGGGTATTACACATCAAATATACCACTTGCATACCAAGTTTTACTTTTTCCAGTGAAAAGTCAAAATATCATTAAACACCATATTCATTGGGACATGTTGGATTTTTCAGTGGCCACTCATTTTTTTCTTTAAATACAAATCTTTTCTCAGCTTTTTCTGTATGCCCCAATTTCACATGACTGGAGAGTGATGTTTCTTTTTTTTTCTAATTCAATTGAGAAATGTTTGTGGTTGACATTTGATCTTTTGAGCTAAGCAATTTTTATTCAAAGAAGCTTCTTATTTTTTTCCCCTCAGTCCCTAGTACAATCCCGCAAAGCAGGCATAACTTCCGCACTTGCAACAAGCACTTTAAACAATGAAGAACTAGTAAGTACTGCAATTGCGTATTCAGACAAATGTCAAAAGTTTATTTGATTTACACTCACTTCATTGTATTCTATAATATTTTCAGAAAAACCATGTTTACAAGAAGGCCCTTCAAGCTTTAATATACCCAATCTCCAGCACTACACCTCACAACTTTGAGGTGTGGACTGCCACAACACCCACCTACTGTTATGAGTGTGAAGGGCTCTTGTGGGGTATTGCCCGGCAGGGTATGCGGTGTACAGAATGTGGAGTCAAGTGCCATGAAAAATGTCAGGACCTACTGAATGCCGACTGTTTGCAAAGTAAGCATTCATTTGTATGTACACTGCACTCCCAAAGAACAATGATTTTATATGCTGTATAAATAATTGCATTAGGCTACTTTCACACTAGCGTTCTGCTGTCCGCTCGTGAGCTCCGTTTGAAGGGGCTCACGAGCGGAGCAGAACGCTTCCGTCCAGCCCTGATGCAGTCTGAATGGATGCGGATCCGCTCAGACTGCATCAGTCTGGCGGCATTCAGCCTCCGCTCGCCTCCACACGGCCGTGCGGAGGCGTGCGGATCCGTCCAGACTTACAATGTAAGTAAATGGGAACGGATCCGCTTGAAGATGACACCATATGGCTCAATCTTCAAGCGGATCCGTCCCCCATTGACTTTACATTGAAAGTCTGAACGGATCAGCTCAGGCTACTTTCGCACTTAGAAATTTTTCTAAGTTATTAATGCAGACGGATCCGTACTGAACGGAGCCTCCGTCTGCATTAATATGATCGGATCCGTTCAGAACGGATCCGATCAAACGCAAGTGTGAAAGTAGCCTCACCTGAAACACAAGACCAGTGGCACATTTGCACAGGCCAACTAAAGGAATGAGCCATTGCTCAAGCATTATTTCCCGATAATGGGTCTGATAATCTGACTGTGTAAATTGGTCCTAAGGCTTGAGCATACCAATATTTATAGCATATTTATATTGGGATTAATTGCTGTGAAAATCCAGTATCAATACTTGCCTGACAAGAATTAGCTTAAAGGGGTTGTCCAGGATCAGCTCTGAACCTGGACATACTGACGTTTTTTACCCAGGCATGCTCCGATGCTCTCCTTTGCCCTGTGCTGAATTGCTCAGGACAAAGGCATTTTTAGGAGATCCAGTGACGTACTGGGCTCTCCATAGGGATTGCTAGGCGGAGGCTTCAGCCCAGCAGTGAGCCCGGTGACATCACCGGGACTAATGAGCGGTCTTTAGCACTGCCCCAGCCTGTATCACGGTTAAGGCAGTGCTAAAGCCCATCCATCACAGCCAGTTACGTCACTGAATACACTGTTGGGTGGAAGCCTCCGCCTTGCAGTGTAAAAAACAAACAAAAAAGCCCTTGCCCGGCATGATTCAGCTCAGGGCAAAGGAGAGCATCGGAGCATAAAATGCTCCTATGCTCATATTAGGGGACGGCTCTTTCCTATACACTTGTATAGGAATGAGCCGTCCCATTGAAATGAATGGAAGGGCTTGGGTGTAATTACACCTGCTCACCGCTGCGGATGCGACGGCAAGCAGGTAAACAATGAAGAGGAGGCAGCGCTGGCACGGCGCACCTTCTCTTCAATCAGATGATTGGTGGGGGTGCTGGCTGTCGGACCCCTGCCGATCTGATATTGATGACCTATCCTAAGGATAACTCATCAATAAATTTAACTTGGACAACGCCATTAAAGCTGAACTGTGATTGGTTGCTGTGGGCAAAAAGACAAATGATTGTTTGTCTTTTAGACAGTTTCATAAATCTCCCCCATTGCTCTGTGTTTTTCCTACCAGGGGCAGCTGAAAAGAGCTCCAAGCATGGAGCTGAGGATCGTACTCTTAATATTATCATGGTTCTGAAAGATAGGATGAAAATCCGCGAAAGAAACAAACCAGAGATATTTGAGCTTATTCAAGAGGTTTTTGGAGTTGCTAAAGCCACACATGCACATCAGATCAAAGCTGTAAAGCAGAGTGTTCTGGATGGGACCTCAAAGTGGTCAGCAAAGATCAGCATCACCGGTAAATAGAGTTAGATATGCATGAAATGTAGATACCAAGTGAATAAACTGCAAAATACATGCATGTAGAGAAAACAATAAGGTGGTAATTTGCTAACCAGAAATGCGCGTATATTAGACGTATTTCTGGTGCAGATTGCGGCACAAATGTCCTTTGTGCCGCAATCTGCGACTTTTCTCTGCTCACACCAGGTCTAAAAAGTTGGCGTGGTGTGGGTGGAAAAGGTGAAGGTCAGCAGGCCCGTCTCATTCACCATTTTCTACACCTGGTTCAGGTGTAGCAAATGGTCTAAATGTAAGACAGTTAGGAAGCATTTAAAAGCGCCGGTGGATCCGTCTAAGTTGTAAAGAGGCTGGCGCCTCTAAACTCTGGCAGATCCACCGCCAGCTAAACGGCTTATTAATACTGGCGTCTAAAATGCTGGTCTTACTAAATGATTCCCTAAATATTTTTCTCGTTGCTGTAAGCAATGCACTGTAGTCATTGATATAATAAATATAATGAAATCAACCCTTCAGTTCATCATTAACCCCTTGCCGCATCCTCATGTACGTGAGCGAATGTGGCACCTTGCCGCATCCTTACGTGCATATACGTGATGGGATCGGGCCCGGCTGGGCCTTATCTCTAAAAACTCTTTTACCACAAAAACTGGACAAATTGGAGAACCCAAAAGCTGACTCAACCTAAAACTGACCCTTTCCTTAACTGATCAGTTTTAGACTTTCTAATAGACACGGTGACACAGTGAAGGGTATGGTCTGGGAAAACGGGTATTTTCCACCCAGCGTGTGCTGCTGGGCTGATTTGAATCCAAGTGCGTTCAAATACCAGACTGGATTTTAATTGCTGGTTTGGAGTTTGGAAACACCTATCTGCCTTTAAAAGACAGCTGGGTTTGAAAGAAGAAGGAATCTCTGTGTTGGAATCTGAGGCTTGTGTCGAGTTGGAGGGCTGAGACCCAGGTGTTGGCGAAAAGGCCTCCTAAAGCCTGTTTATGGACTTGAGGTGGCAGAACTACCAGCAGGGTGTGATGCAGGGTGAAATCTGAGATTTGTAAATTAACTGTTAAACAAACTCAGGCTGGAAATGTTGCAATGCCACTGCCACAGAGGCCCCCTAGAAATAGAAGATGGGTAACAGCAGGTTCTGATAGATTTAGAGTTGTTGATAGAAGACATGTCCCACAGTCTGTGGCTCTCCATAATTCATTTTCAGCACTTTCAGAGTGCAAGAGCAACATAGAGGATGGCTCAGGCACAGTGGGTGAGGAACAATCATCTCCTATGCCTAAAGTATGCAAGAATGCAGCCAAAGACATAAAAGATAAGTTGAGCAGCTGTTGGTGGGCGATTCTATCATAAGAGGCATGAAGTTTGAGGAAAATGGTTTTGTGAGATGTCTCCCTGATGCTACCGCTAGCAGGGACAGGACGACATATCCTTAATAATGTTAAGCAAGCAAAGCAGTAAATGGAGGTGGGTGTTATTGGCCATCTTGGGACAAATGATCTGGCTTGCAATGAGGCTTCGAAGGTGAAGGAAGCTTTTCACACACTTGGCAATTATATACGGGAAGTTGCATCAACTGTTTCATTCTCTGCAGTTTTGCCTGTGCATAACTTTCAGCATGACAGGCAGATGCGCATTAAGGAATTCAATGTATGGCTTGGTGAATGGTGTCTGAACGAAGGGTTTGGCTTTGTGTCTCATGTTAGCTCTTGTTGGAATGGAAAAGAACTGTACAAGAAAGATGGTTTGCATCTTTCTGTCAAGGGAATAAATGTCCTCAGTGAACAGTTCAAAGTATTTGCTAAGGAGCATTTAAACTAGGAAAGGGGGGCAAAAGAGTGATAATCCAGCAGTCCGACTGCCCGCGGAACAATGCCAGAAGATGCCAGTAGCACATAGGTTAACAAATGACAAGCTCCGAGTCTTGTCTACAAATGCTTGCAGTTTAGGGAATAAGATCAATGAACTTGAGTCTATAATGGCATCTGAGAATATAGATTTAGTGCCTGTTACTGAGACATGGTTCAATGAGAGTAATGACTAGGATATAACAATAACAGGAGTAGTAAGGGGGTATATGTTTCGTCAAACGCCCCCTTTTATACAAATACCCTGCCCCTTTTATATTGCTTGATATTAAATTTATATGGCTTGATATTAAATCTATATTGATTTAATATTAATTTAAAATAATGATAGCATTAAAAATCTAACAATGACAAATTTAATTTGTTTTAAAAAGCTTTATTAATTTTCCTTATTTACAACAGTCCCGTAGGGACAGACATGTTTGATTGTAATTACAGCATCGTATACATAATCGTTTCATGCGTTTTGTTACAAATGAACGCACAATACGGTCATTTTTTCTAAAATTGTTAGTGAACATTTTTAACACATTTTCAAAAGACATTCCTTTAGCGAGACATTGTAAGATAAAGATACAGTAATGGCCACAGACCGTACTAACGGTGTCTTGTATTTGTCTGTTTTGATACCATATAGTCTTAGAATTTTTATATAAAAACTTCATAAAGTCGCCAGGAAATATTCTCACAATCGTTTGCGGGTGATAAACCATAAAAAAAAATAGATACATCATTCGGGTATAATATAATTAAAATCCAATGCTTCCCCCGCTGATATGAATTAACCGTATTTACAATGTATGCTGCGGGCCTGTCAATGATTTTATCCCCTGGTAATAAATTGCACGGAAATACACCTTTAAATATGCGTCGGGCATTAATATTAGCTTTAATAACACAGGCAATTTCATAATTATTCATGTTTATTGAAAAGCATATAATACCTCCCGCCGATTACTTATTTCAATAATATTTTCATGAACTGAATATACAATCATGTTAATTGTGTTCGCAATCAGCTCGGCAAATCTAATTTCAGCTCTCAGATTGCCAGCTTTTACTAGAGAGAAATGACCGCCGGGCTCTTTATCCGCCGATAAATCAAAAGCGAACAAAGTGTAACCGTTCAAAAACTGATGCCGATCCACGGATAAAGAGTTGCCGGCCTTGTGTTTCCCCGAAATATGTACTAGGGCCATATATTCACGAACAGCTGATTCGTCTTGGAAGTTAGGTTGAAAAGGTTTTGCCGGGATCTGTTGACCATCCAGCTATAAGGATGCATAATTCACATTATAGTGGTTGAAGCACAAAGGATTTCTTTGGTAACTCCCGGAAAATGATTTGTTATCCACGAACTCTAGTATTACTGTTTTTCGTAGGTTTCCGAGAAAAAGATTCTCGTGGTTAGATATGCGAGTACCGACGGGTACGCTATACACTTTAATCGATGCACGATCGATCAAGTACTTGCGTTAGCTGTTAACGTAGCGCGACTGTGACCGATTCTTACAGTGGGCGATACTTGTACTATTTTGACAAACAGGGAAGCATGCTGTATTTGGACTTTAAAATGGGGCGCCTTGGCTGACATAAGGCAGAAAGTGTCTTTGTTTCTGGTCAATTTTATCTTTAGATTTAAACCGTTTAGTATTAACTTCGGTTGATTAAATATATCGGCGTAAATGGGTCCCATTAATTCCACACTTCTATAGCGTGCAGAATACTGTGCTCTCTTGCTGAAACCGACATTATGCTCGTCGAGAACCCGGTCATCATGATGTCCCGCTGTATCTTTATAGAATAAACCAGTAAATTGGGACGCTAAATTTTGGGAATTATAATTTATTAGGGCCTCTATATACGCTCTATACGTATAAAGGTTGTCGCTTCTTGAAATCAATGTGTCGCAGAGCGTTATATCCAGTTGATTAAAAAGACTCGCTATAGGGTAGTTAATAAGTGCAACGCGGGATCCTTCTAGTATGGGTGTGTTATCAGGACTAACGATTCTGCAAACGACGTGTAACAATGTGTTATTAAGGTCGTAATAATATTCACCGCTGCCCGTGATGTAGAATTCCAAAGGTGCATTCTTAGTGATTGTGGCGATTGGTTGCACCTCTACATAAAGCGATTTTTCAATGCTTGTTTGTGTAGGCGGTATTTGAAAGATGTCCAACTCTGATTTGGCATACTCAGTGGAGGCGTCATGCACGAAAGCCATAGCCTCTGACTAGAAGATGTCACTCGGTGAACGACTTTTTGTTTTCTGGTGGCGACGTCTCTTAGGTTGTGATACTTTATTCATAACAGTTGGTAAGACAACGGCAGCGCGTTCACTTTTTTTTTGTTACGTGTTTTTTTACATATTTTTACGACACCAGAGCCCTCTTGGCCTTGCGTTGTTCTATTTATACGATCCATAAAGACTGTCGACGCCGTAGTGACAACATCTTTAGCGATGCTACGGGCGGCTGTTTTCACGTGCAGCTTTACAAGCTCCACACCTTTTTTAAATAGGGGAACGACACGCCGGAACAGACCCCGAAATAACCCGGCGAGGCGAGAACCATGCATGAATTCTGTACCGTGAAATCAGTCCAAACCATGACCGGCTTGCGTTATGTAATAATGCGTATACGCGTCCGGGTCACCGTACACTCTCTGAGACAACATTTTAGTGTGTCGTCATAGCGCGCAGTCTAAAGTTTCATCGCACAATAGTCTTACCTTATTTGAATTTAACAGGTTTAGACTGATCCGTGAATATCGATATTGTAACCTTGTCAAAATGATGTTTACAAACAGTCCGGCCGGTGATACTTTTGCGTGACTATCTCACCATTTTTACCACCTAACTCAACAGTTCTTAAAAGTTTTAAGTAACTATCACCAACAAATTGATGTTGGACCATATCTGTACAAACAAACATTGTATAAAAACGGGCTTTAATATCTGGATTATTTTTTTTTCTCTTTTGATAAAACTAGAGCAATCCCCTTTATACCACCAGCAGGATGTTCTAAAACAGGTAAGCCGGGTCCTTTGTATTGGAGAGTGATGTGCATGACATTGTCAGGTTTGTGCCACATCAACGTATCCACTTGTATTAATAACTTTTTAACAAAAAACCTCTTTCCGGAATTTGAGGGTCCTGCTAGAATACACAAAAAAGGGTGTTGAAATTGTGCAGTCATGTTTAATAGCCAAAAGGCAATGTTGTAAAGTCAGCCGTCAGCTGTCTCTTTGTGTAAACGCACTTTTGCGTTTTACGTAGCGGTCTTGTCTTTATGGTCAAGTGCTTCCTATTTCTGAAAATGCTGTCTTGATCCGATACCTATTGTTTTCTGCGTCTCGGGGTCAGTGTTGTGTGAGTAATCCAACACAAGGCCTTTTAAACTGTAAAAATTAACAAGCCATGTGTTAGCGGTGTTGAGTGTTATACCCTTAAGCTTCAATACGGTTTTCACGTTGTTGAGTTTGTATCCGTAAGTCTTTGAGCCGGCGGATACAAACTCGGTAATGTGGGCGTCGTCGGGTATTTCACTAGTTAGTTCACAGAAAAAATCAACCAAGGGTGGAGTCTATTCAGACCCCTTACTCACGAATATGAGTCTGTGTCGTGATAAAGACAACGTTCCTGCAGTCTGACTAGGAGCTTGTATAATTCGAGTCTGGCATAGGCGGTTGTAAAACAGGCTATAAAATTGTTTGTATTTTTGTTGTGGGTGTAGAGCTCTTTTGCATAGCGCCAATTGACTACGGCCGTATCGTCATTGATGAAATTAACCTCGGAGAGGTCGTAGTATGGCACAAAAGCTAATTTGAAAAGTTTGTCAGGGTCCGTGACTATGCTGGTACGTGACAAGTTAGAACGCTGTCCAAACTTACCCCACAAAGAGTTTAGGAACAGTTTTGAAATTTGTCTTTGTGCTGGGTTTACAGCTATCTTATCAGATCGCAAGCAGACATCTTCTTTTTTTTTTATGCATCTATGTAAGGCGTTTTCTCAGAATCCGTTTTACACAAACTGGGATAACCCAAAGCCTCCTGTTTATCTCTAAGGTGTAATTTGATGTACGGGGCAAACAGATCTTCTGGTCCGACAATCGCTATGGTATTTTGGGGTAGGCTTGCATAGTAAAGTATCAATTTTCGCAGATGACACTAAACTGTGTAAAGTAATTTACACTGAAGAGGACAGTATACTACTACAGAGGGATCTGCATAGATTGGAGGCTTGTGCAGATAAGTGGCAGATGAGGTTTAACACTGACAAATGTAAATGTTATGCACATGGGAAGGAATAATGCAAGTCACCCGTACACACTGAATGATAAAACACTCGGTAACACTGACATGGGAAAGGATCTAGGAATTTTAATAAACAGCAAACTAAGCTGGAAAAAACAGTTTCAGGCAGCTGCTGCCAAGGCCAATAAGATAATGGGTTGCATCAGAAGGGGCATAGATGCCGTGATAAGAACATAGTCCTACCACTTTACAAATGGCTAGTCAGACCACACTGTCACGGAAGGTGTACAGGAAACAAGAAAACACAAAATGAATATACGACTGACTGGATCCAAAACTAAGGAACAAAAAGGGAGAGCCTTGCATCAGACCTGGCTCTCTCCCTTACTGCTCAGCCTATGCGAAAATCCCAATGGTAGATGATCGCATATCCTCGTACCTCGACTGTATAACACCTGAACACCCTATAATAATGAGGGGACACGACTACCGACTCCCTACACTAGATACGGAGGGAGTCAGGGTCACCTGGGATCCAGCAAACAGAAAAACACAAATGAATGAACAAAACTTATCTTGTAGAAGACTCAGAAGTAGGATCAACATGCACACACTCCAGGAAGTAATATAAACCGCAAACTGATGCACTATGGGAGGGATTTAAAGGGATGCAATCAGTGCAACTGCATGACAGCTGAGAGAGGCTAACGAAATGAGAAAATGAAAGCAAAACAAAGGAACCTCAAGGAGGAGGTTCTGAAAGGCATCTGTCAGAGTTTCTCAGATGTCTGGTGGTGACAGTACCCCTCCTTCTACGAGTGGACTTCGGACACTCAGAGCCCACCTTATCAGGATGGGACCTATGGAAAGCCCTGATGAGACGAGTGGCCTTAATGTCCGTCACTGGGACCCACATCCTCTCCTCAGGGCCATAACCCTCCCAATGAAAGAGGTACTGAAGAGAACCGCGGACAACGCGAGAATCCACAATCCTAGAGACCTGAAATTCAAGATTACCATCAACCACAATCGGAGGAGGAGGCAAAGACGAGGGTACAATGGGTTGGACATAAGGTTTTAATAAGGACTTATGAAAAACATTATGGATCTTCCAAGTCTGAGGAAGATCAAGACGGTAGGCAACAGGATTGATGACAGACAAGATTTTGTAAGGCCCAATAAACTTAGGACCCAACTTCCAGGAGGGAACCTTCAATTTGATATTCTTAGTAGACAACCACACCAGATCACCAACATTCAGGTCCGGACCAGGCACACGTCTCTTATCCGCCACACACTTATATCTCTCACTCATGCTCTTTAGATTATCCTGAATCTTTTGCCAAATAGATGACAAAGACGAGGAGAATCTGTCCTCATCAGGTAAACCAGAAGACCCCTCTCCAGAGAATGTCCCAAACTGCGGATGAAACCCATATGCACCAAAAAATGGTGACTTATCAGAGGACTCCTGACGACGGTTATTTGAAGCAAACTCAGCAAGGGACAAAAAAGAACACCAATCCTCCTGATTCTCCGCTACAAAACAGCGCAGATATGTCTCCAGATTCTGATTGACGCGCTATGTCTGGGCATTCGACTGCGGGTGGAAAGCATAAGAGAATGACAACCGAACCCCCAAGCGAGAACAGAAAGCCTTCCAGATTCTGGAAACAAACTGTGTGCCCCTATCAGAGACTATGTCTGAAAGAATACCATGCAATTTGACAATGTGATCAATAAATGCCTGCGCCAGCGTCTTAGCATTGGGCAAGCCAGGAAAAGGGATGAAATGGACCATTTTGCTAAAACGGTCTACCACCACCAGAATCACAGTCTTCCCCGAGGAACGAGGCAGGTCCGTTATGAAGTCCATGGACAGATGTGTCCAAGGACGGGAAGGAATGGGTAAGGGAAGGAGAGGACCTGATGGCCATGAATGAGGGACTTTGGCACGAGCGCAGGTCTCGCAGGCTGCCACAAAACCCTCAACCGACTTACGAAGCGCCGGCCACCAGAATCTCCGAGCGATGAGATCCACTGTGGCTCTTGCCCCTGGGTGCCCAGCAAGGACGGTATCGTGGTGTTCCTTAAAAATCTTGTGTCTTAAAGCAAGAGGCACAAACAACCTCCCAGGAGGACAAAGATCAGGAGCCTCTGACTGGGCTACCTGAACCTCTGCCTCCAATTCAGGATAAAGAGCAGAGACCACCACACCTTCAGCCAAAATGGGACCCGGGTCTTCAAAATTCCCACCTCCCGGAAAACAACGTGACAGGGCATTTGCCTTCACATTCTTAACCCCAGGGCGGAACGTGACAACAAAATTAAACCTTGAAAAGAACAAAGACCATCTGGCCTGTCTCGGGTTCAGATGCTTGGCTGACTCCAAGTAGGCCAGATTTTTATGGTCAGTAAACACGGTAATAGGGTGTCTGGCTCCCTCTAGCCAATGGCGCCATTCCTCAAAAGCCAACTTGATGGTCAACAACTCCCTATCTCCCACATCGTAATTTCTCTCTGCTGAGGAGAGTTTCTTCGAGAAAAAGGCACACGGTCGCCATTTGGCAGGAGAGGGACCCTGAGACAAGACCGCACCCACACCCACCTCAGAAGCATCAACCTCAACTATGAAGGGTAGAGAAATATCAGGTTGTACCAAGATGGGAGCGGAAGCAAAACTCTCCTTGATATTAGAAAAGGCCTTACGCGCCTCTACCGACCAGGAGGAAACATCTACCCCCTTTCTAGTCATATCAGTGAGTGGTTTAACAACAGAGGAATAATTCAAAATAAACTTCCTGCAATAATTGGCAAAGCCCAAAAAACGCATCAGCGCCTTCTGATTCTCAGGAAGCTCCCACTCAAGCACAGCACGGACCTTCTCGGGGTCCATGCAAAATCCAGAAGCGGAGAGAATAAACCCCAGAAATTGAATTTCTGGAACCGCAAACACAGATTTCTCCAGTTTAGCATACAATTTATTCTCCCGCAGGATGAGCAAGACCTGACGTAAGTGTTCCCTATGAGTTTTGAAATCAGGAGAAAAAATCAAAATGTCATCCAGATACACTAATACAAATTTCCCCATTAAATGATAAAAAATGCTGTTTACAAAATGCTGAAAAACGTCTGGAGCATTCATCAAACCAAAAGGCATAACCAAATTCTCAAAATGGCCCTCAAGGGTATTGAAGGCCGTCTTCCATTCGTCTCCTTCTCTGACCCTGACCAGGTTGTATGCCCCTCTTAGATCTAACTTGGAAAAAACTTTAGCCCCAACAATCTGGTTAAACAGGTCCGGGATCAGAGGAAGTGGATAAGGGTCACGAATTGTGATACTGTTCAGCTCCCCGAAATCCAGACATGGTCTTAAAGAACCATCTTTTTTCTTAACAAAGAAAAAACCAGCGGCAACAGGTGACTTCGAGGGTCGTATGTGTCCCTTTCTCAGACTCTCAGAGATATAAGCACGCATAGCGACCCTTTCAGGTTGGGAGAGATTGTATAAACGAGATTTAGGCAGCTTGGCGCCTGGGGTGAGATTAAAAGGGCAATCGTACTCCCTGTTGTCATGGTCTTACCTCCTTGCTGTTCTCCTTCGTTTGACATGTGCTGGTGGCCATCTTGGTTTCTGGGTTTCTTGTAGCCTCCCACCCTGCGGCTCCTCCTTCCCACTGGGAGGAGCTGGATGCCTAGCTCATATATATAGGAGGTCTGTGGCTTCAGTTCCCTGCTTGGTCCTCCTGTGCTCACATGCTTCTAAGACTGCTGCTGCTTCTGGTTCCTGATCCTGGCTTCGTCTGACTACCCTGCTGATTCCTGATCCTGGCTTCGTCTGACTACCCTGTTGGTTCCTGATCCTGGCTTCATCTGACTACCCTTCTGGTTCCTGATCTCTGGTTTCGCAAGACCCTGCTTCGGTTTAGCCATCCGTTTGGACTTTTGCCTTACAGCTTTATTTTCAATAAAGCCTTCTTATTTCCACTCATCTCTTGTTGTACGTCTGGTTCATGGTTCCATGACATCTGTGCGGGGGCAAGTACTGGACACCACTCTCAGAGAAGACATCCGAAAATTCTGAGAGAAAAGATGGTACAGTCTTAGTAGAAACCTCAGAAAGAGATGTCGTGAGGCAATTCGCTCTGCAAAAGTCACTCCAACCATTTATTTGCCTCGCTTGCCAATCAATGGTGGGGTTATGTTTAGTGAGCCAGGGTAGCCCCAACACTAGAGGAGTAGGCAACCCGCTAAGGACGAAACATGACACATCCTCAACATGAGCATCACTCACAATCAAACGGATATTGTGAACTATGCCCTTTAATGATTTCTGAGAAAGTGGAGCGGAATCAATAGCAAAAACAGGAATATCCTTTCCCAAAGTGCATACCTGGAAACCATGAGTTGTAGCAAATTGATTATCAATGAGATTGACAGCTGCTCCACTATCTACAAAAATCTCACAAAAAATGTTCTTGCTCTCTAGCGCCTCCCTGGCAGGCAGGACAAAACGGGAACTACAAGCAAACGGAAAACATTCTATTTCCGCCTCAACTCTGCCAATGGTAACAGGTGGAACATTTTTAAAGGATTTTTTTCTTTTTGTTTCTTTATTACTCCCAAAAATCTGCCTGAATCTCCTAGAGGGACAAACATTTGCCAAATGATTTATACCTCCACAACAGAAACAAACCTTCCCATGAGGGCTGAATCTTCTATTGTCAGAGGCAATCAACCCCAGCTGCATAGGCTTCTGCTCAGAAGGGATTGACAGCGACTGAGACCACTGTGCACTGAATGAGACCGCCGCACTGTCCTGGGATTGAGTATGACAGGAAGGAATGATCTCTCCTCTCTCTCTAAGACACCTGTCAATACGAACGGCCTGAGACATGGCTGAGTCCAACCTGGTAGGTCTCTCATGAAAGGCAAATGCATCTTTCAATCCCTCTGAAAGACCATGGCAAAATTGACTTCGGAGTGCAGCATCATTCCAACCAGTATCTGATGCCCATCTCCGAAATTCTGAACAGTATATCTCTGCGGATTGTTTACCCTGACATAAAAGACGTAGTCTAGACTCAGCCAGAGCAATATGATCCGGATCATCATATATCTGACCCAGGGCTAAAAAGAATTCATCCACTGAACGGAGGGGCTGTGCCCCCACCGGCAGCGAAAAGGCCCAGGACTGAGCGTTATCCCTGAGCAGTGATATGATGATCCCCACCCTCCGTTCCTCATCACCAGAGGAATGGGGAAGTAGGCGAAAATGGAGTTTGCAAGCCTCTCTAAAACGAACAAAATTCTCACTAGCCCCGGAAAACGTATCCGGGAGCGAGATCTTAGGCTCAGAACAAACTCCATGAACGCAAGCAGAAACGGTCACCTCAAACTGAGAGACAGTTTTCCGGAGATCTGTTACCTCCAGTGAAAGATCCTGCATGCGGTCAATCAAGGTTGAAACCGGATTCATGCTTGAGACGGTTTTGGCGGTTTATAATGTCACGGAAGGTGTACAGGAAACAAGAAAACACAAAATGAATATACGACTGACTGGATCCAAAACTAAGGAACAAAAAGGGAGAGGCCTGCATCAGACCTGGCTCTCTCCCTTACTGCTCAGCCTATGCGAAAATCCTAATGGTAGATGATTGCGTATCCTCGTACCTCGACTGTATAACACCTGAACACCCTATAATAGTGAGGGGACACGACCACTGGCTCCCTACACTAGATACGGAGGGAGTCAGGGTCACCTGGGATCCAGCAAACAGAAAAACACAAATGAATGAACAAAACTTATCTTGTAGAAGACTCAGTAGTAGGATCAACATGCACACACTCCAGGAAGTAATATAAACCGCAAACTGATGCACTATGGGGAGGGATTTAAAGGGATGCAATCAGTGCAACTACATGACAGCTGAGAGAGGCTAACGAGATGAGAAAATGAAAGCAAAACAACAGATGTCTGGTGGTGACACACACATGGAGTACTGTGTACAGTTCTGGGCTCCTGTAAACAAGGCAGACATACACAGCTGGAGAAGGTCCAGAGGAGGGCAACTAAAGTAATAACTGGAATAGGGCAACTAGAGTACCCTGAAAGATTATCAAAATGAGGGTTATTCACTTTAGAAAAAAGACAACTGAGGGGAGATCTAATTAATATGTATAAATATATCAGGGGTCAGTACAGAGATCTATCCCATCATCTATTTATCCCCAGGACTGTGGCGAGGGGACATCCTCTGTGTCTGGAGGAAAGAAGGTTTGTACACAAACATAGAAAAGGATTCTTTACAGTAAGAGCAGTGAGACTATGAAACTCTCTGCCTGAGGAGGTGGGGATGGTGAGTACAATAAAGGAGTTCAAGAGGGGCCTGGATGTATTTCTGGAGCATAATAATATTACAGGCTATAGCTACTAGAGAGGGGTCGTTGATCCAGGGAGTTATTCTGATTGCCTGATTGGAGTCGGGAAGGAATTTTTTTTCCCCCTAAAGTGGGGAAAATTGGCTTGTACCTCACAGTTTTTTTTTTTTTTTTGCCTTCCTCTGGATCAACTTGCAGGTTAAAAGGCCGAACTAGATGGACAAATGTCTTTTTTCGGCATTATGTACTATGTTACTATGTTACATAGCTATGCACACGGATGCCAATGTGATAAGTTGGAGTGGATCAATATATTTAGTGACCATTCTGTATTTCTTTTCACGTTTAATGTATTGGAGAACTTTTTTTTTTCGTCATGGCCATAATCATGTCCCTGTAAGACTCACAAGCCCTTCTCAAAACCTCAACATCCTGCTTACAGTAGGCTTTTACTCTTCCTGAAAATTAAAGGTGTAATTTTTATGTTTCTCGTACCAATCCGTGATTTCTTTTTTCTCACTGGGCATCAGGTAATCGACGCTGTAATACCTAGCGGCCTGTAGGATGCCTATGTAGTTTAGATTTTCTGCCGTGTGGAAAAAATGGGGGAAGTGACCCTTGGGTCTGAAAAACCAATAGCCTTGGGCATCTTGCTGAGCTTCAAAGGCATGAAATTCAGCAAGTCTATGAATCTAATTTTTAAGTCATTTAGGGTAACGCACATTAACCGACCGCCTTGATTTATAATATCAATTTAAAAATTTTCATTAATCAACTCCTGTAAAATAAAATAAGCGTCGTAGCGGCCTGCATTGTAAGCCATGTACGTGTAACCCGAAAACTTACCGTTGTCAAAAAATCACACAAAGTCACGAGTACAGGATTTTCCGCCAAAATGCCAGGAGTTTGGGCCGTATAGTGTGGTTGCGTAAATGAAATTGGGTATATGCAAGCCTGTTTTTTGCATGCATTCAAAATCGTAAAAGATATACTTGTCAGTCATTTTTTTGGGGTTGTATGGCTGCATGTAACAAAAATTGTCGTCAAATTTGTCAACCTGGCCGCAGCAGATGGTACATTTTAACCACTTCAGCCCCGCTAGGTGAAACCCCCTTCATGACCAGGCCACTTTTTACACTTCGGCACTACACTCCTTTCACCGTTTATCGCTCGGTCATGCAATTTTCCACCCAAATGAATTTTACCTCCTTTTCTTCTCACTAATGGAGCTTTCATTTGGTGGTATTTTATTGCTGCTGACATTTTTACTTTTTTTGTTATTAATCAAAATATAACGATTTTTTTGCAAAAAAATGACATTTTTCACTTTCAGCTGTGAAATTTTGCAAAAAAAACGACATCCATATATAAATTTTTCGCTAAATTTATAGTTCTACATGTCTTTGATAAAAAAAAAATGTTTGGGCAAAAAAAAATGGTTTGGGTAAAAGTTATAGCATTTACAAACTATGGTACAAAAATGTGAATTTCCGCTTTTTGAAACGGCTCTGATTTTCTGAGCACCTGTCATGTTTCCTGAGGTTCTACAATGCCCAAACAGTATAACTACCCCACAAATGACCCCATTTCGTAAAGTAGACACCCTAAGGTATTCGCTGATGGGCATAGTGAGTTCATAGAACTTTTTATTTTTTGTCACAAGTTAGCGGAAAATGATGATGATTTTTTATTTTTATTTTTTCTTACAAAGTCTCATATTCCACTAACTTGCGACAAAAAATAAAAAATTCTAGGAACTCACCATGCCCCTCACAGAACACCTTGGGGTGTCTTCTTTCCAAAATGGGGTCACTTGTGGGGTAGTTATACTGCCCTGGCAATTTAGGGGCCCATATGTGTGAGAAGAACTTTGCAATCAAAATGTGTAAAAAATGGCCTGCAAAATCCGAAAGGTGCACTTTGGAATATGTGCCCCTTTGCCCACCTTGACAGCAAAAAAGTGTGACACATCTGGTATCGCCGTACTCAGGAGAAGTTGGGGAATGTGTTTTGGGGTGCCATTTTACATATACCCATGCTGGGTGAGAGAAATATCTTGGCAAACGACAACATTTCCCATTTTTTTATACAAAGTTGGCATTTGACCAAGATATTTTTCTCACCCAGCATGGGTATATGTAAAATGACACCCCAAAACACATTCCCCAACTTCTTCTGAGTACGGCGATACCAGATGTGTCACACTTTTTTGCAGCCTACATGCGCAAAGGGGCCCAAATTCCTTTTAGGAGGGCATTTTTAGACATTTGGATCCCAGACTTCTTCTCACGCTTTAGGGCCCCTAAAAAGCCAGGGCAGTATAAATACCCCACATGTGACCCCACTTTGGAAAGAAGACACCCCAAGGTATCCAATGAGCGGCCTGGCAAGTTCATAGAATTTTTTTTTTTTTCGCATCAGTTAGCGGAAATTGATTTTTTTTTGTTTTTTCTCACAAAGTCTCACTTTCCGCTAACTTAGGACAAAAATTTCAATCTTTCATGGACTCAATATGCCCCTCAGCAAATACCTTGGGGTGTCTTCTTTCCAAAATGGGGTCAGTTGTGGGGTGTTTGTACTGCCCTGGCATTTGAGGGTCTCCGCAATCATTACATGTATGGCTAGCATTAGGAGTTTCTGCTATTCTCCTTATATTGAGCATACAGGTAATGAGATTTTTTTTTCCGTTCAGCCTCTGGGCTGAAAGAAAAAAATGAACGGCACAGATTTCTTCATTCGCATCGATCAATGTGGATGAAAAAATCTCTGCCAAAAAAAAAAAAATTGAGGGGAAAGGCGTCTGCCAGGACATAGGAGCTCCGCCCTACATCCATACCCACTTAGCTCGTATGCCCTGGCAAACCAGATTCCTCCATTCGCATCAATCGATGTGGATGAATAAATCATTGCCGGGATTTTTTTTTATATATATATATATATATATATATATACAAAGTGCTTGCCAAAGCATAGGAACGCCGCCTCCTCCTCAGCTCGTATGCCTCGGCAAACGTATCTGTCACTGCAGAGGAGAAAATCCCGTCTTGCAGCGCCGCATACACCGACTTGCGTGTAATCTGACAGCAGCGCAATGCTTCTGTCAGAATGCACATCGGTGCTGCAGCTAGTAGATCGGTTGGTCCACCTGGAAGGTAAAAAGACAAAAAAAAAAAAAAAAAACCAGGCCACAACGCAATAATTTTATTAACTTTGGAACAGAACATGTAACTTTAACTTTTGGAACTAAACATTAACCTGTTTGCTTACCTGTTTTTTTTTTTGTTTTTTTTTTTGTTTTTTTTTACCTTTTTAGAACAAACCTCTCCTTCCCCATGGGTCAATGTGCAAAGCGCAAATCGCCCAAAGATGTGGCGAAGTGCGTTATGCACTTTGTCACATGTGAAAGGAGACGTTTGCAGCAGCTGTGAGTGAATGGGCCCTAATAGCCCTGTGTGCCTATCCTGGTGAGATGTGATCCCTATGCTAGGTGTACCTGTGTGTGGTACTTTCGGAAACACTCCCCTAAGCATAGGGCAGGGTGGTCGGGACAGTCAGGACAGAAATAGCGGGTGTCACGCCTTATTCCACTCCTGCTACAGACACGACATTTTTTTCGGGGTGGCGGTCGGTTTGAGGTACCAGCAACGACACTGGGGAAGTGTCGCTCGTGTAGACGGCTAACTACACTGGTGGATGGGGCCACGGAACCTCCTGGATACAGGAGGTTCGCGATGATCTCTTCCTGAAATTTGAGGAAGGATCCAGTTTTCTCAGCCTTACTGTAGAGAACAAAACTATTGTACAGAGCCAATTGAATTAAATATACAGACACCTTCTTATACCAGCGTCTGGTGCGTCGGGAAACTAAATACGGAGCCAACATCTGGTCATTGAAGTCGACCCCTCCCATGTGGAGGTTATAGTCGTGGACTGAGAGGGGCTTTTCAATGACACGGGTTGCTCGCTCAATTTGTATTGTCGTGTCTGCGTGAATGGAGGAGAGCATGTAAACGTCACGCTTGTCTCTCCATTTCACCGCGAGCAGTTCTTCATTACACAGTGCGGCCCTCTGCCCCCTTGCAAGACGGGTGCTAACGAGCCGTTGGGGGAAGCCCGCGCGACTAGTTCGCGCGGTACCACAGGCGCCAATCCGTTCTAGAAACAAATGCCTAAAGAGGGCCACACTTGTGTAGAAATTGTCCACATAAAGATGGTACCCCTTGCCGAATAAGGGTGACACCAAGTCCCAAACTGTCTTCCCACTGCTCCCCAGGTAGTCAGGGCAACCGACCGGCTCCAGGGTCTGATCTTTTCCCTCATAGACCCGAAATTTGTGGGTATAGCCTGTGGCCCTTTCACAGAGCTTATACAATTTGACCCCATACCGGGCGCGCTTGCTTGGGATGTATTGTTTGAAGCCAAGGCGCCCGGTAAAATGTATTAGGGACTCGTCTATGCAGATGTTTTGCTCAGGGGTATACAAATCTGCAAATTTCTGGTTGAAATGGTCTATGAGGGGCCGAATTTTGTGGAGCCGGTCAAAAGCAGGGTGGCCCCTGGGACGGGAGGCGGTGTTGTCGCTAAAGTGCAGGAAACGCAGGATGACCTCAAATCGTGTCCTGGACATAGCAGCAGAGAACATGGGCATGTGATGAATCGGGTTCGTGGACCAATATGACCTCAATTCATGCTTTTTTGTCAGGCCCATGTTGAGGAGGAGGCCCAGAAAAGTTTTAAATTCGGAAACTTGGACTGGTTTCCACCGGAAAGGCTGGGCATAAAAGCTTTCCGGGTTAGCGGTGATAAATTGTGTGGCATACCTGTTTGTCTCTGCCACGACTAAGTCTAAAAGCTCCGCAGTCAAGAACAGCTCAAAAAATCCCAGGGCCGAATCGATCTGAGCTGTCTCAACCCGAACTCCAGACTGGGCGGTGAAAGGGAATACTACGGGTGCGGCTGAAGTTGAGGACTGCCAATCAGGGTTTGCCAGCACCTCTGGGATTCTAGGGGCTCTACGGGCACGTCTTTGCGGTGGCTGCGACGGGGTCACTACTGCACGTGCCACCGTACCAGCTTCAACTGCCCTTCTGGTGCTCGCTACTTCACCAGGTTGTACGGCAGTGCTGGTACTAGGTCCAGGAAGGGCTGGGCTGCTGGTGTATGCCTCACCACGTAATCCGACAGCACCAGCCCCACTCTGCTGCTCTTGAAGCGGATCCTGCGCAACCTGCGGTCTAGCGACACGGGGCCGGGTACGCCTGGTGCTATCAGGGACCTCAGCCTCCTCGTCCGAACTTTGGGTCAGAGAGCCACTGCTTTCTACAGGTTCGTATTCTGACCCGCTGGATTCATCAGATGAGGGTTCCCACTCCTCATCCGACTGGGTCAGAAGCCTGTAGGCCTCTTCAGAAGAATACCCCCTGTTAGACATGTGGGCAACTAAATTTCGGGGTATTCCCTGAGACTACCCAAGAAAAAAAAAGCAAGCCTGTCTTACAAATGGGAGAATAGCGAAGTACCGGAGGCTGCTGCGGTTGATAAAAAATATCAAAACTGATTTTTTTTATCGCCGCAGTGCGTGTAAAGTGAATGTGCAGTGATCAAAAAAAAATAATTTTTTTGTCACTGCGGTGGGGCGGTGTGGGCAAACGCACGTGTGGGCGACCGATCAGGCCTGATCGGGCAAACACTGCGTTTTGGGTGGAGGGCGAACTAAAGTGACACTAGTACTATTATAGATCTGACCGTGATCAGTTTTGATCACTTTCAGATACTATAAAAGTACAAATGCTGATTAGCGATACGCTAATCAGCGAATAACGGACTGCGGTGCGGTGGGCTGGGCGCTAACTGATCGCTAACTACCTAACCAAGGGACCTAAACTATACCTAAAACCTAACGGTCAATAACAGTGAAAAAAAAAAAGTGACAGTTTGCACTGATCACTTTTTTCCTTTCACTAGTGATTGACAGGGGGGGATAAAAGGGGTGATCAAAGGGTTAATTGGGGTGATCTGGGGGCTAAATGTGGTGTGGTGGGTACTCACAGTAATGATGTGCTCCTCTGCTCCTCTGCTGGAACCAACCGACCAAAAGAAGGAGCAGAGGAGCACAGCAGCCATATAACCCCATCATATTTACTAATATGTGGGGTTATATGGCTGCTGATTGTTTTTTTTAAAAATCAGCAGCCTGCCAGCCAATGATCGTGGCCGGCAGGCTGCTGACGAAATACTCTTCTGCGAAATGCCGGCCCGCGATGCGCATGCGCGGGCCGGCTGTGACGTAATCTCGCGTCTCGCGAGAGGACGCGCCGATGCGTCCAGGAGGAACTAAAGAACCACCTCCCGGACGCATCGGTGCGTACAGCGGTCGGGAGGTGGTTAAACCGGTACGTTTGTGATCATCGCTGCAGTCTATAGATCTGTAACAAAATCGCCCAAAATTTTTTTCTTACAAAGAGTGTTATCACTGAGTGCCAGGTTTCTATGTGTTTCAAAACAATCCTCTGAACAACAATACGTGCTACATTTCGGGCAACGTGTATTATTAGATTGCTCAACACAATTCGGTCTCTGGCACGCTTTACAAAACTGCATACACCCGTGTCGTTATTTATGTTTGTATACAGTGCAACAAACATCGCAAAAATAATCAAAACCGATAAAAGCTTTTTGATTTTTTATGTATCTGTTGCTGCATGTGTCTGGAGTATCAAATGCCATTTTTCTTTTCAGCGCTGCATTTTAAAAAAAGTATTAGACTTATAGACAATGTTTAAATATATTACAGCAACAATGCGTTTTGGTCCTTACGCTCTTTCTCCCGCTTGTGACACTTTTGTAGGGCATCATCGGCGAGTGTTGCAATGTCGTCAACTGTATACACTTTTCTTTTCAGTGCTGCATTTAAAAAAGTGTATTAGAAATATAGATAATGTTTAAAACGACAACATCAAAGACGTCGATCGAGCCTTACGTGTTCTGGCTAGCCAAGTCGTCTGTTTCATTTCAGGTCGCCCTGGGGTAGTGAGATCGATTACTCGCGCCGGATCGTTCTCCTTTAGATCGTCAGAATTGTTGTTGCTAGTAACTGCAATGTTTGAATGTTTTGTATTTTCAGTATCAACGATTCCGTTCACAATTCTTAAAATGTCTCGGATTTGATCGTCTGTAATAAACGTGTATGAAATATAACTAGCGCTAAAACTATATATGCAATAAAAGCATAAGGTTTTTATACTTACCGACCAGGCAAGGAGTCATCGTATTGTGATCAGGTTTGTTTGAAATGTTAGTATGAGCAATCGCCATACTGTGCGCCTTGTCTGAAAGCAATTGTGCCCCACCACTGCTCATGTACGACTCATAAAAATCGTCGGCCGCGATAAGCAGCTGCGCATCTGGGATAATGTCATCTCCCCATAAATTTTGGTAAAAATCCATCTAAACAAAATGTATATTGTTAGTTAAAATATAGCAACATTTGTATGCTGTAACAGAAAGACATTTAGTTAGTGACAAATTATGCCCAATAAATAAGCACAGTTACATAGATACAGATAACATAAGTCATATTCAATAAATAGTGAAAGATTTAAAAGCATAACAGACAAATGGTGCTTACATTTTGTGATGTTTAATGTCTTGGTGACCTATGCCTGTCCTTGCATATGTATCTCTGTGCTAGCCCTGCACAGAATGTATCCTCTATATATAGGCGGTTCCTGTTGTAAACCACACCATGTGGTAACAATTAGCATATTCATTAGTTGATGTTGCTCAAATAGATTATGTTTTATTAGAATTTATATGTTTATTATAGGCCTTTTTTATGTCTGAATCTTAATTTTATATTAAAAGCTTATCAAAATGTTATAAATGGGCTTATCAAAAAGGATTTTTATCAAAATGAAGTTTATCAAAATAGGATTTTTATCCAAATGAAGTTTATCAAAATAGGATTTTTATCCAAATGAAGTTTATCAAAATAGGCGTGTTATCAAAATAGGATTTTATCAAAATGAAACTTATCAAACTGTATACATTTATATAAATTCAGATCAAAGTTGGTGGCTTTTATATCAAAAGCCGGAATCTGAGAAGGATGTCTGGGACTGCTGTCACTATCTGTAGTAAGATGTCATAACCTTTGCAGTAGAAAGCCATGCTTTAAACAGATGTGCTTTTGTCTTCATTTGTAAACTGACAGACATTAGCAGTAATCTGAGAAGGATGTTTGGGAGGATGTCACCATGTGTAGTATGATGTCAGGAATCTGAGAAGTGATAAACCATTAATGGTCGAATACAAATGTAGTAAGAATCAATATAAATTTAATATCAAGCAATATAAATTTAACCACCTCAGCTCCCCTAGCTTAAATACCCTTAATGACCAGACCACTTTTTACAATTCTGCACTACACTACTTTCACAGTTTATTGCTCGGTCATACAACCTACCACCCAAATTAATTTTACCTCCTTTTCTTCTCACTAATAGAGCTTTCATTTGGTGGTATTTCATTGCTGCTGACAGTTTTACTTTTTTTGTTATTAATCAAAATTTACAGTTTTTTTGCCAAAAAAATGTCATTTTTCACTTTCAGTTGTAATTTTTTTTTCTTTAAATACATTTCTATATTAATTTTTCTCAAAAATGTGAATTTACGCATTTTGAAGCAGCTCTGACTTTCTGAGCACCTGTCATGTTTCCTGAGGTTCTACAATGCCCAGACAGTAGAAAACCCCCACAAATGACCCCATTTCGGAAAGTTAACATCCTAAGGTATTCACTCATGGGCATAGTGAGTTCATAGAACTTTTTATTTTTGTCACAAGTTAGTGGAAAATTCTATATTTTTTTTCTTACAAAGTCTCATATATCCGAAATTTGTGGGTATAGCCTGTGGCCCTTTCACAGAGCTTATACAATTTGACCCCATACCGGGCGCGCTTGCTTGGGATGTATTGTTTGAAGCCAATGTGCCCGGTAAAATGTATAAACGACTCGTCTACACAGATGTTTTGCTCAGGGGTATACAAATCTGCAAATTTGGTGTTAAAGTGGTCTATGAGGGGCCGAATTTTGTGGAGCCGGTCAAAAGCTGGGTGGCCTCTGGGACGGGAGGTGCTGTTGTCGCTAAAGTGCAGGAAACGCAGGATGATCTCAAATCGTGTCCTGGACATGGCAGCAGAGATCATGGGCATGTGATGAATTGGGTTCGTGGACCAATATGATCGCAATTCATGCTTTTTTGTTAGGCCCATGTTGAGGAGAAGGCCCAGAAAAGTTTTAATTTTGGAAACTTGGACGGGTTTCCACCGGAAAGACTGGGGATAAAAGCTTCCCTGGTTGGCGGCTGTAAATTGAGTGGCATATCGATTTGTTTCTGCCACAAGTAAGTCCAACAGCTCCGCAGTCAAGAACAGCTCAAAAAACCCCAGTGCCGAACCGATCTGAGCTGTCTCAACCCGAACTCCAGACTGGGTGGTGAAAGGGGGAACTACTGGTGCAGCTGAAGTTGGGGGCTGACAATCAGGGTTTGCCAACACCTCTAGGGGCTCTACGGGCCTGTCTGTGCGGTGGTTGGGGAACTTCTACACGTGCCACCGTGCCAGCTTCAACTGCTCTTCTGGTGCTCGCCACTTCACCATGTTGTACGGCAGTGCTGGTACTAGGTCCAGGATGGGCTGCGCTGCTGGTGTATGCCTCACCACGTAATCCGACAGCGCCAGCCCCACTCTGCTGCCCTTGAAGCGGATCGTGTGCAACCTATGGTCTAGCAACACAGGGCCGGGTACGCCTGGTGGTATCAGGGACCTCAACCTCCTCGTCCGAACTTTGGGTCAGACTGCCACTGCTTTCTACAGGTTCATATTCTGACTAGAGATGTCGCGAACATAAAATTTTCGCAAATGTTCGCGAACGGGCGAACCGCCATAGACTTCAATGGGCAGGCGAATTTTAAAACCCACAGGGACTCTTTCTGGCCACAATAGTGATGGAAAAGTTGTTTCAAGGGGACTAACACCTGGACTGTGGCATGCCGGAGGGGGATCCATGGCAAAACTCCCATGGAAAATGACATAGTTGACGCAAAGTTGGATTTTAATCCATAAAAGGCATAAATCACCTAACAATCCAATTTTTTTTTAACAACGTGGTTTAAAACATCCAGTGTGTGTATACAATCTGGTATGATGTTGTATCGATCAGGTAGTGTAAGGGTTACGCCCGCTTTACAGACATTGACAGACCAAACTCCCCTTTTAATGCACCGCAAACAGTCCATTTGCCCAACCGCAAACTTCCCATTTGCACAAGGTTGGATACCAAGCTAGCCATGTCCCGTTGATGTCATTGAATGTTTCTTCCTCCACCCAGCCACGTACAACACCAAGGGTCCCGAAAAGGTGAATTGAATTGATTTTTCGAATGGGGAGATGGTTAAAAAAATGCTGGCTCCCTCACCTTTGTTTGAATCCACGGTCACTACGTCTGTGCCGTGCAATTTGCTGTCCCACCCGATATGAGTGGTATTTTCTATAGTTCTCTCTTCTCATCAGTTTAATCCCTGTTATGTCCCCAATCTGGGGTCCATTTAGTAAATGGATTTTAATGGATGTAGTACTATTCTCATCAGTTTAATCCCTGTTACGTCCCATATCAGGGTGGGATTGCCTTTTGTGAAAAAAAATTTAGGCCGGGTATCTTCGACTGCCTTCACAGTGACAGACCAAACTCTGATACACCAAACTGAATAGATTTTAGGAACCAGGAGATGGAAAAAGCAGCTTGGTCGGTCCTCTTACTCCCAAGTTGGGGCACTGCGCGTGCACGGAGCAATGTGCTGTGACACCCTATATGAGTGGTGTCTTAACTAGTCCTATTCCTATCAGTTTAATCCCTGTTACGTTCCCTATCCGGGGACGTGTGTCAAATTGATTAACCATTGTTGAATTAACAAACCATTACGACATCCTGGAATAATTTAGTTCTGAGCTTTGTACTTGATTTGTATTGGAATTGTTGGGGATTTTTTAAATTGTCTGCATTATTTCTAATAAACTATTAAGAGACCTTATTATGTTTTTTTTTATTTTATGTATTAAAATCCCACCCATAAACCTTTAAAAAAATAAATAAAAATAATCTAAGTTTTGTCTATGAAAAAACATCCAGCCGTCCCGATCGCTTTTGGTCTAAGCATAATGAAGCACGGCCTTATCATCTGGGGTGTGGCAACATTGCCAACACACTCATAGAGGTGATGATCGCTTCATTGTGATACGCAAGTCCCTTCACCACAACAAGGTAACGATCACGAAAGGGGAATTGACACTTGTATGTGCCTTTTTTTTGTTTTGTTTTTGCAGCCACAGTGCAGCACCAGAGGCCAGAAAAATTAGGCATGTACACATGCCTGAAAAACAATGTTATTGTTGCAGCCGCTGTTGTAGCGGCCGGAAAAATGTATGTTTTCAAGGCAGAAAGGTGACTAAAACATTGCGGCTTGAACCCTAGTTGGTGGCGGAGAATTCACGAAAGTCATCCGGTATGCAGACATTAAATACAGCAGCGTGGGGACCATTTTGAGGCCAAGGCATGTCACCAGGCCTTTTGTTAGTTAAACGTATCCCCTACTGTCAGTCCCTTCGGGATCCATGCCTTATTTATCTTAATGAAGGTCAGGTAATCAACACTTTTTTGACCAAGGCAACTTCTTTTGTCAGTGACAATGCCTCCTGCTGCACTGAAGATCCTTTCTGACAGGACTCTTGAAGCGGGGCAGGCCAGAAGTTCTATCGCAAACTGGGATAGCTCAGGCCACAGGTCAAGCCTGCACACCCAGTAGTCAAGGGGTTCATCGCTCCTCAGAGTGTCGATATCTGCAGTTAAGGCGAGGTAGTCTGCCACCTGTCGGTCGAGTCGTTCTCTAAGGCTGGATCCCAAAGGGCTGTGGCGATGTGAAGGACTGAAAAAGCTCTGCATGTCCTCCATCAACAACTCATCTGTAACGCGTCCTGTCCTTGCCGTCGTGGTTGTGGTAGGAGGAGGATTACTTTCACCTCTTCCCCTACCCCTTATAAGCTGTGTAAAGCATATTTTTTAGTTTGGTTTTGAACTGCTGCATCCTTTCTGACTTCCGGTAATTTGGTAACATTTCCACCACTTTCTGCTTATTCCGGGGGTCGAGTAGCGTGGCCACCCAGTACAGGTTGTTCACCTTCATCCTTTTTATACGAGGGTCCCTCAACACACATGACAGCATGAAAGACCCCATTTGCACAAGGTTGGATGCCGAGCTACTCATTTCCCGTTCCTCCTCCTCACTAATGTCATTGACGGTCTGTTCTTCCCCCCAGCCACGTACAAGACCACGGGTCTCAGATAGGTGACAGCAACGAGCACCCTGGGATGCCTGCTGTGGTTGGTCTTCCTCCTCATCAAAGCCACATTCCTCCTCTGACTCCTCTTCTTCATACTCCTTTTGCAGCGTTGCCGCAGGTCCGGCAAGCGATGATGACAAGGCTGTTTGTGGTGAAGATGGTGACCACAACTCTTCCTCTTCACGCTCATCTACAGCCTGATCCAGCACTCTTTGCAGGGCACGATCCAAGAAGAAAACAAATGAGGTCGCTGATGGTGCCTTCGGTGCGACTGACTAGGTTTGTCACCTCCTCAAAAGGACGAATGAGCCTACAGGCATTGCGCATGAGCATCCAGTAACGTGGCAAAAAAATTCCCAGCTCCGCAGAGGCTGTCCTAGCACCCCGGTCATACAAATACTCGTTGACTGCTTTTTCTTGTTGGAGCAGGCGGTCGAACATTAGGAGTGTTGAATTCCAACGTGTCGGGCTGTCGCAAATCAAGCGCCTCACTGGCATGTTGTTTCGGCGCTGAATGTCATCAAAGTGCGCCATGGCCGTGTAGGAACGCCTGAAATGGCCACACACCTTCCTGGCCTGCTTGAGGACGTCCTGTAAACCTGGGTTCTTAGACACAAAGTGTTGTACGATGAGATTCAACACATGTGCCATGCACGGCACATGTGACAACTTGCCCAAATTCAATGCCGCCAACAAATTGCTTCCATTGTCACACACCACTTTGCCAATCTCCAGTTGGTGCGGGGTCAGCCACTGATCCACCTGTGCGTTCAGGGCGGACAGGAGTGCTGGTCCGGTGTGGCTCTCTGCTTTCAGGCAAGTCAACCCCAAGACAGCGTGACACTGTCGTATCCGGGATGTGGAATAGCCCCTGGGGAGCTGGGGGGGTTCAGTTGATGTGCAGCTAGACGCCACAGCAGAAGAGGACTCAGCCAAGGAGGTCATGGAAGAGGATGGAGTAGGAGGAGTAGAGGAGGTGGCAGTAGGCCTGCCTGCAAGTCGTGGCGGTGTCACCAACTCCGCTGCAGAGCCATGCATTCCATACTTGGCAGCCGTCAGCAGGTTGACCCAATGCGCAGTGTAGGTGATATACCTGCCCTGACCGTGCTTTGCAGACCAGGTATCAGTGGTCAGATGGACCCTTGCCAAAACACTGTATGCCAGAGATGCCATGACTTCCTTTTCAATCACCAAGTAGAGGTTTGGGATTGCCTATTTAGAAAAAAAAAATCGTCCGGGTACCTTCCACTGTAGTGTCCCAATAGCGACAAATTTTTGAAGGCCTCAGACTCCACCAGCTGGTATGGTAAAAGCTGGCGGGCTAAGAGTTTCGTCAAACCAGCTGTCAGACGCCGGGCAAGGGGGTGACTCTGTGACATTGGCTTCTTACGCTCAAACATTTCCTTTACAGACACCTGACTGTGGGCAGATGAGATGGAACTGCTCAAGGTGAGAGGCAGAGTGGCGGGTGGTTGAGAGGGGGCAAGGAGGACAGCAATGGTTGACGTGGCTGAAGATGCTGGACCAGGAGGAGGATGGTGGCTTTGAGCTTGTGTGCTGCTTCTACTCGTCAGCATGTGTTGATCCCATAGGCGTTTGTGATGTGCGATCATGTGCCTTCGCAAAGCAGTTGTACCTAGGTGGGTGTTGAATTTCCCACAAATCAGTTTCTTTTGGCACAGGTTGCAAATGGCATCGCTGTTGTCAGAGGCAGACACACAAAAAAAATGCCACACTGCTGAGCTTTGCAATGACGGCATTCTGGTGGTGGCAACAGCATGCGTTCATTGGCGTGCTGTCTGGCTGACCCCGGGTGCCGATACATGCTGTCTGACTGTGCCACTAGCTCCTTGCCACGACCCCCCCCCTGCTTCCAACTTGTCTCCTCCTTCTCTCTGTCTCCCCTTCTGAACTTTCCCCCTCTTCTTCTTCTCTTCGAGCAGGCACCCACGTGGCATCCACGGACACATCGTCATCAACCACTTCACTTGTATTTGACACCTCAGCAAAGGAAGCAGCAGCGAGTACAACATCATCATCATCATCACACTGTACGTCCATGTGTGTAATGCTGACTGACTGAGACATATCCCTGTTATCTACATCCCCTGGCAATAATTGTTGCACATCACTAATTTCATCCAACTGATGTGTAAATAACTCCTCTGAGGGATCAAGTGAAGCGACTGTGGTGGCTGTGGTGGTAGTGGTGGTGGTGGCGGCGGGCAGGAGAGTGGTGACCAAAGCTGAGCTGGAGGAGGATGGTGCGTCAAGGTTCTTAGCGGAAGCTGTTGAAGATTGGGTGTCCTGTGTAAGCCAGTCAACTATTTTCTCTGAATTCTTTGGGTTCAGGGTACGTGGCCTCTGAAAACTGGGCATTATTCCAGGGCCAGTGGAAATCACAGCACCACGAACATGACGGCCCCTGCCTCTGCCTGTCATTTTTTATTAGATAAGTGTTACTATGCGTGCAAGGTACTGTGGTACTGTGCCACTCTATATAAGTGGTGGGCAGTGGGCACAGTACAGTCTGTGTGGGCCTGACACACACGGGCTTGCAAATGTGATTAGATCACAGTTAAATTTAAAATAGATTTTTTTTTTTCTGAAAGGTATTTGGGTGAATGACACCCTGTAACGGTATGAGTGCAGGCCAGCCACTAGCCAGTGGACGCAATACAGTATGTGTGGGGGCCTGACACACACGGCCCGGGCTTGCAAATGTGATTAGATCACAGTTAAATTTAAAATACATACTTTTTTTTCTGAAAGGTATTTGGGTGAATGACACCCTGTAACGGTATGAGTGCAGGCCAGCCACTAGCCAGTGGACACAATACAGTATGTGTGGGGGCCTGACACACACGGCCCGGGCTTGCAAATGTGATTAGATCACAGTTAAATTTAAAATATAGTTTTTTTTTCTGAAAGGTATTTGTCACCACCAGACATCTGAGAAGCTCTGACAGACGTTCTTCAGAACCTCCAACTTGAGGTTTCTTTTGTTTTGCTTTCGTTTCCTCATCTTGTTAGCCTCTCTCAGCTGTCATGTAGTTGCACTGATTGCATCCCTTTAAATCCCTTCCCATACTGCATCATTTTGCGGTTTATACAACTTCCTGGAGTGTGTGCATGCTGGATGCTACTACTGAGTATTCTACAGATAAGTTTGTTCATTCATTTGTGTTTTCCTGTTTCCTAGGTGACCATGACTCCCTCCGTATTAATTGTAGGGAGCAGGTGGTCGTGTCCCCTCACTATTATAGGGTGTTCAGGTGTCATACAGTCGAGGAACGAGGATATGCAATCATCTACCATAGAGATTGTTGCATAGGCTGAGCAGTAAGGGAGAAAGCCAGGTCTGTTACAGGGCTTACCCTTTGGTTCCTTAGTTTTGGATCCAGTCAGTCGGATCTTCATTTTGCGTCTTCTAGTTTCTGTACACCTTCCGTGACAGTATTTGGGTGAATAACACCAGGTAACGGTATGAGTGCAGGCCAGCCAATAGCCAGTGGACACAATACAGTATGTGTGGGGGCCTGACACACACGGCCCGGGCTTGCAAATGTGATTAGATCACAGTTAAATTTAAAATAGATTTTTTTTTTTTCCTGAAAGGTATTTGGGTGAATGACACCCTGTAATGGTATGAGTGCAGGCCAGCCACTAGCCAGCAGACACAATACAGTATTTGTGGGGGCCTGACACACAGCCCGGGCTTGCAAATGTGATTAGATCACAGTTAAATTTAAAACAGATTTTTTTTTTTCTGAAAGGTATTTGGGTGAATGACACCCTGTAACGGTATGAGTGCAGGCCAGCCAGCGGACACAATACAGTATGTGTGGGCGCCTGACACACACGGGCTTGCAAATGTGATTAGATCACAGAAAAATATTAAATATAATTTTTTTTTATCTGCAAGGTATTTTCTGTCACACCCTGTATGAATGGTGTGCACTGTGCACACGGTGCTGTCTATGACTGAGCCTGCAGCCTTTCACACACGGGCAGCCAGGCAACCGAAATATAAATATATATATATTAAAAAAAAGCAGACTGATGTACCAGACCTGAAAAGGGCTTTTTGGGGTGCTGTCTGGATGCTGTCCTTACAGCAGATGAGTCTGTAGACACAGAACAATGCCCTAGCTAACGCTTTCCCTATTGAATCAGCAGCAGCTACACTCTCCCTCCTCTCTCTGTGAATGCAGATTCCGAATGAATCTAAAATGGATGCTGTCCTGGAGGTGGGAGGGTCTGGGAGGGAGGGTCTGCTGCTGATTGGCTGGAATGTGTCTGCTGACTGTGAGATAGAGGGTCAAAGTTTACTCAATGATGATGTATAGGGGGCGGACCGAACATCGCATATGTTCGCCCGCAGCGGCGAACGCGAACAAGCTATGTTCGCCGGGAACTATTCGCCGGCGAACTATTCGGGACATCACTAATTCTAACCCGCTGGATTTGTCAGATGAGGGTTCCCATTCCTCATCCGACTGGGTCAGAAGCCTGTAGGCCTCTTCAGAAGAATACCCCTTATTTGCCATTTGGACTACTAAATTTAGGGGGTATTCCCTGAGACTACCCAAGAAAAAAAACAAGCCTGTATTACAAATGGGAGGCTAGCGAAGTACCGGAGGACGCTGCGATTGCTAAAAAATATCAAAACTGATTTTTTTTTAATCGCCGTAGCGCTTATAAAGTGATTGTGCAGTGATTAAAAAAATATATACATTTTGTCACTGCGGTGGGGCAGGCGTGGGTGAACGCATGTGTGGGCGACCGATCAGGCCTGATCGGGCAAACACTGCGTTTTGGGTGGAGGGCGAGCTAAGGTGACACTAATACTATTATAGATCTGACTGTGATCAGTTCTGATCACTTACAGATACTATAACAGTACAAATGCTGATTAGCGATACGCTAATCAGTGACTGCGGTGCGGTGGGCTGGGCGGTAAACGATCGCTAACTACCTAACCAAGGGGCCTAAACTATCCTAAAACTATCAGTCAATACGGTGGGAAAAAAAAAGTTGCAGTTTACACTGATCACTTTTTTCCCTTTCACTAGGTGATTGACAGGGCGATCAAGGGGTTAATTGGGGTAATCTGGGGCTAAGTGTACTGTTGGTGTGTAATCATTTTGATGTCTGCTCCTCTGCTGGAACCAACCGACGAAAAGGACCAGCAGAGGAGCAGAGAAGCCATTTAACACATTATATTTATAAATATAATGTGTTAGATGGCTTCTGATTAGATTTTTGGCAGGCTGATGACGGAATTGTCCTTTAACTTTTGCCGGTCAGCGATGCGCATGCGCGGGCCGGCTCTGACCGAAATCTCGCGTCTTGAGAGATGACGCGCCGGCGCGTCCAGGAGGAATTACAGGGCCGCCGCAAAGACGCGTCCCTGCGTGCGGCGGTCCTGAGGAGGTTAATATCAAGCAATATAAAAGGGGCGGGGGTATCTGTATAAAAGGGGGCGTGGTACCTGTCACGCTGCAGTTTGACTAAACATATGTCCCCTTACTACTATCAGGATTATCTCTATATAGGAAAGACAGAGAAGGCAAGAAAGGGGGAGGAGTGTATGTGAAAGATAGCATAAAATCTAATCTAATACAAGTTAGCGAGACTAATTTAGAGTCAGTTTGAGTTACGTTGCAGCTTGATAATCATAAGGTAACTCGTGTAGGTGTGATATATAGACCATCTGGCAAAGTCAAAGGATTAGATGATCTACTAGTTGAGGAAATAGCTAAAATGACATTGAAAGGGGAAGTTATCATTATGGGAGACTTTAATCTTCCTGATGTAAACTGGAAAACCAAAAATCTGCCAGGAGTACAGATATTCAAAATTCCCTACTGGGATTATCTCTCCAGCAAGTAGTTGAGAAGGAGGCCATTTTAGATTTAGTATTCACAAATGGGAATTTGGTATCTGATATTACTGTAGGGGAAAGCTTGGGATCTAGTGATCACCAGTCAGTGTGGTTTACTATAAGTACAGTGACTGAGTCACACCACACAAAAACAAAAGTTTTAGATTTTAGAAAAACTGACTTTTCTAAAATTAGATTAGTGGTATATGAGTCTCTATCAGACTGGAACAGTTTAAATGCAGTCCAGGAGAAATGGGACTACATAAAAGTGGCACTATTGAAGGCAACACATAATTGCATTAGGTTTCTCAGTAAAAGCCTAAAAAGGAAGACACCACTGTGGTACTCAGCAGAAGTAGCCAAAATCATTAAAAACAAAAAAGATAGCATTTAGTAATAAAAAATATAAAAAAAACAAGGATGACAGGCAAATTTATAAGATTAGGCAGAGAGAGGCCAAGCAAGTTATAAGAACTTCAAAAGCACAGGCAGAAAAGAAATTAACTCAGTCAGTGAAAAAAGGCGATACGACATTCTTCAGATACATACATGAAAAAAGGAAATAAAAACAAGGAATTACCAAATTAAAAACAAAAGAAGGAAGGTATATGGAAGAAGATAAAGAACTAGCTGACTGCCTCAATGAATAGAAGATTGGAAATTAGCAAATGTTGTGCCCATTCACAAGAAAGGTAGTAGGGAGGAATTGGGCAACTATAGGCTAGTAAGCCTGACATCAATAGTGGGGAAATAAATGTAAACCATACTTAAGGAGAGTATTGTGGAACATCTAAAATCCCATGAATTGAAAGATGAAAAACAGCATGGGTTTACATCAGGAAGATCATGTCAAACTAATATTATTGATTTTTTGATTGATTGGGTGACTAAAATAATAGATGGTGGAGGTTCAGTAGACATCGCTTACCTAGACTTTAGTAAGGCTTTTGATACTGTCCCACATAGAAGGCTTATCAATAAATTGCGCTTGGACTCCCATATTGTTGAATGGATTAGGCAGTGGCTGAGGGACAGACAACAGAGGGTTGTAGTCAATAAAGTATATTCAGACCATGGTCTTGTTACCAGTGGAGTACCTAAGGGATCTGTTCTGGGACCCATATTGTTTAATATCTTTATCAGCGAAAATGCAGAAGGCCTCAATGGTAAGGTCTTTTTGCTGATGACACAAAGATTTGTAACAGGGTTGATGTTCCTGGAGGGATACACCAAATGGAAAAGGATTTAGGAAAACTAGAGGAATGGTCAAAAATCTGGCAACTAAAATTTAATGTTGATAAGTGCAAGATAATGCACCTGAGGCGTAAAAACCCAAGAGCAGAATATAAAATCAGTGATACAGTCCTAACCTCAGTATCTGAGGAAAGGGATTTGGGGGTCATTATTTCAGAAGACTTAAAGGTAGGCAGACAATGTCATAGAGCAGCAGGAAATGCTAGCAGAATGCTTGGGTGTATAGTGAGAGTCATTACCAGTAGAAAGAGGGAGGTACTCATGCCGCTCTACAGAGCACTAGTGAGACCTCATTTGGAGTATTGTGCACAGTACTGGAGACCATATCTCCAGAAGGATATTGATGCTTTAGAGAGAGTTCAGAGAAGAGTTACTAAACTAGTACATGCATTACAGGATAAAACTTACCAGGAAAGGTTAAAGGACCTTAACATGTAGAGCTTGGAAGAAAGACGAGACAGAGGGGATATGATAGAAACTTTTAAATACATAAAGGGAATCAACAAGGTAAAAGAGGAGAAAATATTTAAAAGAAGAAAAACTGCTACAAGAGGACATAGTTTTAAATTAGAGGGGCAAAGGTTTAAAAGTAATATCAGTATTACTTTACTGAGAGAATAGTGGATGCATGGAATAGCCTTCCTGCAGAAGTGGTAGCTGCAAATACAGTGAAGGAGTTTAAGCATGCATGGGATAGGCATAAGGCCATCCTTCACATAAGATAGGGCCAGGGGCTATTCATAGTAATCAGTATATTGGGCAGACGAGATGGGCCAAATGGTTCTTATCTGCCGACACATTATATGTTTCTATGTTACTAACTAACACCCAGGAGATAAGGTGACTTCCTTGCTTTATAAACTTTTCGTGTGTGTGATCAAACACAAAGTCTGCAAAGTGACTTGTGTTTGTGCTATACCTAATGTGTGAATAAACACGGATTTACTTTATAAACTGTTTTTTGCCTTTGTACTGCGCACGCTTGCCCTACCTACCAGAGCGAATCCCTACAATTGGTGGAGGATGCGGGTAATAGCAATGAGGCTGGCGTAAGGCCAAAATAATTTTCCGCTCAATGTTTTATGTCCTGGATTAAGCCAGCTAAATTGCAACTATTGTCACGGGACAACATGGAGGAAATAATGAAGTAGCTGGTGCAGGCTAACCTAAGGCAGGAACAGGCGATGGCACAGCAGCGGGAGACCAACCGACAACTGCTAGAGGCTAATTAGAGACAGCAAGAAATGAACCAGCGGCTGCTGCAACACGTGATGGCTTAAGAGAAGTCAGGGATGTGTCAGGGAGTCCACGATGCCCTGAAAGCAGTCCGCATGGAGATCCGCAAGATGCACCAACGAATTATGTTGAAATCTACCTGGGGGTGTTCAAGAAGGTGGCCATGAGGGAGAGTCTACACCGAGAACTGTGGGCTGTGGTTATTGCTCCGTTCCTGGCATCCGCACCCCAACAGGTTTACTTCAATTTACCGGACGAGCAAGCGGCAGGCTACTATAAGGTCATGGGTGAGATCCTGGTGAGACTGGGGCTGAAGGTGCTGGTCCGGGCCCAGCTGGTGCATCAGTGGGAGTTTACCCTGCTGAGCCAACTAGACCCCAGTATCATAATTTGCTGCATATCTTGCAAAAATGGCTACCGCCTGACATGCTGAGTCCCACTGCCATGCTGGACTGTATTGTAGCTGATAAATTATGGAGGGCATTTCCACCACCTCTCCAGCGCTGGGTTGGCCAGACATCTCCTACTAGTGCTCTGGAGATGGTGGACCTGGTTGAATGGTATAGGGCTACTGAGGAGCTCCAGGGGGGAACTCTGGAGAAGGGCATAATAAAACCCATAAAATCCCCAACCCAGACCCAGCGGCCTGAGATGAGAAAGACCGCGCAGGATGTGCCCTTTGGGGATCCAGATAATCCGCTGGCAGTGTCATGAGCCCAGCCATGTATGGGCCGACTGTCCACACCTGGTCAAGGCCATGGACGTAAACTTCGGGTATCGACAGTCATGGTATGCCAGAAGGGTCAGTGCGTCAGACACTCCAGAGACTCTCAATAACAAACGTTTGTCTCAAGTGGAGGTGGGAGTCACTTCCCTGGTGGCTCTGCTGGATTCAGGGAGTCTGGTGACCCTTGTGAGGGCTTCCCTGGTGCGACCCACTGAGTTTACGGGCTGGGGTGTTCAGCATACACAGAGATTTAAAAGAGTACACCACTGTTCTGGTGTCCCTAAGCATGTGTGCCAGCAAGAGGATCCATGAGGTGGCCGTAACCACGAGCATGCACTATGAATTGATATTAGGAAGATACTTTCCGTTGTTCCCAGCCCTGTGGCCAGCCATTGTACATACTGATCCCCAAGAGGCCTTGCCCTGTTGAGGTGTTAGAACACAGTAAACCCAAGGCGGAGGGGCCCACGGTAGGTCCGGTGGATGAGGGGGAGACAATCCCACTGAATAGTATAGGTAGGGAGCATAGGAAGATAACTCAGCCAGCCCAGAGTCGGGCCTCTAATCGAGCATCTGGGGTTGCATTAACCAGGGTGATCGGGTTTTGGGGCGGGTGCCGACCGTGAACAGTAAGGGCTGTTTCACACGAGCGGATGCCGTGCGTGACATCCGCTGCGTGAATGACAGCCAAGACCCGATGCAGACTGCAGAGGCACAGAGCATTAACATGATTGATAATGCTCCGTGCCTCTCTGTGATCTCTTTACTACAAAATCACATGGACACATTTTTGGAGCAATTTTTCAACAAGGACCTTCTGGTATTGCACCGTTTTGCTCATCCTCTCCACCAGAGGAATGAGAGATGAGAAGTTCTCTTTGTAGTGGGGGTCGAGAAGGGTGAACAACCAGTAATCCGTATTGTCTAAAATGCGTATAACGCACGGGACGCGGGAAAGGCAGCCTAACATGAAGTCAGCCATGTGTGCCAGAGTACCAACAGGCAAGACTTCACTGTCATCATCAGGAGGATGACTCTCAATCTCCTCATCTTCTTCCTCCTCTTCTGCCTACCCACGAAGAACAGATGGAATTAAACTTCCATGGGTACTACCCTCTGTAGCGGAAGCAACCGCCTCCAGGTCCTCCTCCTCTTGATCGTCCAATTTGCGCTGAGAAGACGAACTGAGGTTGGTCTGGCTGTCACCCTGTGTAATGTCTTCCCCCATTTACACCACTTCCATATGCAAAGCGTCCTCCTTAATTGTGAGCGTTTGAGTAGACACAGAAGTAGGATGGTTACGCTGATAATAACGTTATCGCCGCTCACCATCTGTGTTGATTCCTCAAAGTTTCTTAAAACCTCACATAGGTCAGAGATCCATGCCAACTCCTCGGTTATGAGTAGCGGAAGCTGACTGGAAAGGCGATGACCATGTTGCAGCTGGTATTCCACTACTGCCCTATGCTACTCACAAAGCCTGGCCAACATGTGGAACATTGAGTTCCAGCGCGTGCTCACATCGCACAACAGTTGGTGAGCTGGCTATTCCCAGCGCTGCTGCAGCATTGACACACACGCGGCACACCTCCACCAGTAGCTCAGGCAAATTGGTGTAGGTTCTGAACCGCTTAGTTTAAGACGTGGGCTAGGCATGAGATGTGTGTGAGTTTGCCGAGCTCCAAAGCCGCAACCAAGTTACAGCCATTATCAGACACAACCATGCCTGGTTCTAGGTTGAGTGGTGGGAGCCACAGCTCAGTCTGGTCTCTTATCCCCTGCCACAGCTCTGCGGCAGTGTGCTGTTTGTCACCTAAGCATATCAGCTTCAGCACGGCCTGTCCCTGCTTACCCAATGCAGTACTACACTGCTTCCAGCTACCGATTGATGTCTGACTGCGGTAAATAGCATGCAATAGTTAGGCCGATGCAGACAGCAACATTAGCTGTGCTGCATCTCCTGTGTAAAGTGTGCGCATCCAAACAATATCTGTGACATCCAGTGTACTTTTTCCATAGATGGTGTCCACTGCAGACAGTTACAATAGCTGCGCCACATCTCCAGTGTAAACTGTGCGCATTCAAAAAATATCTGTGACATCAAGTGTACTTTTTCCATAGATGATGTCCTTTGCGGACAGTTACAATAGCTGTGCCACATCTCCAGTGTGGCACAGCTATTGTACGCACACGGATAATTAGGAGGTGAAAGTGGAGGAGGAGGTGGAGGAGGAGAAGTGGGGGTTGGAGCCACTAACGTAGGTGCTGGCGGAGACCATGATCAATGTAGGGCTCACAATCCTTGGCGTCAGTAGCACCTGTGCCATCCCAGGGTACTCCTCCAGAACGTTCACCCATTGTGCCATCAGGGAAATATAGCGTCCCTGGCCAAATGCACTTGTCCATGTGTCCATGGTTAAGTGGACCTTCCCAGTAACTGTATTGGTCAGGGCACGTGTGATGTTACGGGACACATGTTGGTGAAAGGCGGGCACGGCACTCCTTGAAAAATAGTGGTGGCTGGGGACTGCGTAACATGGGACGGCCGCCGACATCAGGCTATGGAAGGCCTCAGTGTCCACAAGCCTAAATAGCAACATTTCCAGAGCCAGTAATTTGGAAAGCTGCACCTTTAGTGCTATGGCCTGTGGGTGGGTGGCTAGGTATGTGCGCTTGCGTTCAAAGGCCTGGGGTAAGGACATCTGGACGCTGCGCTGGGACACAGAAGTTTATGTGGTTGCTGATGGTGCTTGCGAAGGTCCAGGTGTAGGGCGGGAGGCATCCGGGACTGCTCCTTCAACAGGGGATTGGCCAGCATGTAACACAGGGAAAGAAGAGGGAGTGGTGTGACCCGCAGACACTGATTGTGGACCTAGGCGTTCATCCCACTTTTTACGTTGCTTGGATGCCATGTGAAGCTAGGTATCGTGGATGATTGTTTTTCTTGTGCTCTGGCAGCAGGCACAGTTTCAACGAGCCCAGGGCCACGGCCTCTGCATACACCATCAGCATCACGGCCACTTCCCCGTCCCTTACTGCTCGCCTTCTTCATATTAAATGTTATATATGCTTGAAAGTAAGTCACACGTACAGTAGCGTAGGCTTTGGAAGTGTATGCACAAACAAATTTGAAAAGGTATTTGGGATGTGGAAACGTCACACAGGAGATATTCCGCAGATAATGTAAATGCTGTCACCAGCGGCTAATAAGAAATTACAGGGAATGTCACAGGTATTTGGGATGAGGAAACGTTATATAGGAGACGTGCCATCGGTAATGTCACTGTCCACAGCGTCAATGGAAAAAGTACACTGTATGTCACAGATACAAAATTGTATGTGCAAACGTTACACTGGAGATGTGGCACTGATAATGTCACTGTCAGAAGCGGACACCGGATGTAAACAGGAAAGTACACAGGGTGTCACAGATATTTTTGGAATGGCACAGTTTACAATGGAGATGTGGCATAGTTAATGTCACTGTCCGCAGCGGACACCATCTATGGAAAAAGTACACTTGATGTCACAGATATTTTTTGAATGCGCACAGTTTACACTGGAGATGTGGCACAGCTATTGTAACTGTCCGCAGAGGACACCATCTATGGAAAAAGTACACTTGATGTCACAGATATTTTTTGAATGCGCACAGTTTACACTGGAGATGTGGCGCAGCTATTGTAACTGTCCGCAGTGGACACCATCTATGGAAAAAGTACACGGGATGTCACAGATATTGTTTGGATGCGCACACTTTACACTGGAGATGCAGCACAGCTAATGTTGCTATCTGCATCGGCCTAACTATTGCATGCTATTTACCGCAGGATGCACTAAAAATAGATATTGCTGCCACACACAATAGTCCTTACAAGGGCTATTGGGTCTGTAAAGTTTTAGCTATTTAGCACAGTTTGCGCTAAAAATAGATATTGCTAACTGAGGAAAAAGATAGGACACCCTTGCCCCTAATAGCGAGTGTTACCTCCTTTGGCTGAAATAACTGCAGTGAGACGGTTCTTGTAGCCATCTACCAGTCTTCGACATCGGTCTGAGGAAATTTTACCCCACTCCTCAATGCAGAACTTTTTCAGCTGTGAGATGTTTGAGGGGTTTCTTGCACGTACAGCCCTTTTCAAGTCACCCCACAGCATCTCAATGGGATTCAAATCTGGACTTTGACTTGGCCATTCCAGGACTCTCCATTTCTTCTTTTTCAGCCAATCTTTGGTTGATTTACTAGTATGTTTTGGGTCATTGTCATGTTGCATGGTCCAGTTCCGCTTCAGCTTTAATTTTCTAACTGATGGTCTCACATGTTCTTCAAGCACCTTCTGATACACAGTAGAATTCATCGTGGATTCTATGATGGTGAGCTGACCAGGTCCTGCTGCAGCAAAGCAGCCCCAAACCATGACACTTCCACCTCCATGCTTCACAGTTGGTATGAGGTTCTTTTCTTGGAATGCTGTGTTTGGTTTACGCCAAACATGTCCTCTGCTGTTGTGTCCAAATAATTCAATTTTGGACTCATCTGTCCAAAGAACATTATTCCAGAAGTCTTGGTCTTTGTCAACTTTATCTCTGGCAAATGTCAGTCTGGCCTCGATGTTTCTCTTGGAAAGCAAAGGTTTCCTCCTTGCACACCTCCCATGCAAGTTAAACTTGTACAGTCTCTTTCTGATTGTAGAGGCATGTACTTCTACATCAACAGTAGCCAGAGCCTGCTGTAGTTCTCGAGATGACACTTTAGGGTTTTTGGAGACCTCTTTTAGCATCTTGCGGTCTGCTCTTGGGGTGAACTTGCTGGGGCGACCAGTCCTGGGCATGTTGGCAGTTGTTTTGAAAGCCCTCCACTTGTAGACTATCTTCCGGACAGTGGAATGGCTGATTTCAAAATCTTTTGAGATCTTTTTAAATCCCTTCCCAGACTCATAGGCTGCTACAATCTTTTTTCTGAAGTCCTCTGACAGCTCTTTTGCTCTCACCATGGTGCTCACTCTCACTTCAACAGTCAGGAGCACACCAAACTAAATGTCTGAGGTTTAAATAGGGCAAGCCTCATTCAACATGCAGAGTAACGATCTACTAATTATGTGCACCTGGTGTGATATACCTGTGTGAGATCTGAGCCAATTTAAGAGGGAATACATGTGAGGGTGTCCTATCTTTTTCCTCAGTTAGAATAGGCATTTTTGTAGAATGACATTTACAGAAGATCTTGGAAAGACTTTTCTTCAGTTTTCTTTGTTTAGTTGGATTACTTTAATCTCTCTGTATTGTTGAAATTGTTGAAACGGAGATTAAATAACCTTTTATTAAAAATGTTACAAAAAACCACATGCTTTCAAAGGGTGTCCTAATTTTTTCACATGACTGTATGTGAATAAACACTGAAGTTTTGCTTTACAAACAGTTCTTTGCCTCTGTACTGCGTCCGCTTACCCTGCCTACCAGAGCGAATCCTTACAACATGTTAATGCAATGAGGAAATAACTGAATATCCGACAACAACAATGCAGAGCACGAACGAACATTGGGAGCAACCAGCTCACTAACTCTCAATGCACTAAAAATGCTACCACAAACGCGTCTCTAAACAAGTTAAACTCATAAAGGGAAAAGGAACAGTGCTGCAAAACAGATAACTTTAATAATAATTCAAACATAACAGGCCTAAGAACATTAGGAACCACGCTAGCTCTCAAAAAACCCTTCAGATTGTTTAACCATGAAAGAGCTATTGATAAGAAGAAGGCTAACTTAAAAAAAGAAAGACACCCCACCCTCAAAAACATTAATCTTATTAGCTTTGCAAAATAATGACCATAAATTCCAATATAAAGCACACCCATTCCAAGTATAGTGTCACGAGGGTGTCAAGAACCACGCCTGACTCCGTTATACCCGGGGTCAGGAAGTCGCAGCGGTTGGCTGCGCGCTCTATGTAGAAAGATAGGGCTGTTTCTTTATGGTAGCTTTCTGGGTTTGCTTTGCAATCCTTTTTGGCTCACTCAGGGATCCGTAGCTCCTTCTCCTCAGCTGTTCTTTGTCCAGCCCTCCCAACCTCCTTATATTCCCTTCTCACACTTCTCTGGTTGCCAGATATAGAGCTTCCTGCCTGGACTTCTATACTGAGCCACTGGATCTGTGTTGCTGCGTTCCCTGGTTGTTGTTCCAGAACGTTACCCTCCGGATCCCTGTTGGGCCTTCGTGGTCTGCTGTTGTCGCCCACCTGGGATTATATGTTTGTCTGTATTGTCTGTCCTCTCCTTGGTGTTTTCCTCTTAGTGTCAATGGTGCGGACTAGTGATCCCACCGCCCCGTTCACTACCTAGGGCTCATCTTAGGGAAAGCCAGGATTTAGGAACGTGATCGGCGTACGGGTGAGGAACCCGTCTAGGGACATCAGGGCAGTCAGGTGCCAGCCGCAAGGTGAGTCAGGGGTCACCACCTTTCCCTCTCTCTTGGGCAGGGCCTTCCCTTTTCCCTCCCTTTGCGTGACGCCGGTCATTACATATAGGCGCCAACGAGTTCCATATTGCCCCCTATGTTGTTCTTTGCCCCCCCCCCCCCCCCCGCTGATTCCCCCAGGTCAATACTAATGAGCGCTCATTAGTACCGAAGGACCAGGAAGTGGTGAAAGCTCTGTACTCACCACTTCCTGGTCCTCGGCTGTCGGCTTTGCAGGGCTGCGCACAGCATGAGGGCGCTCTGTGACCTCACGCTGTGTGCGCCAGTTTAGAGCACAGTCGACTGAGTAGGGAGAAAATTGCAGGTGGCGTCCGTCCAGGAGCAGGAGAGGTAAGTGTTTTTTTGTTTTTACAAAAAATTTGGCTGCTGGGGGCTAATTGAAGGCATCATATAGGGGCTAATTGGAGGCATATGGGGGCTATGGGGCTAATTGGAGGCATGTGGGGGCTAATTGGAGGCATATAGGGCTAATTGGAGGCATATGGGGGCTATGGGGGCAAATTGGAGGCATTGGGGGTCTAATTGGAGGCATATGAGGGCTAATAGGAGGCATATGGGGGCTAATTGGAGGCATATGGGGCTATGGGGGCTAATTGGAGGCATATGGGGCTAATGAGGCATATGGGGGCTAATGATGCATAATGGGGCTAATAAGAGGCATAATGTGGGCTAATGAGACATAATGGCTTATAATGGGGGCTAATGAGGCATGGGCGCTAATTAGGCATAATGGGGGCTAATGAGGCATAATGGGGGCTAATAAGAAGAATAATGGGGGCTAATGAGGCATAATGGCTTACAATGGGGGATAGTGAGGCATAAGGGCTGATATGGGGGCTAATGAGAGGCATGGGGGCTGATATGGGGGTGATAAGAGGCATAATGGGGGCTAATAAGAACAATAATTGGGGCTAATGAGGCATAAGGGCTTATAATGGGGGCTAATGAGGCATAAGGGCTGATATGGGGGCTAATGAGAGGCATGGGGGCTGATATGGGGGCTTATATGAGAGGCATAATGAGGGCAAATGAGAGGCATAATGTGTCATCAACAGTTGCCCCTATAACAGTGTGTCTTCCACAGATCCACCATAACAGTGCGCCTGCGCACTGACGAGAGACAGAAAGAAGGGGAAAGAATCCGCGGAAGCAAGCAGAGAACGGCACAGCGGACGACTGAATAGCTTCTTTTGTAAGTAAATTGTTTTATTATAAATTTATCCCTGCATACCGCAATTCTCTCATATTTTATAATCTTATTTGTATATACTTATTTTGTTTTTGCCCCCCCATTTTTGACTGTGGTATCTTTGTGCCCCCCCCCCCCTATATATTGTTCCTAGGGTCTCCACTGCTTCTCCCACTGTGCGTGAAAAAGGGCATCTGCTATTACATTAGGCTACTTTCACACTAGCGTTCTGCTGTCCGCTCGTGAGCTCCGTTTGAAGGAGCTCACGAGCGGAGTAGAACGCTTCCGTCCAGCCCTGATGCAGTCTGAATGGATGCGGATCCGCTCAGATTGCATCAGTCTGGTGGCGTTCAGCCTCCGCTCCGCTCGCCTCCGCATGGCCAGGCGGACAGCTGAACGCTGCAGCGTTCAGCTGTTCGCCTGGCCGTGCGGAGGCGTGCGGATCCGTCCAGACTTACAATGTAAGTCAATGGGAACGGATCCGCTTGAAGATGACACCATATGGCTCAATCTTCAACTTTAAACGGATCCGCTCAGGCTACTTGCGCACTTAGAAATTTTTCTAAGTTATTAATGCAGACGGATCCGTACTGAACGGAGCCTCCGTCTGCATTAATATGATCGGATCCGTTCAGAACGGATCCGATCAAGCGCAAGTGTGAAAGTAGCCTTAGTTCTACTAGGAATATATGCAGTTTTAAGTCATATATTCTTAAGCAAACAGAACCGAACCAAAAAACAGAGTAACTTCACTACCTCTTCATTATTTGACGATAAGCAGTTAACAGCAAATAACACACCTTTATTGTCTGAATAAACTAAAACTCTCTTATCAGCCAACTTCTGACCCCATACCACCAAAGACACCACTAACGGAAATAACTGACCTTGGAAGAATGCTCCATAACCCCACAAACCTGATGCATCAGTCACAAGGCCTAATGCCTCTGACTCAACAAACTCATGTTGCCAAATACTAGCTCCTTTAAAATGAATAAAAAGTTTTTTCAAACCCTTAAATCATCCTTTAACGATTTAGATAATCTAATATGCGCAAATGGGGACTTAAACTCCTTTAGTCGCAATATAAAGCCCTCTGGAAAATACTCTGGCAATAGGGATTACTTTGGAAGCAAAAACAAACAGACCTAATAAACTCTGTAAATCATGCAGCGTAGTTTTCTTCACTGACAACATGTGCCTACTAAGCTCCAGCATCTTCTGCACTTTCGATTGGTAACCTGAATTCCATTGATACAGTATCAATCGTTATACCCAAAAAATCTATTTCACAACAGGGTAAAGCTGTTTTCTCTTCAGCTAAGGGGATACAAAAAAACATACACACCTCGAAAAAACAATTCAACAAAGACAAATGTATGAATTAGGAGGACCTATAAACAAAAAAAAATCATCTAACTAATGTAACAAACTGCCAACTTTCACTGAAAACATAGTAACCCAATAAATTAATGATGAAAAAGACTCAAAATATGAATATGATTATCCCATTGGCAAGTAGTGATGAGCAGCATAGGCAATATTCTTGTTTGCAATATTTCTTTATTTTTTTGTGCATATTTGCAATAAATTAGCAAATTCTATAATTTGTGATCTCCAGTCATTATTTTTGCGATTGAGCAAATCAGCACTAATGATGCGCATATCTTTTGTGCAATACATGCAACTTCTCATTTTATCATGTCTGAGTAGATATTACTGATTGGTGCACTTAGTATTGTTGTGACATCACAGCACTATGTTTGTAGCATGTATGTATCACATATGTGTGCACAGTAATTCCTATCACACTACCTAATGCCCTGCACTGGAACCCTGCACTCAGCTACACTATATCACTATATAACCTACACTGACTATCTCCCACTAACTATCTGTATTATATATACAGTACTGATCAAAAGTTTAAGACCACTTGAAAAATAGCAAAAAAATCATATTTAGCATGGCTGGATCTTAACAAGTTTCCAAGTAGAGCTTCAACATACCACAAGAAATGGGAGGGAGACAAAAAATTTTTTGAGCATTCAATTTAATGAACTTAATGAAAACAACGAATAAACTGAAACAGGCTGTTTTTCAGCTGATCAAAAGTTTAGGACCACATGCCTTTAAAAGGCCAAATCTGTGCAAAGATATGGATTCATTGTCATTTTCTGGACAAAAAAAAATCTCCATTTTTGAACGTGGTCGGGTTGTTGAGCATAAGCAGGGTCTCTCACAGCGTGCCATCGCTGCTGAGGTGGGACGCAATAAGACTTTAAGAATTTCTTAAATGATCCTGAGGGTTATGGAACAAAAAAGTCAAGTGGAAGACCCCAAAAAATGTCATCAGCACTGAGCTGGAGGATCCAATTGGCTGTCCATTAAGACACTGAACAATCCCAAATTAAGGCCCATACTGGTGCTGACTGCAGCCCCATAACCATCAGACAGCATCTGAGACTGAAGGGCTTCAAAAACAAAAAACGTCTTTAAATACCTAGTCTCCTTGAACGCCGCAGAACTGCTCGTTTGGACTTTGCAAGAGAGCACCAAACATGGGACATTCAAAGGTGGAAAGGTGGAAGAAAGTTTTATTCTCTGATGAGATTTTTTTTTACCTTGATGGTCCTGATGGTTTCCAATGTTACTGGCATTACAAGCAGATCCCACCTGAGATGTGATCCCACCTGAGATGTTTTCTACGCGCCATGATGGAGGGGGTGCCATAATGGTCTGGGGTGCTTTTTCCTTCAGTGGAACAATGTAGCTTCAGGAAGTGCAGGGGCGTCAAATGGCCGCTGGCTATGTCCAGATGTTGCAGAAAGCATTCCTCATGACTGAGGGCCCTCGTCTGTGGTAACGACTTGGTTCTTCAACAGGACAACGCTACAGTACACAATGCCCGCAGGACAAGGGACTTCTTCCAGGAGAATAACATCACTCTTTTGGCCCATCCTGCATGTTCGCCTGATCTAAATCCAATTGAGAACCTTTGGGGATGGATGGCAAGGAGTTTTTTTACAAAAATGGACAACAGTTGCAGACAGTAGTGATGGAAGTGATAAGCAATAATGGTGGAGCTACTCATTACTGAGTTCATGTTTGGAAGTTGGATTTCTGTTTTGGGGGGGTTTAGTCTTTTTATGGAGGTGTGGTCCTAAACTTTTGATCAGCTGAAAAACAGCCTGTTTCAGTTTATTCGTTGTTTTCATTAAATTGAATGCTCAAAAAATGTTTTGTCTCACTCCCATTTCTTCTTGTTGCATGTTGAAGCTCTACTTGGAACCTTGTTAAGATCCAGCCATGCTAAATATGATTTTTTTTGCCATTTTTCAAGTGGTCTTAAACTTTTGATCAGGACTGTATGAGCTAACTATCTAATGTAATTGGATAAGGAATAGGATCCAGATGAAAGCCTAAATGTTTCGTCATACTGAAACCAAGACAAACCACCAAAATTACAGTAGGCCTCAAGTATGGTATCAATATGTTGAAACAAGCCTGAATATAACTGAGGGTACTTGGCTCCCAAAATAGATGCATAAATACAGAATGACTGAATCGAATTATTAAACGATCTGGGAACAGTCCTTTTTCTATCCTCCTCTGATTTTTCATCAACCCTTTTGTCTATTTTAAATGCTTCTTTTGACAATGTGAGCAATGACAGAATGTCGATGTACTCCCCACGCCAAATTTTTTCTTTAATCGAATGGGGCAGATGAAACCCCAGAGTCTCACATGACATTGCTTCCTTTAAACAAGATTCTGATACCCCCACCACATTGGCCAAAACTGGCCCTCACCCATCAGGGGTGACAACTGTCGGCGTTGATGAACGGTCAGTCCAAACCGCAGCCGGTGAAGGCACCACCGCATTTACACCACAAGCCACTCCTTTGGCCAAGTCAGAAAAAAACCTTGGCCAAACCCTGCAAAAAGGAAGCACCAGCATTAGCATTAAATACAGTGTTGGTAGGCAACAATGCTTGCCCACATGAGTTCTCACCCAGCAGCCAGCCTAGCTATCCCCTCAACACCAGGCTGCAAGACCTCCTGCCTGGAAGGGGACCGCTGGTGCCCGCCTAATCCACTGCTTTGCTCCCTTGATGGAGAATATGCGATCATCGACCTCTTCTGTATTCCAGAAGAGCGGACAGTCGCCTCTTGATGACATGGTCCACATTGCTGCCTCACTTCCGGGTTCGCACTGACTGCTCATTCTCCCACACGCTCCAGCCTCCGATGATGTCCACTGTGTCGCTCCTCCCCTTGGGTCACGCCACTTGGTTCCTCCTCTGCCGCTTGAGATGAAGGCCCTGCCTCCAGAGACCCCGGCGCTGCTTCAGCCAGGCATCTGCACAGCCACTCCTCACTACTGCAGGTATTAGCTCTTTCAAGAAGCTGGCTGAGCAGATCCTCCATGGATCTCCGCTTCTTCGCCAACGCTGTAGACTTTCTGGCCATCCTTAGGATGTCGCTGCCATTCTGCTGTCACTCAATCGCCGGTGATTTCCCATTCTTTCAAGCTCCACTCTCCGCCGCTTCAGCCAAGCCGCCGGCCAATCTTTTCCTGAACTCCTCACCGCCTCCTCCGCTGCCGTCGCTTTACCCGCAGAGGATGTCACATTCTTCCTTCTTCTTTCCTTAGCCGACGACAGCCGATGACAGCGCTCCAGAGGGTGAGTGGCCACCATAAATACTCCAAATTCCTGCCGAAACTGGACCTTGGCCAATCCGTAGTCCAGTTAAAAATAGCCTTGGGCCAATCAGCTCTCAGTCCTGTTGCCGTCTAACATTTGGATTGCCTGAGGAGAAATAAAAAAGGAGGGAAAAAGGAAAGTGGGGTGGAAGAGAACTACAAACACATCAATGTTTTTTTAATGACAGCATGAGGGGAAAAAACATTTTTGGCCCCGCCCCTGTGATTCCCTTTCCACAAACTGAAGACACTGCTACTGACAATTGACTTTGGAAATAATGCAGTATGGTCACCAATAACAGATTTCGGCGTAATTTCTTCTGTGAGTTAAAATATGCAGATGAGGAAAAAATCTTCCTGTAGTGTAAAACATAAGTAGTCAACCTACTATGTGATTATTTCCCCATCCCCCACAACAACACTTGAACTGTCTGCAGATGCACTGACACATATTTAAGCCTAGTATTTCACACACTATCACTCAGAAATATAAACTGTCTGCTACCCTTTGTATTGTAAGATAAGAGTATATGCTATTTTCCGAAACCCAAAAATATGAATAAATATATTTAAACTGCCTGGAGATACACCAACACGGATTTCGGATTAGTATTTCATGTTATGAATCAGAGATGTAAACTGCTACCCTTCGTATTGTAGGGCATACATATGTTATTTTCCAAAACCAATAGTTATGGGGTATAGACTTACATTTGGTACACTGGTCATGATTTCCCCTGTGCTGCAGGAGGATGCATTTAAAGGGCATCCTTCAGCAGACCTGTACCTATGAAACTGGCTGACCTGTTGCACGTGCACTTTCCAGCTAAATGCATCAGTGTTGGTACCAGATAAGCAGATATTAAAGAAAACCGAGGGCTAGGCCCAAAGGTACAGAGGCTACACCATGCCACACAGACAACGGTTCTTTCCCAGCAGTTGAGTTTATTGAACAATATAGTGAACAGATTGGTACACAGAGAATAAACCAACAGTAAATGTAACAATGTCTAACAATAAACCAGTACCAGTAACTGTGATGTTTTCCCCAAATTATTATCCATTAAGCAGCCTAGCTGCACTTGTATGTTCCTGGACGAGTTCCTCGTTGGGGTGCACCCTAAGTATTGTGCAATACTATTTGTAATCCACAGGAAAATGATGTCTATTCTAACTTTAATCCTTGCTCTAGCTCCCAGCATATAACACCCTATGAGCAGCCAGAGGGATAGGAAGGTGTCAGCGTATGAGTCCCTTATGGCTATGCATTAGCTTGCAGCCCGTACACCACAATGTAACTATACTTGGAGCATTATTGTATGTCCAAATGCCACTTCAACAGTGTGGTGCAATTACAGTTCCTTGAGCAGGTTCTTGGTGCTTTTTCTTATTTCCTGGTCCACTCCAGTATTGGATTTACAGACACAACACTCCTGGGGTCGTCGCTGCAAACCTCCCCTTCGTGCTGTTGCTAGTCTCCACTTTGAGCCAGTCCATTCTCTTCCAGATTCAGCAGAGATCTTTCCTTCTGGTTGCTAGCACCACCAAGCACAGCATCCGTCTGCCCACTTCCTGCTTCTAGAAGAAAGGACGCTCGGTGAGGGAAGGACGCTCGGTGGCTGCTGGCTTCCTCACTGTGCCTGCGCCGAATACTGAACGGCGTGAGATTTACACTGCAGATACAGCCGGTGGGAGGAGACCAGCGCTGCCCTGGCCCTGTCAATCAAGAGAAGAAGGGCATGAAAAGAGGTGGGCAAATGGAGCCTCTAGGAGCAGGTGCAATGCCCCCATGCTCCTAGAGGCTAATTAGCATATTATAAAAGTTTTTTTTTTCTCAATAAATGCTTTAGGCAGTGAGATGGCACTAATATAGTTATGTTCAGCTGACATTAGCACATTGTTAATGTCAGCCAGCTTAATACCCATTTTTCAGATTTCATGGATGTCATTTGTAATCCTGCAAAATGCTTGGGGTACTTTGCTACTGAGATGTTTACTGTGCAATTTCTAAGGTAATATGTAGCTCCTTTTCTGACTATTGCTTTTATTATCCACACTCCATGCTACTTTGATAACAGATTATGAAGACACACAATGTCATACTTTCATATAAATCACCTTAGCTCCACTCATATTAATCCAGATCCGTCAAGGAGTGCAGGAAACCACAGGACCTCAGCAACTATCCACAATGGAAGAAAATCCAGAGCTTCTTAGCCCATTCACAACCTGTACATGTACGGCACTGCTTACAAGCACAGCAGGCATCATAGCGGCTGTTTTAAATGCCAATAATGCCAATTGCAGACATTTTACCCCTCAGATGCATTGGTCCATTATAACCATGGCATCTGATGCTGTTTTCTTTGGGACCACTTTGGGACCACTTCCGGGGCCCAAACAGGTCCGCCTTATTGAGATAGGGGAAGTCTTTCCTTCTAATAGCCTGGATCTCTCTGAAGAATTCTATGTTGTGTAGTGTAGTATCAGGCCACAATTTCACACCAAATCCACAACTACTAATTGACGTTGACGAATTGATCACCTCTACTATCCTTTTTTTTAAAGCCAGAGGAGCATGCTTTCTTCACCCGTGCAGCATGCCAGACCGCTCTTTCATCCCAGAATCAAGGAGGAATGGATGTTCTTGTATATGAACTAAATACATCACAGAACTGGTAGTATCAGGCCACAAATTCACCCGAAAAGGAAGAATGGAAGTAGTTACATATATATATATACAGTACAGACCAAAAGTTTGGACACACCTTCTCATTCAAAGAGTTTTCTTTATTTTTATGACTATGAAAATTGTAGATTCACACTGAAGGCATCAAAACTATGAATTAACACATGTGGAATTATATACATAACAAAAAAGTGTGAAACGACTGAAAATATGTCATATTCTAGGTTCTTCAAAGTAGCCACCTTTTGCTTTGATTACTGCTTTGCACACTCTTGATATTCTCTTGATGAGCTTCAAGAGGTAGTCACCTGAAATGGTCTTCCAACAGTCTTGAAGGATTTCCCAGAGATGCTTAGCACTTGTTGGCCCTTTTGCCTTCACTTTGCGGTCCAGCTCACCCCAAACCATCACGACTGGGTTCAGGTCCGGTGACTGTGGAGGCCAGGACATCTGGCGCAGCACCTCATCACTCTCCTTCATGGTCAAATAGCCCTTACACAGCCTGGAGGTGTGTTTGGGGTCATTGTCCTGTTGAAAAATAAATGATGGTCCAACTAAACGCAAACCGGATGGAATAGCATGCCGCTGCAAGATGCTGTGGTAGCCATGCTGGTTAAGTATGCCTTCAATTTTGAATAAATCCCCAACAGTGTCACCAGCAAAGCACCCCCACACCATCACACCTCTTCCTCCATACTTCATGGTGGGAACCAGGCATGTAGAGTCCATCCATTTACCTTTTCTGCGTCGCACAAAGACACAGTGGTTGGAACCAAAGATCTCAAATTGGGACTCATCAGACCAAATCACATATTTCCACTGGTCTAATGTCCATTCCTTGTTCTTTAGCCCAAACAAGTCTCTTCTGTTTGTTGCCTTAGCAGTGGTTTCCTAGCAGATATTCTACCATGAAGGCCTGCTTCACACAGTCTCCTCTTAACAGTTGTTCTAGAGATGTGTCTGCTGCTAGAACTCTGTGTGGCATTGACCTGGTCTCTAATCTGAGCTGCTGTTAACCTGCGATTTCTGAGGCTGGTGACTCGGATGAACTTATCCTCCGCAGCAGAGGTGAATCTTGGTCTTCCTTTCCTGGGGTGGTCCGCATGTGAGCCAGTTTCTTTGTAGCGCATGATGGTTTTTGTGACTGCACTTGGGGACACTTTCAAAGTTTTCCCAATTTTTCACACTGACTGACCTCCATTTCTTAAAGTAATGATGGCCACTCGTTTTTCTTTACTTAGCTGCTTTTTTCTTGCCATAATACAAATTCTAACAGTCTATTCAGTAGGACTATCAGCTGTGTATCCACCTGACTTCTCCACAACGCAACTGATGGTCCCAACCCCATTTATAAGGCAAGAAATCCCACTTATTAAACCTGACAGGGCACACCTGTGAAGTGAAAACCATTTCAGGTGACTACCTCTTGAAGCTCATCAAGAGAATGCCAAGAGTGTGCAAAGCAGTAATCAAAGCAAAAGGTGGCTACTTTGAAGAACCTAGAATATGTCATATTTTCAGTTGTTTCACACTTTTTTGTTATGTATATAATTCCACATGTGTTAATTCATAGTTTTGATGCCTTCAGTGTGAATCTACAATTTTCATAGTCATGAAAATAAAGAAAACTATTTGAATGAGAAGGTGTGTCCAAACTTTTGGTCTGTACTGTATATCAACTAAATACACCTCAAAACTGTTTGTATTAGACCACACTTTCAGTACAGAAGCAAAGATGAATGGACGTACTTATATGTAAAATAAATACACCCAAAAACTGGTTGTATCAGACAACAAATTAACCCCAGAAGCAAGGATAAATGGAAGTACTTTTTATATATTTAAAATAAATACACCTCGAAAATGGTTTGTATCAGACTTTCAGTATAGAAGCAATGATGAATGGAAGTACTTTTAAATATTTAACCCCTTCTACCCTCGGCCAGTTTTCGATCTTCTACCCAGGCCACATTTTTGCAAATCTGACATGTGTCACTTTATGTGGTAATAGCTTTGGAACACTTTTACTTATCCAAGCCATTCTGAGATTATTTTCTGTATTTCAATGTCTCTACATTAGTGATACCTCATATAATAGTTATTACTTTTACATTTCCCATATGTCTACTTCGTGTTTGGATCAATTTGAAAATTGAAAGTAAATAAACGTATATAGCTCACCACCTTTCTCTGTATGGCAAAGGTGCTCTAGTCTAAAACTGATCACCCAATCAGTCAGAATATATAATGGAAATCTATAAATAGAAGACTGGCACTCACTATGCAGGTCACATCCACAGCATTTAATCTCAATAAAATGAAACAGCGAATCTCAAACAGCAAGAATAATCACACTGTAAAAAATTATATATCACACTATTAAAACATCACAATTTCCGGAATGGTATAATCTCATATAAAATGTCCCATAAAAGTATGTTACAAAATGCAATCCACTGGTGGTACGGTCCTATATATGGGGTAAGATCTTCTATGTAAAAAAACGCCTGAGAATTAATAGAAATCTTTTCAGCTGGGTATGGTTGTGCTACCCAAATCCCGCTTTTATGACCTGTATGGTCAGCCAATTCCATAAGGACAGTGTTCCTTTAAATTTTGGATATGATGTACATCCAGACAATGACACCTCCCAGGAGTCTGTCTATTTAAAATACAATGTCCACATTAAATCGCAGTCTGGTCCATGTGGAGCAGAGCGCCTCTTTCAAAATTATGGTGATAATAGCAGCAGTGTCACCTGGTGGTCGGTGCTGCGGGAAGATATCGCTTACCGGTATATGTTGGTGCCCGGCAGTCCCGTTAACCAGCTCTCCTCGCTCCACCGCACGGCCTAGCTGCTTCCCGGCGTCCTCGCTCTCTTGTATATGTCACGTGATCTCTTCCAGAGATATCGCGAGATTTGGTACCTTTGAAGAGGACCTGTGGCGGTATAAAAGGACGTGACATTGTAGCAGGGATATAGCCACTGAGGAAGGGGAGTGAAGTCCTCGAAATGCGTCTGGTGTTATATCCCTGCTTTGATAAGGAATCCGGACATGATAAGGACAATTTAAACCACCTACAAACTTGGAGCGCTCCATTTTCTGCTGCTGTGAGTATAATCTCACTTGAATACCGGAACAAAGGTCCCAATATCGCGATATCTCTGGAAGAGATGACATATACCAGAGAGAGACACGTGACATATACCAGAGAGAGAGGACGCCGGAAAGCAGCTACAGCCGTGCAGTGGTGTGAGGAGAGCTGGTAAACGGGACTGCCGAGCACCAACATATACCGGTAAGCGATATCTTCCCGAAGCACCGACCACCAGGTGACACTGCTGCTATTATCACCATAATTTTGAAAGAGGCGCTCTGCTCCATATGGACCAGACTGCGATTTATTGTGGACATTGTATTTCAAATAGACGGACTCCTGGGAGGTGTCACCGTCTGGATGTACATCATATCCAAAATTTTAAGGAATACTGTCCAAACGTCAATACGGAATTGACTGACCATACAGGTCATAAAAGCGGGATTTGGGTAGCACAACCATACCCAGCTGAAAAGATTTCTAATTCTAACGGATTTTAGAAACTTTGTTAACCCTTTATGTGTTCCACAAGAATTAATGGAAAATGAAGATGACATTTCAGAATTTCACTTTTTTTATAATTTTTTTTCCAGTAGCAAAGCAAGGGTTAACATCCAAACAAAACTCTATATTTATTACACTGATTCTGTGGTTTACATAAACACCTCACATGTGGTCGTAAACTGCTGTATCGCCAAACGGAAGGGAGCAGTAGGAATATCGTTTTTGGAAGGCAGATTTAGCTGAACTGGTTTTTATGGTTCAATATATCTTTATTGAAGATTTTTTTTCATTTATCCAGAATAACCAATATGCAAAGGATCGGTACAAAAATAACCGTACATCATAGCACGTTACATTAGTATACAGAAGTACTATTTATAAGTAAGCAGGAGCAAGGTGTTAATGTGTACTCCAATCATTGCGTTCTAGAAAACTACTTGACACAGCATTAGTACAGTTTAGGTATCAATATCTAGTAGAATAGAAACATGGAAAATAACAAAACAACAGAAAAAAAAAAAAGGCATAGAGTTATACATAGATCAAGACTTCATAGTGTGCATCACAGGCATCAGTGAGTATAATCAGTGTAACATGCCTATAACCTACATAGGTAATCAGAGCTAGCCTTTTTTCCAAGTTATCCATAGGTTGGTCCACTGCGCCCATTCCATTTCAAATCTACGCAGTGCGATGCCCTTTCGACTAATTGAAAAATACTAGACCACAAGTCTTGTAACAAGGGGCAACCCCAAAGTATGTGTAAAAGGGACCCTCTGCCACCGCATCCCCTCCAGCACAGCGGCCCCGAGCCTGGGTAAATGCGACTCAGTCTCAGGGGGGTGAAATACCATCTGAGTAGTGTTTTCGAGTAAGATTCAAGGTGTGACACGCACTTCAGTCTTTTAGTCGCGTAATTAATAGCTGTGGACCACTGTGCTGGGGGGATACCGCGTCCTAATTCTAGTTCCCACGAGACAATGGGGGCAGTCTTTACAAAGACGTTTTTGCTGCCTAGAAACGAGTAGAGAGGGCGGATTCCTTTCCATTTGGATTGTGTCAGGGCCCATTGGTTCAGGAGCTCAATATGTGAGTTCACAGTAAGTGTAGGATTGGAGGCTAATAAGTGCAGAATCCTCAAATATTTATAAAAATCCCTTTTATGTATATTGAAACGGATTTGCAAGTTTTCAAAGGAGTTCAAACCTGCCTGGTAAAGCAAATCTGCAACCGTTACTACGCCTCCATCTCTCCACCCTTCCAGAAAAAGGTCAGGAATGAGGTAATGCAACGCCTCTATTGGGGTGAATTTTGCTATAGAAGCAATCGTTCCATGACCACCACTGTGATACCATTTCCAGGCTTTCAAAGAGGTGGAAATTAGGTATGGGAGGGATTGCGACGGTACTTCCTTAAAGAGGGAAGCCAGCATCATTGCTTTTAAGTTGTGGGCTGGGGCGAGTTTCAGCTCAATATGGACCCAGTGTTTGGGATTATCAACGGTCCACCATTCCTTAAGTTGGTGTACCCTAGTAGCTAGGTAATAATCATAAATATTTGGGAGGTTTAAACCACCTACATTCTTTAATCTGGACATAATTGTCCTGGCAATGTGGGGAGGACCTTTTTTCCAAATGAACCTATTAAGCAGTTTATTAACAGTAGGGATGAGCGAACTCGAACTGTATAGTTCGGGTTCGTACCGAATTTTGGGGTGTCCGTGACACGGACCCGAACCCGGACATTTTCGTAAAAGTCCGGGTTCGGGTTCGGTGTTCGTCGCTTTCTTGGCGCTTTTGTGACGCTTTCTTGGCGCTTTTTGAAAGGCTGCAAAGCAGCCAATCAACAAGCGTCATACTACTTGCCCCAAGAGGCCGTCACAGCCATGCCTACTATTGGCATGGCTGTGATTGGCCAGAGCACCATGTGACCCAGCCTCTATTTAAGCTGGAGTCACATAGCGCCGCCCGTCACTCTGCTCTGATTAGCGTAGGGAGAGGTTGCGGATGCGACAGTAGGGCGAGATTAGGCAGATTAACTCCTCCAAAGGACTTCACTTGATTAATCGATCGATCTGCAGCTGTGCATCATTGAGCTGCTGATACTCAAATGCTCACTCACTGTTTTTAGGCTGCCCAGACCGTTTGTCAGTCATTTTTTATGGGGTGATCGGCGGCCATTTTGTGTCTTGTGCGGTGCTGCGACCAAGTGCATCCAAGCTGCGACCAAGTGCATTTAACCCTCAATGGTGTGGTTGTTTTTTGGCTAAAGCCTACATCAGGGTGAAGCTGTCACACCAAGTGCATTTAACCAGCAATAGTCTGTTCATTTTTTGGCCATATACTAAATCAGGGGCAAGCTGCGCCTGTCACCAAGTGCATTTAACCCTCAATGGTGTGGTTGTTTTTTGGCTAAAGCCTACATCAGGGTGAAGCTGTCACACCAAGTGCATTTAACCAGCAATAGTCTGTTCATTTTTTGGCCATATACTAAATCAGGGGCAAGCTGCGCCTGTCACCAAGTGCATTTAACCCTCAATGGTGTGGTTGTTTTTTGGCTAAAGCCTACATCAGGGTGAAGCTGTCACACCAAGTGCATTTAACCAGCAATAGTCTGTTCATTTTTTGGCCATATACTACATCAGGGGCAAGCTGCGCCCGTCACCAAGTGCATTTAACCCTCAGTAGTGTGGTTGGTCAAGCTGTGACACCAAGTGCATTTAACCAGCAATAGTCTGTTCATTTTTTGGCCATATACTACATCAGGGGCAAGCTGCGCCCGTCACCAAGTGCATTTAACCAGCAATAGTGTGGTTATTTTTTGGCCATATCCCAGTCTAATTCTGTCACTAAATCCATACCGGTCACCCAGCGCCTAAATACTAGGCCTCAAATTTATATCCCGCTAAATCTCTCGTTACCGCTGTCCTGTTGTAGCTGGGAAAGTTATTTAGTGTCCGTCAAAGCACATTTTTTGTTCTGGGTTGAAGTACAATTCCCAATTTAGCAATTTCATAATTTAGTGGTTCCTGCTATATCAGAGCTATTTGAAATCTATCCCAAAAAGGGTATATAATATTCAAGGTGCACATAGGGTCATTCAGAATAACTTCACACACACGCTTCTGTGCATTTCCAAGTCTAATTCTGTCACTAAATCCATACCGGTCACCCAGCGCCTAAATACTAGGCCTCAAATTTATATCCCGCTAAATCTCTCAATACCGCTGTCCTGTTGTAGCTGGGAAAGTTATTTAGTGTCCGTCAAAGCACATTTTTTGTTCTGGGTTGAAGTACAATTCCCAATTTAGCAATTTCATAATTTAGTGGTTCCTGCTATATCAGAGCTATTTGAAATCTATCCCTAAAAGGGTATATAATATTCAAGGTGCACATAGGGTCATTCAGAATAACTTCACACACACGCTTCTGTGCATTTCCAAGTCTAATTCTGTCACTAAATCCATACCGGTCACCCAGCGCCTAAATACTAGGCCTCAAATTTATATCCCGCTAAATCTCTCGTTACCGCTGTCTTATTGTAGCTGGGAAAGTTATTTAGTGTCCGTCAAAGCACATTTTTTGTTCTGGGTTGAAGTACAATTCCCAATTTAGCAATTTCATAATTTAGTGGTTCCTGCTATATCAGAGCTATTTGAAATCTATCCCTAAAAGGGTATATAATATTCAAGGTGCACATAGGGTCATTCAAAATAACTTCACACACACGCTTCTGTGCATTTCCAAGTCTAATTCTGTCACTAAATCCATACCGGTCACCCAGCGCCTAAATACTAGGCCTCAAATTTATATCCCGCTAAATCTCTCGTTACCGCTGTCCTGTTGTAGCTGGGAAAGTTATTTAGTGTCCGTCAAAGCACATTTTTTGTTCTGGGTTGAAGTACAATTCCCAATTTAGCAATTTCATAATTTAGTGGTTCCTGCTATATCAGAGCTATTTGAAATCTATCCCAAAAAGGGTATATAATATTCAAGGTGCACATAGGGTCATTCAGAATAACTTCACACACACGCTTCTGTGCATTTCCAAGTCTAATTCTGTCACTAAATCCATACCGGTCACCCAGCGCCTAAATACTAGGCCTCAAATTTATATCCCGCTAAATCTCTCGTTACCGCTGTCCTGTTGTAGCTGGGAAAGTTATTTAGTGTCCGTCAAAGCACATTTTTTGTTCTGGGTTGAAGTACAATTCCCAATTTAGCAATTTCATAATTTAGTGGTTCCTGCTATATCAGAGCTATTTGAAATCTATCCCTAAAAGGGTATATAATATTCAAGGTGCACATAGGGTCATTCAGAATAACTTCACACACACGCTTCTGTGCATTTCCAAGTCTAATTCTGTCACTAAATCCATACCGGTCACCCAGCGCCTAAATACTAGGCCTCAAATTTATATCCCGCTAAATCTCTCGTTACCGCTGTCCTGTTGTAGCTGGGAAAGTTATTTAGTGTCCGTCAAAGCACATTTTTTGTTCTGGGTTGAAGTACAATTCCCAATTTAGCAATTTCATAATTTAGTGGTTCCTGCTATATCAGAGCTATTTGAAATCTATCCCTAAAAGGGTATATAATATTCAAGGTGCACATAGGGTCATTCAAAATAACTTCACACACACGCTTCTGTGCATTTCCAAGTCTAATTCTGTCACTAAATCCATACCGGTCACCCAGCGCCTAAATACTAGGCCTCAAATTTATATCCCGCTAAATCTCTCGTTACCGCTGTCCTGTTGTAGCTGGGAAAGTTATTTAGTGTCCGTCAAAGCACATTTTTTGTTCTGGGTTGAAGTACAATTCCCAATTTAGCAATTTCATAATTTAGTGGTTCCTGCTATATCAGAGCTATTTGAAATCTATCCCAAAAAGGGTATATAATATTCAAGGTGCACATAGGGTCATTCAGAATAACTTCACACACACGCTTCTGTGCATTTCCAAGTCTAATTCTGTCACTAAATCCATACCGGTCACCCAGCGCCTAAATACTAGGCCTCAAATTTATATCCCGCTAAATCTCTCGTTACCGCTGTCCTATTGTAGCTGGGAAAGTTATTTAGTGTCCGTCAAAGCACATTTTTTGTTCTGGGTTGAAGTACAATTCCCAATTTAGCAATTTCATAATTTAGTGGTTCCTGCTATATCAGAGCTATTTGAAATCTATCCCTAAAAGGGTATATAATATTCAAGGTGCACATAGGGTCATTCAAAATAACTTCACACACACGCTTCTGTGCATTTCCAAGTCTAATTCTGTCACTAAATCCATACCGGTCACCCAGCGCCTAAATACTAGGCCTCAAATTTATATCCCGCTAAATCTCTCGTTACCGCTGTCCTGTTGTAGCTGGGAAAGTTATTTAGTGTCCGTCAAAGCACATTTTTTGTTCTGGGTTGAAGTACAATTCCCAATTTAGCAATTTCATAATTTAGTGGTTCCTGCTATATCAGAGCTATTTGAAATCTATCCCAAAAAGGGTATATAATATTCAAGGTGCACATAGGGTCATTCAGAATAACTTCACACACACGCTTCTGTGCATTTCCAAGTCTAATTCTGTCACTAAATCCATACCGGTCACCCAGCGCCTAAATACTAGGCCTCAAATTTATATCCCGCTAAATCTCTCGTTACCGCTGTCCTGTTGTAGCTGGGAAAGTTATTTAGTGTCCGTCAAAGCACATTTTTTGTTCTGGGTTGAAGTACAATTCCCAATTTAGCAATTTCATAATTTAGTGGTTCCTGCTATATCAGAGCTATTTGAAATCTATCCCTAAAAGGGTATATAATATTCAAGGTGCACATAGGGTCATTCAAAATAACTTCACACACACGCTTCTGTGCATTTCCAAGTCTAATTCTGTCACTAAATCCATACCGGTCACCCAGCGCCTAAATACTAGGCCTCAAATTTATATCCCGCTAAATCTCTCGTTACCGCTGTCCTGTTGTAGCTGGGAAAGTTATTTAGTGTCCGTCAAAGCACATTTTTTGTTCTGGGTTGAAGTACAATTCCCAATTTAGCAATTTCATAATTTAGTGGTTCCTGCTATATCAGAGCTATTTGAAATCTATCCCAAAAAGGGTATATAATATTCAAGGTGCACATAGGGTCATTCAGAATAACTTCACACACACGCTTCTGTGCATTTCCAAGTCTAATTCTGTCACTAAATCCATACCGGTCACCCAGCGCCTAAATACTAGGCCTCAAATTTATATCCCGCTAAATCTCTCGTTACCGCTGTCCTGTTGTAGCTGGGAAAGTTATTTAGTGTCCGTCAAAGCACATTTTTTGTTCTGGGTTGAAGTACAATTCCCAATTTAGCAATTTCATAATTTAGTGGTTCCTGCTATATCAGAGCTATTTGAAATCTATCCCTAAAAGGGTATATAATATTCAAGGTGCACATAGGGTCATTCAGAATAACTTTACACACACGCTTCTGTGCATTTCCAAGTCTAATTCTGTCACTAAATCCATACCGGTCACCCAGCGCCTAAATACTAGGCCTCAAATTTATATCCCGCTAAATCTCTCGTTACCGCTGTCCTGTTGTAGCTGGGAAAGTTATTTAGTGTCCGTCAAAGCACATTTTTTGTTCTGGGTTGAAGTACAATTCCCAATTTAGCAATTTCATAATTTAGTGGTTCCTGCTATATCAGAGCTATTTGAAATCTATCCCAAAAAGGGTATATAATATTCAAGGTGCACATAGGGTCATTCAGAATAACTTCACACACACGCTTCTGTGCATTTCCAAGTCTAATTCTGTCACTAAATCCATACCGGTCACCCAGCGCCTAAATACTAGGCCTCAAATTTATATCCCGCTAAATCTCTCGTTACCGCTGTCCTGTTGTAGCTGGGAAAGTTATTTAGTGTCCGTCAAAGCACATTTTTTGTTCTGGGTTGAAGTACAATTCCCAATTTAGCAATTTCATAATTTAGTGGTTCCTGCTATATCAGAGCTATTTGAAATCTATCCCTAAAAGGGTATATAATATTCAAGGTGCACATAGGGTCATTCAGAATAACTTCACACACACGCTTCTGTGCATTTCCAAGTCTAATTCTGTCACTAAATCCATACCGGTCACCCAGCGCCTAAATACTAGGCCTCAAATTTATATCCCGCTAAATCTCTCGTTACCGCTGTCCTGTTGTAGCTGGGAAAGTTATTTAGTGTCCGTCAAAGCACATTTTTTGTTCTGGGTTGAAGTACAATTCCCAATTTAGCAATTTCATAATTTAGTGGTTCCTGCTATATCAGAGCTATTTGAAATCTATCCCTAAAAGGGTATATAATATTCAAGGTGCACATAGGGTCATTCAGAATAACTTCACACACACGCTTCTGTGCATTTCCAAGTCTAATTCTGTCACTAAATCCATACCGGTCACCCAGCGCCTAAATACTAGGCCTCAAATTTATATCCCGCTAAATCTCTCGTTACCGCTGTCCTGTTGTAGCTGGGAAAGTTATTTAGTGTCCGTCAAAGCACATTTTTTGTTCTGGGTAGAAGTACAATTCCCAATTTAGCAATTTCATAATTTAGTGGTTCCTGCTATATCAGAGCTATTTGAAATCTATCCCTAAAAGGGTATATAATATTCAAGGTGCACATAGGGTCATTCAGAATAACTTCACACACACGCTTCTGTGCATTTCCAAGTCTAATTCTGTTAGTAAATCCATACCGGTCACCCAGCGCCTAAATACTAGGCCTCAAATTTATATCCCGCTGAATTTGAATACAATACATTGGGCCAAATAATATATTTGTTGTTGTGGTGAACCATAACAATGAGAAAAACATCTAGTAAGGGACGCGGACGTGGACATGGTCGTGGTGGTGTTAGTGGACCCTCTGGTGCTGGGAGAGGACGTGGCCGTTCTGCCACATCCACACGTCCTAGTGTACCAACTACCTCAGGTCCCAGTAGCCGCCAGAATTTACAGCGATATATGGTGGGGCCCAATGCCGTTCTAAGGATGGTAAGGCCTGAGCAGGTACAGGCATTAGTCAATTGGGTGGCCGACAGTGGATCCAGCACGTTCACATTATCTCCCACCCAGTCTTCTGCAGAAAGCGCACAGATGGCGCCTGAAAACCAACCCCATCAGTCTGTCACATCACCCCCATGCATACCAGGGAAACTGTCTCAGCCTCAAGTTATGCAGCAGTCTCTTATGCTGTTTGAAGACTCCGCTGGCAGGGTTTCCCAAGGGCATCCACCTAGCCCTTCCCCAGCGGTGAAAGACATAGAATGCACTGACGCACAACCACTTATGTTTCCTGATGATGAGGACATGGGAATACCACCTCAGCATGTCTCTGATGATGACGAAACACAGGTGCCAACTGCTGCGTCTTTCTGCAGTGTGCAGACTGAACAGGAGGTCAGGGATCAAGACTGGGTGGAAGACGATGCAGGGGACGATGAGGTCCTAGACCCCACATGGAATGAAGGTCGTGCCACTGACTTTCACAGTTCGGAGGAAGAGGCAGTGGTGAGACCGAGCCAACAGCGTAGCAAAAGAGGGAGCAGTGGGCAAAAGCAGAACACCCGCCGCCAAGAGACTCCGCCTGCTACTGACCGCCGCCATCTGGGACCGAGCACCCCAAAGGCAGCTTCAAGGAGTTCCCTGGCATGGCACTTCTTCAAACAATGTGCTGACGACAAGACCCGAGTGGTTTGCATGCTGTGCCATCAGAGCCTGAAGCGAGGCATTAACGTTCTGAACCTGAGCACAACCTGCATGACCAGGCACCTGCATGCAAAGCATGAACTGCAGTGGAGTAAACACCTTAAAACCAAGGAAGTCACTCAGGCTCCCCCTGCTACCTCTTCTGCTGCTGCCGCCTCGGCCTATTCTGCTGCTGCCGCCTCGGCCTCTTCCTCCGCCTCTGGAGGAACGTTGGCACCTGCCGCCCAGCAAACAGGGGATGTACCACCAACACCACCACCACCACCTCCGTCACCAAGCATCTCAACCATGTCACACGCCAGCGTTCAGCTCTCCATCTCACAAACATTTGATAGAAAGCGTAAATTCCCACCTAGCCACCCTCGATCCCTGGCCCTGAATGCCAGCATTTCTAAACTACTGGCCTATGAAATGCTGTCATTTAGGCTGGTGGACACAGACAGCTTCAAACAGCTCATGTCGCTTGCTGTCCCACAGTATGTTGTTCCCAGCCGGCACTACTTCTCCAAGAGAGCCGTGCCTTCCCTGCACAACCAAGTATCCGATAAAATCAAGTGTGCACTGCGCAACGCCATCTGTAGCAAGGTCCACCTAACCACAGATACGTGGACCAGTAAGCACGGCCAGGGACGCTATATCTCCCTAACTGCACACTGGGTAAATGTAGTGGCAGCTGGGCCCCAGGCGGAGAGCTGTTTGGCGCACGTCCTTCCACCGCCAAGGATCGCAGGGCAACATTCTTTGCCTCCTGTTGCCACCTCCTCCTTCTCGGCTTCCTCCTCCTCTTCTTCCACCTGCTCATCCAGTCAGCCACACACCTTCACCACCAACTTCAGCACAGCCCGGGGTAAACGTCAGCAGGCCATTCTGAAACTCATATGTTTGGGGGACAGGCCCCACACCGCACAGGAGTTGTGGCGGGGTATAGAACAACAGACCGACGAGTGGTTGCTGCCGGTGAGCCTCAAGCCCGGCCTGGTGGTGTGTGATAATGGGCGAAATCTCGTTGCAGCTCTGGGACTAGCCAATTTGACGCACATCCCTTGCTTGGCGCATGTGCTGAATTTGGTGGTGCAGAAGTTCATACACAACTACCCCGACATGTCAGAGCTGCTGCATAAAGTGCGGGCCGTCTGTTCGCGCTTCCGGCGTTCACATCCTGCTGCTGCTCGCCTGTCTGCGCTACAGCGTAACTTCGGCCTTCCCGCTCACCGCCTCATATGCGACGTGCCCACCAGGTGGAACTCCACCTTGCACATGCTGGACAGACTGTGCGAGCAGCAGCAGGCCATAGTGGAGTTTCAGCTGCAGCACGCACGGGTCAGTCGCACTACAGAACAGCACCACTTCACCACCAATGACTGGGCCTCCATGCGAGACCTGTGTGCCCTGTTGCGCTGTTTCGAGTACTCCACCAACATGGCCAGTGGCGATGACACCGTTATCAGCGTTACAATACCACTTCTATGTCTCCTTGAGAAAACACTTAGGGCGATGATGGAAGAGGAGGTGGCCCAGGAGGAGGAGGAGGAGGAGGAGGAAGAGGGGTCATTTTTAGCACTTTCAGGCCAGTCTCTTTCAAGTGACTCAGAGGGAGGTTTTTGGCAACAGCAGAGGCCAGGTACAAATGTGGCCAGCCAGGGCCCACTACTGGAGGACGAGGAGGACGAGGATGAGGAGGAGGTGGAGGAGGATGAGGATGAAGCATGGTCACAGCGGGGTGGCACCCAACGCAGCTCGGGTCCATCACTGGTGCGTGGCTGGGGGGAAAGGCAGGACAATGACGATACGCCTCCCACAGAGGACAGCTTGTCCTTACCCCTGGGCAGCCTGGCACACATGAGCGACTACATGCTGCAGTGCCTGCGCAACGACAGCAGAGTTGCCCACATTTTAACCTGTGCGGACTACTGGGTTGCCACCCTGCTGGATCCACGCTACAAAGACAATGTGCCCACCTTACTTCCTGCACTGGAGCGTGATAGGAAGATGCGCGAGTACAAGCGCACGTTGGTAGACGCGCTACTGAGAGCATTCCCAAATGTCACAGGGGAACAAGTGGAAGCCCAAGGCCAAGGCAGAGGAGGAGCAAGAGGTCGCCAAGGCAGCTGTGTCACGGCCAGCTCCTCTGAGGGCAGGGTTAGCATGGCAGAGATGTGGAAAACTTTTGTCAACACGCCACAGCTAACTGCACCACCACCTGATACGCAACGTGTTAGCAGGAGGCAACATTTCACTAACATGGTGGAACAGTACGTGTGCACACCCCTCCACGTACTGACTGATGGTTCGGCCCCATTCAACTTCTGGGTCTCTAAATTGTCCACGTGGCCAGAGCTAGCCTTTTATGCCTTGGAGGTGCTGGCCTGCCCGGCAGCCAGCGTTTTGTCTGAACGTGTATTCAGCACGGCAGGGGGCGTCATTACAGACAAACGCAGCCGCCTGTCTACAGCCAATGTGGACAAGCTGACGTTCATAAAAATGAACCAGGCATGGATCCCACAGGACCTGTCCGTCCCTTGTCCAGATTAGACATTAACTACCTCCCCATAACCATATATTATTGGACTCCAGGGCACTTCCTCATTCAATCCTATTTTTATTTTCATTTTACCATTATATTGCGAGGCTACCCAAAGTTGAATGAACCTCTCCTCTGTCTGGGTGCCAGGGCCTAAATATATGCCAATGGACTGTTGCAGTGGTGGCTGACGTGAAGCCTGATTCTCTGCTATGACATGCAGACTAATTCTCTGCTGACATGAAGCCAGATTGTCTGTTACGGGACCTCTCTCCTCTGCCTGGGTGCTGGGCCTAAATATCTGACAATGGACTGTTGCAGTGGTGGGTGACGTGAAGCCTCATTCTCTGCTATGACATGCAGACTGATTCTCTGCTGACATGAAGCCAGATTGTCTGTTACGGGACCTCTCTGCTCTGCCTGTGTGCTGGGCCTAAATATATGCCAATGGACTGTTGCAGTGGTGGGTGACGTGAAGCCTCATTCTCTGCTATGACATGCAGACTGATTCTCTGCTGACATGAAGCCAGATTGTCTGTTACGGGACCTCTCTCCTCTGCCTGTGTGCTAGGCCTAAATATATGCCAATGGACTGTTGCAGTGGTGGCTGACGTGAAGCCTCATTCTCTGCTATGACATGCAGACTAATTCTCTGCTGACATGTAGCCAGATTGTCTGTTACGGGACCTCTCTCCTCTGCCTGGGTGCTGGGCCTAAATTTATGACAATGGACTGTTGCAGTGGTGGCTGACGTGAAGCCTGATTCTCTGCTATGACATGCAGACTAATTCTCTGCTGACATGAAGCCAGATTGTCTGTTACGGGACCTCTCTCCTCTGCCTGGGTGCTGGGCCTAAATTTATGACAATGGACTGTTGCAGTGGTGGCTGACGTGAAGCCTGATTCTCTGCTATGACATGCAGACTGATTCTCTGCTGACATGAAGCCAGATTGTCTGTTACGGGACCTCTCTCCTCTGCCTGTGTGCTAGGCCTAAATATATGCCAATGGACTGTTGCAGTGGTGGCTGACGTGAAGCCTCATTCTCCGCTATGACATGCAGACTAATTCTCTGCTGACATGAAGCCAGATTGTCTGTTACGGGACCTCTCTCCTCTGCCTGTGTGCTAGGCCTAAATATATGCCAATGGATTGTTGCAGTGGTGGCTGACGTGAAGCCTCATTCTCTGCTATGACATGCAGACTGATTCTCTGCTGACATGAAGCCAGATTGTCTGTTACGGGACCTCTCTTCTCTGCCTGGGTGCTGGGCCTAAATTTATGACAATGGACTGTTGCAGTGGTGGCTGACGTGAAGCCTGATTCTCTGCTATGACATGCAGACTGATTCTCTGCTGACATGAAGCCAGATCCTCTGTTACGGGACCTCTCTCCTCTGCCTGGGTGCTGGGCCTAAATTTATGAAAATGGACTCTTACAGTGGTGGGTGACGTGAAGCCTGATTCTCTGCTATGACATGAAGACTGATTCTCTGCTGACATGAAGCCAGATTGTCTGTTACGGGACCTCTCTCCTCTGCCTGGGTGCCGGGGCCTAAATATCTGAGAATGGACTGTTCCAGTGGTGGGTGACGGGAAGCCAGATTCTCTGCTATGGAACCTCTCTCCAATTGATTTTGGTTAATTTTTATTTATTTAATTTTTATTTTAATTCATTTCCCTATCCACATTTGTTTGCAGGGGATTTACCTACATGTTGCTGCCTTTTGCAGCCCTCTAGCCCTTTCCTGGGCTGTTTTACAGCCGTTTTAGTGCCGAAAAGTTCGGGTCCCCATTGACTTCAATGGGGTTCGGGTTCGGGACGAAGTTCGGATCGGGTTCGGATCCCGAACCCGAACATTTCCGGGATGTTCGGCCGAACTTCTCGAACCCGAACATCCAGGTGTTCGCTCAACTCTAATTAACAGCATTAAAAAAGGAACTGGATAGTTCCAGTGGGAGGATTCTGAACAGATAGAGAAGCTTAGGGAGCACATGCTGCTGGAAGGCTGCCAATCTGCCAAGCCACGATATTTCCCTTTTCGCCATGTTTTCCAACTCCTTCTGGAGGTCTAGGAGGAATCGAGGAAAATTTGCGTCATACAGTTTTTGAATAGTGGGGGTAAGTTGAACCCCAAGATATTGGACTCCTGTGGTCTGCCAGTACCAGGGGTAAAGCTTTTTTAGATGCTCCAAAGTTTGGTTGGGAACAAAAAGAGGGAGGGCTTGAGATTTACTTTCGTTAAGTTTGTAAATTGATAGGGAGCCATCAGTGTGAATAACCTTCCTAACTTCATGTAGCGACAGAACAGGGTTGGTTAGGGAAAGGAGTGTGTCAGCTGCAAATAAGGAGAGAGTGTGCTGCCTGTCACCAATCTGAATTCCCGAGACACTTTCAGTTTGTCTGATAGCCTGCGCTAACGGCTCTAGGGACAGTATGAATATTAGAGGGGACAGGGGGCAGCCCTGCCTAGTACCGTTTGAGAGGTTAAAGGGATCCAACAGAACACCATTAGTCAAAACTCGGGCAGCAGGGCCCTTATACAATGCTTCTATTGCTCTAATAAGAGCGGCAGGAAAGCCCATTTTTTGGAGTACCGAGAAGGCAAACGACCAATTCACCCAGTCGAATGCCTTCTCAGCGTCCAGGGTAAGGAACACCATGGGCCGTCGTAGCCTGTTAACCCTATCCAGTAGGTTGAATACTCTCCTGGAGTTGTCTGTAATATGCCTACCCAAGATGAATCCCACCTGGTCAGGGGCAACCAAGGTCGGTATAATCGCCGCCAATCTATTCGCCAATAACTTGGCGTAGATCTTCAGGTCAGTATTGAGGAGGGAGATAGGCCGAAAATTTGGTTGAACCACCTCTTTATTATCAGCTAGGTTGTATAACTGTGAGTAGAAGGGCATGAACCTATTTGCAATCTCTTTCGGGTCATACATTTTGTGGGTTTTAGAGGAGTCCCAGAGAAAAGCAATCAGGAGTTTTGGGTCCTGCACTTAATTCTGTTTGCCAATAGTTTCTCTGCTTTATTTGCTTGTGAATAGTACATGGCTTTGTCTTTTTTCAAAGACAGTTCGTATCTGTGCAGCATGTGCTCCCCTAGCTGTGCCCTGAGGGAGCGGAGCTCCTCTGAATAACGAGGAGCGGAGAACGCCTTATTCAGAATTTCTAATGCTCAAATTTTGTTCAGCAAATACGTAGTGAGGTGCTCTCTCTTCTTTTTGGCTTTATGCCCTAGCTTGATGAAAATATCTCTGATATAGGACTTGTGTGCTGCCCAAACAATAGATGGATTATCTACTGTGTTCACATTGTTCAGGAAATATTCAGACAAAGCATCCTTTACCTCCATTTGACAATCCAGGTCTGCAAGTAAATATTCATTTACTCATTTACTCTCCATGTCGGGTTCGGAGGGCGGTTGTACTGTTCTGAAATCTTTACCGAGACAGGAGCATGGTCTGACCATGATATTGTTCCTATTTCAGAGCTTGTGATAGTCGAGAGGGAAGCTCTATCCACCAACACAAGATCTATACGAGAATATATTAGATGTGAGGGGGAGAAATAAGTATAGTCTCGTTCCATGGCGTGATGTAAGCGCCAGATGGTCATATAGGGACATTTTGGAGAGAAGACTCCATCAATGTAAGGGGGTTCCTTCTCACGGAGGAGGAGTCCATGGGTGCATCTGGGACCATATTAAAATCCCTGCAGATGAGGACCCTTCCTTGTTGTACAGACTGGACCTTATTGGAAATGTTTTGGATGAAGCGCTGGGAGTGCGCATTGGGTGCATATAGCCCTACTAAGGTATAGAGAATATTGTTTAGATAACAGACATGTATGATATACCGCCCTCCGGAGTCGACGATGGAAGAAACCGCAGTGTAAGCTACAGTATTCTTAATTGCCAGCAATACTCCTCGTTTCTTTTTGGTACAGTGAGCCTGGAGAACAACTGGGAAACATCTATGTTTGATGCGGTCTGCAACCGCAACTGTTATATGCGTCTCCTGAGCACAAAAAATGTCGCACTGTAGAGAGAGGGCCTCCCTCCACATCAGATTGCGTTTGTAAGGGCTATTTAGCCCCCTAACGTTTAAAGAGCTAAGCTTCAATACCATCAATAATCTGTATTGCTATGAACGCAAGAAGTGCCTTAAAGTGGAGGGAGGCGCAATCCCAGCAGCGGTGAATACACACAAAGTAAGCATAGTGAAAAATAATGCTCTGCCAGAAATATGTAGAGAACCAGAACTGAAAAGTGAAAAACACAAACAGTGACTGGGGAGTCACAACAAACATTGCCCTAGTGGGAGGACAAGATGGGAAAAAGGGGATAAGTAAGGCACATGTTTGCGCCTCGGCAACTAATAGGGGAAGAGTCCTGCCAAATGCCAGAATGGAGAATAGTAGGACTACTGCTCCACGGAGGTAGAAACAAAAAGGTCCCCTTTAGTGCGCTTTCTTTCGTCGCCTATTTTCCACCAACTGCCATTCTCCAGATGTATGGTGACGTCTAGGAGCATCAGGATCTTGTATGGATTCCACAGTAATGTTCCAAGATGCAAGGGTCGCTTTACCCTCAGCAACTGAGCGAATCACCACAAAAGAGCCATCTTTGTGAATTAAAAGCTTAATGGGGAAACCCCATCTATAAGCAATGGAGTGCGCTCTCAGAGCTGTTGTAATAGGGGCAAGAGACTTCCGGAGCTGTAATGTCGCCTCTGAGAGAAAAATCTTAACCCCCGCATATGGGGCCAGTAGAGTCTCCATTTTCCTTAAGGCCGTGAGGAGTTGCTCCTCAATGTGGAAAAAGTGCACCCTAGCCAGTACATCTCTTGGGACGTCATCAGGTAAGTGCTTGGGCTTGACAATTCTGTGTGCCCTGTCGATTATATGGTCGCGCTTAGCAGATTTAGGCAGAAGCAGCTGTATCAGATTCTGAATGTATACTGCCAGCTCAGATGCAGTAACATCTTCTGGAACCCCCCGCAGTTTGAGGTTGTTCCGGCAGGAGAGATCCTCCAGATCTGCAATCTTTGCCCTAAGCTGGGTGACCTCTTCAGAGAGGAGCTCATGGGAATCAATTAGTGTATTATAGGAGGTAGCAAACTCTCCCATTTTGGTCTCCACATGCTCCATTTTATCCCCCAGCTCCTTAACAGTAGCCTGGATCGGCATGATCAATTTTGAGATCTGTGCCATTATGGAGTGGTGAAACGCCAGCAACATGTCCTTGAACAGGGTCCCTGAGGCTGGTTGGCTGGTCTTTGCAGACCTCGTAGCGCATTGTGTATGGAGGGTATACCCGGCTGGCCCCTGGGGGAAGCTGTGCACTCACCGGATTCACTGGGACCGTGGTGTCTTGGTCACTGCTTGTCCTGGCTGGCTGGCGGTGAGGCCTGGATGTTGGCGCTTCCAGGGGGAGCGGGAAGGGACTCCTCTGCCATCCGCTGAAGTCTGTATGAAGTCGCTGCAAGAGGGGACTCCGCTGAAGAAGCGCTGGAGGGAGACTTGTTATGCAGGGGCCCGGTTGGTGAGCGCGAGCCCATTGATGAGGAAGGGCTGGAGCCCCCTGATGCACCCCTACAGTAAAAACTGTGAGCACACTTTTGAAACTACGGGATAAGTTGCCAGTTTTATTGGTACTATTTTAGGGTACATATGATTTTTAATTGCTCTATATTATATTTTTTTGAGGAGGCAAGGTACCTGTGTTTTGGCACAGTTTTTCTTTTTTTCTTTTTAACAGCATTCATCTGAAATGTTAGATCATGCGCTATTTTTATAGAGCAGGTTGTTACGGATGCAATGATATCAAATATGTCTACTTTCTATAATGTTTGTTTCAGTTTTATATACCGTAATAAAGCATTTTTGAAAACAAAAAAATAGGTTTTTGTATCTCCAATTTCTGAACGCCCTATTTTTTTTCTGCCTGATTGTCTTGTGCAGGGGCTTGTTTTTTGCAGGAAGAGTTGACGTTTTTATTGGTACCATTTTTGGATACATATGAATTTTTGATCATTCATTATTACACTTTATGGAGCAAGGTGACGAAAAAATAGGTTGTTTTGGCGCAGTTTAAATTTTTCATTTTTTGACAGCATTTACCTGAGGGATTAGGTCATGTGACTTTTTTTATAGAGCAGATCGTTATGGACGTGGCAATATCGAAGGGTACTTTCACACTTGTGTTTTTATTTTCCGGCATAGAGTTCCATCCTAGGGGCTCTATACCAGAAAAGAACTGATCAGTTTTATCCCCATGCATTCTGAATGGAGAGCATTCCATTCCGGATGCATCAGGATGTCTTCAGTTCAGTCTTTTTGACTGATCAAGACAAAGAAACCGCAGCATGCTACAGTTTTATCTCCGGCCCAAAAAACTGAAGACTTGCCTGAATGCCGGCAATTTTTTCCATAGGAATGTATTCATGCTGGCATTTAAAATATCGGAATGCCAGATCCATCCTCTCCGGTATGCGCATGCGCAGACCAAAAAAAAGGTGAAAAAAATAAAGGCCGGATCCGTTTTTACAAGATGACTACGGAAAGATGGATATGGCATTTCAATGCATTTTTCTGACTGATGAGGCATTTTTCAGACTGATCAGGATCCTGATCAGTCTTACAAATGCCATCAGTTGGAACTGCTTGACAGATCACTCTGCTGCAAGTGTGAACTTAAGCCTAATATGTCTACTTTTTCTTATTTATTTAAGTTTTACACAATAATAGCATTTTTTAAACCGAAATAATTATATTTAGTGTATCCATAGTCTGAGATCCATAGCTTTTTTTATTTTCTGACCGATTGTCTTACGTAAGAACTCATTTTTTGCGGGGTGAGGTGACGGTTTGATTGGTACTACAAAAAAAAAGCATCAGTCTCATCAGTCCCAGTTTATATAAAGAAAAAGCCAATGTAACACCAACCTGGCTTTCAACGAAGGGGAGCTACAAGTGCAGGCATGGTAGGTGCATTTGTTGCAATCATTTTCAAGTGAGCCAGTCTTTTCATTCTATGGCCAATGGCAAAAAGTTCTGTATCAATAGTTACTTGAATTGCAACACAAAAGATGCAATCTACTTAGTGACCTGCCAATTGTGCAATCTGCAATATGTAGGTTGTACCTCTAATCAAATAAAATCGCAAATCCGCAAACATACATAAGACGTTCCCCATTACAAAAATTGCAACGTATCCGCAGTTAGTGAACACTTCGCAGTAAGGTATAGAAATGTTTTTTATTCCAGCTAGTGGTGGCGATCTGAGGAGAAAGCTGCTTAATAGAGAAGCTTTTTGGATGTTTTACTCGCCATGCGCTATCCTGAAGTTCTGAACAAGAGACATGATCTCATATTACAGTATTAACTTAATATTTGCCTGCCATTAATTTATTTTATGCATTGTTAATGTGTCTTCTATATATTTTATGTGTATTCCCCACCCCCTTTTCATATGGTTGACACATGTTCTGATTCTGAGTAATCAGGTCATGTGACTCAATGATTGGGGTGTCAGGTGTGGACTAGCCTTTTTAACTGAGTTTTGAACACAATGTTTTTGTCCTGATGAAGGACCCTGATTTACTTGTGGTCTGAAACGCGTTACTGTAACCTGTGATGTCCTGTATTGGATTTTAATCGCACAATAAAGATTCCACCTTTTGCATCTTGGAAGCTGGATTTTTCTTGGCTCTGGATATTGACAGCAATCAAGTCCAGGGTGAGAGCTGCTTTACCTTCTTTGTTTAATATTGTGGGGGGTATATGCCTTTTTGATCGCTTGGTGTTGCAATTTTTGTGATGTAAGGTGACAAAAATGACAGTTTTTATTTTTTTACAGTGTTCACATGAGGGGTTAGGTCATGTGATATTTTTATAGGGTTGATTGTTACAGACATTTCGATACCTAATATGTCATTTTTTTATTTATTTTACTTTAACACAATAGCAGTTTTGAAGCAAAAAAAATAATATTTTAGTGTCTCCATTGTCTGAGAGTGATTATTTTTGACCGATTCTCTTAGGTAGGGTCTCATTTTTTGCGGGATGAGGTGACGGTTTGGTACTATTTTGGGGGGCATACGCCTTTTTGATCGCTGCTGTTGCAATTTTTGTGATGTAAGGTGACAAAAATGGTGGGGTTAGGTCATATGATATTTTTATAGAGCTGGTTGTTACGGACGTGGTGATGCCTAATATGTATATTTTTTTATGTATTTCACTTTAGCACAATAATAGCAGTTTTGAAACAAAAAAGATTATGTTTTAGTGTCTCCATGTTCTGAGAGCTATATAGTTTTTTTGGGGGGGCGATTGTCTTAGGTAGGGGCTCATTTTTTGCGGGATGAGGTGGCGGTTTTCTTGATACCATTTTGTGGGGCGTACGCCTTTTTGCTCGCTTGGTTTTGCACTTTTTGTGATGTAAGGTGACAAAAATTGCTTTTTTATACTGTTTTTATTTTATTTTTCTATGGTGTTTATCGGACAGGGTGGATCATGTGATATATTTATAGAGCCATTCATTATGGACGCGGCAATACCTAATATGTGGGGTTTTTGTTTTCTATTTTTTATTATAAAATGAGGGAAAAGGGGGGTGTTTTTTTTTCTTTTTTTACTTACAAACTTTATAATTTTTATTAAACACTTTTTTTTACTTTTTTTCTTTACTTTATTTCTGATGTTCACTTTTGGGGGTCTGATCCCCTCTACAATGCATTACAATACATCTGTATTGTAATGCATTGCCTGTTCGTGTACTACATTGGGCAGCCTCTGCACGGCATTCGGCTGCCTTCTGACACATCGAGTCCCCGTCACAGCAGTGCGGGGACTCTATGCGCTCCCTCACCCAACACAAACCCCTTCTATGTCGCTATCAGCACGGACCACGGCATAGAAGGCGATAATCCACCGGCATCGGCTGTTACAGTGATGCCGCCGGATAAACCAGGGAATGCCGGGCCCCTTCAGTGATCACGCACCGCTCCGGTGCACACCCGATCACCATGACGTATTATTACGTCAAATTGCAGGAATGCAGTGGCTTCCATGACGTAATAGTACGTCATGTCTCTGGAAGGGGTTAAAATAAATACAACCAGTTTTGGGGTGTATCAGGACACAAATTCACCCCATAAGAAAGGGTAAATGGAAGTAGTTATATAAATAAATACACCCCAAAACTGGTTGTATCAGATTGCACTTTCAGTACAGAAACAAGGATTAATGGAAGTAGTTATATATCAACTAAATACACCCCAGAACTAGTTGTTTAAAACTGCAGTTTCACCCCAGAAGCAAGGATGAATGGAAGTACTTATATATATGAAATAAATGCACCCTGAAACTGGTTGTATCAAGCCGCAAACTCACCCCAAAAGAAAAGAAGAGGAGAAGTAGTTATATATCAACTTAATACATCCCAAAGCTGTTTATATCGGATGGCACTTTCAGTACAGAGGCAAGGATGAATGGAAGTACCATGTTTTTTGCCCTATAAGAGCGAATAGGTTTTTGAAGAAGAAAATAAGGAAAAAAAATATTTTTAACCAAAAGGTGTGCTTTTGGTGGGTTTGGAACTAATGGTGGTCTGTGGATGGCACTATTACTGGGGATCTGTGGATGGCACTATTATGGGGGATCTGTGAAGGACACTGTTATGGGGAGATCTGGGGAAGGCACTGTTATGGGGGAATCTGTGGATGACGCACTTTTATGGGGAGATCTGTGGATGACGCACTGTTATGGGGGGATCTGTGGATGACGCACTATTATGGGGGGATCTGTGGATGACGCACTGTTATGGGGGGATCTGTGATGGACACTGTTACAGGGGGGATCTGTGGCTGACACTGTTACGGGGGGATCTGTGGCTGACACTGTTACAGGGGGGATCTGTGGCTGACACTGTTACAGGGGGAATCTGTGGCTGACACTGTTACAGGGGGGATCTGTGGCTGACACTGTTACAGGGGGGATCTGTGGCTGACACTGTTACAGGGGGATCTGTGGCTGACACTGTTACAGGGGGATCTGTGGCTGACACTGTTACAGGGGGATCTGTGGCTGACACTGTTACAGGGGGATCTGTGGCTGACACTGTTACAGGGGGATCTGTGGCTGACACTGTTACAGGGGGATCTGTGAATGGCACTGTTAAAGGGGGATCTGTGAATGACACTGTCATGGAGGAATCTGTGGGTGGCAATGTAATGGGGGATCTGTGGGTGGCACTGTTATATATGTGCCATCCACAGACCCCCCCCCCACCCCATCACAGTGCAATCCACAGACCCCCCAGCCCTTAACAGTGCCATCCACAGATGTCCCCCATAAAACTGTCATCCACAGATCCCCCCCCCCCCACACACCGCTCCAGTGCTGCAGCATACAAATATAAAATGTCTCATTCAATTAAAAGTGATTAAACAGCTTCAAACATATTAAGTGGACATTCTAAGAGTAAATAAAAAAAACTGTTGGGAGCACCAAAGCAATCATGCATACTTATTCATTTATTTTACTCACTTACATAGCACTGCCATATTTTGCAGCACTTTACATACATTATCATTGCAACAGCAATAATCTAGACAAAAGGTATAAAAATAAATCTAAATAAAAATACCCCTTTAAAAGGAAGCCATCATGATTTGTATTTAAGTTTTTTATTTTTTATTTAATGGTAATTTCCATCTGAAGACTTGCCATAAATGTCCAATGGGTACAGGTCTCACATGGTTGATGTGAATAGAATGGTTTTGCATGCATGTCTCTCTGCATTCATTTATATGGAAGTACTGAAAATAGCCAAGAAAGCTTGCTCAGTTATTTTTAGAAGTCCCATGGAAGTGGATAGAGAGACATGCACAGCCAACTGTACATTCACAGCAGACATAAGAACAATTAAACTGCAATAATGGTAAAACAGCTTTAAACCCTCATTCAAATCTATCATTAAACTTAGTGTAAGTGTAGGCTATTTACATTTGCATTGGAAGCTTTGTTGCAGGTTCTGTTATAAAGAAAAGATTGTGCCTCATGCAACACAGTTTTTTTTCTGATTAAATCATGGACTCCGTGACAAATACTGATGGAAACTGTTTTTGGTTAATGAGGTTCATAGGACCATTGGTGTCTGTCATGTGACTGATCTAGAACTTTTGTAATTTTTGGTATTCTGTTCCTGAACCAGAAATGTGAATGCAAAATTTAACCTAGCCTTATAGAAAGTTGTATCAAATTTCTAGTAACAGTAATCTAAGCAGTGGCAAAGGGGTATAAGTGCTTCACAGAGCCCCATTTGTTATGGAAATCAGTGAGTGATTTAATATCACAGATTTAATGATTCTGTTCTTTTCACATTATCAAAAATCATTTATTAAATCATCCATTTAATCATTGTTTCAGCTTTAAAACTATGCTTTACTGTCTTGCAGTGGTGTGTGCACAGGGTCTACAGGCCAAGGATAAGACAGGCTCCAGTGATCCCTATGTTACTGTACAGGTTGGAAAAACAAAGAAAAGAACCAAGACCATCTATGGAAACCTTAACCCTGTTTGGGAGGAAAATTTCCACTTGTGAGTGTGTCTTTTCACTATTTTGTGTGGCAGGAGCCTATAATCCACTGAACTAAGAACTAAGGACATAGTCATATAAATGCTCTGAAATATGACAAAAGTGCAGACAAAATTTTGTGCACATTGCTGTTTGCAATATGTTCAGTAAAAACATCAAGCACCGATATAGAGACTAATGTGTTTATGCAAATGCATAAACCGCCAAAACTACCAAACCACACATCAAATATAAATTCATCCTTTATTAAATGATGAAGTATACATATTAAAATGATAAAATATGCAGTACAGACTTACAATATGGACAGAACTCCCCCATAGAACTCAAGATCTGTATTTGTCTCCTACACTTCCAAGAACAAGGATGGAATCATATGGGTTATTTGCTTGACAAAAATAAAAAAAGGAAAATGACATATATAAGCTATAGTCTACGCCTCAAGTGAAGGAGACTAAATGCCAAGTAAGGCTACTTTCACACTTGCGTTTGATCGGATCCGTTCTGAACGGATCCGATCATATTAATGCAGACGGAGGCTCCGTTCAGTACGGATCCGTCTGCATTAATAACTTAGAAAAATTTCTAAGTGCGAAAGTAGCCTGAGCGGATCCGTTCAGACTTTCAATGTAAAGTCAATGGGGGACGGATCCGCTTGAAGATTGAGCCATATGGTGTCATCTTCAAGCGGATCCGTTCCCATTGACTTACATTGTAAGTCTGGACGGATCCGCATGCCTCCGCACGTTCAGCTGTCCGCCTGGCCGTGCGGAGGCGGGCGGAGCGGAGGCTGAACGCCGTCAGACTGATGCAGTCTGAGCGGATCCGCATCCATTCAGACTGCATCAGGGCTGGACGGAAGCGTTCTGCTCCGCTCGTGAGCTCCTTCAAACGGAGCTCACGAGCGGACAGCAGAACGCTAGTGTGAAAGTAGCCTAAGCCTATAACAGAGCAAGGTCACACCTTAAAAACCCATCATAAAGTATAGTATAAGTAACAACACACCAGTGTGACAAGTGAATTAGGATACAGACCCAGAATTGGGGATGTGAGAAACCCAGATGAAGAAGTGAGGCAAAACGTTCTAATTAGTATCTAACTTTTAATATTAGTGATGTCTCTTTAGCTCTAAATTATTAGTGATTAATGATATTGTTAAGTCCATTAAATTTAACCAAAGGATGGGTGGGAATGTGAATTTTAGAAAAGGGGAGTGAGACGAAGATTAACCATTAAAGGGGTTCTCTGGGAACTAAGAAAATGAAAATACTTAAATATTACTTTATAATAAATTTATCCTCAAATAGAGATGGCCTTGCGGTTCGCCTGGCAGTCGTTTAGTGGCTAACTTTGCTCGTTCGCGATTCGTCGAACATGTAAACATATGGCGATGTCCGCCGGCGCCATATTATTTTGCATTGCGCCAAACTTTGACCCATGACTCATCCATCAGGTGGGACAAGACAGCCAATTGAGAAGTTTCAGCACATGGACACACCCCTACCCTATAAATAAACTCGATCTGGCCGCCATTTTACATTCAGCCTTTTGCCAGTGTAGGGAGAGGTTGCTGTGTAGAGCAGGGACAGACTGTTAGGAACACCAAACGCTAGTTAATAGGGCCACAAAAGTCCTTTTAAGGACTGGAATAGGTGTGCTATCGATAGGTGTGACATACTGATGGGTGTGATATACTTATAATATACTTTCTAAAATACTGTAGAAAGTATATTACAGTGCATTTGTATTGTGCAGCAGTTGTGTGCAGTTCTTCTGCGATAATTCAGCGATATAGAGGGACAAACGCTATTGGAATAACTAATTGCAACTGGTGTGATATATCAGTTGCCCCCCAAAAAACTGATTGAGGCAGGGGTGTGATATACCTATAATATAATTTCTATATAGGGCATTTGTATTGTGCAGCAGTTGTGTGCGGTTCTGCTGAGATACCGCAGCTATACAGAGGGACAAACGCTATTGGAACAACTAATTGCATACCAGTTGCCCCCCCAAAAAACTGATTGAGGCAGGGGTGTGATGGAACAATTATTTGCAACTGGTGTGATATACCAGTTGCCCCCCCCCCCCCCAAAAAAAAGGCAGGGGTACCTATAATATAATTTCTATGTGTGGGGTTCTGCTGAGATACCACAGCTATACAGAGGGACAAGCGCTATTGGAGCAACTAATTGCAACTGATGTTATATACCAGTTTCCCCCCCAAAAAACTGTTTGAGGCGGGGAGGGGGGGGGGGGGGGTGATATACCTATAATATAATTTCTATATAGTGAATTTGTACTTTGCAGCAGTTGTGTGCAGTTCTGCTGAGATACCGCAGCTATACAGCGAGACAAATGCTATTGGAACAACTAATTACTGGTGTGATATACCTGTTGCCCCCCAAAAAAGCTTATTAAGGGGTTTGATATGCCTGCTAATAGAAAATAATCATTAAGAGGTTCTATATACCTGCTTCCACAAATACTGCTCTTCTATAGGGACTTCACAGGGTCATTTTGAAAATGACAGGCAGAGGAAGAGGCAGGTCATTCAGCAGGGGTGGTAGGGGTCAGGCAGGTGCACCAGGCTGGAGCCTAAGTGGGAAGTTGGAGAAGGTGTGTGCAATTACGTCAAAAGACGCACCAGAGTTGGTTGATTAGCTCTCTCAGCCTTCCGCTTCTGTACCCTCCTCATCCTCTGTATCAGCACCCTCCTGTCACAACCAGACATCTGAGAATGAAAGAAAGATGGTCCAGCTTCACTGAAAAATACTTGAGGCTTTATTCAATCCCATGCAGATAAAAACCAACATACAGCAATGCAGAAAATCGACCGGTTTCGGATCACTGTAGATGCGGATCCTTAGTCATGATTTTACAAATTGCAATGATAAAAAGGAAGAGGAGTAAACATATTAGTAATGTAGAATAGTATCATGACGCCTATTCAGTCTTGATGGTATCCGTGAGCCTAATTTGAAAATCCAAAAGCACTCACGATTGAGCAACTTTTTCTTGTGATCACCGCCTCTGTTTGGTCTGTTAACCCTTTCCACTCCTTGTACTGTCATGCTGTCTGTATTACCATCATGAACCGCAGCAAAATGCAAGCTAGCGGCAGAAACATTTTTTATTTTAGCATGAGGTACATCAGAGATGTGACGGAAAATTCGAATTTTCAAACAGTTGGATGTGCACCCGACGTACTGTAAATTACACAGAGAGCATGTTATGCAATATACCACATATGTGGTGTTGCAATTGATGTATTGCTGAATAGTATGAGTGGTGTGGTTACTTGTAGACACAATATGCGAGCCCATCCTCATATATGAGCAACATGTACATCTTTTATGCCCACATTTAAAATTAGCTATGTGGTGCATGTGGACCGCGCCGACATCCTCCACCGTATGCAAAATATTTTTTGCTGGGGATAGTCGTTTGCTGCGGTCCACATGCGGTGGGACTGCTCCCCCAATGAAAAACACGCTACAGTGTTAGGGGTTGAGCAGCTCCCCCAGATTTGCCACTATATTTCTGTGTTTTTGTCTTGTTTTATATGTAGTGTATGTGCCTTTACCTGGCATTTAAACACTCTCCTTTGCACCTGGTAGCCTCCATCACATGGTCTGATGTGGGTGTGGCTTACAGTCTGGCTTTGTTCACATTGCACTAGTTGTCCTGCTAGGCGGTTGTGTGGAAGCTTGGCTGTGAGCTGGATTACATCACCTTCAGACCTTGTTCACACCATAGGTAGCGTAGTGGTAGGACCCCTTGCCATGCTGAGAGCCGTGACGTGGTGCATGTGGGCTCCGATATCTTCCTGACAGGAATATATTGGCGAAAGTCTCAGCTTTTAATATCTGCATTTATGACTAGCCAGTATAGTCAGTGGCATATCCGTGTGGTGCATTTCTTCTGTGATTTATGATTATATTTTCATCCGCACAATGCTCCGTTTTGTGTAGGATGCCTTTGTGGTGCATGTGGACCGCGCCGACATCCTCCACCGTATGCAAAATATTTTTTGCTGGGGATAGTCATTTGCTGTGGTCCACATGCGGTGGGACTGCTCCCCCAATGAAAAACACGCTACAGTGTTAGGGGTTGAGCAGCTCCCCCAGATTTGCCACTATATTTCTGTGTTTTTGTCTTGTTTTATATGTAGTGTATGTGCCTTTACCTGGCATTTAAACACTCTCCTGTGCACCTGGTAGCCTCCATCACATGGTCTGATATGGGTGTGGCTTACAGTCTGGCTTTGTTCACATTGCACTAGTTGTCCTGCTAGGCGGTTGTGTGGAAGCTTGGCTGTGAGCTGGATTACATCACCTTCAGACCTTGTTCACACCATAGGTAGCGTAGTGGTAGGACCCCTTGCCATGCTGAGAGCCGTGACGTGGTGCATGTGGGCTCCGATATCTTCCTGACAGGAATATATTGGCGAAAGTCTCAGCTTTTAATATCTGCATTTATGACTAGCCAGTATAGTCAGTGGCATATCCGTTTGGTGCATTTCTTCTGTGATTTATGATTATATTTTCATCCGCACAATGCTCCGTTTTGTGTAGGATGCCTTTGTGGTGCATGTGGACCGCGCCGACATCCTCCACCGTATGCAAAATATTTTTTGCTGGGGATAGTCGTTTGCTGCGGTCCACATGCGGTGGGACTGCTCCCCCAATGAAAAACACGCTACAGTGTTAGGGGTTGAGCAGCTCCCCCAGATTTGCCACTATATTTCTGTGTTTTTGTCTTGTTTTATATGTAGTGTATGTGCCTTTACCTGGCATTTAAACACTCTCCTTTGCACCTGGTAGCCTCCATCACATGGTCTGATGTGGGTGTGGCTTACAGTCTGGCTTTGTTCACATTGCACTAGTTGTCCTGCTAGGCGGTTGTGTGGAAGCTTGGCTGTGAGCTGGATTACATCACCTTCAGACCTTTTTCACACCATAGGTAGCGTAGTGGTAGGACCCCTTGCCATGCTGAGAGCCGTGACGTGGTGCATGTGGGCTCCGATATCTTCCTGACAGGAATATATTGGCGAAAGTCTCAGCTTTTAATATCTGCATTTATGACTAGCCAGTATAGTCAGTGGCATATCCGTTTGGTGCATTTCTTCTGTGATTTATGATTATATTTTCATCCGCACAATGCTCCGTTTTGTGTAGGATGCCTTTGTGGTGCATGTGGACCGCGCCGACATCCTCCACCGTATGCAAAATATTTTTTGCTGGGGATAGTCGTTTGCTGCGGTCCACATGCGGTGGGACTGCTCCCCCAATGAAAAACACGCTACAGTGTTAGGGGTTGAGCAGCTCCCCCAGATTTGCCACTATATTTCTGTGTTTTTGTCTGGTATAGAGAGGGGCTCACCATATTTGCTAAAGTAACAGCACGTCGGGCAACACATCTAACACCGCTTTTTACAACGTCAAGTATTTTTCAGTGAAGCTGGACCATCTTTCTTTCTTTTGGGATCCGTTGTCCCAAGGTTCAGGGCGAGGTCCGGGCTCCTGGCTTCCTGTGGAAGAGTGCGGCATTTTCCAGTGTTGCTTTACAGTCTGTTTTAACCAGGTCAGTGCTCCCAAGGAGATTTACTAGGCGAACTATATCCCTCTATGTGCAGCAGAATTTTATAATACCAACTAAGCTAAAATGCAGCATTCTTCACTTAAAGCAATTGACGATTGCCAAGACAGATTGCTTAAAATAAATACTATATTTGATATGGATAACAAAGATATGCAGGATACTCTGAATTTGAGGATCCAAATGTCATCCTTGGAAAAATTGCTTACCAAGGAGATGAGAACCTGGTGGGATCTAACCAGCCTAACAAAGTATCTGGACAAACAGATGATACCGCGTGGCTTGCGCCTACGGAAAAAACCTACTACCATCTACTCTGATGACTTCACCAGCAAGTGGCAACTTATTTTATCTGACTGTTCATTTAAACTTATGGAACTTATTATTTCTCATGAGGAACAATCACTATCCACCTTGCGTGAGGAAATCAAGGTTACACAGGAATTGATAACCCCTCTGGCTAATACTGAGACATTCATAGAATTGGATCAGAAACTCCAACATAGTTTAAATACAATGGAGGACAGTTTAATTCACATTAAAGGGACACTGACAGGGCCAATAAGCATATTGAGGTATATATATGGCACTACAGGTCTTGTAATGGGTATTACAATCATATAAGTATCCCCCCTGTCCACATTATACATACAGTAAACTTTAAGTTTTATAACTTGCTCCAACGGTCTTCAATCTGCCCAAGGGGCGGCGTTTCACCTCTCTTGCGCCCAGCCAGCCTCCCCCAACTGCCGCTTTGAAGCGCCGCCCAGCTCATGAATATTCAGTTTGCTGGGCGGCTTCTGCGGTCCCCGCTCTGAAGCGCTGCGCTGAACAGTGCCCTGCGCATGCGCCGGATCTTGTGAAGTCAGGGACAGTAAGCGCCGCCCAGCGAAGTGAATATTGATGAGCTGGGCGGCGCTTACTGTACCGGACTTCACAAGATCCGACGTATGCGCCGGACCAAAAACAATTTGATTATATTTTTGTCTCTTATCCAGTGGTCCCCATCTTCCATTCCCTCCCCAAGATACATAAAGAGGGATTCCCTCCCCCCATGCGCCCTATAGTTTTGGGTATTGGGTCTTTTTTGGAAAATTTGTCGTCCTGGGTGGACAGCATGTTGCAGCCACTAGTACAATGTATTCCTGTTTTTTTGCAGGATACTACCTCGGTCTTGCAGGCATTTCATTTCTTCCAGTGGTCCTCTGATTTTTTGGGGGGATTTCGGCTGATTTTGCTTCCCTGTACACGGCTATCCCCCAGGATCTTGCTATTATCTCTTTGGGTTGGTTTTTCGAGTTTGTATTCTAATTTCTCATTACCCTTTAGAGATTTCCTCTGCAAAGTTGTATTATTTCTTATGCAACACAACTATTTTATGTTCCATGGGAGATTTTTTCTCCAATGCAGAGGAGTCTCTATGGGGGCCCGTTTCTCACCATCGCTTGCAAACATTTATATGGCATGGTGGGAACATCATTTTCTTTTCTCCGATTCCAACCCATGGAGTGGATCCGTCCGGTGGTATGGTCGCTACATTGATGACCTGCTCTTGGTTTGGTCGGGCGATGTGGCGGCCGTACCATCATTCGGATCCTTCCTCAATGCTAACAATTGTAATTTACGTTTTTCTTTAAACTCTCATAAGACTCTAATATCCTTTTTGGATTTGTGTTTAGTGGGGGTCGTGGGGGATGGCCGTGTACACAGTCGTACGCACAGAAAGGAAACCGCAGGAAATACCATCCTACATGCAGGATCCTGTCATCCTGCACACACTGTCTATAATATCCCTAGGGGCGAATACATTCACGCTTTGCGCAATTGTTCCTCTAGTGAAACTTGCATTGAAGAAATGAATACTGTCACCACTCGTCTCCTAGCCAGGAATTATCCCAGCAGACTTTTAAACCGATCAAAGAATATGGTTTCTACCATGTCTCGGGATAATTTAATCTTTCCCAACAAAATGCCCAGGCCTGGTCATAAAGAGAAGCAAGTTACTTTCTCCACAAGTTATAGTTGTGAATATTCACAAATATGTAACATCGTCAAAAGACATCTTCATCTTCTCAAATATGACCAAGCGTGGGGTGACGTTGTAAAAAGCGGTGTTAGATGTGTTGCCCGACGTGCTGTTACTTTAGCAAATATGGTGAGTAGTGTTGAGTGCGAATATTCGAATATCGAATTTTTTTCGCGAATATCGGCACTTCGCTAATCAGCGAATATTTAGAATATAGCGATATAAATTCGATATTTCGAATATTTGTTTTTTTTTTTTGTTATATTTTTTTCTTTCCCACTTCCCTAAAGTTGTTCTTACCTGTCCTTTGGATTCCTGGCTTCCTAGCTGCTCCAGTCAGTGCCCGTTGCCGCTTCTGCCGACTTCCATGCTCATGGAGCGTCCCCATCACCATGGGAACATCTCCATATACTAGAATGTACTGTCGGATTTGAGAATTACGTTGAAATCGCAATTCGATTATTTCAAGTTATAATAATCGAATTTTGATTTTAACTTAAAGGCTACTCTCCTATTGAAATAGCAATGCGAATAATTCAAGTTATAAAAGTCGAATTTCGATTTTAACTTAGCAGCACTGCTATATTCTATATTAGGCTAGAATTAACAAATATGGAATATAGCAGTGCTAAGTTAAAATCGAAGTTCGATTTTTATAACTTGAATTAATCGCATTGCTATTTCAATAGGAGAGTAGCCTTTAAGTTACAATCGCAATACGTGATTATTTAAATCGCATATTAATCGCGATAACAAGAATAATGACGAATATTCGATTTTGACGAATATAAAACGAATATTCTATTGAATATTCGCGAATTTCGTCGAAATCGAATATGGCACCTGCCGCTCATCACTAATGGTGAGCCCCTCTCTATACCAGGACAAACCTGGTTCCCAGCCTACTTGGCTGAGAAACATAGCTAATTTTAAATGTGGGCATAAAAGATGTACATGTTGCTCATATATGAGGATGGGCTCGCATATTGTGTCTACAAGTAACCACACCACTCATAATATTCAGCAATACATCAATTGCAACACCACATATGTGGTATATTGCATAACATGCTCTCTGTGTAATTTACAGTACGTCGGGTGCACATCCAACTGTTTGAAAATTCGAATTTTCCGTCACATCTCTGATGTACCTCATGCTAAAATAAAAAATGTTTCTGCTGCTAGCTTGCATTTTGCTGCGGTTCATGATGGTAATACAGACAGCATGTCAGTACAAGGAGTGGAAAGGGTTAACAGACCAAACAGAGGCGGTGATCACAAGAAAAAGTTGCTCAATCGTGAGTGCTTTTGCATTGTATGTTGGTTTTTATCTGCATGGGATTGAATAAAGCCTCAAGTATTTTTCAGTGAAGCTGGACCATCTATCTTTCTTTCTTTCTTTTGGGATCGTTGTGCGCCCAAGGTTCAGGGCGAGGTCCGGGCTCCTGGCTTCCTGTGGAAGAGCGCTGCATTTTCCAGTGTTGCTTTACAGACATCTGAGAAGCTCTGACAGATGCCTTTCAGAACTTCCTCCTTGAGCTTTCTTTGTTTTGGCTTTCAGTTCCTCATCTTGTTAGCCTCTCTCAGCTGTCATGTAGTTGGACTGATTGCATTCCTTTAAATTCCTCCCCATAATGCATTAGTGTGCGGTTTATACAACTTCTTGGAGTGTGTGTGCATGCTGATCCTATTTCCCAGTCTTCTACAAGATAAGTGTTGTACATTCATTTGTGATTTTCTGTTTGCTGGATCCCAGGTGACCCTGACTCCCTCCGTGTCTAGTGTAGGGAGCCGGTGGTCGTGTCCCCTCACTATAGTAGGGCGTTCAGGTGTTGTATAGTCGAGCTACGATGATATGCGATCATCTACCATTGGGGTGTTCGCATAGGCTGAGCAGTCAGGGAGAGTGCCAGGTCTTATGCAGGGGTCTCCCTTTTATTCCTTAGTTTTGGATCCAGTGAGTCATATATTCATTTTGCATTGTCTTGTTTCCTGTACACCATCCGTGACATTATAAACCGCCAAAACCGTCTCAAGCATGGATCCGGTTTCACTTTTGACTGAACGCTTCCAGGGTCTTTCATTGAAGGTAGCTGATCTCTGTAAGACTCTTTCTCAGTTTCTAGTGACCAGTTCAGCTTGCGTTCATGGAGTTTGTTCTGAGCCTAAGATCTCGCTCCCGGATACGTTCTCCGGGGGTAGTGAGAATTTTGTGCGTTTCAGAGAGGCTTGCAAACTCCATTTTCGCCTTCTTCCCCATTCCTCTGGTGATGAGGAACGGAGGGTGGGGATCATTATATCGCTGCTCAGGGGTAGCGCTCAGTCGTGGGCCCTTTCGCTGCCGGTGGGGGCACGGCCCCTCCGTTCAGTGGATGAATTATTTTTAGCCCTGGGTCAGATATATGATGATCCGGATCGTGTTGCTTTGGCTGAGTCTAGACTACGTCTGTTATGCCAGGGTAAACAATCCGCAGAGATATACTGCTCAGAATTTCGGAGATGGGCAGCTGATACTGGCTGGAATGATGCTGCACTCCGAAGTCAATTTTGCCATGGTCTTTCTGAGGGATTGAAAGATGCATTTGCTTTTCATGAGGCCTATCTCCTTGGACTCTATGTCTCAGGCCGTTCGTATTGACAGGCGTTCTAGAGAGAGAGGAGAGATCTCTCCTTCCTGTCATACTCAGTCCCAGGACAGTGCAGCGGTCTCATTCTGTGCGCAGGGGTCTCAGTCGCTGTCAGCCCCTTCTGAGCAGGAGCCCATGCAGCTGGGGTTGATTGCCTCTGACAATAGAAGATTCAGCCCGCATGGGAAGGTTTGTTTTTGTTGTGGAGGTATAAATCATTTGGCAAATGTTTGTCCCTCTAGGAGATTCAGGCAATTTTCTGGGAATAATAAAGAAACAAAAAGGAAAAAATCTTTTAAAAATGTTCCATCTGTTACTATTGGCAGGGTTGAGGCGGAAATTGGAGGTTTTCTGTTTGCTTGTAGTTCCCGTTTTGTCCTGCCTGCCAGGGTGGCGCTAGAGAGCAAGAACATTTTGTGTGAGATTTTTGTAGATAGTGGAGCAGCTGTCAATCTCATTGATAATCATTTTGCGATAACTCATGGTTTCCAGGTATGCACTTTGGGAAAGGATATTCCTGTTTTTGCTATTGATTCTGCTCCACTTTCTCAGAAATAATTAAAGGGCATAGTTCACAATATTCTTTTAATTGTGAGTGATGCTCATGTTAAGGATGTGTCATGTTTCGTCCTTAGCGGATTACCTACTCCTCTTGTGTTGGGGCTACACTGGCTCACAAAACATAACCCCACCATTGATTGGCAAGCGAGGCAAATAAATGGTTGGAGTGACTTTTGCAGAGAGAATTGCCTCACAACATCTGTTTCTGAGGTTTCTACTAAGACTGTACCACCTTTTCTCTCTGAATTTTTGGATGCTTCTCTGAGAGTGGAGTTCAGGATTTGCCCCCGCACAGGGAGTACGATTGCCCTATTAATCTCATCACAGGCGCCAAGCTGCCTAAATCTCATTTATACAATCTTTCCCAACCTGAAAGGGTCGCTATGCGTGCTTATATCTCTGAGAGTCTGAGAAAAGGACACATACGACCCTCGAAGTCACCTGTTGCCGCTGGTTTTTTCTTTGTTAAGAAAAAAGATGGTTCTTTAAGACCTTGTCTGGATTTCAGGGAGCTGAACAGTATCACTATTCGTGACCCTTATCCGCTTCCTTTGATCCCAGACCTGTTTAACCAGATTGTTGGGGCTAAAGTATTTTCCAAATTAGATCTAAGAGGGGTATACAACCTGGTCAGGGTCAGAGAAGGAGACGAATGGAAGACGGCCTTCAATACCCCTGAGGGCCATTTTGAGAATTTGGTTATGCCTTTTGGTTTGATGAATGCCCCAGCCGTTTTTCAGCATTTCGTGAACAGCATTTTTTATCATTTAATGGGAAAATTTGTATTAGTGTATTTGGATGACATTTTGATTTTTTCTCCTGATTTCAAAACTTATAAGGAACACATACGTCAGGTCTTGCTCATCCTGCGGGAGAATAAATTATACGCGAAACTGGAAAAATGTGTGTTTGCGGTTCCAGAAATTCAATTTCTGGGGTTTCTTCTCTCCGCTTCTGGTTTTCGCATGGACCCCGAGAAGGTCTGCGCTGTGCTTGAGTGGGAGCTTCCTGAGAATCAGAAGGCGCTGATGCGTTTTTTGGGCTTTGCCAATTATTACAGGAAGTTTATTTTGAATTATTCCTCTATTGTTAAACCACTCACTGATATGACCAGAAAGGGGGTAGATTTTTCTTCCTGGTCGGTAGAGGCGCGTAAGACATTTTCTAATATCAAGGAGAGTTTTGCTTCCGCTCCCATCTTGGTACAACCTGATATTTCTCTACCCTTCATCGTTGAGGTTGATGCTTCTGAGGTGGGTGTGAGTGCGGTCTTGTCTCAGGGTTCCTCTCCTGCCAAATGGCGACCGTGTGCCTTTTTCTCGAAGAAACTCTCCTCAGCAGAGAGAAATTACGATGTGGGAGATAGGGAATTGTTGGCCATCAAGTTGGCTTTTGAGGAATGGCGCCAGTGGCTAGAGGGAGCCAGTCACCCTATTACCGTGTTTACTGACCATAAAAATCTGGCCTACTTGGAGTCAGCCAAGCGTCTGAACCCGAGACAGGCCAGATGGTCTTTGTTCTTTTCAAGGTTTAATTTTGTTGTCACGTTCTGCCCTGGGGTTAAGAATGTGAAGGCAAATGCCCTGTCACGTTGTTTTCCGGGAGGTGGGAATTTTGAAGACCCGGGTCCCATTTTTGCTGAAGGTGTGGTGGTCTCTGCTCTTTTTCCTGAATTAGAGGCAGAGGTGCAGGCAGCCCAGTAAGAGGCTCCTGATCTTTGTCCTCCTGGGAGGTTGTTTGTGCCTCTCGCTTTAAGACACAAGATTTTTAAGGAACACCACGATACGGTCCTTGCTGGGCACCCGGGGGCAAGAGCCACAGTGGATCTCATCACTCAGAGATTCTGGTGGCCTGCGCTTCGTAAGTCGGTTGAGGGTTTTGTGGCAGCCTGCGAGACTTGCGCTTGTACCAAAGTCCCTCATTCACGGCCATCAGGTCCTCTCCTTCCCTTACCCATTCCTTCCCGTCCTTGGACACATCTGTCCATGACTTCATAACGGACCTGCCTCGTTCCTCGGGGAAGACTGTGGACCGTTTTAGCAAAATGGTGCATTTCATCCCTTTTCCTGGTTTGCCCAATGCTAAGACGCTGGCGCAGGCATTTATTGATCACATTGTCAAATTGCACGGTATTCCTTCAGACATAGTCTCTGATAGGGGCACGCAGTTTGTTTCCAGATTCTGGAAGGCTTTCTGTTCTCGCTTGGGGGTTCGGTTGTCATTCTCTTCTGCTTTCAACTCGCAGTCGAATGGCCAGACAGAGCGCGTCAATCAGAATCTGGAGACATATCTGCGCTGTTTTGTGGCGGAGAATCAGGAGGATTGGTGTTCTTTTTTGTCCCTTGCTAAATTTGCTTTAACCACCTCCCGACCGCCTAACGTGCCGATGCGTCCGGGAGGTGGTTGATTTACTTCTCCTGGACGCATCGGCGCGTCATCTCGCGAGACGCGAGATTTCGTCACAGCCGGCCCGCGCATGTGCATCGCGGGCCGGCATTTCGTCGCCAAGTATTTCGTCAGCAACCTGCCGGCTAATGATCGTGGAGATCATATTAGTAAATATGATGGGGTTATATGGCTGCTGTGCTCCTCTGCTCCTTCTTTTGGTCGGTTGGTTCCAGCAGAGAAGCAGAGGAGCACACATCACTGTGAGTACCCACCAACACCACACTTAGCCCCCAGATCACCTCCCAGCACCCAATTAACCCTTTGATCACCCCTTCTTGCCCCTGTCAATCACTAGTGAAAAGGAAAAAAGTGATCAGTGCAAACTGTCACATTTTTTTTTTCACTGGTATTGACCGTTAGGTTTTAGGTATAGTTTAGGCCCCTTGGTTAGGTAGTTTAGGGATCAGTTAGCGCCCAGCCCACCGCACCGCAGTCCATTATTCGCTGATTAGCGTATCGCTAATCAGCATTTGTACTTTTATAGTATCTGGAAGTGATCAAAACTGATCACGGTCAGATCTATAATTGTATTAGTGTCACTTTAGTTCTCCCTCCACCCAAAACGCAGTGTTTGCCCGATCAGGCCTGATCGTTCGCCCACACCCGCCCCACCGCAGTGACCAAAAAATTATTATTTTTTTGATCGCTGCACATTCACTTTACACGCACTGCGGCGATAAAAAAATCTGTTTTGATATTTTTTATCAACCGCAGCGGCCTCCAGTACTTCGCTAGCCTCCCATTTGTAAGACAGGCTTGCTTTTTTTTTTCTTGGGTAGTCTCAGGGAATACCCCTAAATTTAGTTGCCCACATGTCAAACAGGAGGTATTCTTCTGAAGAGGCCTACAGGCTTCTGACCCAGTCGGAAGAGGAATGGGAACCCTCATCTGATGAATCTAGCGGGTCAGAATACGAACCTGTAGAAAGCAAGCAGTGGCTCTCTGACCCAAAGTTCGGACGAGGAGGCTGAGGTCCCTGATAGCACCAGGCGTACCCGGCCCCGTGTCGCTAGACCGCAGGTTGCGCAGGATCCGCTTCAAGAGCAGCAGAGTGGGGCTGGTGCTGTCGGATTACGTGGTGAGGCATACACCAGCAGCCCAGCCCTTCCTGGACCTAGTACCAGCACTGCCGTAGAACATGGTGAAGTAGCGAGCACCAGAAGGGCAGTTGAAGCTGGTACGGTGGCGCGTGCAGTAGTGACCCCGTCGCAGCCACCGCAAAGACGTGCCCGTAGAGCCCCTAGAATCCCAGAGGTGCTGGCAAACCCTGATTGGCAGTCCCCAACTTCAGCCGCACCTGTAGTTCCCCCTTTCACCGCCCAGTCTGGAGTTCGTGTTGAGACAGCTCAGATCGGTTCGGCCCTGGGATTTTTTGAGCTCTTCTTGACTGCAGAGCTCTTAGATTTAGTTGTGGCAGAGACAAACCGGTATGCCACACAATTTATAACCGCTAATCCGGGAAGCTTTTATGCCCAGCCTTTCCGTGGAAACCAGTCCAAGTTTCCGAAATTAAAACTTTTTTGGGCCTCCTCCTCAACATGGGTCTAACTAAAAAGCATGAATTGCGGTCATATTGGTCCACAAACCCAATTCATCACATGCCCATGTTCTCTGCTGCTATGTCCAGGACACGATTTGAGACCATCCTGCGTTTCCTGCGCTTTAGTGATAACAGCACCTCCCGTCCCAGAGGCCACCCTGCTTTTGACCAGCTCCACAAAATTCGGCCCCTCATAGACCATTTCAACCTGAAATTTGCAGATATGTATACCCCAGAGCAAAACATCTGCGTAGACGAGTCCCTTATACATTTTACCGGGCGCCTTGGCTTCAAACAATACATCCCAAGCAATCGCGCCCGGTATGGGGTCAAATTGTATAAGCTCTGTGAAAGGGCCACAGGCTATACACACAAATTTCGTGTCTATGAGGGAAAAGATCAGACCCTGGAGCCGGTCGGTTGCCCTGACTACCTTGGGAGCAGTGGGAAGATAGTCTGGGATTTGGTGTCACCCTTATTCGGCAAGGGGTACCATCTTTATGTGGACAATTTCTACACAAGTGTGGCCCTCTTTAGGCATTTGTTTCTAGAACGGATTGGCGCCTGTGGTACCGCGCGAACTAGTCGCGCGGGCTTCCCCCAACGGCTCGTTAGCACCCGTCTTGCAAGGGGGCAGAGGGCCGCACTGTGTAACGAAGAACTGCTCGCGGTGAAATGAAGAGACAAGCGTGACGTTTACATGCTCTCCTCCATTCACGCAGACACGACAATACAAATTGAGTGAGCAACCCGTGTCATTGAAAAGCCCCTCTCAGTCCACGACTATAACCTTCACATGGGAGGGGTGGACTTCAATGACCAGATGTTGTCTCCGTATTTAGTTTCCCGCAGAACCAGGCGCTGGTATAAGAAGGTGTCTGTTTATTTAATTCAATTGGCTCTGTATAATAGTTTTGTTCTCTACAGTAAGGCTGGGAGAACTGGATCCTTCCTCAAATTTCAGGAAGAGATCATCGAGAACCTCCTGTATCCAGGAGGTTCCGTGGCCCCATCCACCAGTGTAGTTAGCAGTCTACACGAGCGACATTTCCCCAATGTTGTTGCTGGTACCTCAACCCAGCCGTCACCCCGAAAAAGATGTTGTGTCTGTAGCAGGAGTGGAATAAGGCGTGACACCCGCTATTTCTGTCCTGACTGTCCTGACCACCATGCCCTATGCTTAGGGGAGTGTTTCCGGAAGTACCACACACAGGTACACCTAGCATAGGGATCATCTCACCAGGACAGGCACACAGGGCTATTAGGGCCCATTCACTCACACAGCTGCTGCAAACGTCTCCTTTCACCTGGGACAAAGTGCATAACGCACTTCGCCACATCTTTGGGCGATTTTTGCTTTGCAAATTGACCCATGGGGAAACAGAGGTTTGTTCTATAAAGGTAAAAAAAAAAAAAAAAAAAACACCAGTAAGCAAACACGTTAATGTTTAGTTCAAAAAGTTTAAGTTTACATGTTCTGTTCCAAAGTTAATAAAATTATTGCGTTGCGGCCTGGTTTTTTCTTTTTTTTTTTTTTTCTTTTTTTACCTTCCAGGTGGACCAACCGATCGAATAGCTGCAGCACTGATGTGCATTCTGACAGAAGCATTGCGCTGCTGTCAGATTACACGCAAGTCGGTGTATGCGGCGCTGCAAGACGAGATTTTCTCCTCTGCAGTAACAGATACGTTTGCCGAGGCATACGAGCTGAGGAGGAGGCGGCGTTCCTATGCTTTGGCAAACACTTTGCATGTAAAAAAAAATAAAAAAATCCCGGCAATGATTTATTCATCCACATCGATTGATGTGAATGGAGAAATCTGGTTTGCCAGGGCATACGAGCTAAGTGGGTATGGATGTTGGGCGGAGCTCCTATGTCCTGGCAGACGCCTTTCCCCTCCTTTTTTTTTTTGGCAGAGATTTTTTCATCCACATTGATCGATGCGAATGAAGAAATCTGTGCCGTTCATTTTTTTCTTTCAGCCCAGAGGCTGAATGGAAAAAAAAAATCTCATTACCTGTATGCTCAATATAAGGAGAATAGCAGAAACTCCTAATGCTGGCCATACATGTAATGATTGCGGAGACCCTCAAATGCCAGGGCAGTACAAACACCCCACAACTGACCCCATTTTGGAAAGAAGACACCTAAAGGTATTCGCTGAGGGGCATATTGAGTCCATGAAAGATTTAAATTTTTGTCCTAAGTTAGCGGAAAGTGAGACTTTGTGAGAAAAAAAAATAAAAAATCAATTTCCGCTAACTTATGCCAAAAAAATACATTTCTATGCCCCTCATTGAATACCTTGGGGTGTCTTCTTTCCAAAGTGGGGTCACATTTGGGGTATTTATACTGCCCTGGCTTTTTAGGGGCCCTAAAGCGTGAGAATAAGTCTGGGATCCAAATGTCTAAAAATGCCCTCCTAAAAGGAATTTGGGCACTTTTGCAGCCTAGATGCGCAAAAGTGTTTACACATCTGGTATCGCCGTACTCAGGACAAGCTGGGGAATGTGTTTTGGGGTGTCATTTTACATATACCCATGCTGGGTGAGATTAATATCTTGGTCAAATGCCAACTTTGTATAAAAAAAATGGAAAAGTTGTCTTTTGCCAAGATATTTCTCTCACCTAGCATGGGTATACAGTCATGTGAAAAAATTAGGACACCCTTTGAAAGCATGTGGTTTTTTGTAGCATTTTTAATAAAAGGTTATTTCATCTCCGTTTCAACAATACAGAGAGATTAAAGTAATCCAACTAAACAAAGAAAACTGAAGAAAAGTCTTTTCAAGATCTTCTGTAAATGTCATTCTACAAAAATGCCTATTCTAACTGAGGAAAAAGATAGGACACCCTTGCCCCTAATAGCGAGTGTTACCTCCTTTGGCTGAAATAACTGCAGTGAGACGGTTCTTGTAGCCATCTACCAGTTTTCGACATCGGTCTGAGGAAATTTTACCCCACTCCTCAATGCAGAACTTTTTCAGCTGTGAGATGTTTGAGGGGTTTCTTGCACGTACAGCCCTTTTCAAGTCACCCCACAGCATCTCAATGGGATTCAAATCTGGACTTTGACTTGGCCATTCCAGGACTCTCCATTTCTTCTTTTTCAGCCAATCTTTGGTTGATTTACTAGTATGTTTTGGGTCATTGTCATGTTGCATGGTCCAGTTCCGCTTCAGCTTTAATTTTCTAACTGATGGTCTCACATGTTCTTCAAGCACCTTCTGATACACAGTAGAATTCATTGTGGATTCTATGATGGTGAGCTGACCAGGTCCTTCTGCAGCAAAGCAGCCCCAAACCATGACACTTCCACCTCCATGCTTCACAGTTGGTATGAGGTTCTTTTCTTGGAATGCTGTGTTTGGTTTACGCCAAACATGTCCTCTGCTGTTGTGTCCAAATAATTCAATTTTGGACTCATCTGTCCAAAGAACATTATTCCAGAAGTCCTGGTCTTTGTCAACTTTATCTCTGGCAAATGTCAGTCTGGCCTTGATGTTTCTCTTGGAAAGCAAAGGTTTCCTCCTTGCACACCTCCCATGCAAGTTAAACTTGTACAGTCTCTTTCTGATTGTAGAGGCATGTACTTCTACATCAACAGTAGCCAGAGCCTGCTGTAGTTCTCGAGATGACACTTTAGGGTTTTTGGAGACCTCTTTTAGCATCTTGCGGTCTGCTCTTGGGGTGAACTTGCTGGGGCGACCAGTCCTGGGCATGTTGGCAGTTGTTTTGAAAGCCCTCCACTTGTAGACTATCTTCCGGACAGTGGAATGGCTGATTTCAAAATCTTTTGAGATCTTTTTAAATCCCTTCCCAGACTCATAGGCTGCTACAATCTTTTTTCTGAAGTCCTCTGACAGCTCTTTTGCTCTCACCATGGTGCTCACTCTCACTTCAACAGTCAGGAGCACACCAAACTAAATGTCTGAGGTTTAAATAGGGCAAGCCTCATTCAACATGCAGAGTAACGATCTACTAATTATGTGCACCTGGTGTGATATACCTGTGTGAGATCTGAGCCAATTTAAGAGGGAATACATGTGAGGGTGTCCTATCTTTTTCCTCAGTTAGAATAGGCATTTTTGTAGAATTACATTTACAGAAGATCTTGAAAAGACTTTTCTTCAGTTTTCTTTGTTTAGTTGGATTACTTTAATCTCTCTGTATTGTTGAAACGGAGATGAAATAACCTTTTATTAAAAATGTTACAAAAAACCACATGCTTTCAAAGGGTGTCCTAATTTTTTCACATGACTGTATGTGAAATGACACCCCAAAACACATTGCCCAACTTCTCCTGAGTACGGCGATACCAGATGTGTGACACTGTTTTGCAGCCAAGGTGGGCAAAGGGGCACATATTCCAAAGTGCACCTTTCGGATTTCGCTGGTCATTTTTTACACATTTTGATTGCAAAGTACTTCTCACACATATGGGCCCCTAAATTGCCAGGGCAGTATAACTACCCCACAAGTGACCCCATTTTGGAAAGAAGACACCCCAAGGTATTCCGTGAGGGGCATGCCAAGTTCCTAGAATTTTTAATTTTTTGTTGCAAGTTAGTGGAATATGAGACATTGTAAGGAAAAAAATAAAAATAAAAAAAATCATCATTTTCCGCTAACTTGTGACAAAAAATAAAAAATTCTAGGAACTCGCCATGCCCCTCACGGAATACCTTGGGGTGTCTTCTTTCCAAAATGGGGTCACTTGTGGGGTAGTTATACTGCCCTGGCAATTTAGGGGCCCAAATGTGTGAGAAGAACTTTGCAATCAAAATGTGTAGAAAATGGCCTGCAAAATCCGAAAGGTGCTCTTTGGAATATGTGCCCCTTTGCCCACCTTGGCTGCAAAAAAGTGTCACACATCTGGTATCGCCGTACTCAGGAGAAGTTGGGGAATGTGTTTTGGGGTGTCATTTTACATTTTACATATACCCATGCTGGGTGAGAAAAATATCTTGGTCAAATGCCAACTCTGTATAAAAAATGGGAAAAGTTGTCTTTTGCCAAGATATTTCTCTCACCCAGCATGGGTATATGTAAAATGACACCCCAAAACACATCCCCCAACTTCTCCTGAGTACGGCGATACCAGATGTGTCACACTTTTTTGCAGCCTAGGTGGGCAAAGGGACCCACATTCCAAAGTGCACCTTTCGGATTTCACCGGTCATTTTTTACAGATTTTGATTGCAAAGTACTTCTCACACATATGGGCCCCTAAATTGCCAGGGCAGTATAACTACGCCACAAGTGACCCCATTTTGCAAAGAAGACACCCCAAGGTATTCTGTGAGGGGCATGGTGAGTTCCTAGAATTTGTTATTTTTTGTCGCAAGTTAGTGGAATATGAGACTTTGTAAGAAAAAAATAAAATAAAAAAATAATTATCATTTTCTGCTAACTTGTGACAACAAATTGAAAGTTCTATGAACTCACTATGCCCATCAGCGAATACCTTAGGGTGTCTACTTTCCGAAATGGGGTCATCTATGGGGTTTTTCTACTGTTTGGGCATTGTAGAACCTCAGGAATCATCACAGGTGCTCAGAAAGTCAGAGCTGTTTCAAAAAGCGGAAATTCACATTTTTGTACCATAGTGTGTAAACGCTATAACTTTTACCCAAACCATTTTTTTTTGCCCAAACATTTTTTTTTAATCAAAGACATGTAGAACAATAAATTTGGCGAAAAATTTATATATGGATGTCGTTTTTTTTACAAAATTTTACAGCTGAAAGTGAAAAATGTCATTTTTTTGCAAAAAAATCATAAAATTTTAATTAATAACAAAAAAAGTAAAAATGTCAGCAGCAATAAAATACGACCAAATGAAAGCTTTATTAGTGAGAAGAAAAGGAGGTAAAATTCATTTGGGTGGTAAGTTGCATGACCGAGCGATAAACGGTGAAAGTAGTGAAGTGCTCTGGTCATGAAGGGGGTTTCAGCTAGCGTGGTTGAAGTAGTTAAATAACCGTCGTCAGGAGTCCTCTGATAAGTCACCATTTTTTGGTGCATATGGGTTTCATCTGCAGTTTGGGTCTTTCTCGGGAGAGGGGTCTTCTGGTTTAAATGATGAGGACAGATTCTCCTCGTCTTTGTCTTCTATTTGGCAAAAGATTCAGGATAATCTAAAGAGCATGAGTGAGAGATATAAACGTGTGGCAGATAAGAAACGTGTGCCTGGTCCGGACCTGAATGTTGGTGATCTGGTGTGGTTGTCTACCAAAAATATCAAATTGAAGGTTCCCTCCTGGAAGTTGGGTCCTAAGTTTATTGGGCCTTACAAAATCCTGTCTGTCATCAATCCTGTTGCCTACCGTCTTGATCTTCCTCAGACTTGGAAGATCCATAATGTTTTTCATAAGTCCTTATTAAAACCTTATGTTCAACCCATTGTACCCTCGCCTTTGCCTCCTCCTCCGATTATGGTTGATGGGAATCTTGAATTTCAGGTCTCTAGGATTGTGGATTCTCGTGTTGTCCGCGGTTCTCTCCAGTACCTCGTTCATTGGGAGGGTTATGGTCCTGAGGAGAGGATGTGGGTCCCAGTGACGGACATTAAGGCCACTCGTCTCATCAGGGCTTTCCATAGGTCTCATCCTGAGAAGGTGGGCTTTGAGTGTCCGGAGTCCACTCGTAGAGGGAGGGGTACTGTCACAACCAGACATCTGAGAAGCTCTGACAGATGCCTTTCAGAACCTCCTCCTTGAGCTTTCTTTGTTTTGGTTTTCAGTTCCGCATCTTGTTAGCCTCTCTCAGCTGTCATGCAGTTGGACTGATTTCATCCCTTTAAATTCCTCCCCATAATGCATTAGTGTGCGGTTTATACAACTTCCTGGAGTGTGTGTGCATGCTGATCCTATTTCACAGTCTTCTACAAGATAAGTGTTGTACATTCATTTGTGATTTTCCGTTTGCTGGATCCCAGGTGACCCTGACTCCCTCAGTGTCTAGTGTAGGGAGCCGGTGGTCGTGTCCCCTCACTATTGTAGGGTGTTCAGGTGTTATATAGTCGAGGTACGAGGATATGCGATCATCCACCATTGGGGTGTTCGCATAGGATGAGCAGTCAGGGAGAGTGCCAGGTCTTATGCAGGGGTCTCCCTTTTGTTCCTTAGTTTTGGATCCAGTGAGTCATATATTCATTTTGCATTGTCTTGTTTCCTGTACACCTTCCGTGACAGAGAGGGGGAGAAGAGAGTGACAAGGGAGGGGGGGGAGAAGAGAGTGACAAGAGAGGGGGGGGAGAAGAGAGTTACAAGGGAGGGAGGGGGAGAAGAGAGTGAAAAACGGGGGATGAGAGTGACAAGAAGGGGGAGAATAAGAGTGACAAGAAGGTGTAGAGAGTGACAAGGGGAGGGGTGAGAGAGAGTGACAAGTGAGGGGGGATGAGAATGACAAGGGGTGGATGAGAGTGACAAGGGAAGGGGGATGAGAATGACAAGGGGTGGATGAGAGTGACAAGGGAGGGGGGATAAGAAGAGAGTGACAAGGGAGGGAGGGGAGAGAGAAGAGAGTGACAAGGGAGGGAGGGGGGAGAAGAGAGTGACAAGGGAGGGAGGGGGGAGAAGAGAGTGACAAGGGAGGGAGGGGGGAGAAGAGAGTGACAAGGGAGGGAGGGGGGGTGAGAAGAGAGTGACAAGGGAGGGGGGGTGAGAAGAGAGTGACAAGGGAGGGAGGGGGAGAAGAGAGTGACAAGGGAGGGGGGGAATGAGAGTGACAAGGGAGGGGGGGAATGAGAGTGACAAGAAGGGTGAGAGAGTGACAAGGGGAGGGGTGAGAAAGAGAGTGACAAGGGAGGGAGGGGGAGAAGAGAGCGACAAGGCGGGGGGGGAGTGATTGACATTCATCACAATCCACCCCTTGCATACATACACAGAAACACTTAATGCATCACTTACACACAATGCATCTCTTACACACTCAATGCACCCCTTACAGACACACACACTGCATCCATTACATACACAGAAACACACCTTGCAGCCCATACACATACAAACACACGCATTCCGTACACACATTCAGAAACACAAAATACATGCCTTATACACAAACTTCTTTCTATCCCTTACATGAAAACACACTGCAATCCACTACACACACACACACTGCATCATCTACACACACTGGTATCCCTATACACTACATTCCATAAGCACACACATTAGATTATCTACAGCAACACATATTACATCCCCTACACACTTCACCCACTGTGAACAAACTCATGGGTGGAACATGTAGGTGGACTTATGGGTGGGCCTGGGGCCCAGACCTTGAGCTATGTAAAGGGCCCCAAAAAATGGAGCTGCTTCCTGTTCTCCCAGAACATTGATTTTTGGGACCACAGTTACAAACAGCCTCCAGAGAGCCTGTTCTACACAAGACCAGAGGAGCCAGACTGCAGCTAGAGCCCATTATCATCCTCATCTGGTTGTAAGGAGGCAAACTAGTATATTATTTGTGGCACTAATCTCTAATTCACCTCACATTAAAGGGACACTATAGTCCCCAGTACCACTGCAGCTTAATGTTCTGGATCCAGTGGACCATCACGCCAACGACACACTGGATGAGGTAGGACCAGATCTTATTAGGACTGGGTGAGTGTAGCCATGCATTGGGCTTAGGGCTCTTTAACACGAGCAGATGCCATGCGGGTGAACAAGAAATCGATGTTGTGCTGGACTGCTGGTATAATTACACAATGCTATGGGGCTGGTATGTAATTTTTTCCGGGGCTGGTATGTAATTTTTTCCAGGGCTGGTTTTCATACCCAGTCCGGCCCTGATGGACACGAACTATGGATTCCATCAATCATTGTATGCCAGGAAACTGTGTGCAGTGGGTGCTCTGGAGTCTCTGAATGACCTATGCCAAGTGAAGGTGGGAGACACTGCAGCAGAGGCTCTGCTGGACTCAGGGAGTCTGGTGACCCTGGTAAGGACTTCCCTGGTATGCTCCGCTAAGTACACCAGCCGTAAGGTCGGAGTCATGTGTATACATAGGGACTTAAAATACTACCCTACTGCTATGGTGTCTCTGTCCATGGTTTCCGACAGGTGGACCCACAAGGTGGCTGTCGCAACCACCCTTCACTATAAACTTATAATAGGGTGAGACTTCCTGGGCTTCCAGGCACTGTGGCCGGTTGCAAGAGTGACTGATACCCATGAGACAGGGGTACCCCTAGCAGAATGGCCCGGCTCAGGGGGGAGACCAGAACCCTGGGAACCTGAGTCTGAAGGGCCAGCGGTAGGGGTAACAGCCACTTCGGTGGAAGAGGGGGAGACAACCCCCTAAGTGTGATGGTGGGAGACATGGAGGACTTGCCACTGGGTCCTGAGCTGGTAGACCTCAATATGTCTGGGGATAATTTTGGTACTGCCCAGCACCGGGACCAAACCCTATCCCGAGCCTGGGAAAATGTATTAATAGTAGACGGTGAACCACAACAACCAGGGGCAGAGTCGGTGTTCCCCCATTTTGTGCTTCATCAGGATATGTTGTATCAGGTAAATCAGCTGCGAGGTGAATCCGTTGAACAGTTGGTGGTGCCCCAGGCTTATAGCAAACTTGTGTTAGAGTTAGCCCACCAGCATGTTCTTGACGGTCATCTGGGAATGCAGAGAATACAGGACCGGATACTACAACGGTTTTACTGGCCCAGTGTGTTTAAGGAGGTGGACGAGTTCTGTATTTCTTGCCCAACTTGCCAGGCAACTAGCCCCCAGCACCTTTTTTGCAGTCCCTTGATGCCTCTCCCAATCATCGAGGTACCGTTTGAGCGAATCGCTATGGACCTAGTGGGCCCAGTACCGAAGTACGCTAGAGGACATCAACATATCTCGCTTGTTCTTGATTATGCCACTCGGTACCCGGAGGTAGTGCCACTGTGACATATATCGGCGAGACTTATAGCTAAAGAGCTAATGAAAATGTTCTCCCAAGTGGGGTTACCTAAAGAGGTCCTGACTGACCAGGTGACCCCTTTTATGTCCAAGGTCATGAGGGAACTCTGTAGGTTACTGCGTATTAAACAGTTACGGATGTCTGTGTACCATCCACAAAAGCACGGACTGGTTGAAAGGTTTACCAAAACTCTAAAAACCATGTTAAAAAGGGTGGTGTCCAAAGATGGAAAGGATTGGGACCTTCTTCTGCCCTATCTTATGTTCGCAATGCGAGAGGTGCCACTGGACTCTACTGGGTTCTCACCCTTCAAATTGCTATTTGGCAGACATCCTCGTGGTTTGTTTGACGTATCCAAAGAGGCATGGGAACAACAACCCACTCTAAATAAAAGCGTCCTAGAATATGTTACCAAGATGCAACAGCGGATAGAGACCGTTTTGTATCTTGTCAGGGAGCATATGGAGGCCGCTCAGCGAGCCCAGAGTCGGATCTATAATCGGCAGGCCCGGGTCCGGATCTTTAACCCGGGTGATCGGGTTTTGGTTCTGATGCCAACCGTGGACAGTAAGTTCCTAGCCAGGTGGCAGGGGCCCTACGAGGTACATGAAAAAATTGGAGAGGCAAATTGCAAAGTACATCGTAGAAGGAGCTATGAGAATCATACATTGTCCCAACATTTTAAAACACATCACAATAAAGATCCCTCTGGATTAATCTATATAGCACCGGAGAAAATTCATAAATCTTGGAGAGGGGGTAACCATATATCAAGTATGTCCAGAGCAGAATCCCGCAAGATTTTTGAATTTGAGACTATCACTCTCGCTGGTTTAAATGCAGAACTAGAACTATTTGGATTCTTATAGGGAGGTGTGCCCCCCGGGGACAGTCTGTCGAGGTCTGGCTGTTTATCAGCACCTCGACGGCCTCTCCCCGTCGGGCCCCCCTCACCCCTTCACACATGCTTGGGACCAATATATACATTTAACCAGCAAGAGGAAGATATACACCATATCCTACATGTAAAGCCTTGAATTTTAAGAAATAATTTTATCGAATTATTTATCAATTTTTTTTATCAATTTTTAGGATCTTATCGATCGTTTTAATATCGATTATTTTATTTTATCTTATGATGTCGATTATCCATAATACTATACTCCTGATATAATGTACTCTTTTATTGCTGACCGGAATCTGCGAACTGATCTCATTATGATTTCATTATAATCTTACTGTTATAATCTTAATGTTGCTTCTATTGGTGAAGATTACCCTTATAAGCTTGACAAGATGCGAATTGGATCCATCACACAGTTTCATTTCCGCCTAAATACCCTAATGATCCCTCCCCTATAAAAAGGAAGGAAATCAGCAGTACTGTCCACCACTGATGAAGGTGCAAGAGTGCACGAAACGCGTTTGGTCTGATAAGAGACAGTACATGGACTTCGGATAAGTTGAAAAGGATCTCTTTATAAAGAAGAAAAACTACAGGTTAAAACCGACAAAAATAGGTTTCAAACTGCTGACGCAACTGTCCAGCCGACCGGAACAACAGGTCATCCTTTCCGGTCTCACAGCAACGTCACTTTCGGCACTACGTGGAACGCAGCAAAGACCCAGGAAGTCGGAACAGAGAGAGACGCCGAGGACCACTTGCGCACCAACGCCATCTAGGATCGGATCATCGCCAATACAGACATTCTCCCATAACAGCTCCCTGAGACCCAGATTTACGGGGTAAGACTCTTTTATCCTAAGTGACTGTTTTACCAGGATTTAAGCGGACTAACGTCAGTGCAAGTTTTGCACTTGTTTTTTTAATTCATATTTGTGCACATCTATAAGTTTTAAATAGGACCTCAATGCAGACTGATCACCTGCACAAGTAGGCCAATTATTTTTTATTCAGAGATATATATACAGTATGTTTACCTACCTATCATCTCAACCATCAGTTATATAGGGATATATATATACTGTATACCTACTGTGTGTGTATATATATATATATATATATATATATTAATATTTACCCAGCCATCTGAGTGCCCTCCATCTTGCGAATTTCTCTAAATTACAAAGTACACCAGCCGGGAAGGCGAAAACCGGAGCAGGTTTACAATGTTAATTTTCTAAAACCTTGGAAGGATAGGGAAACCTATAAGGAAGACAGCCAGCGGCCGGGCTTTCTAGGGCAAGAGGTTTCGGCGTCTCTGTCTGGTGCAAAGGAAGCGGTTGCCACAATAAAAATTGCTGACAGCCTCTCCTCTAAACAGGCTCAGTTAACCAGGGAGTTTGTTAGTCGGAATACGGATGTATTCTCAGACCCCCCTGGATGCATTTCCTTAATCCAACATGACATTGTCACTGAGCCTCAGGCTAAAGCCATACCGGGTACCCGAGTCTCGGCGAAAAGCCAGCTCAGAGGAAGTGCAGCTCATGTTGCGGCTTGACGTTATTGAGGAGTCCAAAAGTGAGTGGGCAAGTCCTATAGTCTTAATTCCCAAGCCAGACGGGACGTTACTATGTTGTAACGATTTTTGGAAATTAAACTAAATATCTAAGTTCAATGCATCCCATGCCTCGGGTAGATGAACTTATTGAGAGGTTAGGCCAAGTCAGGTATTTTTCTGTTTTGGACCTCACCAAAGGGTACTTGCAGGTACCCTTGACAGAGGCTGCCAAAGAGAAAACTGCCTTCATTACACCAGAGGGGCTTTACTAATATAAGGTGTTACCCTTTGGCCTGCATGGCGCCACAGCTACTTTCCAACATCTAATGGATATTGTACTTCATCCACATCGGCAGTACGCCTCGGCTTACCTGAACAATATTGTCATTCACAGTACCGACTGGGAAAGTCACCTGCCCAAAGTCAAGGCCGTAGTGGACTCCCTTCGAAAGGCGGGACTAACAGCTAACCCAAAGAAATGTGCAATGCGGTTAGAGGAGACTAAATACCTTAGTTATGTCATTGGGCGCGGAGTCATCAAACCCCAAGCAAGCAAAATAGAGGCGATATGGAATTGGCCCCGACCTACCACCTCTAGACAAGTAAAGTCGTTCTTGGGAATGGTGGGCTATTACATGAGGTTTGTCCACCATTTTTCCACTTTAGCGGCAACGTTGACAGGGCTCTTAAAGGGACGGAATGACCAGGCGAAAGAGGCTTTCTCCGCTTTGAAGTCTGTGTGGGTCCCCGGTTTTGGTGATGGACGACTTCAAGAGAGAATTTTTGGTACAGACTGATGCCTCCAAAGTAGGCCTCGGTGCGGTACTGTCTCAGGAAGTCAACAGGGAGGAGCATCCCATTGTCCTCCTCAGCCGTAATGCTCGGGTCACCAGGTGATTCTTGTCTCTGCAAAACTTTAAGTTCACAGTAGAACACAGGGCAGGCCGGTTACAGGGAAACACAGATGCCCTGTCCCGAGTACACTGTCTGGCGTGTGTTCACCCCCTCAGGGTGGAACAAAGGGGGAGGTATGTAGGAAGGTGCAAGGGTCCGTCATTGACAGAAGGTACGTGTCACCGAGGTTCCTGGCCTCGGTGAGATAAGAACCGGTAATCTTGTGTGTCAACGGCAGCTAGTGCTCGCTGACACTGTTCTACTTAGTGTGGCTGTAAAGCCAATCTGGGCCGGTTCTTATTGGGAGCAGCCAATGAGCAGGGTGTGTGGCTGTTCCCCACGTCCAGGCCAGGTTTTGGCTCAACTGGGTGTGGAATGTATCCTCCATCTGACAGTGGAGCTTGGTCAGGCTCTGTTTTGGTACCGTGCTGGAGTGACACTGCTGGAAATCAGGCACCCTAAAGCCTGCTGTGGATGGCTGTGGACTGCAGTAGACAACTCAGCCTGCCAGGTGACATCTTTGTTCTGTGGAATTTGTGTGGTGTGAATTAACACCAGGACTCTGCAAAGTGTATTTTTTCCTTTGGTGTGAATAAACACTGAACTTTTTGCTTTACTACCGTGTTCTTGCCTCTTTACTGCGACCGCTTACCTTGCCTACCAGAGCAAATCCCTACAGTGGATAAATGTAAAGTAATGCATCTTGGTAGTAATAATCTCCATGCTTCATATGTTCTAGGTGATGTAACACTGGGAGAGTCACTTATAGAGAATGATTTGGGTGTCCTTGTAGATGGTAAATTAAATAATAGCATACAATGTCAATGAACTGCTTCTAAGGCCACTAGGATATTGTCATGCATTAAACGAGGCATGAACTAGTGGGGCAGGGATGTAATATTACCACTTTACAAAGCGATGGTGTGGCCTCATCTGGAATATGTAATTCAGTTCTGTGCACCAGTCCATAGAAAGGACGCACTGCAACTGGAAAAAGTACAGAGCAGAGCGACTAAACTAATAAGGGGCATGGAGTGTCTTAGTTATGAACAAAGATTAAAATAATTGAATTTATTTAGTCTTGAGAAGAGACGTCTAAGGGGGGACATGATTAACCTATACAAATATATAAACGGGCCATACAAAAAATGCGGTGAAAAACTGTTCGATGTAAAATGCCCTAAAAAAAGACAAGGGTGCACTGCATCCGACTGAAGAAGAAAAAGTTCAGTCTCCAGAAGCGTCAAAGCTTTTTTACTGTACGAACTGTGAATCTGTGGAATTGACTTCCTCAGGAAATGCTCAGGAAAGTAAACAACATTAATGCTTATGAAAACATGTAGAGTCTCACTTCCTTTTGGGATTAGCGTCCCCACCTATCCCTTGGTTGAACTTGATGGACTTTTTTCAATCGTATCAACTATCTAAAGGGTTAACTGTTTTTCTAGCTGTGTGACTGGTACTTTCACATTCACTTTGTGTTCATCTAATAAACCTTATCTCTAAACTGAGAGGTCATAAACAATTATTTAAGCCACATTCTTATCAGTAAGATAATAACTGAGCTAAAATGGTTGTTTATAAGGGCAGAGATAAGGAGCCAGTCTGCTCCTGGTCTAACAGAAAATCAAAAGGGTGCTACTAGAGCATGCCAGCCCTGTACAGAGAAAAAGATGCCATATTTTAATAAAGACCAATTAAATATATATTTAGCTCAAAATGAGTACAATGAAATGATAAAAAATATAATTCCCCCAAAGGTGTTCATAGCCTTTAAGGGCTATGTACACCTTTGGGGGAAATTTTTATTATTGTATTCTACTTATTTTGGGATAAAAACCTTTTTTTAAATTGGTCCTTATTAAAAAATGCTAGCCATTTTCCCAGTATAATGGTCTAATCTGTGTATTTGTATAACAGCAGGGGTTTATTTTTACATTGAATCTCATCTGACAGCTCATGTGTATCACTTTTCTCTGAACTTCTGACATTTATAAACATTTATTTAAGCCATAATCCTATCAGTGTGACAAGAATAGAGCTGTAATGATTAGTTATGAGCTGTCAGAAGTTCAAAGAACTGGGCTACAGAATTAAAATTTTCAACTTTTCATGTCATTTACAAAGGTTAGCAAACAGCTGTATTACATAGTCAGGGACTTCTTTTCTTTTTCTAGTGAGTGTCACAACTCCTCAGATCGTATCAAGGTACGTGTATGGGATGAAGATGATGACATAAAATCAAGAGTGAAACAAAGATTTAAACGCGAGTCAGATGATTTTTTGGGACAAACTATCATTGAAGTTCGAACACTGAGTGGAGAGATGGACGTATGGTACAATCTAGGTGAGGCATTTATGGTTTTATCAAAGGAGGCAATTGCGGAAATGACTTCCTTTGTTTCTTTACAATAGCAATATAGTTTTTAAGGCTGAATTAAGACATAGTTCCCTTCAGTTCATCCTATCATTTAACAGCCTGCACCCTCCTTTTTATCACAGAACATGGCTAAAATAATTTGTGTCCACTCACATAAAGTGAGACAAGCAACCAATGTTGGGTGATAGAGCATGGCTCACAGTGGGCATTGATTGCTTATAGTCCCATTTTCTTTTAATCATAGGCCTTGATTCATCATACCTTCACTCCAGAATTCTGGCATCAAAAAGTAAAAAAAATAGGGCTTTTTTGGCTTTTTGCATTTGCTTTTGCAAATTTTTTGCATTTATACACCACTCATTCCAATTTTGTAATGTGGGTGTGGTTAGCTATGTTAATGAGTTTCACTCCAGATTTATCATTGAGACCTTTTTTTTAATTCACAATCTCACTCCAGGAGGAAGGTGAAGGAGGAAAACTGGAGTAGCTTCTCTAGACAAATGTGTTAGTTCTAAGGATAAGACACATTTATCAAGTAAGATGAGACATTTGATAAATGTGGCAAAAAGTACTCCAACACAGACTTCAAATTTTCGCCTCATGATAAATCTCCCCTATAGTGTTTCATATAGTTTCATTTAATATTCCCTGTCTTAAACATGTGGTTTCCAAGGTAGATATTGTATTTTAGTAGTTATTTGCATGAATGTTATGATCATTGTCATGGATGTGACCACCCTGTCAAGCGACCTCGGTGCAAATGCTAAGGGTTGATTTATTTATTGCAATCAATCTTGCATGCCCTTTACTCTCAGGCTGCAAAATTAGCCTAAATCAAACCCAACAGAGCCTACCATGCACTCCAAATATTCTGCCACCATCTATTGCATTCAAATTAAACCCCAACCCAACAATTGATGGAAATAACTCAAGTGTGAACTCAGTCTAACGGCTCATGTAGACAGACGTTGCTGGGTACCGGCCGTGTGCTCACCATATCACGGATGCAGACACATTCACTTAAATGGGTCCACAATCCAGAAGGAGCAGTGTGGAGGGAAGGCACAGAACCCCACAGAAGTACTACAGAGTACTTCTGTGGGGTTTTTCTTGGTGCCTCCTCACCACAAAAAAATAGAACATGTTTTTTGCGGTGTGGATGGATCATGGACCCATTCAAGTATAATGGGTCTGTTTCTGTCTGCGGCAACCGCACAGATGGTGTCCGTGCATTGGGGACCGCAAATTGCAGTCCCCAATGCATGGAACAGCCAGCACAAGTTTATGTGCATGAGCCCTAAATGTGCTTCCCTAAGCAAGTTTTCCCAGGAGACTTAAAGTGTTTTAATGCGTTTTGCATGCGCATGAGAAATATCTGAATGTTTGGTACCCAGACCCGAACCCAAACTTCTTCACAGAAGTTTGGGATTGGTGTTGTGTACATTTGATTATTTTCCCTTATAACGTGGTTATAAGGGAAAATAATAGCATTCTTAATACAGAATGCTAAGTAAATTAGGGATGGAGGGGTTAAAGGGTTTCTACCCCCAGATTTAGAGATTTTTCGCTGACTGACACTAGCAATCTGCTAGTGTCTGCACTACCTAACAGTGCTTTTGTATCACCTTTGTCTGCTATCGTTAAGCTTAAAAACATACTTTTATTGATATGCAAATGAGCCTGTAGGTGCTATGGGGGCATCTTTTCAGCACCTAGAGGCTCCGTCTACTCACTATTTCTGCCGCCCACGCCTCCCTCCAGCCTGCCCCGCTCCTCTTGATTGACAGCCAACCTCGCTCCATCTCGAATTCCAGCTTCTGTATTCGGCGCAGGCACAGTGACTGTCGGACCGCAGTGAAGATGCCGGTGCATGGAGCACCTAGAGGCTCATTTGCATATCAATAAAAGTATGTTTTTAAGCTTAACGGCAGCAGACAAAGGTGATACAAGAGCACAGTTAGGTAGTGCAGACACTAGCAGTTCGCTAGTGTCAGTAAGCGAAAAATCTCAAAATCTGGTGGTAGAAACCCATTAAAAAAAATAAAAAATAATTAAACTCATCTCATCCACTTGTTTGCGCAGCCCGGCTCGTCGTCTTCTTTCTTCTTTGAGGACCTGAGAGGAAAAGGACCTTTGGTGACGTCACTGCGCTCATCACATGGATAAAAATAAATGCAAGTAAAAATTAAAAAATGCGGATTTTTTTTATTCACCCACTCAATGGCATTGAATATTGGGTGAATAAAGAAATCCACTTGTTTCACTGAAGTCAGAATGCTGCCTTTCTTCCATAATTTTAGACAAATAGCTATACAGACAGACAGATAGGGGATAAATATGAGACAGCTAGATACTGTAGATGGATAGATATGAGATATAAAAAAAAAACTCAAGCGGCACAGCAGGAGCAATGTGAATGACGCTGTGCCAGCGGCTGTGGAAGTGATCCAGCATCCAAGTAAATAGAAAAGAAAATTCCACGCTGCACCCAAAAGTTGTTCAAAGTTTGTGTTCTGTAACCCATTAGTGACCACCCATACAGTAGGTGTTTTTTTATGGCGGTCACTAAGGGGCCTTGGGCTGGAGTGCCACCTTTTTACGTTGGCACTTCAGCCCAAGCTAGCACTATAAAAAAAAAGCGTAGAGCTGCCTGCCCGCAGCTACCGCAGTTATATTAATGGCTGTCCATGATGTTCCGCAAATTGCGGAATGCACACGGGCGCCATCCGTGTTTTGCGGATCTGCAATTTGCTGATCCCAAAACACAGAACGGTCGTGTGCATGAGGCCTTACTAACACAGCCAGGACATTTACTGTGAAAAAAAAAAAAAAATCTATTTACAAACTGTCCGTCTATAACTGGAGGATAGTGGGTGTCCGTCACTAAGCGCCTGTTACAGTTGGTCAGTGGGCGTCCATCATTAGGCATCTGTTAGGGATGGTCAGCTACCTCCTTTCATTAGGGACCCTGTGTCCTTCTGTCACTGGTGATCAGAGACATTCTGTCACTGTCCATCTGTTAGTCGGTCAGTGTGCATCTGTTAGGGTCTTTCCATAATTGCCGGTCAGTGGATGTACCACTACTGACACTAGCTAACTATTACTTTTTTAGGGTGGGATATATGCAGTATGGCAATCCTTTAGGGTGAGCGAATGTGAGATCACGGGGGTGAGTTAACAGACCGAGGGTTGCTCTTAATACTCGCAGTTTGTAGGATACCCTGGGCAGGCGTACAGCAGTGAGGAAGAGGCTGGCACATAGATCCTCTGGGGCACTCTCTGGATATAGGAACCAGGCTGGGTGATAGGTGAGGTGCCCTGGGTGTTGAAGGTTTAGTGTGCCTGTGGCAAGATCCCTTACAGTTCGTGAAGCCAGACAGTTCCATATGAAGGGTAACAGGCAGGCTTTACATAAATGGCAGGTAGAATCCTAGCAAGATAACTCAGAGGGAATAAAACTCACAGATCAGGCTGTACTTTCTGCAGAATCCTGTCTGGCTTTCTCCAAGGCCCGTATGCCTAATAGCTGGCTTTATCCTAGGGTAGGGAAACCTTCCTCTGGTATAAATCCTCTTGCTGTCAATAAACTTCTGCCCTTCAGCCTTCTACTTTGCTGGATAAGATTAGCACTGCTCTGTGCTTTGCAAGGTGCAGGATAACTTCAGGAGGAAACTTCTTCTCCTGGACTAACCTCTGAGCTTCACTTGCTCAGGACTTCAGGCAGGCTAGACTAAACTACTTAGCCTCCTGGACTAGACTGGACTAACTCTTTCCTGTCTGGGCCTAACTATATATACTAGGGGGTTCCCTAGCTCCCTCTACAGTTTAGAAGGAGAAACCACAACCCTAGCAGGCCTGGTACACAGGAATTAACATGGAATTATGCATTCATACAATACAAAACACAATAGCAATCTCCCAAAGGAGGTTGGGGACAACATAACCAAATTGACCCTTAGTAGTGTCCACCTTTACCTAGTAGAACACTACATACCCTGCTGCTTTGAGGTTGCCCATCCTCGGCGTAACACTGTCACGGCTGAGGATGGGGAAAACCCTCAGCCGTGCGATGACAGAGGATGGTAGTCACGACTTGGCCAGAACCACAGAATTAGGGAGCAGGTCACCTCCTATTGCTTCCCTAATCTGACCCTAACTCCTAGCGACATGAGCCGACCTTGAAGGTAGGAGGGCTCATGCTCTGGAACCTCGGGTCCCTACTAGCCCTCCGCAGGTCCCTAAGCTAGGAGCTGGGTAGACTACCTGTTCCTCCTGGACATGGAGAAATAGGAGTCTAAAGATGGCCAAACTATCAAGACAGGGGAAACGGAAACAGGCATATGGCAATGGCAGGTAAGGGCAACTAGTACTAACACCTACCTGCCACAGACACAGAGCCTGGGACCCAAGTATCAATGCTGCTGTCCACAAACACAAACGACAGAGCACACACACCACACAGGACACCAGGAAACCATACGCTGCAAAGAATAGACATGACACACAAACACATCCTCATAACATCGTGTATAAACAATACATAACAATTTGTTTATGACCACAAGGGTGGCCCCCACTGGCAGATGGAATTACCAGGAGGGTGTCTCCAGCAAAGCATGGCTGAAGAACCCCTCAGCTTCTGATCTCCAAAGAGGCTTTATAGCCCAAAGTGTCCACACCCACACAGACACACACAGGAGAGGGAATTAACCCTTCCAACACTAACCAGGGAGTGAAACCACTTAAAGGGGAAGTGTCCAAAAGAAGATCACACTGCAACTGTTACCGCAGGCAACGACATGGGTGGCAACCATGTCCTGGGAGTCAGCCAGAAGGCCGAGACACTGCCACCACATGTACACATCCAAACCAAACGTTGCCAAGGGCAGCCACAGTGAAGGGAAGAGTCACAGTGCACACCTAACATAAACTTTGTGCACACCAGACATACAAAGTGCATAACACACACCTAACAGGGAGGTTGCCAGGTGCAACCGCATGCACAACATAGCAAGCTGCCACAATACAGCTCAGACTGCTATGCTGACACATACATACTGTTGCCAGCGGCAACCACAGGTGAGGCAAATACCACAGCCCTCATCTGTGATTGACAACCAGACCAAAGCGCTGACAACCGCATGCGGTTCAGGAGTCACGACCATGACCATGGCCGTGACAAACACAGGGGGCCCGTCCAGCTGGAAACTGCAACCTGAAAGACAAAAAATGCAACCACTACATTTGCAATAAAATTAACAGGCAGCTCTGCTGGCAAAGGACAAGTGCGGTGAACAGGGCCGTCATTCTCTTCACAAGTTGGTACATGGAACGGGGGCGCTGACCTGGTACAGCGTATCGGGAGTAACCAGGATAGTCCATAATGATAAGAATGCCATAGTAACAAAAGTTCCTGGAGGCTCAAAAAGAAAAACATGAGTCCGTACCCGGGTCTTGTAGACAGTTAAACAGGACTTTCCCGAGGGGGGTTACACTGGTCAACAACGTAGTCTCCGAACCTCACAGGTGGGTGCCCCCTAGTAGGCCGCGTGGCCCTTATTACTGGCAGAGACTCTTCTTGCCTTGGCTCAGGGGGGCCACAGGGATCCACAGGCTCTGGAGTCCTTTCAGGTATACTCTGGGACAGGTCATCCTGGGGGCGAGGACTAGCAGGACCAGGAGCCGGTACCACCAAGTTCAACCAGGGTGAGAGGAACAAATTTAGGTGGCTCCTTATCATGCAACAGGTTCTCGACAGCCTGCATAGGATCAACAGGTTGGGCTGACGACTCTGGCTCAGGAGACTCTGGCTCAATGTCCCCTGTTGCAGTTTCTCCTTCTTTGCAGGGCTTTAAACGGTTCCTGTGTACGATCTGGGAGCCTTTACCTTCCCTGGAAATTTGGTAAATGTGGGTCCTAGCATTAGGAATAGCAGTTATGACGTAGGGAGTCCTCTCCCACTTACTGTCCAGTTTGCTGGTTCGGTGGTTATTTCTCAACCTCTCCTATAGCAAGAGGTTCCGCATGAGCAGCTAAGTCATAGTCTCTCTGCTGCCGCTCTCAGGCACTTTCCATGCACTACTGAACAATCTCTTTGGCATTAAGAAGACGTCTTTGATGCTCCACCACCCAATCAGTTTTTGGTAGTGGGTTGAGGACGTCAGGTACTTGCACGTCCAGGGAGTGGTCGGCAGGCAGCCTCCCTTGACGGCCGAACATCAAATAGAAAGGCGTGTACGAGGTGGAGCAGTGAATTGTATTATTGTACGTGTACATAAGCTGTGGCAGCAGAGTAGGCCAATCACCCCTTGTCTCAGGGGGCACTGATCTCAACATTTCGATGAGAGTTTGATTCATTTTTTCACAGAGTCCGTTACCTTGCGGATGATAGGCCGTGGTCCGGACCTTCTGGCAGTTGTGTAGCAGGCACAACTCCTGGAACAACTATGATTCAAAATCAGACCCCTGGTCGGTGAGGATTCTCTCTGGGCAGCCATAGGGCAGGAAGAAATGCTTCCAGAATGCTTCCGCCGCAGTCTTGGCTGTCAGGTCCTTCACAGGCACTGCTACAACAAACTTAGTGAAGTGATCAATAATGGTCATGGCATAAGTATAACCTGAGCGACTTGGCTCCAACTTCACATGATCCATAGCAACAAGCTCCAGGGGAGTTTTACTCACAATAGGATGGAGAGGTGCTCTCTGGTCATGGCGCTCACTTCTTCGAACGGCACAATTTTTCAATGTCTTCCCTCATCCCAATCCAATAGAACCTTCTGCGAACGGTGGCCTCAGTTTTCTGCACGTCGAAGTATCCTGACCGGTTATGATACATCTCTAATACAAGACCAGCGTCTCGACGTGGTATGAGAATCTGGTACACCCTATCACAGGCCACCGGATCCAGGCTCCTTCTTAGCAACAGGCCTTTTTGAAGGAAGAGTTGGTGGCGATGTCTCCACAATTTCAATAGTTCTGGGTCTGCACTCTTCCTGCGGACTCTTTCAGGAGTTCTTCTACTAGTAAGGAAGTCGAGCAGTTCACCGAGGACTCTACTTTCTGACTGGAGCTTAAGCCACCTTTCTTGTTCGCCCCTGGACTCAGGATTATTTGGTGGAGAGGGATCAGCAGCTGAATTATTTTCAGTGTGAACATTATGTTGCTGAGCAAACTTGTTGTAAAACGCCGGCATTTCCTCTTCTTCCCAGGCATCCTTTGGCTCATTTGGTGCTTCTGTAGTGGGAAGCCGAGACAGGGCATCAGCATTCTCATTTGAGCGGCCTGCCCGGTATTTCACAGTAAAGTCATAGTTGGCAAGGCCCATCTTTGCTCCAGAGCCTCTAATTTGGTTGTATTAAGATGCACCCGGGTATTGTTGTCAGTGAAGGCGACAAACGGAGTGGCAGCAAGGTAGTCCTTGAATTTTTCTGTTACAGCCCACACTAAAGCAAGGAATTCCATCTTGAAGGAACTATAATTCTGATAGTTTTCCTCCGCTCCCCTCAGGGATCTTTGTTATCTTGCACCTGAGCCAACACGGCTCCCAGGCCTCTTTTACTGGCATCCGTATAGAGGTGGAGCGGCTTCTGATAATCTGGGTAACCCAGGACAGGGGGTTCGGTCAGGCTTCTTCAGGAGCTGGAAGGCAATCTCCCGTTCTTCATTCCATTCAACAGGGATAGGAGTATTTGGACTCTTTTTGGTATGCCCACTTAGGAGTTCCTGGATCGGATCCGTAATCTGTGCAAAATGCGGGATGAAGCGTCTGTAATATCCTACAAAACTGAGGAAACTTCTCACCTCCTTCACAGTGGTAGGAGTAGGCCAATTACAGACAGCAGCAAGTTTATCAGGATCAGGCTGGACTCCTTCCGCGCTGTCCCAGGTACTTTACCGTTGGTTTCAGCAGATGGCACTTGGACGGCTTGATTTTAAGGCCATATTTAATGAGGACTTGAAACACTTCGGCCAGATGCTTTAAATGATCCTCATATGTCTTGGAGTAGATAATGACGTCATCCAAGTATAGCAATACAGTCTCAAAGTTCTTATGGCCTAAACAGTGCTCCATCAACCACTGGAATGTCCCTGGAGCATTACACAGTCCGAAAGGCATGTAGTTGAATTCGAACAGGCCCATAGGCGTGGTCTTCCGGTCTTTTCCTGGTTTTCCGGGGCCATAGGTACCTGCCAGTATCCACTGGTTAAGTCAAGAGTTGAGAAGTAGGCTGATGACCCCAGGGCAGTCAAAGACTCTTCAATGCGTGGCAACGGATAAGCGTCTTTGTGGGTGATTTGATTGATTTTTCTATAGTCCACACAGAACCTAATGCTGCCATCTTTTTTACGAACAAGAACTAGGGGCGCAGCCCAGGGACTATGACTGTCCTGGATTATATGAGTCCTTCATTTCCTGTATCATCTCTTTTACGGACTGGTAGGTAGTAGGTGGTATGGGTCTGTATATCTCCTTGATAGGAGGATGAGAGCCAGTGGGTATGGTGTGTTTGATTACACTGACCTCTCCATAGTCCGTGGAGTGCTTACTAAAGGCCTGGTGGTGTTCTTTCACCAGATTCAGGACTCCCACTATTTGATCCTTTGGGGTGGATTCGTTCCCCACATGAAGTTCCTCCCACCAGGATACTGAAGAGGCGCTGGCAGGGGCGCTGCTGCTCTGTGCAGTTTGAGACGTCTCCGTGGCAGGCAGACGGATAACATCCTGGAAGGATACCTGGAAAAGCTGAGCATCAGGGCAGTTCTTAGAGAGAGCAACAGGGTGAACACTGAAATTAATCAAATGGACAGGCACTTTTATCAAGTCCCTCAGGTTCTTTCTGAGCTTTTTTAGTAAAACAAAAATGGCTCAAAGATTATATAGTGCAGAACAGGCATATTAATTTCCATCAGCTTCAGATAGCAGGGACTTCCTGATAGCAGGGACTTTTGTTTCTCTTCCATCCCCAGACCTCAAAGCCCTATGGTGATAGAAGTCGCCGCCTCATCTCATTCTCCACCCAACGTTCCCATCCCATCTATTACGTGGGTTCCTGCTACATCATTTTCCCCCCCGAGTACCTCAATTTTTATCTACTCACCAAATTAATGTGGACATCACCAATTTTAACCCTTATGATTGTTTTCATTTATTTGTGGACAATAAAGTCCTGAAATTAATTGTGCAGCAGACTAATCTGTACACCACAAAATTAGCTGTCCAAAAGACCACGTCTATTTATATAAGATGGTGGACACCCACAAGTGTCTCTGAAAAAAATAATAATAATTGGGGCTTACCCTAGACATGGGCATTGTAAAAAAGCCATCTGTCCGATCCTATTGGGCTGCGAGTACTGTCCACTCAACCCCTGTGTTTGCAGCATGTCCTGAAACCGCTATGAAGCCCTAATGCGGTTTCTGCATTTATCACATAATTCCGACGTCCCCTCCAGAACTGACCCAGCCTAAGACCGCCTAAATAAATTGAGACCCCTCAATTCCCTCCCTAAGGATTTATTCTTAAAATTATATACCCCTGATAAAAATATATCTGTCGATGAATCCCTTTTTTGTTTTAAAGGCTGCCTTTCCTTCTGTCAGTTTATTCCCTCCAAGCGTGCCAGATATTGAGGAATGGAACAGCTAACCCTTCATAGAACAGTACTATCCTTGTCCATAATGTGGACAATAATAGGACATGTTCTATTTTTTTGCGGAATGGAAATACGGACATACAGAAATGCAATGCACAGTAACTTCAATTATTTTTGCGGAACCACTGAAGTGAATGGTTCCACATATGATCCGCAAAAAAACGGAACGGACAAGGAAAGAAAATACGTTCGTGTGCATGAGCCCTAATAGTTTTGTTTTATTTAAAAAGGCGCAAGGAACCTCAACTTACTTGAGTTCCAGGAGAGCGGGGTTGAGAGTCTCCTGTTTCAGTCCCCCGCACCTGGGCAAGCCTTTGGCCTCTTTCACATGGGTGTCGCGTGTGAGGGCCGGAAACTATGCGGGTGCGTCGCGGGAAAATGCACGATTGTGATGAGTTTAGTGACGTCACCACAGGTCCTTTTCATCAAAAAAGAAATAAAACATGCCAGTCTAAGTGTTCAAGTGGATTAAGGTGAGTTTATTAATTGCTTTTTTTCTTTTTTTACCCCTCAATGGACATAAGTATTCTGTATTAAGAGTCCCCATCCCGATCGTCTCCTTAGCAACCATGAGTGAAAATCGCACCGCATCTGCACTTGCTTGCGGATGCTTGCGATTTTCACACAGCCCCATTCACTTCTATGCGTATTAGGCAAAAAAATGAAATTCTCAAATTTCATCCCCATTTGCCAATAACTCTTGTGCAACACCTAAAGGGTTAACAAAGTATGTAAAATCAGTTTTGAATACCTTGAGGGGTGTAGTTTATAGAATGGGGTCATTTTTGGGCGGTTTCTATTATGTAAGCCTCGCAAAGTGACTTCAGACCTGTAGTGGTCCCTAAAAATTGGGTTTTTGTACATTTCTGAAAAATATCAAGATTCACTTCTAAACTTCTAAGCCTTGTAACATCCACAAAAAATAAAATATAATTCCAAAAATTCAAACATGTAGTAGACATATGGGGAATGTAAAGTCATCACAATTTTGGGGGGTATTACTATGTATTACAGAAGTAGAGAAACGGAAACTTTGAAATTTGCTAATTTTTCCAAATTTCGGGTAAATTATTATTTATTATGCAAAAAAAATATTTTTTTTTTACTTCATTTTACCAGTGTCATGAAGTACAATATGTGACGAAAAAACAATCTCAGAATGGCCTGGATAAGTCAAAGTGTTTTAAAGTTATGAGCACTTAAAGTGACAATGGTCAGATTTGCAAAAAGTTGCCAAGTCCTTAAAGGGCTTGTCCGGGTTCAGAGCTGAACTCGGACTTACCCTTATTTTCACCCCGGCAGCCCCCTGAGCCTAGCATCGGAGTATCTCATGCTCCGATGCGCTCCAGTGCCCTGCGCTAGATCGCACAGGGCACCGGCTCTTTTGTTTTCAATAACACACTGCCGGGCGGTAACTTCCGCCCGGCAGTGTGTTCGGTGACGTCACCGGCTCTGAGGGGCGGGCTTTAGCTCTGCCCTAGCCGTTTTACTGGCTAGGGCAGAGCCATATCCCGCCCGTCAGTGCTGGTGACGTCACCGGGGTTCCTGTCAGCCCCATAGAGAGCCCCTGTACGTCACCGGAACTCAGAAAAATGCCTTTGCCCTGTGCAATTTAGCGCAGAGCAAAGGAGAGCATCGGAGCATGAACTGCTCCGATGCTCATGTCAGGGGGGCTGCCTGGGTGAAAATGGAGGTATGTCCAGGTTCAGCTCATGTCATTCACCCCTTTAAGGTGAAATAGGGCTGAGTCCTTAAGGGGTTAAGGGTGTTTAAGCTAGGGGGGCTGAAGTGGTTAAATGCAACAAATGCCACAAATGTAGTGCTTTGCACAAAATGGGTGTTTTTTTTTTTAAACCAGTATATAACGGTGATATTTAACCCTTTTATTGGTCTGTCAAAAATGCAGCAAAGGCCTCAAATCTAGTGTCTTGCACAAAATGGGTGTTTTTTTTTATACCAGAATATACACTCACCTAAAGAATTATTAGGAACACCTGTTCTATTGTTCATTAATGCGATTATCTAGTCAACCAATCACATGGCAGTTGCTTCAATGCATGTAGGGTTGTGGTCCTGGTTAAGACAATCTCCTGAACTCCAAACTGAATGTCAGAATGGGAAAGAAAGGTGGGCTACAACAGCAGAAGACCCCACTGGGTACCACTCATCTCCACTACAAATAGGAAAAAGAGGCTACAATTTGCACGAGCTCACCAAAATTGGACTGTTGAAGACTGGAAAAATGTTGCCTGGTCTGATGAGTCTCGATTTTCTGTTGAGACATTCAAATAGTAGAGTCCGAATTTGGCGTAAACAGAATGAGAACATGTATCCATCATGCCTTGTTACCACTATGCAGGCTGCTGGTGGTGGTGTAATGGTGTGGGGGATGTTTTCTGGGCACACTTTAGGCCCCTTAGTGCCAATTGGCCATCATTTAAATGCCACAGGCTACCTGAGCATTGTTTCTGACCATGTCCATCCCTTCATGACCACCATGTACCCATCCTCTGATGGCTACTTCCAGCAGGATAATGCCCCATGTCGCAAAGCTCGAATCATTTTAAATTGGTTTCTTGAACATGACAATGAGTTCACTGTACTAAAATGGCCCCCACAGTCACCAGATCTCAACCCAATAGAGCATCTTTGGGATGTGGTGGAACGGGAGCTTCGTGCCCTGGATGTGCATCCCTCAAATCTCCAACTGCAAGATGCTATCCTATCAATATGGGCCAACATTTCTAAAGAATGCTATCAGCACCTTGTGGTTGGATCGGCTATCAGAAAGGTGAACCTAACCTATCTATCCCTATCTACAACAAGCAGTAGAGTTATGCCATAACTGCTGTGGTAGAGCAGCCTAAAGTGGGCCACTCTAATGAGAAGTGACTGTAAGAAGGTGTGGGTGAAATCAGCTGAATCAGCGTCAGCCTGGGCCCACAGGTGCCTGTAAATAGCCTAGTAATCAGCCAGCCTGGCCCACAGGTGCGTATAATTGGCCTTGTAATCAGCCTCCCCTCCCACAAATGCAGCAATACATTGCTTAATACTTGTGGTCGGATCGGCTATCAGAAAGGTGAACCTAACCTATCTATCCCTATCTACAACAAGCAGTAGAGTTATGCCATAACTGCTGTGGTAGGGCAGCCTAAAGGGGCCAAAAAGAGCAGACCTTAGTTTAGAGTAATATATACGTACCGTTACGACACCAGATTTTGAACGGAAAAGATCTTTCACATTGAAGGTGCGGAATATACAGTATATATCAGTGACTTCCATCTACCTTACCATTTTGTTATGTGCACCGCCACATCGTTCTTGGAGATGGTAAATGCTGATGCGATTGAAAGAGTGGCCGGTAACCAGGAATGATTTACTCCTATGTTGACTAACATATGACCCTATAACGAGAAGGTCTGAATCCTGAGAGCTGCCGACTGAAACAAACAATGGTGAATCTGTTGGAAGGCCTAGATGAACTCCAACCATCCGCCAAGGGCCCTGAACAGGCACCAACTGTTCCTGGTGGCAAAATACTTACCTCTACTTATACCCCAGGCCACCCTTTCTATTAAGGGCCCAAAAGTTAGAACATGGCGTCTTATGTCTTACTGTAGTAGTAAATTAAGTGAAATTTGTAAACTCACCAAGCCTGAGGAACCATACACAGGAATACATGGCTATTTCGATTAACAAGCTAATGTTGCCTGTAATAAGGACAGAACGTACACATAATACCTGCAGTTGTGATAGAAAATACGCTTAAGGTCGTGATAAACTATGTATGCTGCGCCCGTAGTCATGATAGGACTTGTTGTGTCTGAAGACATGACAGACTTAGTAAACTGCGCCTTATTACTGTACCTCCTACTGGAAGACGGCCGATACCCAGGACTTAGGCCAGACACCAACACCCTCGGCCCAAGTTTGTAGATGAAGTAAGCATGCCTGGGAGAAGATGATGTCTGCAAAGGCAGGTTTGGGATGACTGTTTATAAAGAAAACAATGAAAACCCAACCACCTAGAAAATAAAAGTTAGGGAAAACAATAACGCAAGTGAGACTCTAATGGCACAAGCCATGCGTGCGAGCCACCACAAGTATTGTATTGTGAGCCACAGATGACCGAGCCATGCAAGCGGGTCCGAAGGCAGAAAAAGACATGGAACTTACTTGTTGTGAGACCACGCAGCCGGCCTCGAATGGCGGAGTGATGTGTGTAAAATTTTAACGGAGAAGCCATACGTGAGAGACTGATGGTGGAGTCATATGTGTAACACTAAAACAGGGAAGCCATGCGTGAGAGAATAATGGCGGATTCATATGTGTAACGCTAAAAAGGGGAGAAGCCATGTGTGAGAGACTCTAATGGCGGAGTCATATGTGCAACACTAAAACGAAGAAGCCATGCGTGAGGGACTAACGGCAGAGTCATATGTGTAACACTAAAAGGGAGAAGCCATGCATGAGAGACTAATGGCAGAGTCATACAGGGAGTGCAGAATTATTAGGCAAATGAGTATTTTGACCACATCATCCTCTTTATGCATGTTGTCTTACTCCAAGCTGTATAGGCTCGAAAGCCTACTACCAATTAAGCATATTAGGTGATGTGCATCTCTGTAATGAGAAGGCGTGTGGTCTAAAGACATCAACACCCTATATCAGGTGTGCATAATTATTAGGCAACTTTCCTTTCCTTTGGCAAAATGGGTCAAAAGAAGGACTTGACAGGCTCAGAAAAGTCAAAAATAGTGAGATATCTTGCAGAGGGATGAAGCACTCTTAAAATTGCAAAGCTTCTGAAGCGTGATCATCGAACAATCAAGCGTTTCATTCAAAATAGTCTACAGGGTCGCAAGAAGCGTGTGGAAAAACCAAGGCGCAAAATAACTGCCCATGAACTGAGAAAAGTCAAGCGTGCAGCTGCCAAGATGCCACTTGCCACCAGTTTGGCCATATTTCAGAGCTGTAACATCACTGGAGTGCCCAAAAGCACAAGGTGTGCAATACTCAGAGACATGGCCAAGGTAAGAAAGGCTGAAAGACGACCACCACTGAACAAGACACACAAGCTGAAACGTCAAGTCTGGGCCAAGAAATATCTCAAGACTTATTTTTCTAAGGTTTTATGGACTGATGAAATGAGAGTGAGTCTTGATGGGCCAGATGGATGGGACCGTGGCTGGATTGGTAAAGGGCAGAGAGCTCCAGTCCGACTCAGATGCCAGCAAGGTGGAGGTGGAGTACTGGTTTGGGCTGGTATCATCAAAGATGAGCTTGTGGGGCCTTTTCGGGTTGAGGATGGAGTCAAACTCAACTCCCAGTCCTACTGCCAGTTTCTGGAAGACACCTTCTTCAAGCAGTGGTACAGGAAGAAGTCTGCATCCTTCAAGAAAAACATGATTTTCATGCAGGACAATGCTCCATCACACGCGTCCAAGTACTCCACAGCGTGGCTGGCAAGAAAGGGTATAAAAGAAGAAAATCTAATGACATGGCCTCCTTGTTCACCTGATCTGAACCCCATTGAGAACCTGTGGTCCATCATCAAATGTGAGATTTACAAGGAGGGAAAACAGTACACCTCTCTGAACAGTGTCTGGGAGGCTGTGGTTGCTGCTGCACGCAATGTTGATGGTGAACAGATCAAAACACTGACAGAATCCATGGATGGCAGGCTTTTGAGTGTCCTTGCAAAGAAAGGTGGCTATATTGGTCACTGATTTGTTTTTGTTTTGTTTTTGAATGTCAGAAATGTATATTTGTGAATGTTGAGATGTTATATTGGTTTCACTGGTAAAAATAAATAATTGAAATGGGTATATATTTGTTTTTTGTTAAGTTGCCTAATAATTATGCACAGTAATAGTCACCTGCACACACAGATATCCCCCTAAAATAGCTAAAACTAAAAACAAACTAAAAACTACATCCAAAAATATTCAGCTTTGATATTAATGAGTTTTTGGGGTTCATTGAGAACATGGTTGCTGTTCAATAATAAAATTAATCCTCAAAAATACAACTTGCCTAATAATTTTGCACTCCCTGTATGTGTAACACTAAAACGGAGAAGCTATGCGTGAGAGAATAATGGCGGATTTATATGTGTAACACTAACAGTGGAGAAGCCGTGTGTGAGAGACTAATGGCGGAGTCATATGTAACCCTAAAAGGGGAGAAGCCATCGCTGAGAGAATCTAACGGCGGAGTCATATGTGTAAGACTAAAACGGAGAAGCCATGCATGAGAGACTAATGGCGGAGTCATTGTGTAAGACTAAAACGGAGAAGCCATACGTGAGAGACTCTAATGGCGGAGTCATATGTGACTCTAAAAGGGAGAAGCCATGCATGAGAGACTCTAATGGCCAAGCCATGCGTGAGAGACTCTAATAGCCAAGCCAGGCGTGAGAGACTCTAATGGCCAAGCCATGTCTGAGAGACTCTAATGGCGGAGTCATATGTAACACTAAAAGGGAGAAGCCATACGTGAGAGACTCTTATGGCTAAGCCATGCGTGAGAGACTCTAATGGCGGAGTCATATGTGTAACACTAAAACGGAGAAGCCATGCGTGAGAGAATAATAGCGGATTCATATGTGTAACACTAACAGGGGAGAAGCCATGCGTGAGAGACTAATGGCGGAGTCATATGTAACCCTAAAAGGGGAGAAGCCATGCGTGAGAGACTCCAATGGCGGAGTCATATGTGTAAGACTAAATCGGAGAAGCCATGCATGAAAGACTAATGGCGGAGTCATTGTGTAAGACTAAAACGGAGAAGCCATACGTGAGAGACTCTAATGGCAAAGCCATGCGTGAGAGACTCTAATGGCGGAGTCATATGTGACCCTAAAAGGGAGAAGCCATACATGAGAGACTCTAATGGCTAAGTCATGCGTGATAGACTCTAATGGCGGAGTCATATGTGACACTAAAAGGGAGAAGCCATACGTGAGAGACTCTAATGGCTAAGCCATGCGTGAGAGACTCTAATGGCGGAGTCATATGTGACACTAAAAGGGAGAAGCCATACGTGAGAAACTCTAATGGCTAAGCCATGCGTGAGAGACTCTAATGGCGAAGTCATGTGTGACACTAAAAGGGGGAAGCCATACGTGAGAGACTCTAATGGCTAAGCCATGCGTGAGAGACTCTAATGGCGGATTCATATGTGACACTAAAAGGGAGAAGCCATACGTGAGAGACTCTAATGGCTAAGTCATGCGTGATAGACTCTAATGGCGGATTCATATGTGACACTAAAAGGGAGAAGCCATACGCGAGAGACTCTAATGGCTAAGCCATGCATGAGAGACTCTAATGGCGGAGTCATATGTGACACTAAAAGGGAGAAGCCATACATGAGAGACTCTAATGGCTAAGTCATGCGTGATAGACTCTAATGGCGGAGTCATATGTGACACTAAAAGGGAGAAGCCATACGTGAGAGACTCTAATGGCTAAGCCATGCGTGAGAGACTCTAATGGCTAAGCCATGCGTGAGAGACTCTAATGGCTAAGCCATGCGTGAGAGACTCTAATGGCTAAGCCATGCGTGAGAGACTCTAATGGCGGAGTCATATGTGACACTAAAAGGGAGAAGCCATACGTGAGAAACTCTAATGGCTAAGCCATGCGTGAGAGACTCTAATGGCGAAGTCATGTGTAACACTAAAAGGGGGAAGCCATACGTGAGAGACTCTAATGGCTAAGCCATGCGTGCAAGACTAAGCCATGCGTGCAAGACTAATGGCGGATTTATATAAATTATTATATATATATTTTTTTTTTAAACCACTTATGCAGCACCAGTATGACTTGGGGACTCGCATAACCATGACACTCTCCGACAATAAACCTAGGATGCTAACCAGCCTACAACCATATTGTACCCCTAACGAACAACATGAAGAACGGCTAAGCCATGCGTGAGAGACTCTAATGGCTAAGCCATGCGTGAGAAACTCTAATGGCTAAGCCATGCGTGAGAAACTCTAATGGCTAAGCCATGCGTGAGAAACTCTAATGGCTAAGCCATGCGTGAGAGACTCTAATGGCTAAGCCATGCGTGAGAGACTCTAATGGCTAAGCCATGCGTGAGAGACTCTAATGGCTAAGCCATGCGTGAGAGACTCTAATGGCTGAGCCATGCGTGAGAGACTCTAATGGCTGAGCCATGCGTGAGAGACTCTAATGGCTAAGCCATGCGTGAGAGACTCTAATGGCGGAGTCATATGTAAGACTAAAAGGGGGAAGCCATACGTGAGAGACTCTAATGGCTAAGCCATGCGTGAGAGACTCTAATGGCTAAGCCATGCGTGAGAGACTCTAATGGCTAAGCCATGCGTGAGAGACTCTAATGGCTAAGCCATGCGTGAGAGACTCTAATTGCTAAGCCATGCGTGAGAGACTCTAATGGCTAAGCCATGTGTGAGAGACTCTAATGGCGGAGTCATATGTGACACTAAAAGGGAGAAGCCATACGCGAGAGACTCTAATGGCTAAGCCATGCGTGAGAGACTCTAATGGCTAAGCCATGCGCGAGAGACTCTAATGGCTAAGCCATGTGTGAGAGACTCTAATGGCGGAGTCATATGTGACACTAAAAGGGAGAAGCCATGCGCGAGAGACTCTAATGGCTAAGCCATGCGCGAGAGACTCTAATGGCTAAGCCATGCGCGAGAGACTCTAATGGCTAAGCCATGCGCGAGAGACTCTAATGGCTAAGCCATGCGCGAGAGACTCTAATGGCTAAGCCATGCGCGAGAGACTCTAATGGCTAAGCCATGCGCGAGAGACTCTAATGGCTAAGCCATGCGCGAGAGACTCTAATGGCTAAGCCATGCGCGAGAGACTCTAATGGCTAAGCCATGCGCGAGAGACTCTAATGGCTAAGCCATGCGCGAGAGACTCTAATGGCTAAGCCATGCGCGAGAGACTCTAATGGCTAAGCCATGCGCGAGAGACTCTAATGGCTAAGCCATGCGCGAGAGACTCTAATGGCTAAGCCATGCGCGAGAGACTCTAATGGCTAAGCCATGCGTGAGAGACTCTAATGGCTAAGCCATGCGTGAGAGACTCTAATGGCTAAGCCATGCGTGAGAGACTCTAATGGCTAAGCCATATGTAAGACTAAAAGGGGGAAGCCATGCGTGAGAGACTCTAATGGCTAAGCCATGCGTGAGAGACTCTAATGGCTAAGCCATGCGTGAGAGACTCTAATGGCTAAGCCATGCGTGAGAGACTCTAATGGCTAAGCCATGCGTGAGAGACTCTAATGGCTAAGCCATGCGTGAGAGACTCTAATGGCTAAGCCATGCGTGAGAGACTCTAATGGCGGAGTCATATGTAACACTAAAAGGGAGAAGCCATACTTTAGAGACTCTAATGGCGAATCCCTGCCTGAGAGGCTCTGATGGCGGGGTCATATGTAACACTAAAAGGGGAGAAGCCATGCGTGCAAGACTAATGGCGGATTTATATAAATTATTATATATATATATATATTTTTTTTTTTTAAACCACTTATGCAGCACCAGTATGACTTGGGGACTCGCATAACCATGACCCTCTCCGACAATAAACCTAGGATGCTAACCAGCCTACAACCATATTGTACCCCTAACGAACAACATGAAGAACGGTCATCGGGCCCTCGAAGCCAAGACACTGACCTGGATGACTTTACAGTGAAAATAAGTAATTAAAACGTGAGCCAGACCTAATGGAAAATTCATAGACATTAGAGATCCGAACCACTTGCATGAACGAAACATTATATTAACTGCAAAATTGAAACAGAAGAGAGAAAAACAAGAGCCAGAGGCATTGCAGTTCGCTAAGAAAAGACCCTTGTCGTGACAAACGAATTACCAACTGTGAAAACATAGTAGGAACTTACTCCTATTGGCACACTGACTGCTAGGGAGCTATTTGGTTAACTGGGGCGGGAGATCAATCTGAGTGAATGCGAACCAGAAGTAAAGGAGACCAGCCTGAGTGAATGCAAACCAGGACTAAAGAACACCACCCAAATTTTTTTTTCTTCTTTTCCCTTTCTCCCCCCCTCCCCCCAAGTAAACAGAAAAAGGTAGGCCTAAGGAATGTAACAAACCACCGGGGAAAGAATCGTAAGCAGCTATGTTTATCGGAAGAGAGGTATGCTGATAGCCCTAGTAAGAATACTGAGTAACCATTATGTAGCAATGAAAAGAAATGCAGCTTTAAGTGCAAGCAGAGTATAACACATGATGTAAGAACAAGTGGGTAAATGCAGCTCTGGATGTAAGTGGTGTCTAAAAACATGGTATGGGCACAGCTCTGAGTATGAGCATGAGGAGCATGGTATAAAGCAGCCGTATGAATGCAATCTAAAAGTGAACAGAGTATTAATGTAATGTAACAGCGGACGTATGACCGCAGCTCTAGTAGTGAATGGTGTATAGGACAAAATGTGAACGCAGACGCACAGACGTAGCTTTGAAGGTAACCAAGTCCGATCCTACCGTGAATGCCAGCACTCACCTGGTACCTTCTGCCATTGCTCAGGCGTAAACGAACCTTCACATGATGCTGCAGGAGTTTTTGTTTTTTTGTTTTCCCCCCATTGAACCATCCATGACCCTTCCAAAAACTAAATGAATAAAATACCATCACTTAAACACAGCGTGCGTAGCTTGGAGACACGCGTCCTGTATGTAACAGGTATCAGAACATGCGACCATACCTATTCTAGCGACATGCTTACACCAATAACCATATGAAATAGCCCCCACAAGCTGGACAAAATATACAAATTTTATTTTATTTTTTTAAATTGACCATTGAACCACATTTACCATCACTTAAACCCAGCACGCGTGCTTGAGCCATTTGCAGACACGCGCCCCGCATGTAAACCAGGTATCAGAAAACATACATACAACCATGCCCACTCTAAGCACCTGCTACCCCAATGACTGTATGCAATGGCCCCACCAGGCCTCTGAATAGCCAGACAAACAATACAAACAACCATGGTTCGACCATTAGCGCCCAAACTCTGCTTCATCCCAGAGCACTACACGTCACGGACAGCAGCGTGGGTCCCGTGCAAGCAACTCCGATCCTACCACGAATACCAGCGCCCTCCTGAGACATTCTGACGTTGCCCAGCCGTAAGGAGCCTCCACACCATGCTGCTGTATCCTAGAGCTAACTCAGAGGTAGTGAAATCAGCTGACTCAGCGTCAGCCTGGGCCCACAGGTGCCTGTAAATAGCCTAGTAATCAGCCAGCCTGGCCCATAGGTGTGTATAATTAGCCTTGTAATCAGCCTCCCCTCCCACAAATGCAGCAATACATTGCTTAATACTTGTTGAATCAATGCCACGTAGAATTATGGCAGTTCTGAAGGCAAAAGGGGGTCCAACACTGTATTAGTATGGTGTTCCTAATAATTCTTTAGGTGAGTTTATAAGCATTATCTAACGCTTGTATTTGACTGTCACAAATGCAGCAAAGACCCCAAATGTAGTGTTTTGCACAAAATTGGTGTTTTTTTTTTAAACCAAAAATATAACTACAGTATTTAAAGCTTGAATTTGACTGTCACAAATGCAGCAAAGGCCCCAAATTTAGGATCTTGCACAAAATGATTGTTTATTGAAAACCAAAATATAACAGTGGTTTTTAACTCTTGCATTGGACTGTCACAAATGCAGCAAAGGCCCCAAATGTAGGATCTTGCACAAAATTTGTGTTTTTTTTTTAATCCGAGAATATAACTACAGTATTTAAATCTTGTATATGACTGTCACATATGCAGCAAAGGCCCCAATTGTAGTGTCTTGCACAAAATGGGTGTGTTTTTTTAACCAGAAAATAACTATGATTTAAATCATGTATTTGACTGTCACAAGTATAGAAAAGGCCCCAAATGTAGGATCTTGCACAAAATGGTTGTTTATTTAAAACCAGAATATAACAGCGGTATTTAACGCTTGTATTGGACTGTCACAAATGCAGGATCTTGCGCAAAATTGGTGTTTTTTTTACACCCATACTATAACTGCAGTAATTAAATCTTGTATTTGACTGTCACATACGCAGGCCCCAAAGGCCCCAAATGTAGTGTCTGGCACAAAATGGGTGTTTTAAAAAAAAAAAATGAATATAACAACAATATTTAAAGCTTGCATTGGACTGTTACATATGCAGCAAAGGCACCAAATGTAGGATCTTGCACAAAATGGGTGTTTTTTTAAACCCAGAATATAACTGCAGCGTTTAAAGCTTGTATTTGACTGTCACAAATGAAGCAAATGCCCCAAATGTAGGGTCTTGCACAAAATGGGTGTTTTTGTTAAACCAGTATATAACAGTAGCATTTAACCTTTGTATTAAACTGTCACAAATGCAGCAAAGGCCTCAAATCTAGTGTCTTGCACAAAATGGTTGTTTACTTGAAACCAGAAAATAATAGCGGCATTTAACGCTTGTATTGGACAGTCACAAATGAAGCAAATGCCCCAAATGTAGGGTCTTGCACAAAATGGGTGTTTTTGTTAAACCAGTATATAACAGTAGCATTTAACCTTTGTATTAAACTGTCACAAATACAGCAAAGGCCTCAAATCTAGTGTCTTGCACAAAATGAGCGTTTTGTTTTTTTAACCCAGAATATAACTGCAGTATTTAAAGCTTGTATTTGACTGTCACAAATGCAGCAAAGGCTCCAAATGGAGTGTCTTGCACAAAATTGGTGCTTTTTTTTATACCCAGGATATAACTGCAGTATTTAAATCTCATATTTGACTATCACAAATGCAGCAAAGGCCCCACATGTCAGCTCTTGCACAAAATTGGAGTTTTTTTAAACCCAGAATATATCTACAGTATTTAATGCTTGTATTTGACGGTTACAAATGCAGCAAAGGCCCCAAATGTAGGATCTTGCACAAAATGGGTGTTTTTTAAAGCCCAGAATATAACTACAGTATTTAAAGCTTGTATTTGACTGTCACAAATGCAGCAAAGGCTCCAAATGGAGTGTCGTGCACAAAATTGGTGCTTTTTTTTTATACCCAGGATATAACTGCAGTATTTAAATCTCATATTTGACTATCACAAATGCAGCAAAGGCCCCACATGTCAGCTCTTGCACAAAATTGGAGTTTTTTTAAACCCAGAATATAACTACAGTATTTAAATCTTGTATTTGACTGTCACAAATGCAGCAAAGGCCCCAAATGTAGGATCGTGCACAAAATGGGTGTTTTTTTTAAACCCAGAATATAACGGTAGGATTTAAATCTTGTATTTGACTGTCACAAATTTAGCAAATGCCACAAATGTAGGGTCTTGCACAAAATGGGTGTTTTTTTTCAAACCAGTATATAGTAGCAGTTTTTAACCCTTGCATTAGACTGTCACAAATGCAGCATAGGCCGCAAATCTAGTGTCTTGCACAAAATGGGTGTTTTTTTAAAACCAGAATATGAAAGCATTATCTATCGCTTGTATTTGACTGTCACATATGCAGCAAAGGCCCCAATTGTAGTGTCTTGCACAAAATGGGTATTTTATTTTTTTAAACCAGAATATAACAACAATATTTCTAGCTTGTATTGGACTGTCACAAATGCAGCAAAGGCCCCAAATGTAGTGTCTTGCACAAAATTAGCGTTTTGTTTTTTTAACCCAGAATATAACTGCTGTATTTAAAGCTTGTATTTGACTGTCACAAATGCAGCAACGTCTCCAAATGGAGTGTCTTGCACAAAATTGGTGTTTTTTTATACCCAGGATATAACTGCAGTATTTAAATCTCGTATTTTACTGTCACAAATGCAGCAAAGGCCGCAAATGTCGGCTCTTGCACAAAATGGGTGGTTTTTTTTTAAACCCAGAATATAACTGCAGTATTTAAAGCTTGTATTTGACTGTCACAAATTCAGCAAAGGCCCCAAATGTCGGCTCTTGCACAAAATGGGTGTTTGTTTTTTAAACCCAGAATATAACTGTAGGATTTAAAGCTTGTATTTGACTGTCACAAACGCAGCAAAGGCCTAAAATGTAGGATCTAGCACAAAATGGGTGCTTATTTAAAACCAGAAAATAACAGCGGTATTTAACCCTTGTATTGGACTGTTTTAAATACAACAAATGCCACAAATGTAGAGTTTTGCACAAAATGTTTGTTTGTTTTTTAACATTATATAACGGTGATATTCTACCCTTGTATTGGACTGTCACAAATGCAGCAAAGGCCGCAAATATAGTGTCTTGCACAAAATGGGTGTTTTTTTTTTAAAACCAGAATATATAAGCATTATCTAACGCTTGCATTTCACTGTCACAAATGCAGCAAAGGCCCCAAATGTAGTGTCTTGCACAAAATTGGTGTTTTTTAAACCCAGAATATAACTACAGTATTTAAATCTTGTATTTCACTGTCACATATGCAGCAAAGGCCCTAAATGTAGTGTCTTGCACAAAATGGGTGTTTTTAAAAAAACTGAGTATAACAACAATATTTAAAGCTTGTATTTGACTGTCACAAATGTAGCAAAGGCCCCAAATGTAATGTCTTGCACAAAATGGGAGTCTTTTTAAACCCAGAATATATCTACAGTATTTAATTCTTGTATTTGACTGTCACATATGCAGCAAAGGCCCCAATTGTAGTGTCTTGCACAAAATGGGTATTTTATTTTTTTAAACCAGAATATAACAACAATATTTCTAGCTTTTATTGGACTGTCATAAATGCAGCAAAGGCCCCAAATGTAGGATCTTGCACAAAATGGGTGTTTTTTTTTAAACCCAGAATATAACTGTAGGATTTAAATCTTGTATTTGACTGTCACAAATGTAGCAAAGGCTACAAATCTAGGATCTTGCACAAATTGATTGTTTATTTAAAACCAGACTATAACAGCGGTATTTAACGCTTGTATTGGACTATCACAAATGCAGCAAATGCCCCAAATGTCTTCCACAAAATGGGTGTTTTTTTAAACCCAGAATATAACTACAGTATTTAAAGCTTGTATTTGACTGACACAAATGCAGTTAAGGCTCCAAATGTAGGATCTTGCACAAAATGGCTGTTTATTGAAAACCAGACTATAACAGCTGTATTTAATGCTTGTATTTGACTGTCACAAATGCAGCAAACGCCCCAAATGTAGGATCTTGCACAAAATGGGTGTTTTTTTTTAAACCAGTATATAACAGCAGCATTTCACCCTTGTATTGAACTGTCACAAATGCAGCAAACGCTACAAATATAGTGTCTTGCACAAAATGTGTGTTTGTTTTTTTTTAAAACCACAATATAACATCAATATTTAAAGCTTGTATTGGATTGTCACAAATGCAGCTAGGGCCTCTTTCACACTTGTGTTGTCCGGATCCGGCGTGTACTCCACTTGCCGGAATTACATGCCGGATCTGGGAAAACGCAAGTGAACTGAAAGCATTTTAAGACTGATCCGTCTTCAAAATGCGTTCAGTGTTACTATGGCAGTCAGGACACTATTAAAGTCCTGGTTGCCATAGTAGTAGTGGGGAGCGGGGGAACAGTATACTTCGTATACAGTCCGTGCGGCTCCCGGGGCACTCTAGAAAGACGTCAGAGCGCCCCATGCGCATGGATGACGTGCCATGTGATCACGTCATCCATGCGCGTGGGGCGCCCTGACGTCACTCTGGAGCGCCCCGGGAGCCGCACGGACGGTAAGTATGCTGCTCCCCCGCTCCCCACTACACTTTACTATGGCTGCCAGGACTTTAGCGTCCCGGCAGCCATGGTAACCATTCAGAAAAAGCTAAACGTCGGATCCGGCAATGCGCCGAAACGACGTTTAGCTTAAGGCCGGATCCGGATCAATGCCTTTCAATGGGCATTAATTCCGGATCCGGCCTTGCGGCAAGTCTTCAGGATTTTTGGCCGAAGCAAAAAGCGCAGCATGCTGCAGTATTTTCTCTGGCCAAAAAACGTTCCGGTCCGGAACTGAAGACATCCTGATGCATCCTGAACGGATTTCTCTCCATTCAGAATGCATTAGGATAAAACTGATCAGGATTCTTCCGACATAGAGCCCCGACGACGGAACTCTATGCCGGAAGAAAAGAACGCAAGTGTGAAAGAGCCCTAAGGCCCCAAATGTATGTATTTTACTCTCAGAAATGCAGCAAAGTCCCCAAATGTAGGATCTTTCAGAAAATGTGGGTTTTTTTATACCCAGAAAATAACCACTATGTCATTGGGCCACTCTGTGGCCTACTTTTGCTGCTGCTACCTCATCACATTGTGGTCTCCTCATGCTACTGTCACCTCAACACTATGTCATTGGGCCACTCTGTGGCCTACTTTTGCTGCTGCTACCTCATCATATTGTGATCTTCTCATGCTGCTGCCACCTCACCACTATGTGGTCTTTTCATGCAGCTGTTACCACAACACTCTATCCCTGGGACACTCCTTGGTCTTCTTATGCTCCTGCTACCTCACCACTATGTCACTGGGCCACTCTGTGACCTCCTCATGCTACTGCCTGCTTACCACTGCATCACTGGGCAACTCTGGGGTTGTCTCATGATGCTGCTATCTCACCACTCTGGTCTTCTCATGCTGCTGCCACCTCAACACTCTGCGATCTCCTCATGTAGCTGCTACCATAACACTCTGTCACTGGGCCATTCTGTGGTCTCTTCATGTTGCTGCCAGCTGACCACTCTGTTACTGGGCCACTCTATGATTTCCGTATGCTTTTCCCACCTCACCACTATGTCACTGGGCCACTCTGTGGTCTCCTCATGCTGCTACTGTCTCAACACTCTGTCACAGGGCCACTCTGTGGTCTCTTTATGCAGCTGCTACTACAGCACTCTGTCACTGGGCCACTCTGTGGTCTCCTTATGCTGCTGCAAATTCAACACTCTGTTGTCTCCTCATGCTGCTGCCACTTTACTACTCTGTGGTTTCCTCATGCTGCTGCTACTACAACCTTCTGTGACTGGGCCATTCTGTGGTCTCCTCGTGCTTCTGCCACTTTACCACTCTGTAACTTGGCCACTCTGTGGTCTCCTCATGCTGCTGCCACCTCACCTGTCTGTGGTCCACAGATGCTGCTTCCACCTTCCCACTCTGTCACTGGGCCAGCTCACCACTATGTGAATGGGCCAATCTGTGATCTCCTCAAGCTGCTGACACCTCATCACAATGTCACTGGGCCAAGCTGCTGCCAGCTCGACACTCTATCACTTGGCTACTCTGTGGATTTTTCATGCTGCTCCCACTCTTCCTACTCCTAGACTGGGCTACTATTTTGCCTTTTTGGCCTGGGTGACATCACGATTTATTTGACCCTTCTGATCTTTTAGAAGGAAGATAAAATGATACACTCAACAGATCCTGTCTATGTAGCAGCTGTAAGGCCTATTTGACATGGTCCCTATTTTTGACCAAATTGACTTATGATTTGGTAGCCAAAAGCAGAAGTTGTTATAAAAGACAGAAGACATGCAACTATTTAATTCACATGTCATCTCTGTTTTGGATCCTCTCCTGTTTTTTTTATTTTTTTATTGTACTTTAGCAATAGTGATAGATTACTGACAAAATGCTGACCGAATGAAAGCGGATGCTCCACAGACAGGATCCTTTTTTTTGTGGGTTATTGTTCTGATGGAACAGACAAGGGGCAAAATAATCAGTGACGTCAACACAAACTTACTGCTGACACCTTCTCCAATCTGTCAGGGCCTCTACTTGTATAAGCGTTTAAGGGCCGCTTCACACGAGCGGATGCCGTGCGTGGCATCCGCTCCGTGAAAGAGTGCCAAGACCCGCTGCAGACTGCAGAGGCATCCGCTCGTGTGAAGCGGCCCTAATAGAACAGGTTCTGTAGTCATCTATGTGGAGTCGGCTAACGATGGTGTAAAAGTGTGCGTCTTCATGGCGCTAACATCGACCTGTAAGGCTGAGTTCATACTTTAGTTATTTGGTCAGTTTTGGCCCATGACTGCCGAAATAAGTGAAGTGTGCAGTGATTCTAAGAGTGATGCCTGTCATCTGCATGTCATACGGACGCTCAGTATTATTTCACTACCAAAGCAGATTCTCTATGTGTGTTACTGCAAGGCACAGTGTTCTACACCACTATACAGGCTCTCTGCAGCCAGGAAATAGCCGTTTTTTAACGAGATTTGCAGCAAATATATATGGATCAAACCGAATATAATAAAAATCGGCGAACCAGCAATCGGCGAACCATTTGCTCATCTCTACACTACTTTTTTGCTTTGTGGAGGCACGGCGAGAAACACCACAGAAGCATTCCGTAGTGCTACTGTGGGGTTCCGATCCGTGCTTCTGCACCGCGTCTCTGGGTTTGCAGACCCATTCAAGTGAATGGGTCCACATACGTGATGCGGGGTGTACACGGCCCGTGTCCCGTGTATTGCAGACCCACCATATGCAAGCTGCAATATGGCCACGGGGGGGGGGGGAGGCAACGACCTAGCCTCAACTCCTCACTCTCTGGCTGAAAGCTTTCCCAGCCCTACCCTATTCTACAAAAGTATTCTTCTTTCAAGTCTTTCCTTTCACTGTCCCTGATGCTAGAATAGAGGCTTGTTTGTGACTGCATGCAGTCCCTAAAATTGTTTTCTGCCACAAACTGCTACAGTCATCCACCCTCATTGACAGCTCAACACAGAATAAAGTTCTAGTCATTCTGCAAGTGTACCCTGCCTACTGCCCTACTAATTAGCTTATACATGGAGTGCAGAATTATTAGGCAAGTCGTATTTTTGAGGATTAATTTTATTATTGAACAACAACCATGTTCTCAATGAACCCAAAAAACTAATTAATATCAAAGCTGAATATTTTTGGAAGTGGTTTTTAGTTTGTTTTCAGTTTTAGCTATTTTAGGTGGATATCTGTGTGTGCAGGTGACTATTACTGTGCATAATTATTAGGCAACTTAACAAAAAACAAATATATACCCATTTCAATTATTTATTTTTACCAGTGAAACCAATATAACATCTCGACATTCACAAATATACATTTCTGACATTCAAAAACAAAACAAAAACAAATCAGTGACCAATATAGCCACCTTTCTTTGCAATGACACATTCAAAAGCCTGCCATCCATGGATTCTGTCAGTGTTTTGATCTGTTCACCATCAACATTGCGTGCAGCAGCAACCACAGCCTCCCAGACACTGTTCAGAGAGGTGTACTGTTTTCCCTCCTTGTAAATCTCACATTTGATGATGGACCACAGGTTCTCAATGGGGTTCAGATCAGGTGAACAAGGAGGCCATGTCATTAGATTTTCTTCTTTTATACCCTTTCTTGCCAGCCACGCTGTGGAGTACTTGGACGCGTGTGATGGAGCATTGTCCTGCATGAAAATCATGTTTTTCTTGAAGGATGCAGACTTCTTCCTGTACCACTGCTTGAAGAAGGTGTCTTCCAGAAACTGGCAGTAGGACTGGGAGTTGAGCTTGACTCCATCCTCAACCCGAAAAGGCCCCACAAGCTCATCTTTGATGATACCAGCCCAAACCAGTACTCCACCTCCACCTTGCTGGCGTCTGAGTCGGACTGGAGCTCTCTGCCCTTTACCAATCCAGCCACGGGCCCATCCATCTGGCCCATCAAGACTCACTCTCATTTCATCAGTCCATAAAACCTTAGAAAAATCAGTCTTGAGATATTTCTTGGCCCAGTCTTGACGTTTCAGCTTGTGTGTCTTGGTTCAGTGGTGGTCGTCTTTCAGCCTTTTTTACCTTGGCCATGTCTCTGAGTATTGCACACCTTGTGCTTTTGGGCACTCCAGTGATGTTGCAGCTCTGAAATATGGCCAAACTGGTGACAAGTGGCATCTTGGCAGCTGCACGCTTGACTTTTCTCAGTTCATGGGCAGTTATTTTGCGCCTTGGTTTTTCCACACGCTTCTTGCAACCCTGTTGACTATTTTGAATGAAACGCTTGATTGTTCGATGATCACGCTTCAGAAGCTTTGCAATTTTAAGAGTGCTGCATCCCTCTGCAAGATATCTCACTATTTTTGACTTTTCTGAGCCTGTCAAGTCCTTCTTTTGACCCATTTTGCCAAAGGAAAGGAAGTTGCCTAATAATTATGCACACCTGATATAGGGTGTTGATGTCATTAGACCACACCCCTTCTCATTACAGAGATGCACATCACCTAATATGCTTAATTGGTAGTAGGCTTTCGAGCCTATACAGCTTGGAGTAAGACAACATGCATAAAGAGGATGATGTGGTCAAAATACTCATTTGCCTAATAATTCTGCACTCCCTGTATATGCTTTCAGTCAGTCTGTGAGCCAATCAAGTCAACCCCCCCCCCCCCCCCCCCGCCCCCACACACACACACACTTCCTTTCAGGGTCATGTGAGCGTCCTTTTTCTTCCTCCCTCATGCTTTTTCCACCAACATGCAAGAAATTGTGCAATTTTACTGGATTCGTCGGCGGATGAATTTCGTCATGCACATGGGAAGGAAAACTTTATGCCACCAGTACATACTAAACTGTAGGACACTGACATGGAAAAGGACTTAGGAATTTTAGTTAACAATAAACTTAACTGTAGCAACCAGTGTCAGGCAGCCGCTGTCAAGGGCTAATAAGGTTAAGAGTTGTATCAAAAAGGTGCATGGATGTACATGACACAAACATAGTTCTGCCACTTTACAAATCATTAGTAATACTGCATGTGGAGTATTGTATACAATAATAAAGACATAGCAGAGAAAGAGATGATACAGAGGAGGGTAACTAAAGTAATAATTGGAATAAGTGAGCTACAGTACCCAGAAAAATTGTCCAAATTAGGGTCATTTAGTGTAGAAAAAAGACAACTGAGGGAAGAATTGTATTTTATTATTTATTTTACGTATTTATACTAGGACTGTGACTATGACAAGGGGGCATTCACTACAAGCAGAAGAAAGAAGGTTTCTACAGCAAACAGAAGGGGATTCTTTACTGTAAGAGCAGTGGAGGTGGTGATGTTGAACTCACTAAAAGAGTTTGAGAGGGGTCTAGATGTATTTCTGGAGTGTAATAGTTATTAGAATTCTGGAGAAGGGTCATTGATCCAGGGAGTTATTCTGATTTCCTGATTGGAGTCGGGAAGGAAAATTTTCCCCTAAAATGAAGAAAATTGGCTCCTACCACTTGAGGTTTTTTTTGCCTTCCTCTAGATCAACTTTGCAGGATAACCGGCTGAACTGGGTGAGTGTATTTATTTTTTCCTGCTTTACAATCTATGTTACACAGCCCCACAATCTCCTGCTTTGTTTGTCAGGTTTCATATTCTACTGTTGCTGCTCCTGGAAAAAAAGAGAGAATTTTTGGACCTCTTGTTCCGAAGAAGTCACTGCTTTTTCTCATACTACCCTGTCAGGCATCTGCCCCCAAAAGGGCCACATTTTTGAATGTTTTGAATTGGTCCTTCAAAGGGTTATCCAAAATGTAAAACATGCCCCCAATGCCTGGGCCCCTCATATAGATAATAATTACCCTGCTCCCCGGCACCCGCGTCGCTCCGGATCCCCACATAGCCACCACTGCATCTCCCCTTTGCATGGATCAAAACATCCGGCGATGTGGGGGAAGGTGGATGGGGGGGGTATGGTGTTTGGAGACAGCCAGTAGCAGGCTGCGACGTGGATGATCCTCTCTAGCATCACCCACGATGCTAGGGATGCTCGTCCCAGTTGCAGCATGCTATTGGCTGCCCCCCTCCACTGTATGTTTTGAACCTCAGCGGCGGCTGTGCAGGGATCAGAAGCGATGTGGGTGCCGGGGAGCAGGGTAAGGCTACTTTCAGACCTGCATTCGGTGCGGATCCGCCTTGTATCTGCACAGGCGGATACACGCCGATAATGCAAATGCTTGTATCCGTTCATAACGGATTAGTTTGCTTTATTCATAAAAAAAAGTCTAAGTTAAAACGGATCCATTTTGACTTACATTGAAAGTCAATGTGGGACGGATCCGTTTTCAATTGCACTATATTGTGTCAGAGAAAACGGATCCATCCCCATTGACTTACATTGTAAGTCAGGACGGATCTGCTTGGCTCCGCATCATCAGGCGGACGCCAAAACGCTGCAAGCTGCGTTTTAGTGTCCACCTCAAAAGCGGAATACAGGTGCAACGGAGACCAAACACAGCCAAATTGATGCATTCTGAACGGATCCTTGTCCATTCAGAATGCATTGGGGCTGAACTGATCCGTTTTGGGCCGCTTGTGAGAGCCCTGAAGCATATCTCACAAGCGGACACAGAAACGCCAGTGTGTAAGTAGCCTATGTTCAATCTACAAAAGGGGCCCAGGCATTGGGGGGCATGTTTTACACTTTGGACAACCCCTTTAACCACTTCATGAGACAATTTTCCATTTTCATTTTTCACTCCCCACCTTCCCTGAGCCATAAGTTTATTATTATTCCATTCACATAGCCATATGAGGGCTTGTTTTTTCAGGGACAAGTTTTACTTTCTAACAGATTTATTTATTGTTGCATACAATGTAGTGATAAGCTGGAAAAAAACTCCTAACGGGGTGGAATTGGAAAAAAAACGCAATTCTGCCATAGATTCATGGTCTTTGTTTTCTTACAGCATTCCCTATGCAATAAAACTTACCTGTGCCCTTCATTCTCTGGATCAGTATGATTACAGCAGTAACAATTTGCATAGTTTTCCATACAGAAAAAAAACTTTGGATAAAATAATTTTTTCTTCTTTTTATAGCAAAATTCCGTTTTTTTTTTTTAGTTATGTCTTTCGCCATATGGGGTAAATATTTTTTTCCCTTTCGTCCTAACAGGCAGCACAAGTGGGGAGTTCTCCCCTGTGAAACTAGCAGGACAGGTGGAATTTTTATTGATAAAATTACTACCCAAGATTAATTAAACAAATAACCCACCCGCATAAAGGGACACCCACCCCAACAGACAGTGCTTTTTTCTCTGTCCTGTGACCAGAAGACAGGTCCAGGCATTGCTGCCTGTTACCATATCATTTTGATGTGATTATTCCCCATAATTTGGACTTTGTTGGTCCCTCCTGAGATTTTGCTCAGTGACCAGTTGTAGATTCTTTACCTGTGCGGCGTCTGCTGCCTTCTCCTCCGGTCCTCTCGACGGTGGTGTGGTGCGTCGCTGCACTCCGGAACACGTGACTGTGTCCAGGTCTGCGGGTGCTGCGTTCTTTGCGACCATTCGGCGGCGCGAGAGCAGCGGCCGCACCGCGCCGCTGTGACCCAAAAGTACGTTGGATGATGACTTCAGGGTCGGGATTGCATTGTGCTGGGGCTTCCAGGATCTAATTTTGCTTTGTTGCATAGCCAAGAACTTAATAGTAACCAGTATTAGGTCCTGCCTTGTGTATTTATAGAAATTTTCTTAGTTGGTTGTTTAAAAAAAAATAAACATTTTGAAAGTGAGCTCTGACCTCACTTCTGGTGGGGGCAGAGCCTTGCTTGGCAGGAGCTGTCAGCTATTTAAACGCCAGACAGTTCCCAGGCTCTCCCTCTTGCCCTGCATTGAGTTGCTAGCCAGACACTGTTGTTTCTGTGCTTGCTTCTGCATTTACAAGTTTTTGTAACATAATTTTGTTTTCCAATGCCATCTCCTAATGGCTATCAGCATGGGAAATCCTCCCATAAACAGAGGCACTTAACTTGTGCCAATTGTGGTACGCCGATGCTGGACTCCTATGAGTATAATAGATGTCCTAGATGCCGTCGTACCCAAACGCAACCCACTATGGGTGACATGTTTGGATGGATGAAAGAGCTCATGGGAAATTCCGTTATGGAAAATAAAAATGCCCTTTCCTCTAAAAGGGCTAGAGTATCTTCTCCAGGTCCTGTACCTATGGCTGATGACGTCATATCCATGGAAGACCACTACTCCTCTTCGGGTGAAGAAGATGCCATCTATCTTTTTCCTGCCGAGAAGATGCAAAGACTTTTATGCTCCATCTGATCAAGGGATCACGATGTTGAGCAAGGGGAGGCTCCACTGTCCACCTCTAGGGGGCCAAGGGCCTTTAAAGTGGATTAAAATTTAAGGAAACTGATGCTGACCGAATAAAAGCATTCTGGAAAAGGTCCTGTCCTCACCAAGAGGTTTAAACTTATGTTCCCCCTCCAAGAGTCGGAATCAGAGCTTTGGGTATTGACTCCGAAGGTCGATCTCGAAACTATCTAAAAGGACCTTAGTCCCTTCGGATGATGGAAGCAATCTTCAGGATCCATTAGATCGCAGGGCTGAATGCACTCTGAGACGCAATTATTCTGCGGCAGCAGTCTCTGCTTCTGTTGCAGTTGCTTGCTCAGAGGTGATTTTGTTCTGTTCCGCATCCTCCGAATCCAGTCGGATCTGGAATGTGGTGTTTCCAGAACTGACGTATTGGATCAGTTCAGAACTTTGTCTCTCGGCATTGATTTTTTATGCGATGCCTCTACACAACACGTCAGGTTGGCCGCTAAAAACATGTCCCTCTCCTCTGCTAGTCATCGGTCCCTATAGCTGCGCCCCTGGGTTGCTGATAATACCTCCAAATTTAATCTATGTGGCCTGCCGTATGAACTGGGGAGGCTCTTTGGTTCTGAATTAGACAGGTTAATGGAGAGCCTTGCTGATAAGAAGGGGAAATCCCTCCCCCAACAAGCCTTTCATGGCCGTGGTAGGGCCAGAGGAAGAAGGACCCAAGGCTTCTCCAGATCCCCGAGCGTCAAGATTTGTCCAGAGGCGGACGGAGTCGCAGTCGTGGGAATGACCGTAAGGCAGACCAATGACTCTCTCGTCTGCCCCGGTTGGAGGTCGCCTAAGTTTATTTCAGCAGGCCTGGCTGCAAGACATTCAGGACCAGTGGGTCCTGGATATAATTATGTTCAGTTACAGGATAGATTTACTCCCCCCCCCCCCCAGAGAAGTTTTTCCTTACCAAGCCTCTGGTCCTCCTTTATGTGCAGAATAAGACGGTGCAGATGAGGTCTGGGAGTTTACTCCCCCATATTTTTAGTCCCAAAACCTTCAGGCGATTGGAGTATGATCATAGATCTCCGCTACCTAAATCGGTTCATAAGGCCAAAGCACTTCAGGATAGAGACCATTCAATCACTAATCAGTGTTCTAAATCCAGGGGATCTAATGATCACTATAGATCTGAAGGACATGTACCTTCATATTCCCATTCATCCAGCTCACAGGAAGTTCCTAAGAGTTGCGGTCTCCATAAGGGGGGTGGTAAAACTTTCCCAGTTTGCTGTGCTGCCCTTTGGAATTTCTTCCACTCCCTACACTTTCACCAAGGTTGTGGCTCCGGTTATCGCCCAACTCAGGCTTCAAGGACTAGAGATTGTGCCATACCTAGATGACTGGCTTCTAAAAGCCGCTACTCCAGACGTTCTTCTATCTCATCTTCAGCTGGCTCTTCAGTCTATCCAGCGCTTGGGCTGGCTTATAAATTAGGAATAACCAGAAATCCTTCTGTCTACCTCCAGGATGTTCCTGGGTTTCTTTCTTGGGCAGAAATCAGTCTATCTCACCTTTCGGCTATCCACATCAGGGGGGTCTCAACATGGTTGCAGATCATCTGAATCGGGGTCTACCAATTCCAGGCAAATAGTTGCTGAACAGAGATTATATAGGGCTTATATATTCCCTCCAATTTCCATGATACCAAGGGTATTGACAAAAATCAAGCAAGACCAGGCCCCGGTCATTGCGATAATACCATTCTGGCTGAAGAGGTCTTGGTTCACCCAGCTCATGAAGATGAGTCAGGGGTTATTGTAGACTTCCCATAAAGCAGGGCCTAGTGTATCATGACCCAGGTCCCTGCCTAGATCTGAGGAGACTCAGTCTGACAGCCTGGAGATTGACAGATCCCTACTAGAGGCAAGAGGGCATTCTTCGGAGGTCTTGAGAATCATATCACACTCCAGGGCAGAGTCCACAAACAAAGCTTACTCAGGGATACACAAGATCTTCCTTCAGTGGTGTGCTGATAAAGAGGTTGTACCCTCTGATCCTCCTCTTTCAGCTATTCTACAGTTTCTTCAGGATGGCCTGGACAAGGGTCTAAGCCTGTCAACACTCCGAGTTCATACCTCTGCTCTTTCTACCTTTTTAGGCAGATCTGTAGCTCAAGACCCCCTACTCAGGAGGTTCCTCAAAGGAGCCGAAAGACTGAAACCTAGTATCCTGAGACATATCCCTGAATGGGATTTATCTGTCATTCAAAATGGGCTATCCTCTCCCCCCTTTGAACCTTTGGAAATTGTAGACCTTAGATTTTTATCTTTAAAGGTCACATTTCTGTTGGCCATAACTTTGGCCACTGAGCCTTATATCCTCTTCCTCCAGGACAGGGTCCTGTTGAAGTTTCTACCGACCTTTGTTCCCAAAGTTCCGTCATTCAGGAACACTAATCAGACCGTTACCTTACCGATTTTGTGTCCCTCTCCCTCATCTCCTGAGGAAGAAGCCCTCCATTCCTTGGACATTTCAAGAAATCTCAGAATTTACCTGAACAGAACTGTTGACTTTAGAAGATTCAAATAGCTCCTTGTGTCCTTTTCGGGGAACCCTCTTTAAGTAGGTAGTTAAAAGAGGCAATCCGTGAAGCTTTTCTAGCTCAGCATTTGGCTCCTCCATCCTTTGTCACTGCCCACTCTACAAGGGCAGTGTCTACCTCTTATGCAGAGAAAAAATTGGTTCCACTAGAACAAATCTGTGCTGCAGCTTCTTGGGGTGCCCAGAGCACCTTTGTTAAACATTATCTCCTAGATTCTAGGTGTTCTGAGGGAATGGCGTTTGGACGTACCATTTTGAGTGCCGCCATCTCCTAAAAGAAAAAAAGTGGGACCCTCCCAATTTGTCTGTTTCGCTCCTTGTTAGGTCCCCACTTGTGCTGCTGGTTAGGATGAAAAAGAAGCGTTCATTTTAACGTGTTTTTTTTTTACCATAGTCCTAACAGCAGCACACTAATTTCCCACCCAAACCAAGCTTCTTTGTTTTTTGGTATACTTGATGATAAAGCACTGTCTGTTGGGGCGGGCGTCCCTTTATGGGGGTGGGTTAATTGTTTAATTAATCTTGGGTAGTAATTTTATCAATAAAAACTCCCCACTTCTGCTGCTGGTTAGGACGAAAGGGAATGCAAATTTACATTAAAATTAACACATATTTTAATAGCATGGGTGTTTTCAGACACTGCAATGCCTATGAGGCTTCTTTTTTTTTGTTTATATATTTTTTATATTTGTAACAACTTTTTTAAACTTTGTTAAAATATTTTGTTGGCAGCCAAAAGCCTAACATAAAATCATCAGAATGCTATTTCTATTCAGTAATGGCATTTATTTAATTACTGAATAAAATGTTCAATATGTTCCAATGCAATGCAGGCCTGTATTGAAATATAACACATCAGAAAAGGAGTGTGGAACACACCAATATATATATCTGTAAAGAATAAATCAAGGCAACTGGACGTACTGTAGATTTCTTGAAAACATTTCACTCATTCTTCCAACAAGCTTTCTAAATTCTGAGTGATTGTACAAAAATTCTGGGAATAAATATGTAACCGAATCCACATCTGGTAATTATACCCAGCATTGGGTCAAAGGTGTTGATTCCATTATCCTAATTGGAGTCAGTAGGTGAAAAAGACTTCCCAGAAAAAGGTGTCAAGACAGCATTATACGTGGCAGACAATAGATGTCTAACCCCCCCCCACCTCTATTCAAGCTTGGCTTCTCCATTTTTACGTAGATGGCCTCCTTCAAGCCTCGTTTGTACCATTCGGCCTCCTTATCCAAAACACGTACTTGACTGTCTTCAAAGGTGTGACCTGTTCCTTTTAGATGTAAGTACAAGGCTGAATCTTGACCAGAGGTTTTGGCTCTTCTATGCTGGGCGTATAGCCTAATGTAGTTGTTGTTTTGTTTCGCCGATATACATTTCTAAGCATTCCTCATTGCACTGGACTGCGTACACAATGTTGTCCATCTTGTGTTTAGGCGTTGGGTCTTTGGGGTGAACTACTTGTTGCCTCAGTGTGTTGCTGGGTTTAAACAAACAGGAATGTGATGTTTATTAAAAATCCTTTTGAGTTTCTCAGACACCCCAGCTACATATGGGATAACCATATTCTTGCGTCTGTCATGCTTCCCGCCCTCACTGGTAGTCTTGGTGGTCTTTCTTCTCCTTCCTTCTGTTATGACAAAGGCCCAAACTGGATACCCACAAGTTTTAAGTGCCCCTCTGAGGTGTTTGAGTTCCTTCGCCTTGGCCTCTGTGCTAGTAGGGATTTTCTCTGCCCGGTGGTGTAGAGTCTGGATGACTCCCAGTTTGTGGTCTAGAGGATGGTGGGAATCAAATAGCAGGTACTGGTCTGTGTGGAGGCCATCTACGTAAAAATGGAGAAGCCAAGCTTGAATAGAGGTGAGGTGGTGGTGGTGGGGGGGGGGGGGGGGTTAGACATCTATTGTCTGCCACGTATAATGCTGTCTTGACACCTTTTTCTGGGAAGTCTTTATCACCTACTGACTCCAATTAGGATAATGGAATCAACATTCCTGTTTGCTTTAAACCCAGCAACACACTGAGGCAACAACTGGTTCACCCCAAAGACCCAACGCCTAAAAACAAGATGGACAACATTGTGTACGCAGTCCAGTGCAATGAGGAATGCTCAGAACTGTATATCGGCGAAACAAAACAACAACTACATTAGCGTATGGCCCAGCATAGAAGAGCCAAAACCTCTGGTCAAGATTCAGCCTTGTACTTACATCTAAAAGGAACAGGTCACACCTTTGAAGACAGTCAAGTACGTGTTTTGGATAAGGAGGCTGATTAGTACAAACGAGGCGTGAAGGAGGCCATCTACGTAAAAATGGAGAAGCCAAGCTTGAATAGAGGTGGGGGGGTTAGACATCTATTGTCTGCCACGTATAATGCTGTCTTGACACCTTTTTCTGGGGAGTCTTTTTCACCTACTGACTCCAATTAGGATAATGGGATCAACGCCTTTGACCCAATGCTGGGTATAATTACCAGATGTGGATTCAGTTACATATTTATTCCCAGAATTTTTGTACAATCACTCAGAATTGAGAAAGCTCGTTGGAAGAATGAGTGAAGCGTTTTCAAGAAATGTACAGTACGTCCAGTTGCCTTGATTTATTCTTTACTGATATATACCATGACCTGGATAAATGAGAACCTTCACAGACACACCAATATATAGTAATAAAATCAAATTTGTTAATGTATCAATAAAAAATGACCATGATTTACAATACATATATGTACATGAGCAGGGGCTAAACACAGTCATGCATCATCCTGCTGTCAACCCCGTAACAGTAATAATAATGGATATACCCTCAATGATCAATGGTAAATAGAAACAGTATCCTGATGAATATGATCAATCAGGGAGATATAACGTGTGTATACAATTCCAAATACATGCATGCCCTCTAGGAGTAACGGCAACACTACCAAAGCTCAGAACAGTCAGGTCTAAAAGCCAGGAGGTGCACTAAACAATAGGGCAACATACCAGTATTGCTGGGGCTCACACCAGGGTGAAGACGCTCCTCGACGCGAGTTCAACTCCTCCTGAGGAAATGTACTATACGCGAAATGCCACTTATTTCGTCCCTGGACTCCGCTTATTGTCTGATCCCTGCCTGTTTGTTTTGTCTCTCCCATTGCCGACCCGGATTGCCTGACCTGTACCTGTGCCACCTGCCCTGACCTGCTGCCTGTCTGACTATGCCACTACCTCATCCTTCAGTTCCTGGCTCATTCTTTTGTTGCTCCTGGTAACGACCCTGCCTGTCTACCACACCTGTACTGCTGGTACCATCTCAGGTATCTTCTGGTCCACTCTAGGACTGTTCTGGAGTGGCACCTGGCAACTACCCTAACAGCCCAAGTCTATCCTCGCCATCAGAGGCTCTAGCGAAGACCAGGTAGTTGCTTAGTCACGCCCCTCCAGGGTACAGCCAGTCAGTAGCACAGTGGGTTCACATCTGCTGATCCGTGACAACCCCCTACTTGGCCCTAGGCAGGAAATACAATAACCTACCTCATAAATCTTAGCCTGCCGAAATTTATACCCCTAACCCCCATCACTTGGACGGCTTGCAGCAATAACAAATAAATACGCATGACAAACATCTTTAATGGGTGAGGGTTGGTCACAGCTTTATTTTTTTTTATTTTTTTTTTAAAGCATCCAACTGTTCTAATACCAAACAGTGACTTGGAATATAAAGAAGCAGTATGCCCCAGTCTGCCTTCTTCTCCCTCTTAAATTCACTCAACCGACCTCCACGGAGGAGCCTGTGTACTCCTACACGGCACTCTGACCCCCACCCAACAGGAACAACTCCTGCTCCACCCTATCTTGAAAGCCTGAGAGAAAAATATCCAGGTCAATGTCGTTCAGGTGGACACAATCCGGCCTCCTCAGTTGCAGGTTATTGCCTTCCAGCTGGCAGCGTAGCACTACCACGCCAGCCCGGGATCATTCAAAACGTGTGATACGCATCCCTAGCTCCTTGCCAAGACACCCTATAAATAATTTCAGAGTAGACTATGACGACCTCCTGAACAAAGGAAGGAATCCATTCGGCAGGCTGCACCGATTTTTTAACACCGCAGGTGGACAGTTAAAGGCGGCGCAAAAAAACCCGACCCATGGACCCATGGACCCATGGACATGATTAGGCAGGCAAACACCAAAAGCCCTAGCAGGGCCTGCATTTGGCGTAATGTGATTGACTTGACTGAACAAAACCTTTTGATCAAACCCAACAGTTTCTCTAACTTATCCTGGGAAAGACGGAAAACCATCAGGGCGGTATCGATTTTGATAACTAGAAAGGAGATGGTGGTGGTAGGGCCAAATGTCTTGTCTTCTGGCAAGGGGACGCCAAAACGGGCCATGAAAAAACGAAAGGTGTCCAGCAGGAATTGACATTGGTGTGACCTCCCTGGGGAAACGAAAAGGAAATCATCTAGGCAACGCATGATGGAATGAAAACCTGTTTTATAATGGATAACCAATTCTAAGAAAGTCTGAGGAAGGGATCAAAAGTGTCCCGAAACGCGTCTGGTCTGAGGAACTACTAAAAGGATTGGCCAATCAGAAACCAGACACCGTGTGACGTCAAACCGCATAACCATCACGTGCAACATCACATGGTAAGGCGAGCGATCACGTGGGACGCCACGCCGGTCCTTGCACAAAGGAAAGGAATCGCAACAGATGAAGAGGGGTAAAGTAAACTCTCCACTATTCCTCCGCATTTTAGCATATATATTTTGCCAACAGTAGCGGCTATACGAAAGAACAATACTGGGAAAATATATAACAGACTTTAAGGATATTTAGAATTACTAGGAGAATCACTCTCTCTTTAAAGGGCGGATGTCCTAATACCGGGAAACCCGGTGAATATAAGAATATCTACTGCAGTATTCACACCAGCAAGTATCTGGCATTGTTTTAATATAAGAATACCATTCACATGATATAAGGTTCACCATTTTTTAACAACATCGATATAATAACCTTTGTTGTGCACAACATATTTTATTCAATTGAGCACTATTTTTTCACGCTTTTTCTTGATTGGAAATATACTGGACTTTCTCATTTTTTTCAACTATATTGCACATTTTTGGAAGAATAACAATATTTCACAAAAGTGAACCAACATACTGTATTTCATCTATATGACCTTTATATTCCAGGACCCACTGAACAGACTCTTTAAATACCTTGAACACCAGATATAGCTCCATTTTATTTTTATTTTTAATGCATTTATATACTTTTTTACATATATAATTATATATAATAACGCAAATCAAATTATTTAACTGAAAATATAAAATACTTTCAATTAAACCAAATGTGAGTGTGCCATCGCAATTCTTTTTTCCAATTCTAAGAAAGTGCTGAACAATTCGAAAAAAAAAAAATCGCACGATGTGGAAAAACCCATCGGCAGGCAAGTGTCATAGTAGTACAAGTCGTCTACCGTATAACCCAGCAGATGATAGCAATCTGGGTGTATCGGAAGCAGGCGGAAAGCCGCTTTGATGTCCGACTTAGCCACCAAGGCTCCTTGTCCCGCCGTTCTGACCAGAACCATCGCCCTGTCAAACGGCACATCGGAAACATAAGTATCATCTTTATAAATGCTTTTGTTAACAGATGCACCTTTAGAGAAGGACAAGTGGTGGATCAGTAGGAACTTGCCAGGTGCTCTTTTGGGAATGAGGCCTAACGGTGAAATCCGGATGTTATAAAAAGGAAGGGATGAATATAGGCCTACTCTCCTGCCCAGTGATATTTCTTTATATTATTTTTTTTTTCCTGCAAAAGGTCAGGGTAGTCCCTAGCAGATTTCAAATTGCTAGCAAAAGTAGGGAAACAGGAAATTTAGAATGGGATACAAAAAACCAAAAGAAAACCACGAAACAGATTTGGGCAGCAGCTTTCTTATTTAGGTGCAGATCTAACCACTGGGGGCTGGGGGTTTGGACAGGGGAGGGGTTGCGTAAGCAACAGATCGCGGCATTAGATCCGCCGCAGACCGAACATTCATGCTTGTATTTACATAAGGCAAAAAAATTAGCAATGCATCGGGACGTCCACCTGCCGTAGAGTGCTGTGCGTCAGTAGAGGCAGGGGGAACAGAATGGACAGGAGGTGAGGGAGCCTGTAATCCAGCCAGCGGGCTAGAAAGAAAGGCTGGTCCCTCACTTTACAGGCGTGCTCTAAGAGACGCCATAATGACTCGTTCATCGGCCATACCTTTAGCAGCCAGGAGCTTAATGAGGTGCCAGAGAAAAAAGCCGTCCTCAGGCCGCAGCACCTCTTTTGCTCCATTGGCCCCTACCAACTCTTTCAGCCAACCTGGGTTGGGGGGGGGGGGGTGAATCACTGGTGGTGTCACCTTCTATCTGCATCTCCTGCCAAACAAAACATTGCTGCACCATTTTCCTAAGGCTGCCAGCCTACTTTTTTTTACTTAAATCTTCCCCGCCCACTTTCCTCTCTGCAGTCAAAGGCGCCTTCACTTATTCCCCTCGGCATCGGCTAGACACTTACCATGGACGTTTCAATTAGTATGAAATTTTCCTTTTCTTAAAATTTCTCAAAATTAGTAAATAGAAAAAAATATGAACTTTTCTTTTTTTTTTTTAGATAAGCGCACAGACAAATCTGCAGTATCTGGTGCTATCAGATTGCACATCAGCGTGGAGATCAAAGGCGAGGAGAAGGTGGCCCCATATCATGTACAATATACTTGTCTACATGAGGTTTGTAAATAAACTCTTGCTAATCTTTTCTCTATTAGAGAATTCTCTAATTTGAGTAGGTTTTTATCACTCTTTATGATGTCACCAGCAATTCACTTTTTTTTCTTTTAGAACCTGTTCCATTACCTTACAGATGTACAGAATAATGGAGTTGTAAAAATTCCTGATGCCAAAGGGGATGATGCCTGGAAGGTTTACTTTGATGAGACTGCACAGGAAATAGTGGATGAATTTGCAATGAGATATGGAGTGGAGTCAATATACCAAGCAATGACGTGAGAAACAGTTTTTATATTGGGTGAGAGGGAAGTTAAATTGGCTGAAGAGAGAAGTCACATAAACAGATGCTTACATAGAACAACTTCATAATTAAATTAAGACCTACAGTATAACTTTATGCATGAAGCAGTAGTGGTTCATTAAAGAGCATTATACATTTTTTTTGGCTCAAGCAATTGTCATAAAATAAAAGAATGTACTGTATAGCCCATTTCATCCCATACTGCTTCCAGTGTCATTGCTCCACTCCTCCTCACCAGTCTTTGTTTGGCTGTAGCAATGATGTATTGTTTACCAGTGATGTCAGTGATTGATTGCAAGAGTGTCTGATGTACAGGGGCACATCATTGCTTGGTCCAAGAATACGATGCCATGGGTGCAATAGTGGGCTATTAAAAATAAATTAGATAATGTGTATGCTAACATAAAAAACAAACAAAAAAAACATACTTACACAGAGTAGATCCTAGATGTGGTGCTTTTTTGCCACATCACCAGGAATCTTAGATTTAAATCATAGATATCCCTGTTTTCACCCAGACAGCATTTCATGCTCTGATGCTCGCCCGGTAACGTCACTAGCACTAATGGGTGGGCTTTAGCAGTGCCCTAGCCAGTACAACTGCTAAAGCAACACTAAAGCTCATCCATCAGTGCCGGTGACATCACTGGGAACACTGGTAGGTGTAAGCCTCCGTCTAGCAGTGTAAAACATATAAACAAAGAGCCCTTGAAAAGCTCCAATGCTCATATCAGAGGTCCTGCCTGGGTGAAAATGGGGATATGTCCAGTTCAGCTCTGAACCCAGGTAACCCCTTTAACCCCTTATTGACCGGGCTCATTTTCACCTTAAGCACCAGGCCATTTTTTGCAAATCTGACCAGTGTCACTTTATGTGTGAATAACTTTAAAACGCTTTTACTTATCCAGGCCAAGCTGAGATTGTTTTTTTTTTTTTTTTGTCACATGTTGTACTGCATGTCACTGGTAAAATGAAGTTAAAAAAATTGTTTTTATTTATTAAAAAATTAAAAAATTACCAAAAATTTGGAAAAATTAGCAAATTTCCAAGTTTCAATTTCTCTAATTCTATAGTACATAGTAATACCTCCCAAAATAGTTTTTAATTTACATTCCCCATATGTCTAATTCATGTTTAGATCATTTTGGGAATGTCATTTTATTTTTTGGGACATTACAAGGCATAGAAATTTAGAAGCAAATCTTGAAATTTTTCAGAAATTTTCCAAAACCCACTTTTTAAGGATTAGTTCAGGTCTGAAGTCACTTTGTGAGGCTCACATAATAGAAACCACTCAAAAATGACCCCATTTTGGAAACTACACCACTCAAGGTATTCAAAACTGATTTTACAAACGTTAACACTTTAGGTGTTCCACGAGAGTTATTGACAAATGGAGATGAAATTTCAGAATTTGTATTTTTTGTAACCTTGCCTCACAAAAATGTAATATAGAGCAACCCAAAATCATATGTACCCTAAAAATAGTCCCAACTAAACTGCCAACTTATCCCGTAGTTTCCAAAATGGGGTCACTTTTTGGGAGTTTCTACTCTAGGGGTGCATCAGGGGGGCTTCAAATGGGACATGGTATAAATAAACCAGTCCGGCAAAAGCTGCCTTCCAGAAACCAAATGATGTTCCTTTCCTTCTGCACCCTGCCGTGTGCCCGTACAGTAGTTTACAACCACATATGGGGTGTTTCTATAAACTACAGAATCAAGGCAATAAATATTGAGTTTTATTTGGCTGGTAACCCTTGCTTTGTTACTGGAAAAAAAATGGATCCAAATTTAAAAGTTGCCAAATGATTGAAATTCTGAAACTTCATCTCCATTTGCCAATAACTCTTTTGGAACATATAAAGGGTTAACAAAGTTTGTAAAATCAGTTTTGAATACCTCGAGGGGTATAGTTTCCAAAATGGGGTCACTTTTGTGCAAACTTTTCATTTTAATCAATTTTTCCCAGTAACAAAGCAAGAGTTAACAGCCAAGCAAAACTCAATATTTATTGCCCTGATTCTGTAGTTTATAGAAACAGCCCATATGTGGATGTAAACTACTGTACGGGCACACGGCAGTGCGCAGAAAGGAAGGAACACCATATGGTTTCTGGAAGGCAGATTTTGCAGGACTGGTTTATTTACACCATGTCCCATTTGAAGCCCCCCTGATGCCCCCCCTGGAGTAGAAACAAAAGTGACCCTATTTTGGAAACTACACCCCTTAAGGTATTCAAAACTGATTTTACAAACTTTGTTAACCCTTTAGGTGTTCCACAAGAGTAATCAGCAAATGGAGATGAAATTTCAGAATTTAAATTTTTGGGCAAATTTTCCATTTTAATAATTTTTTTCCAGTAACAAAGCAAGGGTTAACAGTCAAACAAAACTCAATATTTATTGCCCTGATTCTGTAGTTTATAGAAACACCCCATATGTTGTCATAAACTACTGTACGGGCACACGGCAGGGCACAGAAGGAAAGGAACACCATATGGTTTCTGGAAGGCAGATTTTGCTGGACTTGTTTATTTACACCATGTTCCATTTGAAGCCCCCCCCTACCTGATGCACCCCTAGAGTAGAAACTCCACAAAAGTGACCCCATTTTGGAAACTACACCCCTCTAGGTATTCAAAACTGATTTTTACAAACTTTGTTAACCCTTTAGATGTTCCACAAGGGTTATTGGCAAATGGAGATGAAGTTTCAGAATTTCAATTATTTGGCAACTTTTAAATTTTTATCCATTTTTTCCAGTAACAAAGCAAGGGTTACCAGCCAAATAAAACTCAATATTTATTGCCTCGATTCTATAGTTTATAGAAACACCCCATATGTGGTTGTAAACTACTGTACGAGCACACGGCAGGGCGCAGAAGGAAAGGAACACCATTTGGTTTCTGGAAGGCAGCTTTTGCTGGACTGGTTTATTTATACCGTGTCCCATTTGAAGCCCCCCTGATGCACCCCTAGAGTAGAAACTCCCAAAAAGTGACCCCATTTTGGAAACTACGGGATAAGTTGGCAGTTTAGTTGGGACTATTTTTAGGGTACATATGATTTTTGGTTGCTCTATATTACATTTTTGTGAGGCAAGGTTCCAAAAAATAGAAATTCTGAAATTTCATCTCCATTTGCCAATAACTCTTGTGGAACACCTAAAGGGTAAAAAAAAGTTTGTAAAATCAGTTTTGAATACCTTGAGGTATGTAGTTTAATAGATGGGGTCACTTTTATGGAGTTTCTACTCTAGGGGTGTATCCGGGCGCTTCAAATGGGATATAGTGTAAAAAAAAAATGTCCAGCAAAATCTGCGTTCCAAAAACCATATGATTCAAACTCGCTGATTAGCGGTCCAAAGCTGATCAGCAGTGGGGTGGGCGATGTGCTAACAGTGGCCAGACGCTAAGAGTGCCGGCCACAGTCAGCGCACGCACACACAAAAAAAAAAAAGTGCTTGCGCCCCCAAAAATTTGTGTGGAGGGGGTGGGGGGCAAGCTGCAGCACTTCTGGGAAGGGGTCTAGGGTCACACAGCTGAGTGTGCTGTGGATCCCAGACACCCGATCAGGGTGATGCAAAAATAAAACTTTTATTTTTTTTCCTAAACTTTCCCTGACTATCCCTACCTATCTAAGCTCTCCCTAACCTGTCCTTATTGTACATTTTCAGTGCCAGGTGGCACTATGGTTGCTCAGTGGGGGTGCTGGGCTCACAGCTGCTCCTCTCTCCACAGCTCCGGACACAGAAAGGAGGAGGAGAGCAGAGCTCTAATAAGTTAAACCTCCCGCCCACCTTGCAGCCAATCGGAAGCAATCCTGAGAGGTGATGTCACCATCACCTCTCAGGATGGTAATTGGTGGTGTATTATCACACCACCGATCACCATCCTATTCCGGGTTATCGGGTCACCAGAGACCCGAATAACCCTGAAACGCAGCAAACCGCAGGTCTGAATTGACCTGCGGTTTTTCTGCGATCGCCTATATGGGGGGTGTCACAGGACCCCACTTGGCATTGTCCCGGCGCCTTGCGACGGTGATTGGAAATACACAGGGCGTACAGGTACTCCCTGTGTCCTTAAGTATGGGACATCAGGGCGTACGTGTACGCCCTGTGTCCCCAACAGGTTAAGGCTACATTCACATGACAGTGAAAAAGAATGGCCATTAAAAACAGACACACTGTCCGTTTTTCATGGCCACTATTAAACCATTTTTGCATCTATTCTCTGCTCATCTGTCAACTTTTAATGGCCATTTTGGATCCATTTTATGACTGTTAAAAATTGCTAATAAAAACTCACAAATTCAATTGGCTTTTTTTTTTTTTTTTATCCCAATCCATTCAGTGCACTCCATATACATAATGAAGAGAGGTAGCAGCAGCATCTCCAGTGAATCCTTTATTGGACAGACTTTACAGAAAGTGTGCCATAAAATCAAGCAGCAATGTTTCGGCTGTATCCCAGCCTTTGTCAAGGCTTGCTGCCGAAACATTGCTGCTTGATTTTATGGCACACTTTCTGTAAAGTCTGTCCAATGAAGGATTCACTGGAGATGCTGCCGCTACCTCTCTTCATTTGCTAATCGGTCGACTGCTGAGCATCTGCAGTCGTGGCTCGGCTGTTGCATTGCAGGTGTGGTTATTAATGTCTGTGGGTGTTGCTCTACAAACACTTTTGTCTCCATATATATAATGTCCCCCATAGTGCACCCAGTATGATTAATGTCCTGGTTAATGGCCACCACTATTGTTAAAGCCCCCTGTTACAAAACCGTTATTCACCCTGTTAGTCTGAATGGATGAAGCACATGGTGAGAACAATGGATGGCGGCCATTTTAACTCACAGGCACTGTTCGGACTTTTCTACACGGTGCCATCTCGCCGGTATTTGGTGCCCAAAGACATCATTCAGTAGTTTGAAACTACCAAACAAGGGACACGTTTATTAGTAACTATTTTCTGTATAACTAGTATATTTTCGGTGTAACTGGCATAAAACTGTATCTTCTAGACTACTGAACGGATCTGGGTGAATTTCGGATATTCGGTTCACCCCGATCCCCCGGTTCTGAGGATATACTTGTTATGGGGTTATTGCATGTTTTGGGGTTCCTGTGATATGTTTTATAAAACTGTATTTCTCTGCCTTTGATTATTATATTTGTCATTGTGTTCAATGGTCATCATCGGCAGAGGGGAGGATTTTGTGTGGGTGTGTTTCTATTGTCCCATTGTGTGTTTAAATGGTGATGTCTGTCTTGTTGTCTCCACATGTGTATTGGCGATCTCCCTTTTGTCCTGAGAGATAATTGGATTGTCTTTGGTCGTCTCCGGGACAGAGGGGAGGAAACCATGATGCATTGTGGGGATGTGTTGTATCTGCAACAAACTGTAATAAAAACCAGGCTGGGTGTGCCAGCACTTCAGACCTAGTTTGACCTTCAAATCGCAGCCTCGCCTCGTTTTGTGGCGGAAAGATTATCCTAGCTGTAAGATAGCTAGTGGGATTGTTCTACAGGATCCTTCTGGATATTGAGACGAAGCGGCTCCTCTCTCTCTCCCTAAACAGAGATCCAGACTAGCCAAGCGGTCCAGCTTCCAGCTAGCCTGGGAGTAACCGAAACACCCCCATTAGAACCCCCCGGTTTTATAAATTCCTCCATTAGTGGCTTCAGTATTAATAATTCCTCCCTTAGTGGCCCCGTATTAATAATGACTCCACCTAATGGTGCCCACCGAATATTATTAATGCCTCCTGTTGGCTCTCCTTCTGCTCTTGTAAAAAAGAAATAAAAAAAGAAAGAAAATAAAAACAACTTGAACGCGCAGGGCCACTCACTCCTCACTAGATGTGGCAGGAAATTATCTGCACTCCCAGCATGATAATGGTGAAAAAGAAGAAAAAAGAGCAGCACTCATAGGCGGGAAGGCTTGTTAGAGTGGCGGTGGTGGAGCTCACCTGATAGTCTTGCGTTTGGAGTGCAACACCCAAAACATTGTGTAGAGATGAAAGTTGCCGGTGCTGCCTGCTGCGAGGCACTGCCCTCTGGGCATGGACGTGCTCAGTCAGTAACAAATAGACAGGGTAAGTCAGGATGTCAGATAAGTGTTGTTTTAAACTCTCATTAGGTAATGCATTTCTGGGCCAGACCAGACCCTTCATTAGACCAAGAGCAAGTTAAGTTAACAGGTAAGTATGTACATTTAAAGGAGAAAGTGCGGGAAACAGGGTAGGGAAGGGGGGTGGGGGCAAAGGGGCGGGAGGATCCATGATGCAAGCAACAATTAGATGCATTTGTTGGACTGTGAGGTTAAAAGTAATTGGATTATTTAGATACAAGACAATACAATACAAAGCAATATAAATAAAATAATATAATAATATAGTAAATCAGATGATGGATAAATATGTAAAACTAATAATTTAAAATAGAAACAATTAGAAGATCAAATAAAATGAAACCTTGATTAGTCACATAAAATAAATTACTAGAATATATTAAGTATATTAACCCTAACCCTGACTATACTAAGGACCACCATTCTCCCATGCGACTGGCCTATCCACCAGCCCCAGCTCTGCGCTGCCCCGTGGTTCCCCCCTGACTCAAATCATACCATCCCTCAACCACCACATTCCAGCTCCTGTCATCTGCAATCTCATCCCAACAATAAATCAGTGGCTTCTAAGGCTCCTTGTACAGGGAGTGCAGAATTATTAGGCAAGTTGTATTATTGAGGATTAATTTTATTATTGAACAACAACCATGTTCTCAATGAACCCAAAAAACTCATTAATATCAAAGCTGAATATTTTTGGAAGTAGTTTTTAGTTTTAGCTATTTTAGGGGGATATCTGTGTGTGCAGGTGACTATTACTGTACATAATTATTAGGCAACTTAACAAAAAACAAATATATACCCATTTCAATTATTTATTTTTACCAGTGAAACCAATATAACATCTCAACATTCACAAATATACATTTCTGACATTCAAAAACAAAACAAAAACAAATCAGTGACCAATATAGCCACCTTTCTTTGCAAGGACACTCAAAAGCCTGCCATCCATGGATTCTGTCAGTGTTTTGATCTGTTCACCATCAACATTGCGTGCAGCAGCAACCACAGCCTCCCAGACACTGTTCAGAGAGGTGTACTGTTTTCCCTCCTTGTAAATCTCACATTTGATGATGGACCACAGGTTCTCAATGGGGTTCAGATCAGGTGAACAAGGAGGCCATGTCATTAGATTTTCTTCTTTTATACCCTTTCTTGCCAGCCACGTTGTGGAGTACTTGGACGCGTGTGATGAAGCATTGTCCTGCATGAAAATCATGTTTTTCTTACCTTGCAGACTTCTTCCTGTACCACTGCTTGAAGAAGGTGTCTTCCAGAAACTGGCAGTAGGACTGGGAGTTGAGCTTGACTCCATCCTCAACCCAAAAAGGCCCCACAAGCTCATCTTTGATGATACCAGCCCAAACCAGTACTCCACCTCCACCTTGCTGGCGTCTGAGTCGGACTGGAGCTCTCTGCCCTTTACCAATCCAGCCATCTGGCCCATCAAGACTCACTCTCATTTCATCAGTCCATAAAACCTTAGAAAAATCAGTCTTGAGATATTTCTTGGCCCAGTCTTGACGTTTCAGCTTGTGTGTCATGTTCAGTGGTGGTCGTCTTTCAGCCTTTCTTACCTTGGCCATGTCTCTGAGTATTGTACACCTTGTGCTTTTGGGCACTCCAGTGATGTTGCAGCTCTGAAATATGGCCAAACTGGTGGCAAGTGGCATCTTGGCAGCTGCACGCTTGACTTTTCTCAGTTCATGGGCAGTTATTTTGCGCCTTGGTTTTTCCACACGCTTCTTGCGACCCTGTTGACTATTTTGAATGAAACGCTTGATTGTTCGATGATCACGCTTCAGAAGCTTTGCAATTTTAAGAGTGCTGCATCCCTCTGCAAGATATCTCACTATTTTTGACTTTTCTGAGCCTGTCAAGTCCTTCTTTTGACCCATTTTGCCAAAGGAAAGGTAGTTGCCTAATAATTATGCACACCTGATATAGGGTGTTGATGTCATTAGACCACACCCCTTCTCATTACAGAGATGCACATCACCTAATATGCTTAATTGGCAGTAGGCTTTCGAGCCTATACATCTTGGAGTAAGACAACATGCATAAAGAGGATGATGTGGTCAAAATACTCATTTGCCTAATAATTCTGCACGTAGTGTATATTCACTGTGCCACACCAGCTACCTGCCACCACACATTCAAGCATTCCTAGATTATTTCAGGACCACACACCTTTCCTGCTCAGCTCCCTTTGTCTGCCTTAGCCCGTGTCTCCTTCTTTCACCATTCACCCCTCTCCACCAGCATCCATGCCCCATCCAGTATCCAAAATGTTGCAGCTACCCCCTGTCAGCCTATTCAATCCATCAACCCAAATTACCAATATATATCAGACATCACCAAACTGGTTGAGGACAACTCTGCACATTTTCTAAATGAAATGGAAACCTTCAATCTCAAGCATATGGCCACCCTTGAAAGGACAAGAACTCTGATGGCTAACCTCTCAGAGTCTTTTTCCAACCCGCCTACCACCCCTCCCCCTATCAGTGAATTATACCATCTCACACCCAAAGTCATCTCCTGGTCCCCCATCAGTGTTCATAACGCTCAGGAATCTGCTTCATTCCTAAACACCTCTATTTTTATCAATCATGAACACAGCTCCGCATTCCAACCCAATCAGGGTCCCACTATCATTGACAACTCATAAAATGGTCAAGAGGTAAGCTTCTCTTTCCTCCCAGGAGCATGCCAAAAAGCCCTGTCTTCCACTTTCCACCCCCTCCCTCAGGTACCACTTGCCCTCCACCACACATCAAACCAGTCACTGCCATAATGTCTACCATTTTGTCCCCCTTTTTTAGGGACACCTCTGTACCTAGGCATCCCTCCCATCACTAAATATTTTTCCACACAACCCTTAAAGGGGAAATTCAGTCCATCAAAAGGAGACCTAGAGGATACAGAGGGGGCACTAGGGAGCAGATGAAAAGACCACCAAAAGAAGTGCAGGATGGACACACCAACCATCCCCCTCCATAGCACAGGAACCATCAAAATATTTTACCTTTCCAATTCACCATTAATGAACATCAGTTAATACTTCTTGAGAAAGGTCTGGCCTTTTGCCGTCCCAACAACCCAGAACCCTTTTATCTCTTTATAGATTTGCAGAAATTCATCTGCAAACTACAGTAACCCTAACCTTGGATTTCCGAGAGGCCTTCCATAGTAAAACCCTCCTCACGTTTCCACCTGACGGAAAATCAGGGTTACCTCCTGAAAACCTTCAATGACCTTGTCACTCAAGGTCATTCAATACCCAAGGGTGTAGCAACCTGAGCCAACAAGAACATACAGCACTGAACAGCATTGAACAATGCAAAAATAATATCGTAATTCGACCTGACAACAAGGCAGGGGAAAATTATCATTCAGGATTTGAAAGAGTATGAGTCGGAAGCCTACCGCTTACTTTATGATGCAAAGTACTATCTGTTTCCTGAGCTAACATGTAACCTTGTGCAACTAATAGGCAGAGCATTGTCTAATAGAATCATCACCAAAGAGGAAAGACAATACATCCTAACTCCATTTCCCGCCAAATCAGATTTTTATCACTTACCAATGATCCATAAAGACTCAGTAAATCCTCCAGCCAGGCCTTTCATATTCAACACTAACTCAACTACTGGTAATTTATCACATTTTCTTGACCTATATCTAGGGATGAGCGAACTCGGACTGCCCTGTTCGGGCTCATACCGAACATTAGGTGTCCTGGTACCCGAACCCGAACATGGACATTGACAAGAAAATCTGTGTTTGTGTTTGGTGTTCAATTAAAGCTTGTTGAAATCTGCAGCACAGCCAATCAACAAGCGTTTAAGCTGTGGGCACTTGGTAGCTATCACAGTCATGCCTAGTATTGGCATGGCTGTGATTGGCTGGCGCACCAAGTTACCCTGCATGTATAAATGCCGGATGACGTGGTGCGCTGCTATTCTGTTCTGACTAGTGTAGGTACAGGATGCTACTGCACTGAGGGACATTGTTAGGCTTTTATTTTTTTTTAAGAAGTCTGTGGCTGCCCTTAAGGCATTTATGTGGGTGCAATATAGCACCTTTGCACCAGTGACACAGAAATACAATACTGTGGTTGCCCTATAGTCATTTTTTGTCAGTGCAATACTACTCCTTTGCATTAGTGACACGAAAATACAATAGTTAATCCATCTGTTAATTGTCAGTGATACACATAGCTATTTTTGTTTGGGTCAAAACCCTTCAATTACATGGAAATTACTGTTACATGGAAATACAATAGTTAATCCGTCTGTTAATTGTGTCGGTGACATGTACCTATTTTTGTTTTGTGTAAAATTCTTCAAATGCCCCTGTGATACGAAAATACAATAGCTAATCCGGGAGTGTGTGATCCCTCCTATACATACAGGGGTTTGAATTACGCATTTGAAATACAGCCTTTTTGTGCAAAGATATATTTACTTCAGGCCTACACTGATTCAGGGCGTATGTGATACCACCTATACATACAGGGGTTTGAATTAGGCATTTGAAATACAGGCATTTGAAATACAGCCATTTTGTGCAAAGAAATCTTTACTTCAGGCCTACTCTGATTCAGGACGTGTGATAACCCCAATATACATACAGGGGTTTGAATTAGGCATTTGAAATACAGCCATTTGAAATACAGACATTTTGTGCAAAGATATATTTACTGCAGGCCTACAGAGGTTCAGGTCCTCTGAGATACTACCTCTACATACAGGGGTTTGAATTAGGCATTTGAAATACAGCCATTTTGTGCAAAGAAATCTTTACTTCAGGCCTACACTGATTCAGGGCATGTGTGATCCCCCCTATACATACAGGGGTTTAAATTACGCATTTGAAATACAGCCTTTTTGTGCAAAGATATATTTACTGCAGGCCTACAGAGGTTCAGGCCCTCTGAGATACTACATTTACATACAAGGGATTTGAATTAGGCATTTGAAATACATTCATTTTGGGCAAAAAAAATCTTTACTTCAAGCCTACACTGACTCAGGGCGTATGCGATACCCCCTATACGTACAGGGGTTTGAATTAGGCATTTGAACATTTGTCATTTCAACAACAAAATGACAAAATAATAAACACTCGCCCGTCCAGGCTCTAACTAAACAAATAGATCCCTGACTCACCTAAGACCCTGTTCACACCCTGTGAACACGTGCGGCTTTCTGAGCCAATGTCCCCCAGCCTCCTGGCTGTACAGAGCACAGTACGCCCACTGTCTCCAGTCCAGTGTCTCTTGGGGAATAGTGGTCTCTCAGCCCTCCTGGCTTGGACCACACAGAGCCTCCAGTCCTCTGTCCACAGGCAACACACTCCCCTTGCTGACACTCTGGGAGGTGCTTTGTGCCAGCCTGATTACTTCCAGCTGGTCTCGCCTGTGGTGGAATTGGGGTGTGGACCGAACTATCCACCCCTTCCTTGCCTCTACCCTGCTTGAGACCTGTCACTGTCTCACAAGGGGTTGGATTCAGCCATTTGAAATACAGCCATTTGAAATACAGCCATTTTGTGCAAAGATGTATTTACCTGAGGCCTACAGAGGTTCAGGCCCTCTGAGACACCACCTTTACATACCGGGGTTTGAATTAGGCATTTGAAATACAGCAATTTTGTGCAAAGATATATTTACTTTAGGCCTACACTGGTTCAGGGTGTGTGTGATACCCCCTATACAAACAGGGGGTTGAGTTAGGCATTTGAAATACAGCCATATTGTGCAAAGATATAATTAATGCAGGACTACACTGATTCAGGACATGTGTAATCCCCCCTATACATACAGGGGTTTGAATTAGGCATTTGAAATACAGCCATTTGAAATACAGCAATTTTGTGCAAAGAAATCTTTACTTCAGGCCTACACTGATTCAGGGCATGTGTGATTCCCCTTATACATACAGGGGTTTGAATTAGGCATTTGAAATACAGCCATATGAAATACAGCCATTTTGTGCAAAGATATATTTACTGCAGGCCTACAGAGTTTCAGGCCCTCTGAGATACTACCTCTACATGCAGGGGTTTGAAATAGGCATTTGAAATACAGCCATTTTGGGCAAAAACATATTTACTTCAAGCCTACACTGATTCAGGGTGTGTGTGATCCCCCTATACATACAGGGGTTTGAATTAGACATTTGAAATACAGCCATTTGAAATACAGCCATTTTGTGCAAAGACATATTTACTGCAGGCCTACAGAGGTTCAGGCCCTCTGAGATACTACCTCTACATACAGGGGTTTGAATTAGGCATTTGAAATACAGCCATTTTGGGCAAAAAAAATCTTTACTTCAAGCCTACACTGATTCAGGGCGTGTGTGATCCCCCTATACATACAGGGGTTTGATTCAGCCATTTGAAATACAGCCTTTTTGTGCAAATAAATCTTTACTTCAGACCTACACTGATTCAGGGCGTGTGTGATCCCCCCCTATAAATACAGGGGTTTGAATTAGGCATTTGAAATACAGCCATATGAAATACAGCCATTTTGTGCAAAGATATATTTACTGCAGGCCTACAGAGGTTCAGGCCCTCTGAGATACCACATCTACATACAGAGGTTTGAATTAGGCATTTGAAATTCAGCCATTTTGTGCAAAGTTATATTTACTTCAGGCCTACACTGGTTCATGGTGTGTGTGATCCCCCCTATACATACAGGGTGTGACAGAGTGTCTGGAGAAGTAGTGGACTGGGTCTATGTGTGCCCAAGATTTCTCACTTCTGTCAATTAAAAGCAAGCAGGGAAATGTTCAGGAGAGGTCTCTGCAACTTGGGTTTGCATAAAACCTGTTCTTAGGGCCTGTGTTGCTGGAGTGGGGAGAGAAGGGTGGGCCCCACTCCATCCGGACAGTCCGGGTTTTGGGCTGTCAGGTAATTACTCCTCAGGTGTGCTAGCCTGATATAAGGCTGAGAATGCAGACATAGCTCTCTCAGCCTGGGAACAGGTTACCTGCATGGAGCCTGTGAGAGCACTTCAAGAGGTATTGACTCTGCTATTTTGTTTAGGTGCTTGGTATTAGGCCGGCACTTGGTCAGGGAGGGTTCATGCTGTATAGTTAGAGCTGGACAGGCTTAGGATTTTTGTTTATGTTTTATGTTCTGTACCTCAACCTGACAATAAAACTGGCTGAGGTCAGTTAGACAAAGTTCCTGCCGTGTGGACTGTAACTTCTTCGGTGTGCCTGCTAAACTGTGCCTGTCTACCCAGGAGACGCCAGCCACGCTACCTAATTACTTACAAGGGGTTTGAATTAGGCATTTGAAATACAACCATTTGAAATATAGCCATTTTGTGCAAAGAAATTTTTACTTCAGGCCCACACAGATTCAGGCGTGTGTGATCCCCCCTATACATACAGGGGTTTGAATTAGGCATTTTAAATACAGCCATTTGAAATGCAACCATTTTGTGCAAAGATATATTTACTGCAGGCCTACACTGGTTCAGGGCGTATGTGATCCCCCCTATACATACAGGGATTTGAAATACAGCCATTTTGAACAAAGATATATTTACTGCAGGACTACAGAGGTTCAGGACCTCTGAGATACCACCTATACATACAGGGGTTTGAATTAGGAATTTGAAATACAGCCATTAGAAATACAGCCATTTGAAATACAGCCATTTTGTGCAAAGATATGTTTACTTCAGGCCTACAGATAGCAACACTACTGCTCCCATCACAATCGCGAAAGCAAAGAACAAAGCAAAGAACGATAACATAAGTGAAAATAGTAACTAAAAAATCGAAATACTATTTATTTCTATAACCAGCACATGGTGCATAGAACATTCTAAGATTTTAACATACCTACAGACATTTTACAATGATTAGACTAACAATTTAACTATTTTTAAATCAATAATAAATTTATTTTATAAACTAATGATGAAATTTTATAGTTTTATTTACCTTACTGTTTAGAATTGACTTATACATTTTTTTTTTTTTATTTAAAACAAAACACACAGGCTACATGCCAAAAGCCAGGTATAATGCAAGCCAGCACCTATTCATAAAACAGGTAACTGGAATACCTTACAATGGCAGCCTGGTGCACTATGAGATATTTAAAACCATCTCTCATCTAACTGAGAATCAGTAAATCTCAAAGTTGTCTAAGAGCTCTTGGATAGCTTGGGGGACCATGCACCTAAATCTTTATCATTAGGGTGACAAAATAAAAAATTTATTTTTTAATTTTTTTTTTTTTTTATTGCTAGCTAATTCTTCTCTAACTGTTTAGGAAGGCTTCATAAAAATTTGCGGCTTTCTAATTGTTCTAATATATATTTACTAACCCATCTATGCTGTTTTGTTATGTAAACTAAATGTATTATTAGCCTACTTTCCATCATGAACAGCGCCATCTATTGGATACATAGTCTTATGTCCTACAGTCTGCAGACTATTATCAATTTCCTCATGGACAGCACCATCTATTGGATACATAGTCTTATGTCCTACAGTCTGCAGACTATTATCATTTTCCTTATGTCCTGTAGAGATGGGAAGTTCGGATCTTCGATTCATGAATCGAATCTTCGGCTCATTCGCTGAGCTAACAAGAAGCAAGTGAACCGAAGCCTACGTTGCGCAATGCGCATGCGCAGAAGCTTTGATTCACTTGCTGACTCGGCTCTTGGTCTGAGTCAGGAAGTTTATTCTTTAAAACCCTGTGTGTGAGGGTCCATTCACACATCTGTGGTGTGTTGCGGACCCACAACACACCCAGCTAGCACCCGCTATAGAAATGCCTATTCTTATCCGCAGTTGCGGACAAGAATAGGACATGTTCTATCTTTTGCGGAGCTGCGGACCATAAGTTTTGGGGCCACGCTCCGCAAATGCAGAAGCGGAGAACACATAATGTGCTCTCCGCTTCAAATCCGGGCCTATAGAGAATGAATGGGTCCACACCCGTTCTGCAAAATTGCAGAATGGGTGCAGACCCTTTTGCGGACGTGTGAATGGACCCTAAGTGTGTAATTATCTACCCCACTGTAGAGAAAAAAATACAAGCATCCAGGTGTAAGCCAATGTCCTATCTGTGAGACAGGTACCATCAGCATACCTCACAGTGGCAGCCTGAGACATATTAAACTAGCTCTCAATCCAAAAGGAGAAAGCCAGTAAGCCTCAATATTACTTTATTTCGGATTTCTAGGGGTCCTGTACACCAGTCGTTACCATTAGTGTGAAAACAATTGTAATATTTATTCTTATTTTTATTTTTTTACGCTAGCTAACTCCTGTCACTGCTTAAGAGGGCTGCATAAAAATGTTCTGTTTACTAATTGTCCGAATACAGTAAATTCAAATAACCTTTCTATAATGTTTTGTCAAGTAAGCTCATTTGCATAAATATGGCCAAGATATTGCAAACAGTGTTCCAGCTGATAAACCAGGCAGTCAGGTAGCAGAGCAATAGAGACGCTGGCAGCAGGGAGGAGTGTAATCTGATCCTAGAGTAGAAGCCAGCCCCTCCCCCGGCCTGCAACCAATCAGAGCTCAGGCAAGCAGATCTGAGTCACACACTGTACAGGACGGAGTCTGTACACTCATTCAATTCTTGAGTTAAAGGGAACCTGTCACCGGGATTTTGGGTATAGAGCTGAGGACATGGGTTGCTAGATGGCCGCTAGCACATCCGCAATATCCAGTCCCCATAGCTCTGTGTGCTTTTATTGTGTCAAAAACCCGATTTGATACATATGCAAATTAACCTGAGATGAGTCCTGTCCCTGACTCATCTCACGTACAGGACTCATCTCAGGGTAATTTGCATATGTATCAAATCGGGTTTTTTACACAATAAAAGCACACAGCTGTGGGGACTGGGTATTACGGATGTGCTAGCGGCCATCTAGCAACCCATGTCCTCAGCTCTATACCCAAAATCCCGGTGACAGGTTCCCTTTAAAAGAATTGTGAGTCACTCAAACAGTTTACACTGAGGCTGATGACCTGGCTGCAAGCAGTGATGAGGTTAAAGGACAGGCAGCAGTCAGCAGAGAGATAAGAGAAGTGACAGGACACACAGTTTAGATTACAGGTGGAATTAACCCTTTAGGGTCAAATTGGCTTCTCAAGGAGATATATATGTTAAAGGCATCCCTTCTTCTGTCTCATTCAGTAGCTATATAACTATTGAGAGAGATGTATTTTTTTTAAAATACATTTACACATTTAACCCTCCATTTTAATTATATTTACCCCAGTGTTAAATTGCAACTGCGGACAAGAATAGGCATTTCTATAGCGGGTGCCGGCCGGGTGTGTTGCGGGTCTGCAATTTCCGGGTCCGCAACAGACCATTTATTTTAAAGAATAAACTTCCTGACTCAGACCAAGAGTCAAGTCAGCAAGTGAATCGACGCTTCCGCGCATGCGCATTGCGCAACCTAAGCTTCGGTTCACTTGCTTCTTGTTAGCTCAGCGAATGAACCGAAGATTCGATTCATGAATCGAAGATCCAAACTTTCCATCTCTACAGGACATAAGACTATGTATCCAATAGATGGAGCTGTCCATGAGGAAAATGATAATAATTTGCAGGCTGTAGGACATAAGACTATGTATCCAATAGATGGCGCTGTCCATGTGGAAATTGATAATAGTTTGCAGACTGTAGGACATAAGACTATGTATCAATAGATGGTGCTGTTCATGATGGAAAGTAGGCTAATATGCATATTTATGCAAATTATTTTACATAACAAAACAGCATAGATGGGTTATTAAATATATATTAGAACAATTAGAAAGTCATAAATGTTTGTACAGACTTCCTAAGCAGTTAGAGGAGAATTAGCTAGCAATAAAAAAAAAAGTAAAAATAAAAATTTAATTATAATTTTGTCACCCTAATGATAAAGATTTAGGTGCATGGTCCCCCAAGCTATCCAAGAGCTCTTAGACAACTTTGAGATTTACTGACTCTCAGTTAGATGAGAGATGGTTTTAAATATCTCATAGTGTACCGTGCTGCCATTGTAAGGTATCCCAGTTACCTGTTTAATGAATAGGTGCTGGCTTGCATTATATCTGGCGTTTGGCCTATAGCTTGTGTGTTTATTTGTTTTATGAGTATAAAATAATAGTATTTAACTTTTAAAAAAATCCTTTAAGATATAATTTAATGTATTAAAAAGAGGTAGATGTAAGTTAGTTAAAACAGTTAAGGCCTCTTTCACACGGGCATCATATATTTGGCCCGGATAAGAGGCGGGTGTGTTGCTGGAAAATGCGCGATTTTTCTGCGCGAGTGCAAAACATTGTAATGTGTTTTGCACTTGCGTGAGAAAAATTGCGCATGTTTGGTACCCAAACCTGAACTTCTTCACAGAAGTTCAGGCTTGGGATTGATGTTCTGAAGATTGTATTATTTTCCCTTATAACATGGTTATAAGGGAAAATAATAGCATTCTGACTACAGAATGCATAGTACAATAGTGCTGGAGGGGTTAAAAAAACGCAATTAGACTTACCGGTAATTCCGTTTCCTTGAATCCACCATGACGGCCCACATTGAGAGATTGACCCTTGACCTCTGTAGGGGCAGGAACACATAGAGTTTAAGAACCCCCCACCCCTCCACCTCCTCAGTGCTTTACAATTACCCGAAAGGTGGAACAAAAGTAAAAGGATATTGATCCATACCCTTAAACTCCTAAATAATTATCTGCATGTATATGCAAATTATATCCCAAAAATCCTTTTTTTTTTTTTTTTTTTTTTTGGGGAAGGGGAATAGTATGGGCCGTCATGGTGGATTCAAGGAAACGGAATTACCGGTAAGTCTAATTGCGGTTTTTCCATTTCATCCACCATGACGGCCCACATTGAGACATATCAGATAACTAAATGGGTGGGGATATCGCCTGTAGAACCTTCCGGCCGAAAAGAGCTTCATTCGCGTCCGGAAGATTAAGACGATAGTGTCTTACAAAAGTATTAGTGCTAGACCAGGTTGCGGCTTTACAGATCTGGTCCAGCGAGACCCCTCCTTTCTCGGCCCAAGAAGAGGCAGTGGCCCTAGTAGAATGGGCTTTAACATTACCAGGACTGGGTTTGTTCTGGATCTTGTAGCAGCATTCAATAGTGGATTTGATCCATCTGGCTATGGAAGACCTGGCTAACTTCTTTCCTTTATTTTTCCCTGAAAACTGAATAAGAAGATTGTCATCCACCCTGAAATCTCTGGTAGAATCCAGGTAACGGATAACTATGTCCCTAACATCCAGGAGATGTAACCTATCACTAGACCCTGAATGTTCGGACCTAGGGATAGAGGGTAGGAAGATCTCCTGCTCTAGATGGAAAGGAGAGACTACCTTAGGGAGAAAACCTGGGTCGAGAGTTAGACGGATGTGATCTTTGTTAATTTGGAGGTAGGGCTCTCTACAAGACAGGGCCTGGATCTCTCCAATGCGTCTGGCTGAGGTGATAGCGATCAGAAAGGCAGTTTTAAGGGAAAGGTGTTTTAAAGAGATCTCCGACAAAGGTACAAATGGAGGTTTTGTTAGGCCCTCTAGTACGATGTTAAGATCCCAAGTCGGAGTTCTGGATCTCAGAGAGGGTCTCAATCTTGAAACTGCTCTGAAGAACCTCCTGATCCATCTGTGGTTGGCCAGGCTGCAGTCATAGAAGGAGCTGAGGGCAGAAATTTGGACCTTCAAAGTACTAGGTCTCAGGCCTAACTCAAGGCCGCACTGTAGAAAGTCCAAAATTCTGTTGATGGGAGGAGAGGTGGTGTCTGGGTGCTCAACTCCTAACCAGGAACAGTATTTCTTCCAGATCTTAAGGTAGATGGAGGAGGTCACCTTTACTTCCCTCAGAGTAAGTATCACCTTTCCGAAGCCTCTGCTTCTTAACGTCTCGCTCTCAGGATCCAGGCTGACAGTCTGAATATACCTGGGTCTGGATGAAGAAGAGGGCCCTGGACTAGAATATCCCTCTGGAAGGGAATCTCCCATGGATCTTCCAGCGATAGCTGTTTTAGAGTGGAGAACCAACTTCTCTTTGGCCATAGAGGAGCTATCAGGATGAGAGTAGTCGGTTCCTCCTGGAGCTTCTGGACGACCCGAGGTAGTAGTGGTATTGGGGTAAAGGCGTAGGCTAGTTTCCAATTCCATTGTATTGACAGGGCATCGATTGCCCATGGACTGTCTCCTGGGTTTAGGGAGCAAAAACAGTTTACCTGTGCATTTCTTCTGGAGGTGAATAAGTCTACCTCTGGACAGCCCCATCTTTCCGAGATTTTTTGGAAGATATTCCTGTTCAGAGACCATTCTCCTGGATCTACTATCTCTCTGCTCAGAAAGTCTGCTACTGTGTTTTCGCAGCCCCTTAGGTGGATGGCGGACAGAGATAAAGCGTTCACTTCTGCCCAGGAGAAAATTATTTTTGCTATCTCGCCAAGAGGCCGTGACCTTGTCCCTCCTTGGTGATGCAGATAAGCCATCGTTATGGTATTGTCTGACATTATTCTTAGATGTCGCCCTTTTTAGAAGACACTCTCCTTTTAATATTGCTTCTAGGACTGCGTATAGTTCGCGGTAGTTGGAGGATCTGTCTCTTATCTCGGCGGGCCAGGTACCCTGTAGAAGATGATCTCCTATCTTTGCTCCCCAGCCTCCGAGGCTTGCGTCCGTGATTACTTGAACGACGGGATGGTTCCGCCACTGAAGGCCTCCTAGCAGTCTTCTTTTTACTTTCCACCAATCCAAGTCTGTTTTTACGGCCTGAGGGATCCGAAAAACCCTGTCTAGACTTACTTGTCTTCCGTCCCAAATAGTTAGGATACAATTTTGGATTACTCTTGTGTGGCTTTGGCACCATGCCACCAAGGGAATGCAGGCGGTTAGGCTTCCCAGGAGACTCATGGCCTTTCTGATGGAGCAGTTGCGAGCCCTCTGGAATGTTCTGATTTTCTCTGTCAGTGCAGTAGCTTTGTCGTGAGGGAGGAAGGTCATCAACAGGGACGAATCTAATTCCACACCCAGGAACTTTATTCTCATGGACGGGGTTAGGGTGGATTTTTTTATATTTATAATCCATCCGAGGTTCTTTAAGAGTTCCGAGAATCTTTGGGTTGCCAGAAGGTTCTCGGATTCTGTCTTGCCCAGAATTAAAAAGTCGTCGAGATAAGGAATGATTGTGATTCCTTCCTGACGAAGGCAGGCCACCATCTCTACCACGATTTTTGTGAAGACCCTGGGGGCCGAGGAGATACCGAAAGGGAGGGCGACATATTGGAAGTGATGGATAGACCTGTCTGGTCCTCTTAGAGCGAATCTTAGATATTTTTGGGAAAGATGATGGATGGGGACATGGTAGTAAGCGTCCTTTAGATCGATTGACGACATGAATGCCCCTTTTGAAATCAGAGGGATTGTGGATGGGATGGTCTCCATCCTGAACCTCCTGTATAGGATAGACCTGTTTAGGGGTTTTAAGTTTATTATCGTGCGAAAGGATTGGTCTGGTTTTTTTACTAAAAAAAGACTGGAATAGAATCCTCTCCTTTCCTCTGGGATAGGAACCTTTCGAATTACCCCTAGCTCTAAGAGGTCCTGGACGCCCTGCCAGATTTTTGGAAGATCTGATCTGCTCTGAGGTGTGATGCAGTATCTTCTTGGGGGGACTGATGTGAACTCTATCCTGTAACCCTGGGAGATTACGTTTAGCACCCAGGGATTTGAAGTTACCTGACTCCAGGAGGATAGAAAACCCATCAGTCGCCCCCCTACCCTGGCGTCATTGCTGTTTAGTTTTCCTATTCTGGGGATTGAGGATAAAGCCTCTTCCTCTCCCCCCTTTTGGATAGCTCCATGGGCCAGACTTCCCTTTCCCCCTGTAGGATCTCTGCTGGGGTTGGTACTGACGAAAGGGCTTCTTTTTTGGTTCTTTGTCCTCTGGAAAACCCTTCTTCTTGTCTGCTGCTCCCTCTAGGATCTTATCCAGAGTGGGGCCGAAGACAAATTCCCCTGAAAAGGGGATAGAACAAAGCTTGGCCTTGGATGCCTTGTCTCCAGACCAGGCTTTCATCCATAAAGCCCGACGGGCTGCATTAGAAAGGGCAGCATCCTTGGCGGAAAACCTGATGGACTCTGCAGACGCATCGGCCAAAAATGCTGTGGCGGAGCGGAGAAGGGGGAGAGAATCCCTGATCTCTTCTCTTGGAGTCTTGTTTTTCAGATGTTCGTCCAGTTCTCCAAGCCATATATACATCGCTCTGGCAACAGAGGTAGCAGAAATATTAGTTTTTACCCCAAACATAGCTGCCTCCCAGGATTTTTTTTTTTTAGGAGGCCATCTGCCTTTCTAACCATAAGATCGCCTAGCTGAGAGGAATCCTCAAAGGGTAGGGCGGTCTTTTTTACTACCTTGGCCACTTGCAAATCGACCTTAGGCGTCTGGTTATATATTTTGCTTTCAGACGAGTCAAAGCAGAGCCTATTCCTAAATTCTTTAGGAACGCCAAGTCTCTTTTCTGGATCTGACCATTCCTCCAATATAATTTCTTTTATATTTTCATTGATGGGGAAATAGAAGACCTAGATCTAAGACCCCCAAACATTTCATCCTGTACCGTTTAGGAGTATCTTCAATGCCCATAGTGGACCTGACTGCTCGGAGCAGCTCCTCCATTTCATCAGCAGAAAAAAAGTATTTTTTATCCTCTTCAAGAATCTCTCCGTCCAACAAGGGTTCCTCATTAGGAAATTGTCTGGACGAGGCAGAGGCCACTTCAACCTCTTAGCCCTCAGAAGAAGAAATAACGGATACTTTGCGTTTCTTAGAAGGGATGGGGTTGCTGGAGGGGGTAGATAAGGAGGCTAAAGAGGACTTAATCTCGTCTGAAATAAAAGACTTCATTTCCGAGAGTATATCTGGTTGCTCCTCTTTCCAAATCTCCGAAGTGCAAGGTTTGCATAGCTTCTTTTTATAATTTTCAGGGAGACGCTTGGAACAAGCACAGCATTTTAAGGGTTTTGTTTTGTTTTTTAACTCCTTGCTGCCCTGCAGAAGGAAGCAACCAGATATCCCAGCATTAGTAATTCAGGCTTAAAAAAACCCCTGAAATATACACCCCCCAGAAGGGGACTCACGGTACTGGAGGCAGAAGGATCAGGACCTTCCTGGCGGGGAGCAGGTGTCTCAGACATCGCGGTGTAGCAGGCGAGGGGCTGAAAGGAACTGCGGTCTTCTTTTTTAAAAATCCCGGCGTCTGACGTAATCTAGCTGCGCCCTGCATGACGGCGTAGGCCTGCGCCGCACCAGCCTACTAAGGGATACGTGCGTCGCCCGGCCCGCCCATAGAGACGCTCCATGCGCCGCACCTGCTCCCCCTGCCTGACGCTAGAGCTCGGCCCTCCTCAGGAAAGGACGCCGAGCGCGGCGCGCGCCGAGAAGCCGGCACCTCCAACTGCTTCCTCAAGGAGGGAAGGAAGTCTGAAGGTATGGGGAGGACCACAGGCCTCGGCATGAGCCAAGACGAGGGTCCTCGATGCTCCTAGCTGGCCAGCCTTAGCCCCTGCCGCGGGAGGCCAGCTGGAGAACCTGTAAAGAAAACAAGGTTATTTCATCCTCCATGAAGGAGGAACTCTCCACGTGTTGGCCCCTGTAGGGGCAGGAAAGCACTGAGGAGGTGGAGGGGTGGGGGGTTCTTAAACTCTCTATGTGTTCCTGCCCCTACAGAGGTCAAGGGTCAATCTCTCAATGTGGGCCGTCATGGTGGATGAAATGGAAAAAAAGTTAACTCACCTTCTCCTGACGTCAGATCACATGCTCCAATCACATGGTCCATCACCGTGGTGATGGAGCATGTGATCTGACGTCACCACAGGTCCTTTAGCCCACAGCTCATCATTCAAGAAGTAAAGAGACCGGGAACTATGTGATCAAGAGGAGAAAGGTGAGTTAACTTTTTTTTTATATTTTTTTTAACCCCTCCAGCACTATTATACTATGCATTCTGTATTCAGAATGCTATTATTTTCCCTTATAACCACTTTATAAGGGAAAATAATACAGTGAATAGACTGTCGCCTAGCAACCATGCGTGAAAATCGCACCGCATCCGCACTTGCTTATGGATGCTATTCGATTTTCACGCACCCCATTCACTTCTATGGGGCCTGCGTTGCGTGAATATCGCACAATATAGAGCATGCTGCGATTTTTCACTCGACGCAGAAGTGATGCGTGAAAATCATCGCTCATGTGCACAGCCCCATAGAAATGAATGGGTCCGGATTCAGTGCGGGTGCAATACGTTCACCTCACGCATCGCACCCGCACGGAAAACTCGCCCGTGTGAAAGGGGCCTTACTGCGTTTTAATTAAGAATAGATAATGCTGCCATCTATTGGCTTTGTTATGAATTGCAGGTTAGAATCAGGATTTGTGATTTGTTTCTTTCGTTATGAGAAAAAAGGGATCGCTAACGTTGTTACATCTGTACACTGATTCAGGGTGTGTGTGATTCCCCCTATACATACAGGGGTTTGATTCAGCCATTTGAAATACAGCCATTTTGTGCAAAGAAATCTTTACTTCAGGCCTACACTGATTCAGGGCATGTGTGATTCCCCCTATACATACAGGGGTTTAAATTAGGCATTTGAAATACAGCCATTTTGTGATAAGAAATCTTTACTTCAGGCCTACACTGATTCAGGGCGTGTGTGATACCTCCCAGTGTCGGACTGGGGTACCTAGGGCCCACCAGTAAAATTTATTTTGGGGGCCCACCGTATGGATACATTCAAATATAATAAATATAAAGTTTTTAATATGAACATAGACTGGTTAAGGTGCTGTATACCGAATATATGTATGTAGTGCAGTAAATCTACTGTTATGTGCTACTTGCACAGGGGGTGGGAGACTAGGGGCCTACCTTGCTCAGGGGCCCACCGGGGGATTCACCTGTACCACTGTGGGCCAGTCCGGGCCTGATCCCCCCCCATACATACAGGGGTTTGAATTAAAACACCCATTTAGGGCAAGATCCTAAATTTAAAAAAGAGGAGAGCATCAAATAAGGGACGTGGCCCAGGTCGTGGTGCTGCTGGTGGTGCTTCTGTTGCAGGGAGAGGACGTGGTCGATCTGTGCCAGCTACACACACAAGTGAAACCCCTTCCTCGGGTGCGAGTAGGCGACAAAACCTGCAGCGATATTTGGTCGGGCCTAATGATGCTCTACGAATGGTGATGCCTGAATAAGTACAGGCGATAGTAGATTGGGTTGCTGAGAGTGGATCCAGTTCCTTCACATTGTCTCCCACCTAGTATCATGCTGAAAAACCACAGTTGGCACCTGCAGCCGATGTCCATCAGTCTATTACCTCACCCCCTTGCAAATCGGACAAGCAGTCTGAGGCCAAACTCATGCAGCAGTCTCTTCTGCTTTAAAAAACTCTGTTAGCAGGTCTTCCCAGGGCCATCCACCTAGCCCTGCCCCAGAAGTGGAAGAGATTAAGTGCACCGATGCCCAACCACTTATTTTTCAAGTTGAGTACATGGGAGGACCATCGCAGCACGTCTCGGATGATGGCGAAACACAGGTACCAATTGCTGGTGCTTTCGAAAATGTGCAGACCGACAAGGAAGTCAGGGGTGAAAACTGGGTGGAAGATGTCCTCGACCCCACATGGAATCAAGGTCATGCGAGTGACCGATGTAGTTCGGAGGAAGAGGCGGTGGTCGCACAGAGCCACCAGCATAGCAGAAGAGGGAGCAGGGTGCAAAAGCGTAGCAGACTTCCTCTAGACAGTACGCCTCCTACTGCCCACCGCAGAAAGGGACAGAGCACACCAAAGCCAGCTCTAAGGAGTTCCCTGGCGTGGCAGTTCTTCAGACAATGTGCTGACGACAAGACACAAGTGGTTTGCACGCTGTGTAATCAGAACCTGAAGCGAGGCATAAACGTTCTCAACCTGAGCACAACCTGCATGACCAGGCATTTAAGTGCAAAGCACGAGCTGCAGTGGAGTAGACACCTCAAAAACCAAGAAAGGTCTCTGGCTCCTCCTGCTTCCTCTTCTGCTGCAGTTGCGGCCTCTTCATCCACCTCTGGAGTCACAGTGCCACCTGGCACCCCGCAAACAGAGGATCTGCCAGCAACACCAACACCTGGGTCACCAAGCATCTCCACAATGTCCCACGGAAGCTTTCAGCTCTCCATATCCCAAACGCTGGAGAGGAAAAGGAAGTACCCCCCTACCCACCCACGATCCCTAGCCCTGAATACCAGCATTTCGAAATTACTTGCCTTTGAAATGCTGTCAGTTTTAAAGGCCTTATAGCGGTGGCTGTCCCACAGTATGTCGTGCCCAGCCGCCACTGCTTTTAAAGGCGAGCCATCCCTTCCCTCCACAACCAGGTAGGGGACAAAATCAGTTTCTCAATGCACAACGCCATCTGTGGCAAGGTGCACCTGACTACGGATACGTGGACCAGTAAGCACGGTCAGGGCAGTTGTATCTCCATAACAGTATTCCAATAGTCTGCTGACTATAATTCCTGTTTCTGGTCTTATATTAAAATATAACTTTTATTTTCCTTTTATTAAATACTATATTTAACATACAAAAAACAAAAAAACACACTCTTTTAAAATGTATATGGAGGGCTTGGACCTGTGGGCTCAGTATTCGTATTGGCTGATTAATCAGAGGGACATTCTCTCATAGATATCATGGACTTCTCTGTATTTAATTGTGTAATGACACTTCAGTGCCAGTAGGTGTCACCCCGACACCAGGCAAACGCCGTACTTGGTAATAGTGTTAGGTCTGCAACTATGTATCTATTGTGTCCCTCACTGCTGATTACACAGTTACTATATTCATTCCGTCTTTCTAATCTGGCCCTCACACAGGTTCAGCGTCTGCAGATCACCTCTCCCTAGTCCATCCTCAGCCCTACCATCCTTATTAAAATATTACAGACACAGCTCCCCCAACATGTTTCACCGCTAACACGGCGTCTTCAGGGGGATCGAGCTACTATCAACACGAGTGCTTTCTATCTGCAGTCTTTTATGTCAGAAGGGTGGGTCTTGTTTAGACCTCCTATCGCATTGCACTCTCATGTTGATTGATGTCTACTAATGGCCAATCGCATTCTTCCAGGATGGGCTCTGCGCTTGTGTGAGGTGTTTGAAAATCCACTGTAGGGGGTAATACGCATGCTTCAAGAGATGGACTCACTGCTAATTGCGTACGTTCAGAGCGCACGCTCCGGGACTTTAAATTCCTGTCCCTCTGAATGTCCCTCTGATTAATCAGCCAATACGAATACTGAGCCCACAGGTCCAAGCCCTCCATATACATTTTAAAAGAGTGTGTTTTTTTGTTTTTTGTATGTTAAATATAGTATTTAATAAAAGGAAAATAAAAGTTATATTGTCACGAGGGTGTCAAGAGCCACGACTGACTCCGTTGTACCCGGGGTCAGGAGGTCGCAGCGGTTGGCTGCACGCTCTATGTCAGATAGGGAAGTTTCCTTATTGTAGCTTTCTGGGTTTGCTTTACAAACCCTTTTGGCTCACTCAGGGATCCGTAGCTCCTTCTCTCAGCTCTTCCTTGTCCAGCACTCCCAATCGTCCTTATATTCCCCTCTCACACTTCTCTGGTTGCCAGATATAGAGCTTCCTGCCTGGACATCTATTCTGACCCACTGGAGCTGTGTTGCTGCGTTCTCTGAGTGTTGCCTTAGAACGCTACCCTCCGGATCCCTGTTGGACCTTTGTGGACAATTGTTGCTGTCCACCTGGGTGTTTGTGTTTGTCTGTGTTTGTCTGTCCTCTCCCTGGTGTTTCCCTCAGTGGTGAGGACTAGCGATCCCACCGGCCCGTTCATTATCTAGGGCTCATTTCAGGGAAAGCCAGGGTTTAGGCACGTGATCGCCGCACGGGTGAGGAACCCGTCTAGGGACGTCAGGGCAGGCAGGTGCCAGCTGCAAGGTGAGTTAGGGGTCACCACCTTTCCCTCTCCCTTGGGCAGGGCTTTCCCTGTTTTCCCCCCTGTGCGTGTTGCCGGTCATTACATTATATCTGGCCCTTATTTTTGTGTAGGTAAAAAAAAAAAAATCCAGTATGGATCCAATTGCTGCTCTGTCCGAACAATTTCATGGCCTGTCTTTGGAGGTGGCAGGATTGAAGGCGTCGGTCCTCCAGCAACAGCAGCAATTACAACAGACCGCAAGCCCAGCGGTTGCTACTGGTAACCAGGTTGTTGCGGAACCCAAGGTCCCTCTCCATGACAGATTTTCTGGGGGAAGGGACAAGTTTTTGATGTTCCGTGAGGCCTGTAAACTATACTTTAAACTGCGTCCTTACTCCTCTGGTAATGAAGAACAGCGGGTGGGTGTTGTTATTTCCCTGCTGCAGGGGGACCCGCAGTCCTGGGCATTCTCTTTACCTACTGATTTCCAGGCTCTTCGGTCAGTGGATGAGTTTTTCGGGGCCTTGGGTCTCATATATGACGACCCTGACCGAGTCGCACTGGCTGAATCAAAATTACAGAGACCCCTACAAGGAGAGCGGCCGGTAGAGGAGTATTGCTCTGACTTCCGTAGGTGGGCTACGGATACCCAATGGAACGACCCGGCTCTCAGGAGTCAGTTCTGCTCTGGGTTATCCGAAAGGGTTAAGGATGCGCTTGCATTGTATGAGACCCCCTTTTCCCTTGATGCAGTTATGTCCCTTTCTATCCGTATAGATAGACGCCTTAGGGACAGGTTGAAAAAACCGGAGCCATTGGTAACCCCTCCCAAGCAGCAGTTAGTCTGTACGGACTTAGACGAGCCTATGCAGCTAGGAGGAACTACTCGTCAGGTCCATCCTCCTGAGGTTCGCCGTAGGCGTGGGGGTTGTTTTTTTTGTGGGGAGAGGGGTCATTACATTAACGTCTGTCCTTCTTTCCTCAGAAACAAAAAAACCGTCGGAAAACTACTAACCCCAGGCTGTGTGGAGGATGTCAGCCGGGGAGTATACGTTTCCTCCATACGTACATCGCAATTTGTGTTGCCAGCGGTTATTATTTTTGGTGATAAGACAGAGACTGTTTCTTTCTTTCTAGACAGTGGAGCAGGGGTAAATTTGATAGATGCCCATTTTGCCCGCACTATGGGTTTGTCTCTCTGTACGTTACAGAGATCTATTCCCATATTTGCTATAGATTCTGCTCCTCTGTCTCAGAGAAACCTCACCCACATCGTTCATAATTTACACCTTCGGGTAGGGGACCACCATAACGAGATGCTCTCGTGTTATGTTCTGGAGGGGCTTCCCACTCCGGTGGTGCTGGGCCTTCCCTGGTTGGTAGCGCACAATCCAGTGGTGGATTGGCAGGCCAGGGAGATATTGGAGTGGAGTGAGCCGTGCAGAGAAAATTGCTTAAATAGCAATTGCTTAGTCGCCTCCATAACTACCCTACCTACATTTGTTTCGGACTTTGAGGACGTTTTTTCTGAAAAGGGTTGTCAGAAGTTACCACCTCATCGTCCTTATGATTGCCCGGTTAACCTTATTCCCGGCGCAAAATTACCCAAGACCAGGTTATATAATCTTTCAGGTCCAGAGAGACAAGCCATGAAGGATTATATCTCCGAGAGTTTGGCTAAGGGACACATCAGACCCTCTTCTTCACCCGTGGCTGCAGGGTTTTTCTTTGTTAAAAAGAAAGATGGGGGCCTGCGTCCTTGCCTAGATTTTCGTGAATTAAATCGGATAACCATCCGAGACCCATACCCTCTTCCTCTCATTCCTGACCTATTTAACCAGATTGCGGGTGCTAGGTGGTTCTCCAAACTCGATCTTAGGGGGGCCTACAATCTGATTCGTATTAAAGAGGGGGATGAGTGGAAAACAGCTTTTAACACCCCTGAGGGGCATTATGAAAATCTAGTTATGCCTTTCGGCCTGACCAATGCTCCTGCCGTCTTTCAACATTTCTTTAATGACATTTTTAGTCATCTAATCGGCAGGTTTGTGGTAATATACCTAGATGATATCTTAATTTATTCGTCTGATCTGAAAACACATGAGGAGCATGTCAGACAAGTACTACAGGTCCTACGGACGAATGAATTATATGCTAAAATTGAAAAATGTGTTTTTGCCGTTCAGGAGATACAATTCCTAGGTTATTATTTATCTGCGTCAGGTTTCCGTATGGATCCTAGGAAGGTCCAGGCAATTTTGGATTGGGATCTTCCTGAGAACCTCAAAGCACTACAACGGTTCTTGGGCTTCGCGAATTTCTATAGGAAATTCATTAAAAATTATTCGGTGATCGTAAAACCCCTTACTGACATGACTAGGAAGGGGACTGATTTTTCTAAATGGTCTGACGCCGCTAAAGTTGCTTTTTCCTCTCTAAAAGAGAGGTTTACCTCAGCACCTGTACTAGTCCAACCTGATGTCTCTCAGCCTTTTATTGTTGAAGTCGATGCATCAGAGGTGGGAGTGGGGGCTGTGCTGTCTCAGGGTCCGTCTCCTGGCAAATGGCGTCCTTGTGCTTTCTTTTCCAAAAAACTATCTGCAGCAGAACAGAACTACGATATTGGCAATAGGGAACTGTTAGCTATTAAACTTGCGTTTGAGGAGTGGCGTCACTTTTTAGAGGGGGCAGTCCACCCCGTCACTGTGTTTACGGACCACAAAAATCTGCTGTACCTCGAATCAGCTAAGCGTCTCACCCCTAGACAGGCTAGGTGGTCGCTATTTTTTACCAGGTTTAACTTTGTGATTACCTATCGTCCTGGGGTAAAGAATACCAAGGCTGATGCACTATCTCGTTGTTTCCCTGGAGGGGGTAATGTGAGTGATCCGGTACCCATTCTACCAAGAGGAGTGGTTGTCTCTGCGGTACACTCTGCTTTGGAGGGGAAGGTGTTAGAGGCCCAGGGGGACGCCCCGGTCTCTTGCCCCTCAGAGAAATTGTTTGTACCGTTGAACCTACGTCTCGAATTATTAAAGGAACATCATAATTCGGCACTTGCTGGGCACCCGGGTAGTAAAGCAACCTTAGAGCTATTGTCTCGTCGTTTTTGGTGGCCAAGGTTGCGTCAGGATGTATTGGATTTTGTGTCTTCTTGTTCTACCTGTGCGCGCGCAAAAGTTTCACATACACGTCCTGCAGGGTCTCTATTACCACTCGTCATTCCCAATAGACCATGGACACATCTGTCTATGGATTTTATCACTGACTTACCTTTGTCTGCGGGTAAAACAGTGATTTTGGTAGTAGTGGACAGGTTTAGCAAAATGGCACACTTTATTGCATTACCCACACTACCTAATGCTAAAACTCTTGCTCAGGTATTCGTCAGTGAGATCGTGAAGCTTCAAGGGGTCCCCTCCGATGTTGTTTCGGATCGGGGAACCCAGTTTATTTCTAAATTTTGGAAAGCTTTTTGTTCCCGTTTGGGGGTTCACTTGTCCTTTTCCTCAGCTTTCCATCCTCAGTCGAATGGACAGACTGAGCGTACCAACTAAAACCTGGAGACATATCTAAGATGTTTTGTGTCTGAAAACCAAGAGTTGTGGTCGTCATATTTACCATTAGCTGAGTTTGCCATAAATAATCGCCGTCAGGAATCCACTGGCAAGTCACCTTTTCTTGGTGCATATGGTTTTCATCCCCAATTCTGTACTTTCAAAGAGGGGGGGTCTTCTGGGGTTCCCGAAGAGGAACGGTTTTCGTCATCTCTTTCATCAGTATGGCAGAAGGTGCAAGCTAACTTGAAAAATATGGGAGGTAAATACAAATGCATGGCTGATAAGAGACGGTCGCCAGGTCCGGACCTAGGAGTGAATGACTATGTGTGGTTGTCTACTAGGAATATCAAGTTGAAGGTTCCCTCTTGGAAACTGGGTCCTAGGTTTATTGGTCCTTACAAGATTGTAGCCATCATCAACCCCGTGGCTTTTCGCCTGGAGTTACCTCAGACTTTTAAAATCCATAATGTCTTTCATAAGTCGTTACTCAAAAAATATGTTCCACCTCTAGAACCGACACCGCTGCCACCCCCTCCTGTTGTCGTGGATGGTAGTTTGGAATTTCAGATATCCAAAATTGTTAATTCTCGTCGGGTCCGCCGCTCTCTCCAATATCTGGTGCACTGGAGAGGTTACGGTCCCGAGGAAAGAATGTGGGTTCCTGCGTCTGAGGTAAACGCCGACAGGCTAGTCTGGATTTTTCATGCCTCTCATCCTGAGAGACCTGGTCCTGAGTGTCCGGAGGCCCCTCGTAAAGAGGGGGGTACTGTCACGAGGGTGTCAAGAGCCACGCCTGACTCCGTTGTACCCGGGGTCAGGAGGTCGCAGCGGTTGGCTGCACGCTCTATGTCAGATAGGGAAGTTTCCTTATTGTAGCTTTCTGGGTTTGCTTTACAAACCCTTTTGGCTCACTCAGGGATCCGTAGCTCCTTCTCTCAGCTCTTCCTTGTCCAGCACTCCCAATCCTCCTTATATTCCCCTCTCACACTTCTCTGGTTGCCAGATATAGAGCTTCCTGCCTGGACATCTATTCTGACCCACTGGAGCTGTGTTGCTGCGTTCTCTGAGTGTTGCCTTAGAACGCTACCCTCCGGATCCCTGTTGGACCTTTGTGGACAATTGTTGCTGTCCACCTGGGTGTTTGTGTTTGTCTGTGTTTGTCTGTCCTCTCCCTGGTGTTTCCCTCTTAGTGCAGTGGTGAGGACTAGCGATCCCACCGGCCCGTTCATTATCTAGGGCTCATTTCAGGGAAAGCCAGGGTTTAGGCACGTGATCGCCGCACGGGTGAGGAACCCGTCTAGGGACGTCAGGGCAGGCAGGTGCCAGCTGCAAGGTGAGTTAGGGGTCAGCACCTTTCCCTCTCCCTTGGGCAGGGCTTTCCCTGTTTTCCCCCCTGTGCGTGTTGCCGGTCATTACATATATTTTAATATAAGACCAGAAACAGGAATTATAGTCAGCAGACTATTGGAATATTGATTTGACCTCCTGGGTTTAGTGGGTCATCTGAAGTAGTGTATCTCCATAACAGCACACTGGGTAAATGCAGTGGCGGCTGGGCCTGAGGCGGATAGCAGTTTGGCACATGTCCTTTCACCACAAGGATTGCAGAGCGCTTCAGTTTGTCTCCTGTTGCTTCCTCCTCCTACTCTGCTTCCTCATCCTCTACCAGCTCCTCATCCGGTCAGCGTAACACCTTCACCACCAACTTCAGCACAGCCAGGGGTAAACGACAGCAGGCAGTTTTAAAACTTATCTGTTTGGGGGGCAAACCCCACACCACGCTGGAGCTGTGGATGGGCTTTGAACAACAGGCCGATGAGTGGTTTGTGACAGTCAGCCTCAAGCCCGGCCTGGTAGTATGCGATATAGGGCGAAATCTCGTAGCAGCTCTGGGACTAGCCGGTTTGACACACATCCCTTGCCTGGCGCATGTGCTGAATTTGGTGGTGCAGAGATTCCTTAAAAATTACCCCGACATGTCAGAGCTGCTGCATAAAGTGCGAGCACGCTGCTGCTCGCCTGTCAGCGTAACTTCGGCCTTACCGCTCACCGCCTCATATGCGATGTGTCCACAAGGTGGAACTCCACCTTGCATATGCTGGCCAGACTGTGCGAGCAGCAGCAGGCGATAGTGGAGTTTCAGCTGCAGCACGCACGGATGAGTCGCTCGGCAGAACAGCACCACTTAACCACCAATGACTGGGCCTCCATGCGAGACCTGTGTTCCTTGTTGCGCTGTTTTGAGTATCCCATCAACATAGCCAGTGCCGAAAACGCTGTTCTCATCGTTACTATCCCACTTCTATGCCTCCTTGAAAAAACTCTCCTGGCGATGATGGAAGAAGATGTGGCACAGGAGGAGGAGGAAGAGGGATCATTTCATAGGGTTTCCGGCCAGTCATTCCCAAGTTGCTCCGAGGGTGGGTTCCTTCACCCACAAACCCAAGGTACACAATTTTTCAGCCAGGGCACAGTTCAGGAGGATGAGGAGGTGGAGGATAAGAAGGAAATGCAGGAGGAGGAACTATGTTCACAACAGGGTAGCACCCACACCAGCTCATGATACAGAGGACACAGATGATACACCTCCCACAGAGGACAGCTTTTCGTGTCCTCTGGGCAGCCTGGCACACATGCTGCAGTGTCTCCGCAACGACCGCCGAGTTGCCCACATTCTAACTTGTGCTGATTACTGGGTGGCCACGCTGCTGGATCCCCGTTACAAGGACAACGTACCGTCCTTAATTCTGTCACTGGAGCGTGATCGTAAGATGCACGAGTACAAGCGCATGCTGGTAGACACGCTGCTGGTGGCATTCCCACCTGACAGCGGGGGCACAGTGGAAGCACAAGGCGAAGGCAGAGGACGAGAAAGAGGTTGCCAACGTAGCTGGGGCACCGCCAGCACCTCAGAAGGCAGGGTTAGCATGGCCGAAATGTGGAAAAGCTTTGTCAGCACGCCACAACAACCAGCACCACCAGCTGATATGGAACAGCATTTCACCAACATGGCAGCATTTAATTGCAGCATTTCACCATCATGGTGGAGCAGTATGTGTGCACACGCTTACACGTTCTGAATGACGGGTCTGCCCCCTTCAACTTCTCGGTTTCCAAATTGGGCACATGGCCTGAGCTTGCCCTTTACACCTTGGAGGTGCGTGCTTGCTCTGCAGCCAGTGTATTATCTGAACGTGTGGCAGGGGGCGTTATCACAGACAAGCGCAGCCGCCTGTCCACAGCCAACGTGGACAAGCTCATGTTCATTAAAATGAACCAGGCTTGGATCCCACAAGACTTGTCTGTACCTTGTGCAGAAAAGACATTTATACCACCATCAAACATATTCTTGTACTCAAGCCAAGTGCAATGATTCTTTGTTTTATTTTATTTTTTATTTGTCCCAATATTTTGGGGGCTACCTACCGCAATAAAAAATTGAAAAAAAAAACCTGGTTGGCTACCTCCTCCTTCATTACATTCACCGCCTCCTCAACAACCGACTCCATATCCACCTCCTTCTCTGAGTTGCAGGTTAATAATTTGAAATTTTTTGTTATTTTATTTAAGTTATTTCCTTATGCACATTTGTTTGCAGAGCAGTTGCCATGCTCTTAAGCACATTTTACTGCCTTTTACATCCTTCTAGCCTTTTCGAGGACTATTTTAGAGCCATTTTAATGCAAAAAGGTGCCAATTTTAGTACCCTAAATAAATAAATAAATCTTATTTTCAATTGTCGGGTTTACATTTTACCCTTTTGCCATAAATGAACCCCTGCTGTGCCTGGGTGACATGGGCCTAAATCTCTCAAAATCCACTGTTCTATTGCTGGGTGACATGAACCACCTTTTGCCGTTAATGAACCCCTACTGTGCCTGGGTGACATGGACCTAAATCTCTCAAAATCCCTAGTTCTTTTGCTGGGTGACAAGATCCCCCTTTTGCCGTGAATGAACCCCTACTGTGCCTGGGTGACATGGACCTAAATCTCTCAAAATCCCCAGTTCTTTTGCTGGGTGACATGAACCACCTTTTGCCGTGAATGAACCCCTGCTGTGCCTGGGTGACATGGGCCTCATTCACTCAAAATCCTCAGTTCTATTGCTGGGTGACATGAACCCCCTTTTGCTGTCAATGAACCCCTGCTCTGCATTGCTGACAGGGAACTAAATTTAGTGAAAACATCTGTTACTGATCGGAAGATGCACGACTACAAGCGCACGCTGATGATAGCATTCCCACCTGACGGTGGGGGCACAGTGGAAGCACAAGGAAAAGACAGAGGAGGAGGAAGAGGTTGTCAATGCAGCTAGGGCACCGCCAGCACCTGAGAAGGCAGGGTTAGCATGGCCAAAATGTGGAAAAGCTTTGTCAGCCTTGGAGGTGCTGACCTGCCCTGCAGCCAGTGTATAGTGTGAACGAGTATTTAGCACGGCAGAGAGCATTATCACAGGCCGCAGCCAATGTGGACAAGCTTACATTTATTAAAATGAACCAGGCATGGATCCCACAGGACTTGTCCGTACCTTGTGCAGAATAGACATTTATACCAGCCTCAATCATCCATTCGTGTACTGAAGTGCACTTAGTCTTTGTTTAATTTTGTTATATGTCCCAATATTTTGGGGGCTGACCCAATTTAAAAATAAAAAAAATAACACAAATCAGTATTGGCTACCTATTTCTCCTACACTGCCACGTCAACCTACACCGCCACATCCACCCATCCAGCGCCTCCTCAACCTCCTACTCCTAGATCCAGATTATTTTTAATTTTTCTGTATTTCATGTTATTTTAAGTCATTTCCCTATCCACATTTGTTTTCAGAACAGTTGCCATGCTCTTAAGCACATTGTTATGCCTTTTGCAGCCCTCTAGCCCTCCAGGACTATTTTAGAGCCATTTTAGTGCCCAAAAGTTCGGGTCCCCATTGACTTCAACTTTTTTTTCAAGTTTGGCCGAACTCGTCGAACCCGAACATCCAGGTGTCCGCTCAACTCTACCCCTGAGGTGAATACCGTAAAAAAAAAAATTGTGTAAAAGAAAAAGCCATTTTTTGTCACCTTACATCACAAAAAGTGTAATAGCAAGTGATCAAAAAGTCATATGCACCCTAAAATAGTGCCAATCAAACCATCATCCTATACCACAAAAATCGTACTCTACCCAAGATAATCGCCCAAAAACTGAAAAAACTATGGCTCTCAGACACTAAAATATTATTATTTTTTGTTTCAAAAATGATATTATTGTGTAAAACTTGCATAGATAAAAAAAAGTATACATAGTAGGTATCGTCTCGTCCATGACAACCTGATCTATCAAAATTCCACATGATCTAACCTGTCAGATGAATGTTGTAAATGGCAAAAAATAAAAACTGTGCCAAAACAGCTATTTCTTGTTACCTTGCCTCACAAAAAGTGAAATAAAGAGCAACCAAAAATCATATGTACCCTAAAGTAGTACCAACAAAACTGCCACCCTATACCGTAGTTTCTAAAATGGGGTCACTTTTTTTGGAGTTTCTACTCTAGGGGTGCAACAGGGGGGCTTCAAATGGGACATGGTGTCTAAAAACCAGTCCAGCAAAATCTGCCTTCCAAAAACCATATGGCATTCCTTTCCTTCTGCGCCCTGCCGTGTGCCCGTACAGCAGTTTACGACCACATATGGGTGTTTCTGTAAACTAAGCAATCAGACCGATAAATATTGAGTTTTGTTTGGCTGTTAACCCTTGCTTTGTAACTGGAAAAAAAATATTAAAATAGAAAATCTGCCAAAAAAGTGAAATTTTGAAATTGTATCTCTATTTTCCATTAATTCTTGTGGTTAACAAAGTTAGTAAAATCAGTTTTGAATACTTTGAGGGGTGTAGTTTCTAGAATGGGGTCATTTGGGGGTGGTTTCTATTATGTAAGCCTCACAAAGTGACTTCAGACCTGAACTGGTGCTTAAAAAGTGGGTTTTTGAAAATTTCAGAAAAATTTCAAGATTTGCTTCTAAACTTCTAAGCCTTGTAACATCCCCCAAAAATTAAATATCATTATAAAAATGATCCAAACATGAAGTAGACATATGGGGAATGTAAAGTAATAACTATTTTTTTTTAGGTATTACTATGTATTATAGAAGTAGAGAAATTGAAACTTGGAAATTTGCTAATTTTTCAAAGTTTTTGGTAATTTTTTTTTTATAAAAAAACATTTGACTCCATTTTACTACTGTGAAGTACAATATGTGATGAAAAAAAACTATCTCAGAATGGCCTGCATAAGTCATAGCGTTTTAAAGTTATCACCACATAAAGTGACACTGGTCAGATTTGCAATAAATGGCCTGGTCCTTAAGGTGAAAATGAGCCCAGTCCTTAAGGAGTTAGGGCCTTTTCACACGAGCGGATGCCGTGCGTGGCATCCGCTCCGTGAAAGAGTGCCAAGACCCGTTGCAGACTGCAGAGGCACGGAGCAGTAACATGACTGTTAATGCTCCGTGCCTCTGTGATCTCTTTACTACGAAATCACAGTTGTCACTGTGATTTCGTAGTAAAGAGATCACAGAGAGGCACGGAGCATTAACAGTCATGTTACTGCTCCGTGCCTCTGCAGTCTGCAACGGGTCTTAGCACTCTTTCACGGAGCGGATGCCACGCACGGCATCTGCTCGTGTGAAACGGCCCTTAATGTTTCATGATTACTTCCAAGTGGGCGGAAATACCTGCATCTCATGTGATTGCAGACGTATTCTTGCGATGCTTTAAACGGCAGCATGTGATCTTGAACGTGATCTTTTGGGTTCCCGCGATGCTACGGCCTGCAGTCACTATTGCCCTGGACATGGAAGAGCGTCTTGATTGTGGACGTGCGCAGCAGCGCATGATGGACGCGAATGGGTAGTTAGCTGAGGTGTTTCGCCATGACAATCTGATAAACGTGAGGAAACAGGTATAATCATTAGTTATGCAAAGTAAGCATTGAAATGTTTGTTCAACTTGATTGGCTTTTGGGCAGTATTGCCCCTACACAGAGGATTGGATTAACCTTTTGGGGGAGGCATGTGTGTTTTACTATTTATATATGAGGCGATTCAGTCTGTAATTATGCTTGACAAAGGCTGAGTTCAGCCGAAACGTTGCATTGTTTGTTTGTACATATGCTCTGAAGCACCAGAAATAAAGAAGATTATTGGAGATGCTGCTGCAACCTTCTTTTCAATAATTCGTTCTGTGACCACTGACCACATTGGATCCGTTGTGTTTGGCACAGCTGTTGCATTCCATGACTGCTCTAATGGACCTTTATGTGCTGTTCTTATCTACTCTTGTTTCACACCACAAAAATGTCATCCACATACCGTATGAAAAGCTAAATACATGTTAGGAAGAGAATAGGTTTGTGTTCACATTCAAGTTCAGCCCAGTATCTGCCTTGATTAGACAGGTGATTTGTAACAACTGGGATATATTAAAAAATGAACCAAGTCTGTATGGCGTGGTGATTAAAAGACCTTTGGCAGCGTTTAAAAAGGTGTCACACACTAAAAGATAATTAGTTAGGAGCCGATTTACAGAGAATAAGACCACTAACTGGTTATCTGTTTTCTACAATCAAGTTATCTCTAGTAATGTTTTTCTACGGGCTGAGCACCACGTACACTGCATGATACAATGGTCGTCAGATTGATTTGGGTTGGAATACGTACCAAGCGGTGTCGCCAGCGATCTCTTTTCTGTCTGTAATTTTGCCATTTGACATAGTGTGGAGATGGCAGTAGCAGCAGCAGCATCAATAGACCGCAAAATGGCAAGTTGACATAATGTGGAAATGTCAGTAGCAGCAGGATACCACAGAGTGGTAAGGTGACATAGTGTGGCAATGGCAGTAGCAGCATCAGGAGACCACAGAGTGGCAAGGTGAAATAGTTTGTAGATGGCAGCAGCAGCTGCATCAGGAGACCACAAAGTGACCCGGTAACAGAGTGGGGCGGTGGGTGGCAATACCAGATGTGTGGTATCAGGCAGGTTGCAGCATCAGAGAAGTAGCTGAGGCATGTAGTCAGAAGAAACTCTTCTGTTTCTTTCATTAAAGTTTTAGTGTGGCACCATGGATGATCTAGTCTTATGCTTCAGGAATTGTTGGTTGGAAATACTGGCTGATCCATGCCTGATTCATCTTGACAAAGGTCAGTCTCTCCACATTTTGGGTGGACAGGCAAGTTATCCTTGGGGTAACTTTGGCCCCCGCCGCACTAAACACTCACTCTGATGCCACACTACTGGACTGGCAGGACAGCTTTTCCAGGGCAAACTCTGCTAGTTGCTGCCACAAATCCAGTTTGGCTACCTAGTAGTCCAGTGAATCTTCAATTTGGGGTGGCAGGATGCTGACCATGCATGCCACCACCTGCTGGTTCAGGTCCTGCTCCAGGTCTACCTGCTGCTGCTGGTGAGTAGTTTCTTCACTATACGGGTGAAGAAAGCTACTCATCAGTGACTGTAGATTCAGGCTGCTGCTGATGGAGCTGGTACTGCTCCTGCCACCCCACCCCTCCCCAACAGCCATGGCAATGGAACATGAGCGCAGGGGGCCCCTACTGTCAGACCTGCGAGAGGATGAATGATGGCGCAGATAGGATGTCTCTGTAGCAGTTCAGTTTGTCCTGCCTCTCGGTGGGTTTAAAAAAAGGCCCCCATTCTGGACCAGTAGCAAGGATCCAACAAGGTGAAGAGCCAGAAGTCATCCCTCTGCCGAATGGTGACAATTCGGCTGGCACTACGCAAGCAAGTGAACATGTATCGTGCCATTTGTGCAAGTGACTCGGAGGGACTCCCTGCCTCCATCTCCACTGCATACTGCCGCGGTGTGCCTCTGGCTGCTCCTTCTCTTCCTCTCCTGTCAGCTGAATAGAAAAACCACCCATTTGGCTACACATTGCCTGTGCTCCAATGTCCTCCTCCAACCTCCTCCTTCTCTTCCAGTTCAGCCTCTACAGGGCTAATGTGGCCGTGAGATCGAGGCGCCACGTCTCCTGTCCCCTCACCAGCCATAGTTACCAGCATTTGTTCTAGTACATGAAGCAGTGGAATGAAGTTGTTCATTCCGTAGTCCTGGTGACTGACAAATGACGTGGCCTCCTCAAAGGGTCTGAGCAAACGGCAGGTGTCAAGCATGAGCATCAAAGTTACACAGTGGAGTTCTCCTATCCGATTGCATCGTCAAGAAATCATTGATGGCCTTTCTCTGTTCGTATAGTCTGTCCAACATATGGAGGGTGGAATTCTAACGGGTGGAAACGTCACATCTTAGCCTATGTTGGGGGATGCCGTTCTGCCACTGCAGCTCAAGGAGAGTGTGCTTTGCGGTGTATGAGTGGCTGAAGTGCATGCAAAATTTCCTTCCCATTTTTAGGATGTCTTGCAGATGGGTGAAAGACTTTAGGAACCGCTTGACAACCAGATTGAACATGTGTGCCATGCAGGGCACATGGCTGAGCCTTCCTTGACGCAGTGCCGTCACAATGTTCTTCCCATTGACAATCAGCATGGTTCCGATTTTCAGTTTTCACGGAGAAAGCCAACATTCGATTTCTTGATGCATCACACGGAGCAGTTCCTCCCCTGGGTGACTCAGTTCACCAAGGCAAACCAGGTGTAGAACAGCGTGACACCGCCGAGCCCTGCACATGTGGTATGCTGGAGGGGCACTGTGACTTGTCCCTGCAGAGGAGGCTGAGGATATAGTGGAGGAGGCAGACATTGTCGCAGGACCAACATCGTGACAACGTGGAGGTGGAATCCGCGTGACCATGACAAGTTGCTGGTGTGGCTGTGCAGAAACCACATTCCCCCAGTGGGCCGTAAAAGACATATACTGTCCCTGACCATAGTTACAGCTCCACACATCAGCGCTGCTGTGCACATTGGCAGACACCAACAGGCTCAAGGACTGGCCCACCTTCTGTTCGACATATTTGTTCAGGGCTGGAATTGCCTTTTCGCAAAGAAATTACGTCTTGGGACTCTCCACTTCGGCTCGGCACAAGCCATCAGTTCTCTGAAAGGTGCAGAGTCCACCACTTGGAAAGGGAGGGACCGCATCACCAATAACTTGCACAGGAGCACGTTCAGCTTCTGTGCCGTTGGCTACGTGCACGCGTACTGCGGAAATCGCTTCAGTGATGAATTGCTGACGGAATGACTGACGAGGAGTAGGAGCAGGAGCATCTGGACTAGCAGAAGATGGGAATGACAGACAGCTTCCTTCGGCTGAGGTGGTGGAGCCTTGACTGGCTGAAACTGGGTGTGTGCCACTGGGTGATGCAGCGGTAGCTGCGGCAGGCTGAACCACCACATCAGAGCCATATTCTACATGTGGCCACGTTAACCTCCTCTGGCAGCTTAATAAAAAAACTGCCACACCGCCGAGTTGGTGATTTTCCCCCCAACAGTCCGCACTAACTGACTACTACTGCCGCTGCCTCCGTGAACCCCTGCACCACTACTTCCCGAGGAGGTAGGCTGCTGCAAAAAAGGTGGTCTACCCCTGGCACGTTTGGCTCCCGACCTGCAACTGCTGTCACCCTGCTGACTCCCAGTCATGCTACCACACAGCTGACTTAGCCGCTGCCCCACAGGCAAGCTGCCACCCTCTTCTCCTGATGATGAAGCCCATTCTGCACCCGGCTCCCAAGTTTGATTGGCTTCTTCATCATCAAGTAGTGTCTGCACATCACTGATGTCCTCCTCAATGGTCTCTTGGTCAGGAGTCTGACTGCTCGCAACACAAGCTCCTGCGCCACTCTCCTCATCACTACTTGCCTGCCTAGCAGAGGAAGCGGTGGATGTCTCCTTCAGATTTTGTCTGGGCAGTAGCTGCTGACTGTCCTCTAGTACCTCGTCCTCACTGTAGTGTATAATTGAGCCCACAGCATACAATACTTCTGTGGCTCTGGGAACAGAAAAGGACAGAGGTAGGTTGAGGACAGGTGAGGGCACAGGGCCTGCTCCCAGGCCATGCCAACTGAGGGCTGTGTCTGACGAACCCACCGACTGTTGGTGTCTGATGTCACTTGGGATGACTGAGTTAACCAATCAAGAACCGCCGGGTTGCTGGTCAAGACAAGACTGCTAGATGACATTGGGAGCTCAGGCCTCTCGTTGCAACTCTTATTGCCACGCCCCTTTACTCTGCTTGCGACCAGAAACATTCAGGCCTCTGCCACTCCTCTGTGCATGGCCTGGCACTTTTCTGTCTGACATACTACACAAATTAAACGGAATTTAAAAAACCCCTAAAAGCGATGAATATAATTTTTTTTTGTACTAAAATAGTCTACTAAACACTCTCACCACAATTAACTGCAGAAATGCACTGAGAATTTATTTTTCTTGTTGTACTGAAATATGACCCTATACGCTTTGACCAGAAAAAAACTTAGAGTGAAGTGCGTATATATATTTCTTAAAGTACTGAAATACGCCTCTATTCGCTTTCACCAAAAATAACAGCAGAAGTGAAATGCGTATATATTTTTCATGTTGTACTGAACTACACCCCTATACGCTTTTACTGGAAATAACTGCAACAGTGCAGTGCATATATTTTTTTCTTGTTGTACTGAAATACGCCACTATACGCTTTCAACAGAAATAACTGCATAAGTGATCTGAGAAAATATATTTTTCTTGTTGTACTGAACTACGCCCCTATATGCTTTTACCAGAAATAACTGCAACAGTGCACTGCGTATATATTTTTCTTGTTGTACTGAAATACGCCCCTATGCGCTTTCAACGGAAATGACTGCAGCAGTGAACTGAGAATATATTTTTATTGTTGTATAGAACTACACCCTTATATGCTTTCACCAGAAATAACTGACAGTGCAGTGCGTATATATTTTTCTTTTTTTACTGAAATATGCCCCTATACACTTTCAACAGAAATAACTGCAGAAGTGAAATGTGTATATATTTTTCTTGTAGTACTGAATAAGATACTAAAGGCTTTTCAACATAACATTTGCAGCCCAATAACAAAAAGTTGGAATGACAGAGCTTTCTAATGACTATCTGGATCCCCAAATAATCGTTCCCTACATTTGTAAATCACTTTCCTATCAATGTCCCTAGCGCCTTCTGACGTCTCTCCCTGTACTAAGATGCTGTAAAATGATTCCTCCCTATCCTTTCCCTGCAATAGTTTTCCACTTGCTGTCCCTAGCGCCTTCACACATCTTTCCCTGCACTCTGAATGCTGGAAAATGTCTGACTGTAAGGTGGCCGACGTATTTATAGGGCTGTGACATCACAGGGCTGGCTGCTAATTGGCTGCATGCAGGCATGTCAATCTGGGTGATCCGCCTTCCCAGAGTTTCTTACCCCACGTCCTCAGTCCTCACACATGTAGCTGCCATTTTAGAAAAATTGTGATTCGTTACCACGAAGCACGAGGAAATTCTCATTTGTTGCGAATCAAATTTTTCCAGAAATTTGGATCGAATTCCACTTCGTCAGCTTCCATTCGCTCATCACTAGTCATGACGGATCCGTCTTGATCCGCATCCCAAGACGGATAGCAAACCGCAGCATGCTGCGGTTTGCTCTCCAGTATGAGAGTGGAACGGAATGCATTTTGGAGCATTCCGTTCTGTTCAGTTACGTTTTGCCCTCACTGACAATGAATGGGGACAAAGCAAAAGCGTTTTTTTTCCGGTATTGAGACCCTATGACTGATCTCAATACCGGAAAATACTAATGCAAGTGTGAAAGTAGACTTAGTCTGATGCACAGTAAGTCTATGGATAACAGAACAGATTAAGGATACTTTCACATCTGTGTTTTTAATCCAGGTTTTGAGATCCGGCAGGGTCAATGGGGACAAAAACTGATCAGGGTGCATCAGTATGCATGAGTTCAGTTCAGTTGCATTTTGACGTAGTTTTATTCCGGCCGCCTCTCGGCATGGTTGCCGTGCTGCCGCCAGATCTCCGGCCAGCCCCCATTATAGTCAATGGGGCCAGAGCGGACCTCCGGCGGCACGCGTGCACTAACAAGCCTAACAAGTCGTCATCAATATTTCACAGCCATACCAACATATTGTACAACCATCACATTATATAGTAATTATAGCAGAGTATAAAGTGCAAATCACATTCAATCTAAACAAATACAGGGAGTGCAGAATTATTAGGCAAATTAGTATTTTGACCACATCATCCACTTTATGCATGTTGTCTTACTCCAAGCTGTATAGGCTCGAAAGCCTACCACCAATTAAGCATATTAGGTGATGTGCATCTCTGTAATGAGAAGGGGTGTGGTCTAATGGCATCAACACCCTATATCAGGTGTGCATAATTATTAGGCAACTTCCTTTCCTTTGGCAAAATGGGTCAAAAGAAGGACTTGACAGGCTCAGAAAAGTCAAAAATAGTGAGATATCTTGCAGAGGGATGCAGCACTCTTAAAATTGCAAAGCTTCTGAAGCGTGATCATCGAACAATCAAGCGTTTCATTCAAAATAGTAAACAGGGTCGCAAGAAGCGTGTGGAAAAACCAAGGCGCAAAATAACTGCCCATGAACTGAGAAAAGTCAAGCGTGCAGCTGCCAAGATGCCACTTGTCACCAGTTTGGCCATATTTCAGAGCTGCAACATCACTGGAGTGCCCAAAAGCACAAGGTGTGCAATACTCAGAGACATGGCCAAGGTAAGAAAGGCTGAAAGACGACCACCACTGAACAAGACACACAAGCTGAAACGTCAAGACTGGGCCAAGAAATATCTCAAGACTGATTTTTCTAAGGTTTTATGGACTGATGAAATGAGAGTGAGTCTTGATGGGCCAGATGGATGGGCCCATGGCTGGATTGGTAAAGGGCAGAGAGCTCCAGTCCGACTCAGACGCCAGCAAGGTGGAGGTGGAGTACTGGTTCACCTGATCTGAACCCCATTGAGAATGGTGTGGTCCATCATCAAATGTGAGATTTACAAGGAGGGAAAACAGTACACCTCTCTGAACAGTGTCTGGGAGGCTGTGGTTGCTGCTGCACGCAATGTTGATGGTGAACAGATCAAAACACTGACAGAATCCATGGGTGGCAGGCTTTTGAGTGTCCTTGCAAAGAAAGGTGGCTATATTGGTCACTGATTTGTTTTTGTTTTGTTTTTGAATGTCAGAAATGTATATTTGTGAATGTTGAGATGTTATATTGGTTTCACTGGTAAAAATAAATAATTGAAATGGGTATATATTTGTTTTTTGTTAAGTTGCCTAATAATTATGCACAGTAATAGTCACCTGCACACACAGATATCCCCCTAAAATAGCTAAAACTAAAAACAAGCTAAAAAGTACTTCCACAAATATTCAGCTTTGATATTAATGAGTTTTTTGGGTTCATTGAGAACATGGTTGTTGTTCAATAATAAAATTAATCCTCAAAAATACAACTTGCCTAATAATTCTGCACTCCCTGTATAGCAATAATGGAATAATGGAACAAACAATGAAATACAGACCCAGAGCCGACGTAGGATTCACCCTGCTTCCCCCTGGGGGCATTTTTATCCTTACTAACCCATCCCTTTTTATATCCGTGATTAACCCATGCACCATGTCACCGCCCTCCTCATGGCCATGTGACAGAACGCATTGCATTTGAATGTCACATCAATCACATGATCTGGGTCACATGTGCACCAATATACACTCCTTCCCCCTGCCGAGGCACTGATATCAGCAGCAGAGACCAGACATGCGGGGGAGACAATCCCCGAGCTGACCCTGTCAGGTCGCCATTGGTGAGTTGTGTCTGGGAAGCAGGGAAGGGGTACTCCATCTTGAAAATGGGCAAATTGCCAACCCTCCAACCTGCACTATCAATGCATATACCAAACTGCACCATCAATGCATATAAAAAACTATTTAAATAAATCAAAAAGTAAAAAAAATAATAAGAGTACTATAAGTTACACGCTATGTCATTAAAAGGCGATAGCATATGCTGTGAAGATACGAGATGTGCAGCACCTGAAACTACGGATACTGGAAGCCTGTGCTAGCATTTCTCCTGCAGTGTTGCTATCAGTGTGTGAAGAGTGGGAGAAGAGGGTTGCATTGACAATCCAACACAATGGGCAGCACATTGAACACATTTTATAAGTGGTCAGAAACTTGTAAATAACTCTTGAAAGAATAAAGTTACGTTAAAACCAAGCACACCATAGTTTTTCTTGAGAAATTCCCAATAAGTTTGATGTGTCACATGACCCTCTTTCTATTGAAAAAACCAAAAGTTGGATTCAAAATGGCCGACTTCAAAATGGCCGCCATGGTCACCACCCATCTTGAAAAGTTTCCCCCCTCACATATACTAATGTGCCACAAACAGGAAGTTAATATCACCAACCATTCCCATTTTATTAAGATGTATCCATATAAATGGCCCTCTCTATATATTGCAATGATATTTTTTTCTCTTTCGTTAGCTGGAGTTAAGTAGGGAGACTACTCAGTCCTTGTCTTCTCCCTACCCCACTTAGGGACTGCGGCACACACCGCCGCTAGTGACCACGGTTGTTACTTAGGACTAGAGTTGAGCGAACACCTGGATGTTCGGGTTCGAGAAGTTCGGCCGAACATCCCGGAAATGTTCGGGTTCGGGATCCGAACCCGATCCGAACTTCGTCCCGAACCCCATTGAAGTCAATGGGGACCCGAACTTTTCGGCACTAAAAAGGCTGTAAAACAGCCCAGGAAAGAGCTAGAGGGCTGCAAAAGGCAGCAACATGTAGGTAAATCCCCTGCAAACAAATGTGGATAGGGAAATGAATTAAAATAAAAATTAAATAAATAAAAATTAACCAAAATCAATTGGAGAGAGGTTCCATAGCAGAGAATCTGGCTTCCCGTCACCCACCACTGGAACAGTCCATTCTCAGATATTTAGGCCCCGGCACCCAGGCAGAGGAGAGAGGTCCCGTAACAGAGAATCTGTCTTCATGTCAGCAGAGAATTAGTCTGCATGTCATAGCAGAGAATGAGGCTTCACGTCAGCCACCACTGCAACAGTCCATTGGCATATATTTAGGCCCAGCACCCAGGCAGAGGAGGGAGGTCCCGTAACAGAGAATCTGTCTTCATGTCAGCAGAGAATTAGTCTGCATGTCATAGCAGAGAATGAGGCTTCACGTCAGCCACCACTGCAACAGTCCATTGGCATATATTTAGGCCCAGCACACACACAGGCAGAGGAGAGAGGTCCCGTAACAGAGAATCTGGCTTCATGTCAGCAGAGAATCAGTCTGCATGTCATAGCAGAGAATGAGGCTTCACGTCAGCCACCACTGCAACAGTCCATTGGCATATATTTAGGCCCAGCACACACACAGGCAGAGGAGAGAGGTCCCGTAACAGAGAATCTGGCTTCATGTCAGCAGAGAATCAGTCTGCATGTCATAGCAGAGAATGAGGCTTCACGTCAGCCACCACTGCAACAGTCCATTGGCATATATTTAGGCCCAGCACCCAGGCAGAGGAGGGAGGTCCCGTAACAGAGAATCTGTCTTCATGTCAGCAGAGAATTAGTCTGCATGTCATAGCAGAGAATGAGGCTTCACGTCAGCCACCACTGCAACAGTCCATTGGCATATATTTAGGCCCAGCACACACACAGGCAGAGGAGAGAGGTCCCGTAACAGAGAATCTGGCTTCATGTCAGCAGAGAATCAGTCTGCATGTCATAGCAGAGAATGAGGCTTCACGTCAGCCACCACTGCAACAGTCCATTGGCATATATTTAGGCCCAGCACACACACAGGCAGAGGAGAGAGGTCCCGTAACAGAGAATCTGGCTTCATGTCAGCAGAGAATCAGTCTGCATGTCATAGCAGAGAATGAGGCTTCACGTCAGCCACCACTGCAACAGTCCATTGGCATATATTTAGGCCCAGCACCCAGGCAGAGGAGGGAGGTCCCGTAACAGAGAATCTGTCTTCATGTCAGCAGAGAATTAGTCTGCATGTCATAGCAGAGAATGAGGCTTCACGTCAGCCACCACTGCAACAGTCCATTGGCATATATTTAGGCCCAGCACCCAGGCAGAGGAGGGAGGTCCCGTAACAGAGAATCTGTCTTCATGTCAGCAGAGAATTAGTCTGCATGTCATAGCAGAGAATGAGGCTTCACGTCAGCCACCACTGGAACAGTCCATTCTCAGATATTTAGGCCCCGGCACCCAGGCAGAGGAGAGAGGTCCCGTAACAGAGAATCTGTCTTCATGTCAGCAGAGAATTAGTCTGCATGTCATAGCAGAGAATGAGGCTTCACGTCAGCCACCACTGCAACAGTCCATTGGCATATATTTAGGCCCAGCACCCAGGCAGAGGAGAGAGGTCCCGTAACAGACAATCTGGCTTCATGTCAGCAGAGAATCAGTCTGCATGTCATAGCAGAGAATCAGGCTTCACGTCACCCACCACTGCAACAGTCCATTGTCATAAATTTAGGCCCAGCACTAGTGTTGAGCGGCATGTCCCATATTCGAATTCGCGAAATTTTGTGAATATTCGAAAGAATATTCGTAAAATATTCGCGATTATTCAAATTCGTTATTATTTCGCATATGCGATAATTCGAATTATCGCATAATACATATGCTATGCAAAATTCACATGTGCGCTAATGAAATCGCCTTACGAAGATTCGCAACTCAATTCAATCACTAATGTATGAATGCAATGCCCTTTGCCTCTGTTCTGGGACAAGTGTAGATATTCGCATGTGCGCTAATAAAATCGCCTTACGAAGATTCGCACCTCAATCACTTTCTAGGGAATGTGAGACTTTTGGGAATCAATCGAGATACAGTGGGGGGTGATGACAGTAGTTGACAGAGTACAGATCAATGTAATCTGTAAGGTGGAAAGTAAAATAAAAAATACGAATATTCGTAAATCGAATTTTACGAAGTTCTACGTATTCGCGAATATGGTGCTATACTATATGAATGCACAGGCCTTTGCCTCTCTGTTCTGGGGACAAGTGTAGATATTTGCATTTGCGTTAATAAAATCGCCTTACGAAGATTCGCAGCTCAATTCAATCACTAATGTATGAATGCAAAGCCCTTTGCCTCTGTTCTGGGACAAGTGTAGATATTCGCATGTGCGCTAATAAAATCGCCTTACGAAGATTCGCAACTCAATTCACTAATGTATGAATGCAAAGCCCTTTGCCTCTGTTCTGGGACGTGCCGATATTCGCATGTGCGCTAATAAAATCGCCTTACGAAGATTCGCGCCTCAATCACTTTCTAGGCAATGTGAGTAAGATCTGAGCTGTTGGACCTTTGGGAAACAATCAATTATATGTGTACTGTAATTTTGTGGGGGGGGGGGGGGAAACAAAAAACAAATATTCGTTTTTACGAATATATAGCACTATATTCGAAATATTCGCGAAATCGCGAAGTTGCGATATTCGCGAAAAAAATTTGCTTTTCGAATATTCGCGCTCAACACTACCCAGCACCCAGGCAGAGGAGAGAGGTCCCGTAACAGAGAATCTGGCTTCATGTCAGCAGAGAATCAGTCTTCATATCATAGCAGAGAATCAGGCTTCACGTCACCCACCACTGTAAGAGTCAATTTTCATAAATTTAGGCCCAGAACCCAGGCAGAGGAGAAAGGTCCCGTAACAGACAATCTGGCTTCATGTCAGCAGAGAATCAGTCTTCATATCATAGCAGAGAATCAGGCTTCACGTCACCCACCACTGCAACAGTCAATTGTCATAAATTTAGGCCCAGCACCCAGGCAGAGGAGAGAGCTCCCGTAACAGAGGATCTGGCTTCATGTCAGCAGAGAATCAGTCTGCATGTCATAGCAGAGAATGAGGCTTCACGTCACCCACCACTGCAACAGTCCATTGGCATATATTTAGGCCTAGCACACAGGCAGAGCAGAGAGGTCCCGTAACAGACAATCTGGCTTCATGTCAGCAGAGAATCAGTCTGCATGTCATAGCAGAGAATGAGGCTTCACGTCACCCACCACTGCAACAGTCCATTGGCATATATTTAGGCCTAGCACACAGGCAGAGCAGAGAGGTCCCGTAACAGACAATCTGGCTTCATGTCAGCAGAGAATCAGTCTGCATGTCATAGCAGAGAATGAGGCTTCACGTCACCCACCACTGCAACAGTCCATTGGCATATATTTAGGCCTAGCACACAGGCAGAGCAGAGAGGTCCCGTAACAGAGGATCTGGCTTCATGTCAGCAGAGAATCAGTCTGCATGTCATAGCAGAGAATGAGGCTTCACGTCACCCACCACTGCAACAGTCCATTGGCATATATTTAGGCCTAGCACACAGGCAGAGCAGAGAGGTCCCGTAACAGACAATCTGGCTTCATGTCAGCAGAGAATCAGTCTGCATGTCATAGCAGAGAATGAGGCTTCACGTCACCCACCACTGCAACAGTCCATTGGCATATATTTAGGCCTAGCACACAGGCAGAGCAGAGAGGTCCCGTAACAGACAATCTGGCTTCATGTCAGCAGAGAATCAGTCTGCATGTCATAGCAGAGAATGAGGCTTCACGTCACCCACCACTGCAACAGTCCATTGGCATATATTTAGGCCTAGCACACAGGCAGAGCAGAGAGGTCCCGTAACAGACAATCTGGCTTCATGTCAGCAGAGAATCAGTCTGCATGTCATAGCAGAGAATGAGGCTTCACGTCACCCACCACTGCAACAGTCCATTGGCATATATTTAGGCCTAGCACACAGGCAGAGCAGAGAGGTCCCGTAACAGAGGATCTGGCTTCATGTCAGCAGAGAATCAGTCTGCATGTCATAGCAGAGAATGAGGCTTCACGTCACCCACCACTGCAACAGTCCATTGGCATATATTTAGGCCTAGCACACAGGCAGAGCAGAGAGGTCCCGTAACAGACAATCTGGCTTCATGTCAGCAGAGAATCAGTCTGCATGTCATAGCAGAGAATGAGGCTTCACGTCACCCACCACTGCAACAGTCCATTGGCATATATTTAGGCCTAGCACACAGGCAGAGCAGAGAGGTCCCGTAACAGACAATCTGGCTTCATGACAGCAGAGAATCAGTCTGCATGTCATAGCAGAGAATGAGGCTTCACGTCAGCCACCACTGCAACAGTCCATTGGCATATATTTAGGCCTAGCACACAGGCAGAGCAGAGAGGTCCCGTAACAGACAATCTGGCTTCATGACAGCAGAGAATCAGTCTGCATGTCATAGCAGAGAATCAGGCTTCACGTCAGCCACCACTGCAACAGTCCATTGTCATAAATTTAGGCCCAGCACCCAGGCAGAGGAGAGAGGTCCCGTAACAGAGAATCTGGCTTCATGTCAGCAGAGAATCAGTCTTCATATCATAGCAGAGAATCAGGCTTCACGTCACCCACCACTGTAAGAGTCAATTTTCATAAATTTAGGCCCAGCACCCAGGCAGAGGAGAGAGGTCCCGTAACAGACAATCTGGCTTCATGTCAGCAGAGAATCAGTCTTCATATCATAGCAGAGAATCAGGCTTCACGTCACCCACCACTGCAACAGTCAATTTTCATAAATTTAGGCCCAGAACCCAGGCAGAGGAGAAAGGTCCCGTAACAGACAATCTGGCTTCATGTCAGCAGAGAATCAGTCTTCATATCATAGCAGAGAATCAGGCTTCACGTCACCCACCACTGCAACAGTCAATTGTCATAAATTTAGGCCCAGCACCCAGGCAGAGGAGAGAGCTCCCGTAACAGAGGATCTGGCTTCATGTCAGCAGAGAATCAGTCTGCATGTCATAGCAGAGAATGAGGCTTCACGTCACCCACCACTGCAACAGTCCATTGGCATATATTTAGGCCTAGCACACAGGCAGAGGAGAGGTTCATTCAACTTTGGGTAGCCTCGCAATATAATGGTAAAATGAAAATAAAAATAGGATTGAATGAGGAAGTGCCCTGGAGTCCAATAATATATGGTTATGGGGAGGTAGTTAATGTCTAATCTGGACAAGGGACGGACAGGTCCTGTGGGATCCATGCCTGGTTCATTTTTATGAACGTCAGCTTGTCCACATTGGCTGTAGACAGGCGGCTGCGTTTGTCTGTAATGACGCCCCCTGCCGTGCTGAATACACGTTCAGACAAAACGCTGGCTGCCGGGCAGGCCAGCACCTCCAAGGCATAAAAGGCTAGCTCTGGCCACGTGGACAATTTAGAGACCCAGAAGTTGAATGGGGCCGAACCATCAGTCAGTACGTGGAGGGGTGTGCACACGTACTGTTCCACCATGTTAGTGAAATGTTGCCTCCTGCTAACACGTTGCGTATCAGGTGGTGGTGCAGTTAGCTGTGGCGTGTTGACAAAAGTTTTCCACATCTCTGCCATGCTAACCCTGCCCTCAGAGGAGCTGGCCGTGACACAGCTGCCTTGGCGACCTCTTGCTCCTCCTCTGCCTTGGCCTTGGGCTTCCACTTGTTCCCCTGTGACATTTGGGAATGCTCTCAGTAGCGTGTCTACCAACGTGCGCTTGTACTCGCGCATCTTCCTATCACGCTCCAGTGCAGGAAGTAAGGTGGGCACATTGTCTTTGTAGCGTGGATCCAGCAGGGTGGCAACCCAGTAGTCCGCACAGGTTAAAATGTGGGCAACTCTGCTGTCGTTGCGCAGGCACTGCAGCATGTAGTCGCTCATGTGTGCCAGGCTGCCCAGGGATAAGGACAAGCTGTCCTCTGTGGGAGGCGTATCGTCATCGTCCTGCCTTTCCCCCCAGCCACGCACCAGTGATGGACCCGAGCTGCGTTGGGTGCCACCCCGCTGTGACCATGCTTCATCCTCATCCTCCTCCACCTCCTCCTCATCCTCGTCCTCCTCGTCCTCCAGTAGTGGGCCCTGGCTGGCCACATTTGTACCTGGCCTCTGCTGTTGCCAAAAACCTCCCTCTGAGTCACTTCGAAGAGACTGGCCTGAAAGTGCTAAAAATGACCCCTCTTCCTCCTCCTCCTCCTCCTCCTCCTGGGCCACCTCCTCTTCCATCATCGCCCTAAGTGTTTTCTCAAGGAGACATAGAAGTGGTATTGTAACGCTGATAACGGTGTCATCGCCACTGGCCATGTTGGTGGAGTACTCGAAACAGCGCAACAGGGCACACAGGTCTCGCATGGAGGCCCAGTCATTGGTGGTGAAGTGGTGCTGTTCTGTAGTGCGACTGACCCGTGCGTGCTGCAGCTGAAACTCCACTATGGCCTGCTGCTGCTCGCACAGTCTGTCCAGCATGTGCAAGGTGGAGTTCCACCTGGTGGGCACGTCGCATATGAGGCGGTGAGCGGGAAGGCCGAAGTTACGCTGTAGCGCAGACAGGCGAGCAGCAGCAGGATGTGAACGCCGGAAGCGCGAACAGACGGCCCGCACTTTATGCAGCAGCTCTGACATGTCGGGGTAGTTGTGAATGAACTTCTGCACCACCAAATTCAGCACATGCGCCAAGCAAGGGATGTGCGTCAAATTGGCTAGTCCCAGAGCTGCAACGAGATTTCGCCCATTATCACACACCACCAGGCCGGGCTTGAGGCTCACCGGCAGCAACCACTCGTCGGTCTGTTGTTCTATACCCCGCCACAACTCCTGTGCGGTGTGGGGCCTGTCCCCCAAACATATGAGTTTCAGAATGGCCTGCTGACGTTTACCCCGGGCTGTGCTGAAGTTGGTGGTGAAGGTGTGTGGCTGACTGGATGAGCAGGTGGAAGAAGAGGAGGAGGAAGCCGAGAAGGAGGAGGTGGCAACAGGAGGCAAAGAATGTTGCCCTGCGATCCTTGGCGGCGGAAGGACGTGCGCCAAACAGCTCTCCGCCTGGGGCCCAGCTGCCACTACATTTACCCAGTGTGCAGTTAGGGAGATATAGCGTCCCTGGCCGTGCTTACTGGTCCACGTATCTGTGGTTAGGTGGACCTTGCTACAGATGGCGTTGCGCAGTGCACACTTGATTTTATCGGATACTTGGTTGTGCAGGGAAGGCACGGCTCTCTTGGAGAAGTAGTGCCGGCTGGGAACAACATACTGTGGGACAGCAAGCGACATGAGCTGTTTGAAGCTGTCTGTGTCCACCAGCCTAAATGACAGCATTTCATAGGCCAGTAGTTTAGAAATGCTGGCATTCAGGGCCAGGGATCGAGGGTGGCTAGGTGGGAATTTACGCTTTCTATCAAATGTTTGTGAGATGGAGAGCTGAACGCTGGCGTGTGACATGGTTGAGACGCTTGGTGACGGAGGTGGTGGTGGTGGTGTTGGTGGTACATCCCCTGTTTGCTGGGCGGCAGGTGCCAACGTTCCTCCAGAGGCGGAGGAAGAGGCCGAGGCGGCAGCAGCAGAATAGGCCGAGGCGGCAGCAGCAGAAGAGGTAGCAGGGGGAGCCTGAGTGACTTCCTTGGTTTTAAGGTGTTTACTCCACTGCAGTTCATGCTTTGCATGCAGGTGCCTGGTCATGCAGGTTGTGCTCAGGTTCAGAACGTTAATGCCTCGCTTCAGGCTCTGATGGCACAGCGTGCAAACCACTCGGGTCTTGTCGTCAGCACATTGTTTGAAGAAGTGCCATGCCAGGGAACTCCTTGAAGCTGCCTTTGGGGTGCTCGGTCCCAGATGGCGGCGGTCAGTAGCAGGCGGAGTCTCTTGGCGGCGGGTGTTCTGCTTTTGCCCACTGCTCCCTCTTTTGCTACGCTGTTGGCTCGGTCTCACCACTGCCTCTTCCTCCGAACTGTGAAAGTCAGTGGCACGACCTTCATTCCATGTGGGGTCTAGGACCTCATCGTCCCCTGCATCGTCTTCCACCCAGTCTTGATCCCTGACCTCCTGTTCAGTCTGCACACTGCAGAAAGACGCAGCAGTTGGCACCTGTGTTTCGTCATCATCAGAGACATGCTGAGGTGGTATTCCCATGTCCTCATCATCAGGAAACATAAGTGGTTGTGCGTCAGTGCATTCTATGTCTTTCACCGCTGGGGAAGGGCTAGGTGGATGCCCTTGGGAAACCCTGCCAGCGGAGTCTTCAAACAGCATAAGAGACTGCTGCATAACTTGAGGCTGAGACAGTTTCCCTGGTATGCATGGGGGTGATGTGACAGACTGATGGGGTTGGTTTTCAGGCGCCATCTGTGCGCTTTCTGCAGAAGACTGGGTGGGAGATAATGTGAACGTGCTGGATCCACTGTCGGCCACCCAATTGACTAATGCCTGTACCTGCTCAGGCCTTACCATCCTTAGAACGGCATTGGGCCCCACCATATATCGCTGTAAATTCTGGCGGCTACTGGGACCTGAGGTAGTTGGTACACTAGGACGTGTGGATGTGGCAGAACGGCCACGTCCTCTCCCAGCACCAGAGGGTCCACTAACACCACCACGACCATGTCCACGTCCGCGTCCCTTACTAGATGTTTTTCTCATTGTTATGGTTCACCACAACAACAAATATATTATTTGGCCCAATGTATTGTATTCAAATTCAGCGGGATATAAATTTGAGGCCTAGTATTTAGGCGCTGGGTGACCGGTATGGATTTAGTGACAGAATTAGACTTGGAAATGCACAGAAGCGTGTGTGTGTGAAGTTATTCTGAATGACCCAATGTGCACCTTGAATATTATATACCCTTTTAGGGATAGATTTCAAATAGCTCTGATATAGCAGAAACCACTAAATTATGAAATTGCTAAATTGGGAATTGTACTTCAACCCAGAACAAAAAATGTGCTTTGACGGACACTAAATATCTTGCCCAGCAACAACAGTACAACGGTGGGTAACGAGAGATTTAGAGGGAATTAAATTTGAGGCCTAGTATTTAGGCGCTGGGTCACCGGTATGGATTTAGTGACAGAATTAGACTTGGAAATACACAGTAGCGGGTGTGTGTGAAGTTATTCTGAATGACCCTATGTGCACCTTCAATATTATATACCCTTTTAGGGATAGATTTCAAATAGCTCTGATATAGCAGAAACCACTAAATTATGAAATTGCTAAATTGGGAATTGTACTTCAACCCAGAACAAAAAATGTGCTTTGACGGACACTAAATATCTTGCCCAGCAACAACAGTACAGCGGTGGGTAACGAGAGATTTAGAGGGAATTAAATTTGAGGCCTAGTATTTAGGCGCTGGGTCACCGGTATGGATTTAGTGACAGAATTAGACTTGGAAATGCACAGAAGCGTGTGTGTGAAGTTATTCTGAATGACCCAATGTGCACCTTCAATATTATATACCCTTTTTGGGATAGATTTCAAATAGCTCTGATATAGCAGGAACCACTAAATTATGAAATTGCTAAATTGGGAATTGTACTTCAACCCAGAACAAAAAATGTGCTTTGACGGGCACTAAATAACTTTCCCAGCTACAACAGGACAACGGTAACGAGAGATTTAGAGGGATTTAAATTTGAGGCCTAGTATTTAGGCGCTGGGTGACAGGTATGGGTTTAGTGACAGAATTAGACTTGGAAATACACAGTAGCGGGTGTGTGTGAAGTTATTCTGAATGACCCTATGTGCACCTTCAATATTATATACCCTTTTAGGGATAGATTTCAAATAGCTCTGATATAGCAGAAACCACTAAATTATGAAATTGCTAAATTGGGAATTGTACTTCAACCCAGAACAAAAAATGTGCTTTGACGGACACTAAATATCTTGCCCAGCAACAACAGTACACCGGTGGGTAACGAGAGATTTAGAGGGAATTAAATTTGAGGCCTAGTATTTAGGCGCTGGGTCACCGGTATGGATTTAGTGACAGAATTAGACTTGGAAATACACAGTAGCGGGTGTGTGTGAAGTTACTCTGAATGACCCTATGTGCACCTTCAATATTATATACCCTTTTTGGGATAGATTTCAAAGAGCTCTGATATAGCAGGAACCACTAAATTATGAAATTGCTAAATTGGGAATTGTATTTCAACCCAGAACAAGAAATGTGCTTGAACGGACACTAAATAACTCGCCCAGCTACAGCACTAGGGACAGATTTAGCTGGATATAAATTTGAGGCCTAGTATTTAGGCGCTGGGTGACAGGTATGGGTTTAGTGACAGAATTAGACTTGGAAATACACAGTAGCGGGTGTGTGTGAAGTTATTCTGAATGACCCTATGTGCACCTTCAATATTATATACCCTTTTAGGGATAGATTTCAAATAGCTCTGATATAGCAGAAACCACTAAATTATGAAATTGCTAAATTGGGAATTGTACTTCAACCCAGAACAAAAAATGTGCTTTGACGGACACTAAATATCTTGCCCAGCAACAACAGTACACCGGTGGGTAACGAGAGATTTAGAGGGAATTAAATTTGAGGCCTAGTATTTAGGCGCTGGGTCACCGGTATGGATTTAGTGACAGAATTAGACTTGGAAATACACAGTAGCGGGTGTGTGTGAAGTTATTCTGAATGACCCTATGTGCACCTTCAATATTATATACCCTTTTTGGGATAGATTTCAAATAGCTCTGATATAGCAGGAACCACTAAATTATGAAATTGCTAAATTGGGAATTGTACTTCAACCCAGAACAAAAAATGTGCTTTGACGGGCACTAAATAACTTTCCCAGCTACAACAGGACAACGGTAACGAGAGATTTAGAGGGATTTAAATTTGAGGCCTAGTATTTAGGCGCTGGGTGACAGGTATGGGTTTAGTGACAGAATTAGACTTGGAAATACACAGTAGCGGGTGTGTGTGAAGTTATTCTGAATGACCCTATGTGCACCTTCAATATTATATACCCTTTTTGGGATAGATTTCAAATAGCTCTGATATAGCAGAAACCACTAAATTATGAAATTGCTAAATTGGGAATTGTACTTCAACCCAGAACAAAAAATGTGCTTTGACGGACACTAAATATCTTGCCCAGCAACAACAGTACAGCGGTGGGTAACGAGAGATTTAGAGGGAATTAAATTTGAGGCCTAGTATTTAGGCGCTGGGTCACCGGTATGGATTTAGTGACAGAATTAGACTTGGAAATACACAGTAGCGGGTGTGTGTGAAGTTACTCTGAATGACCCTATGTGCACCTTCAATATTATATACCCTTTTTGGGATAGATTTCAAAGAGCTCTGATATAGCAGGAACCACTAAATTATGAAATTGCTAAATTGGGAATTGTATTTCAACCCAGAACAAGAAATGTGCTTGAACGGACACTAAATAACTCGCCCAGCTACAGCACTAGGGACAGATTTAGCTGGATATAAATTTGAGGCCTAGTATTTAGGCGCTGGGTGACAGGTATGGGTTTAGTGACAGAATTAGACTTGGAAATACACAGTAGCGGGTGTGTGTGAAGTTATTCTGAATGACCCTATGTGCACCTTCAATATTATATACCCTTTTAGGGATAGATTTCAAATAGCTCTGATATAGCAGAAACCACTAAATTATGAAATTGCTAAATTGGGAATTGTACTTCAACCCAGAACAAAAAATGTGCTTTGACGGACACTAAATATCTTGCCCAGCAACAACAGTACAGCGGTGGGTAACGAGAGATTTAGAGGGAATTAAATTTGAGGCCTAGTATTTAGGCGCTGGGTCACCGGTATGGATTTAGTGACAGAATTAGACTTGGAAATACACAGTAGCGGGTGTGTGTGAAGTTATTCTGAATGACCCTATGTGCACCTTCAATATTATATACCCTTTTTGGGATAGATTTCAAATAGCTCTGATATAGCAGGAACCACTAAATTATGAAATTGCTAAATTGGGAATTGTACTTCAACCCAGAACAAAAAATGTGCTTTGACGGGCACTAAATAACTTTCCCAGCTACAACAGGACAACGGTAACGAGAGATTTAGAGGGATTTAAATTTGAGGCCTAGTATTTAGGCGCTGGGTGACAGGTATGGGTTTAGTGACAGAATTAGACTTGGAAATACACAGTAGCGGGTGTGTGTGAAGTTATTCTGAATGACCCTATGTGCACCTTCAATATTATATACCCTTTTTGGGATAGATTTCAAATAGCTCTGATATAGCAGAAACCACTAAATTATGAAATTGCTAAATTGGGAATTGTACTTCAACCCAGAACAAAAAATGTGCTTTGACGGACACTAAATATCTTGCCCAGCAACAACAGTACACCGGTGGGTAACGAGAGATTTAGAGGGAATTAAATTTGAGGCCTAGTATTTAGGCGCTGGGTCACCGGTATGGATTTAGTGACAGAATTAGACTTGGAAATACACAGTAGCGGGTGTGTGTGAAGTTATTCTGAATGACCCTATGTGCACCTTCAATATTATATACCCTTTTTGGGATAGATTTCAAATAGCTCTGATATAGCAGGAACCACTAAATTATGAAATTGCTAAATTGGGAATTGTACTTCAACCCAGAACAAAAAATGTGCTTTGACGGGCACTAAATAACTTTCCCAGCTACAACAGGACAACGGTAACGAGAGATTTAGAGGGATTTAAATTTGAGGCCTAGTATTTAGGCGCTGGGTGACAGGTATGGGTTTAGTGACAGAATTAGACTTGGAAATACACAGTAGCGGGTGTGTGTGAAGTTATTCTGAATGACCCTATGTGCACCTTCAATATTATATACCCTTTTTGGGATAGATTTCAAATAGCTCTGATATAGCAGAAACCACTAAATTATGAAATTGCTAAATTGGGAATTGTACTTCAACCCAGAACAAAAAATGTGCTTTGACGGACACTAAATATCTTGCCCAGCAACAACAGTACAGCGGTGGGTAACGAGAGATTTAGAGGGAATTAAATTTGAGGCCTAGTATTTAGGCGCTGGGTCACCGGTATGGATTTAGTGACAGAATTAGACTTGGAAATACACAGTAGCGGGTGTGTGTGAAGTTACTCTGAATGACCCTATGTGCACCTTCAATATTATATACCCTTTTTGGGATAGATTTCAAAGAGCTCTGATATAGCAGGAACCACTAAATTATGAAATTGCTAAATTGGGAATTGTATTTCAACCCAGAACAAGAAATGTGCTTGAACGGACACTAAATAACTCGCCCAGCTACAGCACTAGGGACAGATTTAGCTGGATATAAATTTGAGGCCTAGTATTTAGGCGCTGGGTGACCGGTATGGATTTAGTGACAGAATTAGACTGGGATATGGCCAAAAAATGAACAGAATATTGCTGGTTAAATGCACTTGGTGTGACAGCTTCACCCTGATGTAGGCTTTAGCCAAAAAACAACCACACCATTGAGGGTTAAATGCACTTGGTGACAGGCGCAGCTTGCCCCTGATTTTGTATATGGCCAAAAAATGAACAGACTATTGCTGGTTAAATGCACTTGGTGTGACAGCTTCACCCTGATGTAGGCTTTAGCCAAAAAACAACCACACCATTGAGGGTTAAATGCACTTGGTGACAGGCGCAGCTTGCCCCTGATTTTGTATATGGCCAAAAAATGAACAGACTATTGCTGGTTAAATGCACTTGGTGTGACAGCTTCACCCTGATGTAGGCTTTAGCCAAAAAACAACCACACCATTGAGGGTTAAATGCACTTGGTGACAGGCGCAGCTTGCCCCTGATTTTGTATATGGCCAAAAAATGAACAGACTATTGCTGGTTAAATGCACTTGGTGTCACAGCTTCACCCTGATGTAGGCTTTAGCCAAAAAACAACCACACCATTGAGGGTTAAATGCACTTGGTCGCAGCTTGTGCTGGCGCACCACAAGACACAAAATGGCCGCCGATCACCCCAGAAAAATGAGACTGACAAACGGTCTGTGCAGCCTAAAAACAGTGAGCAATTGAGGATCAGCAGCTCAATGATCCACAGCTGCAGATCGATCAGTTAATCAAGTCCTTTGGAGGAGTTAATCTGCCTAATCTCGCCCTACTGTCGCAGCCGCAACCTCTCCCTACGCTAATCAGAGCAGAGTGACGGGCGGCGCTATGTGACTCCAGCTTAAATAGAGGCTGGGTCACATGGTGCTCTGGCCAATCACAGCCATGCCAATAGTAGGCATGGCTGTGATGGCCTCTTGGGGCAAGTAGTATGACGCTTGTTGATTGGCTGCTTTGCAGCCTTTCAAAAAGCGCCAAGAAAGCGTCACAAAAGCGCGAAGAAAGCGACGAACACCGAACCCGAACCCGGACTTTTACGAAAATGTCCGGGTTCGGGTCCGTGTCACGGACACCCCAAAATTCGGTACGAACCCGAACTATACAGTTCGAGTTCGCTCATCCCTACTTAGGACCTTTTGAACTGACGTTGTTGGTTCTCCCTCTAGGGTTTTTTCAATATATGTGCTTTAATATGTTTTTGGGTGTTTGTCTCTCCGTCTCCCCTACCTTGTGTTTCTCTAGCTCTACCTTAATTATATTCCTGTTGTCAGTGAATGGATTTCAGGGTTCATACCTTGTCCCCACTACTATTACACAAAATGGCGCCTGTATCATTTTGTACCTTTAATTTTCAGGGTTTTAATAAACCCGAGAAACGCAATTATAGACCTATTTCCTTGCTCAATGTGGACCTCAAGATGTTTGCCAAACTCTTGGCCTTGAGACTCCACCCCCACATCCTGGGCTGTATCCATAGGGAACAAGTTGGATTTGTTCCAAATTGTGAAGCCCGCAACAATACACTTAAAACATTGGGACTGATAGCGAGATCACAACAACTCAAAATACCTTTGTGCCTTCTTGCTGTAGACGCAGAAAAGGCGTTCAACAGGGTAAACTGGCGGTTCCTTGAGGAGACACTGCGACACATAGGTCTAGGAGACAGAATTATATATAGGATATTAGCTCTATATACCTCACCCTCGGCTTGTGTTTGTGTAAACGGCATGCTGTCTGCCCCTTTCGATATCCGAAACGGTACCCGTCAGGGGTACCCCTTTTCGCCATTTTTGTACACTTTAGTGATGGAATCCCTAGCAAATGCCCTCCGTGCGAATCTCTCTATTTCAGGTGTTAGACTTGCTTATATACTTGACCTCTCCCAGAATTTTGACTCCCCTCGATTCTTCAGAAATTCAACCTTTTTGGTCGCCTTAGCAACTTTAAAGTTAATGTGCAGAAATCAGAGATCCTAAAAATCACTATACCCCATCGGGAAACGGTTTATCTTAGACTCTTTCTCCTTTAGGTGGGCCTCTCACTACATTAAATATCTGGGGGTTATTATTCCGGCGAACCTGTCACACCTGTTTAAACGTAACTATTTACCCCTGCTTAAATCCATCGAGTCCAGTATCCAGAAGTGGGCCCCACTTCAGATCTCCTGGTTTGGACGGATTAATGTCGCTAAAATGGATATTCTCCCATGCCTTTTATATTTGTTTCAGACGAACCCATGCAAAATCCCCTTCACTTATTTTGCCAGACTTAAGAGAATGATTTTGTTTTTTGTTTGGAGGGCGTCCATGGCTAGACTCGGTTATAATTTAATGTCTCGTTCAAAATCTTCAGGAGGTACAGGATTGCCAAATTTCCTCTTATATTATAGAGCGACAGTTATGAACTGTGTTCTAGACATTCACCACAACCGCTCCTCTAAATTATGGGTCGAAATTGAGCATGAATCGGGTCCCCATATAGCTACCAGTATTTTTGGGCTCTCTTCTACCTCCTTGAATTCACTACCTGACTCGCATTCTCCGATGCTTCTTTACTCTTTAGACTTTGGAGTAAATTTGCCGTTAAACTCAACCTTATACACGCCCCTGGTCCTCTCACAGTACTTACAGGCCATCCAGGCCTACCCGTCAGTCTTAACCAACTTCCGGCTCTTGAGCCCCGAAGTAGCCACACAATTAAAATGATGGACATATACACGCAGTCTGGCCTACTCCCCTTAGAAGACATCTCTCATATTATTATACCTTTTGACTTCTGGGCGCTGGCTCCTTTATTTTCAGTTACAAAGCTATGTTAACTCCCTGATGCCTGGATTGCAGTCTTACCCACCCTTAATAGAGTTTGAAAAGCTGTGTATGGCTAGCTCTGCACCCGGACATGCTATATCTCTTTTATATGCCACTCTGGGGAGATTGAGGGCTCTTCCATGGGTTCCCACAGAGCTAAACCTAAATTCATGTCTGACTGGGAATCAGAACTGGACTCCACCTTCTTGGTAGACCAATGGTCTCGATCTCTTATCTTTAAGCATAAATTAACCGTGTCCTGTAATTTGCAGGAGCTCAACTGTAAAATTCTCACCAGATCGTATAGGACCCCAGTTCGATTACACCAGTTTTATCCCTCGGTAACAGATGTCTGCTGGAGGTGTCTCGCAGCAACGGGCACAATGACACATATATGGTGTGATTGCCCAGGAGTGGCTCCTTCTATGGCGTGATGTTTTTGTTCTATACAACCACCTATACAAAACTGCTATTATACCTAATCCTTCTCTAGCTCTACTATCCATTCTCCCAGGGCAAATTTCTCAGATTAAGAAAGGGGCTTTACGATTATTCATTTTAGCAATGAGACAGATAATTCCCCCACAATGGCGGTCGACCGAGAGCCTTTTAAGAGTAACCTGGTCTAGTACTATGGATGGTTTAGTTCATATGGAAGAGTTAAGTGCCTCTGAAGAAGATGCTACCTCGGCATTCTGAAGAACTTGTGATCTATGGCACCATACCCGTTAGTAGTTCTTAAAATTCTGACTAGGCTATATTAAGCCCAATCCTCTACCCCCCCCCCCCCTACCTAATGTACATGTTGTGTCCTTGTCTGTCTTGTCTTGTCTTGTCCTTTCCCCCTGTTAATGTGAATGTTTGGCCAATTAATTGGAAATGTTTGCCTTATTTATACCAACCTGACTATGTTGTGTCATACATGATTTGGATTACTATACATTTTGCTACCTCTAAGGCCTATATGTGGCCAATAATTGGTCCTTACTTATACTCATGTACTTGATATGCTTGTTATATCATATACTTTTAAAACAAAGATTGAACCGTAAAAACATAATTTTTATATATTAGACCGCCTGTTGAGACTAAATCTGATGCACAGTAAGTCGACGTATAACAGAACAGATTAACCCCTTAAGTACCGGGCCATTTTTCACCTTTCTGCCCAGGCCATTTTTAGCAAATCTGACATGTGTCACTTTATGTGGTAATAACTTTCAAATGCTTTTACTTATCCAGGCCATTCAGAGATTGTTTTCTTGTCACATATTGTACTTCATGACAGTGGTAAAATTGAGTCCAAAAATGTCATTTTTATTTATAAAAAAATACCAAAGCAAATTTCATATTCTCTACTATTATAATAGATAGTAATACCTCAAAAATGTTTTATTACTTTACATTCTCTATATGTCTACTTCATGTTTGGATCATTTTGTAAATTACATTTTATTGTTTGGGGAAGTTAGAAGGCTTAGAAGTTTAGAAGCAAATCTTGAAATTATTTTGAAAATTTCCAAAACCCACTTTTTAAGGACCAGTGTCTGAAGTCACTTTGTGAGGCTTACATAATACACTGAGCAAAAATATAAACACAACACTTTTGGTTTTTCTCCCATACACAAAAGACCCATTACTCTCAAATATTGTTCACAAATCTGTCTAAATCTGTGTTAGTGAGCACTTCTCCTCTACTGTGATAATCCATCCCATCTCACAGGTGTGGCATATCAAGGTGCTAATTAGAAAGCATGAATATTGCACAGGTGTGCCTTAGACTGACCACAATAAAAGGCTACTTTGAAATGTGCACAGTTTTGCCTTTCTGCGGGTGGCCATGCAAGAACTGGGATGTTTTCAGCTTCCAAGAATTGTGTACAGATTCTTGCAATATGGGGTTGTGCATTATCATGCTGCAACATGAGGTGATGGTCGTGGATGAATGGCACAACAATAGGCCTCAGGGTTATGTCACGGTATCTCTGTGCATTCAAAATGCCATCAAGAAAATGCACCTGTTTGCATGCAGTATTCATTGTCCATAACATACGCCTGTCCATACCATAACCCCACCACCACCATGGGCCACTCCATCCACAACGTTGACGTCAACAAACCGCTCACCCACATGATGCCACACACACTGTCTGCCGTCTGCCCTGAACAGTGAAAAACTTAACTCATACGTGAACAGAACGCCTCTCCAACGTGCCACACGCCATCGAATGTAAGCATTTGCCCACTCAAGTCAGTTACGATGAGGATAACGAGCATGCAGATGAACTTACCTGAGATTGTTTCTACAAATTCTTTGGTTATCCAAACCGATTGTTACTGCAGCTGTCCGGGTGGCTGATCTCAAACAATCATGGAGGTGAACATGCTGGATGTTGAGGTCCTGGGCTGGTGTGGTTACACGTGGTCTGCGGTTGTGAGGCTGGTGGGATGTACTGTCAAATTCTCTGAAACGCCTTTGGAGACGGCTTATGGTAGTGAAATTAAGATTCATTGCACGGCAACAGCTCTGGTAGACATTCCTGTAGTTAGCATGCCAATTGCACGTTCCCTCAAACATTGCAACATCTGTAGCATTGTGCTGTGTGATCAAACTGCACATTTTAGAGTGTCCTTTTATTGTGTCCAAAATGTATGCTGTGTAATCAGCACCTTGTGAGGTTGGATGGATTATCTAGGCAAAGGAGAAGTGCTCACTAACACAGATTTAGACAGATTTGTGAACAATATTTGAGAGTAATGGGTCTTTTGTGTATGTAGAAAATGTTTCAGATCTTTGAGTTCAGCTCATGCAAAATGGGAGCAAAACCGAAAGTGTTGCGTTTTTATTATTGCTCAATGTAGAAACCACCAATGTTAGAAACTGCTCCCCTCAATGTATTCAAAACTGATTTTACAAACTTTGCTAAACCTTTAGCTGTTTCACAAGAATTAATGGAAAATGGAGATGAAATTTCAGAATTTAACTTTTTGGGCAAATTTTCCGCATGTCACTCTGCTTTTACTAGTGTAGGGGTAGGATGCTGCTGCTGTGAGGGAGAGAATAGGAAATAATCTATATGATATCAGAACTTGTTGTTAAGGGTCTATTCACACACCCGTGTGTGTTTTGCGGATCCGCAAGACACAGACAGCAGCAATGTGTGTTCCGCATTTTGCGTAAACCGCACATTGCCAGCACTAATAGAATATGCCTATTCTTGTCCGCTATTGCTAATAGGACATGTTCTATTTTTTTCGGGATCAGAATTGCGGACCTGGAAGTGCGGGTCCGCAATTCAGGATCCGGGTCGCACATCGTAGAAATGAATGGGTCCGCAATTCCGTTACGCAAAATGCGGAACGGAATTGCGGATGTGTGAATGGAGCCTAACTCTGCGATCTACAGCGATTTTGTGGTTGGTGCAATGCAACATTTTTGTACCCTGCCCTGAGCCCAGTGAAAAATATGTTTTATCCGTCTGTTAGTTAGGTGGACGTCGGTGGCCATCTTGTGCAAGTTCAGTGCACCAGCACTGCATATGTGCCAGGGACAATAATTTAATCCTGTTCTTTTAGTTCAGTGGGCAACATATAACGATTTTTTAAGTGCACCTGCAGTGCATATGTGCCAGGAGAAGGGAAAATAATATAGTAATCCGTCTGTGAGTTCTGGGATCCAGGGATTAACATATCAAATTTTTTTTCTGCAAAGTACAATCCAAGTAAATCCATTTTTTAGATTCTGGGGGGATAAATTATTTTTTGCCAAAAATGTACATTTGTGCCCTGCACTGCATTTGTGATAGTGAAAGAAAATCAGTTAAAACTATCTGTTTAATTATGGTTGAAAAAATATACATTTTTTTTTTCATAAAGTAGCTTTGCGGCCTGCACTGCAAATCTGATAGTGAAATAGAATCAGTAAATCCATCTCTTTTTTTTTTTTCCCATAAAGTACATTTGCGGCCTTTGCTGCATTTCTGACAGTCCAACACAACCGTTAAATACTACTGTTATATTAGTTATAAAAAACACCCATTTTGTGCTAGATGCTACATTTGCGGCCTTTGCTGCATTCAGGGCCGTCTTTACCAAGGGGCAAAAGGGGCAGCTGCCCCGGGCCCAGTTGCTCCTTGAGCCCTGCTAGCCACTGCCCCGGGTGTCAGGCTGTCAGCTACACAGGGGGTGTAGTGTAATCCAGGCAGCGTACTGTGAGCTGTGATCTAGGACCTTAGATGACATCATCACCATGTGACCAGTAACCTAGCATATTAAGCAATTTAACATCAACATTGTTACTAGGGGTTCCCTTTTATCATGGGCACCACGTTTGTGGGTGTGGCGTGCTGGCGGTGCTGCGCTCCAGGGCTGGCTTTGTCCGATCATGTGCCTTGTCACGTGATTTGCGGCAGCATCATTGGCATCGCAGACTCTGGGACGCGGCGCTTAGGTATGCCGGCCCACTTCCTTGTGTTCCACCGGCTATGTGACTTCCTGTAACCGGCTTCAAGTGACCGGAAGTAAGGCGTATCAGGGCCACTGGTGCGAGACCCGGTACATTCAAAAGGCGCTGACAGGTAGGCACTCCTTACTGACAGCCAAATTGGATTGTATATATCCTAGGGTCAGACCTGGACTCTGGCAGGCATCACCCACTGTGGTGCCTGCATTCAAGCTAAGTGGGCTGCTGTGGCTATTCAAGGTGTTTTGAGTCTGACTGACCAACCACCTGCGATTTTCTTAAATATCCTTTCGCAATCCTCCCCTTACCAATTTTTGTTTTGTAATGCAAGCCCCATCCATTGCTTGACATTACATAAGTACACTGAAGAGTTCACTGAATGAAGCGTGACATTTCGGGAGTTACCTGAATAGGGTGTACTAGGGAGTCCGCCCCTAATATGTATCCGGACGGGGACGCCCCTTGCGGGGCAAGTACCTTGTATAGACAGGTAGGGCACATTAGCCCCTGCCCCTCTATCAGGGCTTTCTAGGGCTTTTAGCTCCCGATTCTTGTCTATGCTGGGGCGAATACGCTGGCACCAATCCAGTATGGCGACACATCATTAATGTCCATCGTTTGACATCAGCAACATGAAAGAGATTCCGCCATCCAACTCCATACATGGGTGAGAACGTTACTGTTTTGCTCAATAAAATTGTCATCATACTGTGTATGTCTAGTTCAGGCCCTTTGGGCTGTCTAATGTTTGTTTTCTAAGAGGCCCTTCCTCTAGCGCCTATTATTTTAGAAGCATTTCCATTAAATGTTAAGTTTTACCCCTCTGTTGCCTAGGGGATTAGTACATTTTGCATTTCTGACAGTCAAGCGTTAAATACTGCTGTAATATTGTGTTTTTTTTTTAAACATTCTTTTTGTGCTAGACCAGTGGTGGGCAACCTTATTAGTAAAATGAGCCAAATATCGACAAAACAGTGATTTGTATTTTTTTGAGAGCCAAATTTTTAAAACTTCAAATATATAGGAAGGTACATTGTTATTTACTTCATAAGGGTATTCCTAACCATCTGAACATACCTTTATCAATCCTCGACACTACATCTTCTTTCACTCCACAACGTTTTACCCTATAAGACGCACATAGGTTTTAGAGGAGGACAATATGGAAAAAAAATATTTTTCATTACACCTCAGGTCAGACCACTAATCAGAACCTCAATGTTTAAAATCTCTTTTGAAATTTGAAAAAAAGGAACTCAGGGGTTCTGTACCAACGCAACGCTGTCTTAACAGAGTTTTCTTGAATTTTTATGCACTTGGAAAAGCCGTGCGAAGATTTCTGAATCCATTTACTGTCATTGTCACTAAATTCAAGGTGGAGTTATTTTCCCCACTCAGCAACCCAGGGCGGTACGCTAGAATAGCTCTCACTTAGAATCTGCCTATAAATGAGGGTGGTGCATTTATGAGGTAAATTTGGCAGCAGAACATAATTCTCCAACCATGATGGATCAGGGAGAGGGGTAAATTTGGAAATCATAAACTGCCTACAAGCATTCTCAAAGTCATTTCTTTGAATGAAATCTTTACCAAGGGCCCGAGAGGGCAGTATAGAAGTCGGAAGTGATCTGTAACACTTTCAAATCTCGTAATCTGTGATGTGACATTGATAGCCAAATGTCTGATGGAGATTTAATTTCTGGGAACAGTAGTGTAGGGATAACTGAGATAAGAGCTAAGGGAGAAATCTTGTCCTGAGCAGATGTTAAGACCAAAGACTTATGGCAAATATGCAGCATTCCTCTGGTGAGTACGCTATCTACAGTCATGTGAAAAAATTAGGACACCCTTTGAAAGCATGTGGTTTTTTGTAACATTTTTAATAAAAGGTTATTTCATCTCCGTTTCAACAATACAGAGAGATTAAAGTAATCCAACTAAACAAAGAAAACTGAAGAAAAGTCTTTTCAAGATCTTCTGTAAATGTCATTCTACAAAAATGCCTATTCTAACTGAGGAAAAAGATAGGACACCCTCACATGTATTCCCTCTTAAATTGGCTCAGATCTCACACAGGTATATCACACCAGGTGCACATAATTAGTAGATCGTTACTCTGCATGTTGAATGAGGCTTGCCCTATTTAAACCTCAGACATTTAGTTTGGTGTGCTCCTGACTGTTGAAGTGAGAGTGAGCACCATGGCGAGAGCAAAAGAGCTGTCAGAGGACTTCAGAAAAAAGATTGTAGCAGCCTATGAGTCTGGGAAGGGATTTAAAAAGATCTCAAAAGATTTTGAAATCAGCCATTCCACTGTCCGGAAGATAGTCTACAAGTGGAGGGCTTTCAAAACAACTGCCAACATGCCCAGGACTGGTCGCCCCAGCAAGTTCACCCCAAGAGCAGACCGCAAGATGCTAAAAGAGGTCTCCAAAAACCCTAAAGTGTCATCTCGAGAACTACAGCAGGCTCTGGCTACTGTTGATGTAGAAGTACATGCCTCTACAATCAGAAAGAGACTGTACAAGTTTAACTTGCATGGGAGGTGTGCAAGGAGGAAACCTTTGCTTTCCAAGAGAAACATCGAGGCCAGACTGACATTTGCCAGAGATAAAGTTGACAAAGACCAGGACTTCTGGAATAATGTTCTTTGGACAGATGAGTCCAAAATTGAATTATTTGGACACAACAGCAGAGGACATGTTTGGCGTAAACCAAACACAGCATTCCAAGAAAAGAACCTCATACCAACTGTGAAGCATGGAGGTGGAAGTGTCATGGTTTGGGGCTGCTTTGCTGCAGAAGGACCTGGTCAGCTCACCATCATAGAATCCACGATGAATTCTACTGTGTATCAGAAGGTGCTTGAAGAACATGTGAGACCATCAGTTAGAAAATTAAAGCTGAAGCGGAACTGGACCATGCAACATGACAATGACCCAAAACATACTAGTAAATCAACCAAAGATTGGCTGAAAAAGAAGAAATGGAGAGTCCTGGAATGGCCAAGTCAAAGTCCAGATTTGAATCCCATTGAGATGCTGTGGGGTGACTTGAAAAGGGCTGTACGTGCAAGAAACCCCTCAAACATCTCACAGCTGAAAAAGTTCTGCATTGAGGAGTGGGGTAAAATTTCCTCAGACCGATGTCGAAGACTGGTAGATGGCTACAAGAACCGTCTCACTGCAGTTATTTCAGCCAAAGGAGGTAACACTCGCTATTAGGGGCAAGGGTGTCCTATGTTTTTCCTCAGTTAGAATAGGCATTTTTGTAGAATGACATTTACAGAAGATCTTGAAAAGACTTTTCTTCAGTTTTCTTTGTTTAGTCGGATTACTTTAATCTCTCTGTATTGTTGAAACGGAGATGAAATAACCTTTTATTAAAAATGTTACAAAAAACCACATGCTTTCAAAGGGTGTCCTAATTTTTTCACATGACTGTACTTTGGTCCCTTCTCCTGTCCTCTCAGGTGTCCATAACCTATGGAACAATTCCTTACCCAACAGGGCCAATTCTAAATCTACATGCATACAGAATGTCTCTTGTCTGGCCAGTTTAAGCCACCTTTCCAAACTAATAGCCTGTATATAGGTTGATAGGTCAGGGAGGGAGATACCCCCATGTTTCTTTCTTCGGGAAAGAAGGCGAAAGGACATTCTAGTGCGCTTCTTATCCCACAAATAACTGCTCATGATGGATTGTAGTTTATTAATGAAACTAACAGGTACCGATATGGGTAGGGCTCTCAAGGTGTACATTATCAGCGGCAGGATGTAGGTGGTGAGGACATTTTTCCTGCCTAGCCAGGTTAGGAAAGGAGAGCTGCTCTTAGAGAGAATAGAGGTGACTTTGGAGAGTAGCGGGGGGAAATTAAGACTAAACAACAACTTGGGGTCCATCGGGATCGTCACCCCCAAATATTTTATTGCTTGTGTAGGCCACTTGAATGGTGTGAGGGCTTTGACCTTAGTACGCAGGACAGCTGGGAGGGAAACGCCAAGGGCCTCCGACTTATCAAAATTTATCTTAAAATTTGAGATAACCCCAAAAGTTTCGAAAATCTGCATAACCTCCAGCAAAGCCTCTTCAGGATTTGACAACAGGAGCAGTAAATCATCAGGAGCAGTAAATCTGCCTAGTTTCACTCCTTTGATTGTGGGGGATTGGCGCAACTTAAGAAGAAGTGTCTCTAGGGTGAGTAGAAACAAGGTGGGGGATAATGGGCATCCTTGACGAGTACCGTTTCTAATTTGGAAGGCGTTCGATAGGGTGCCGTTGACTAGTACTCTCGCAGACGGTGCAGAGTATAGAGTATAGATAGCTCTGATGAGGCCTTCAGGGAAGCCAAAGGCTTGTAGTACTTTCTCCATATAGGTCCAGCTAACCCTATCGAACGCCTTCTCCGCATCTGTGCCCAGGAGTACAAGAGGGGACTTAGATTTGATGGCGTGGGTGATCGCATGTATGACTCTACTGATATTATGCCTACCCTCTCTACCTGCAACGAAACCTACCTGTTCTTCACCCACAAGCCCAGGGAGCAACCCTGACATCCTGCTGTTAAGCAGTTTAGCCCACCACTTCAAATCGGTGTTCAGCAGTGAAATCGGCCTGTAACTTCCACATGCTTCCTTATCCTTCCCTTCTTTATGGATAATCGTTATGTGCGCTTCATAGGCTTGTGGGGTCAGAGAGCCACCTGTAAGGAGGAGATTGCATGCCGTGACAAAATGTGGGACTAAAATATCTTTATACTTTTTGTAATATGAGCTTGGAAAACCGTCAGGTCCAGGACTCCTGCCTGAAGGGATAGACATTAGAACCTTTTCTACCTCTTCCGTTGTAAACGGTTGAAGCAGCTGATGTATATCGACCTCAGAAATTCTTGGGATGTTAATAGAGCTAAGGAACTCCGACGTGCGTGTCTCGATTTGCTGGCTGGTGAGGGGTATTGGGAGGTTATACAGATTTGAATAAAAGGAGCAAAACTCCTGAGCTATCGCTGGAGTATTAATAAGTCGGGGGCCTGAGGCTGATTTGATGGCTTGAATAAAGGATTTATTTCTTTGGTTCTTAATAAGGTTGGAGACTAACTTAGAACCCCTATTCCCATGAAGGTATTGTTTGAAGCGCAATTCGAACATTCAAAAAGTCAGTGACCTTATGCCTCAAGCACTTAAGCAGAACCTCAATGTTAATAAGACCTCCCTGAGATCAGATGTCAGCTCAGACCCCAAAGTAAATGACCCCCTCAATAAGACCTCAGATAAGAGCCCCATGCCTCTCATCATCCCCATTATCAACCATGATGCCTCTCATCATCACCATTATCATCCATGATGCCTCTCATCATCCATGATGCCTCTCATATCCCCCATTATTATTCTCATTACCTCATTGCCTCAGATCAGCCCCAAGTTTCATAAAATAAAAAAGCACTTACCTCTCCGGCTCCTGGATGCCGCTGCTCCTCACCACCCGCGCTCTGTGTTCCTCCTGCTGTCGGCTGTGCTGTGAACTGGCATGCACAGAGTGACATCACAGAGCGCCTCACACTGTGCGCAGCCCTGCACAGCCTACAACCGAGGACCAGGAAGCGGTGAGTACAGAGCCTTCACCGCTTCCTGGTCTTCACCCTCCTACCTATTTTTGTTACGGGCAACGAAAATGCTATCGCACTGTACATGTGAGCCCGCACCTGGAAGAGCCAATATCAGGGGGCTAAAGAGCCGCATGTGGCTCTAGAGCCGCAGGTTGCTGACCACTGTGCTAGACATTACATTTGCAGCATTTACTGCATTTCTGACAGTCCAATACAACCGTTGAATACTGCTGTTAAATTTTAGTTTGAAAAAAATACCCATTTTTAGCTAGATACTACATTTGCGGCCTTTGCTGCATTTCTGACAGTCCAATACAAGTGGTAAATACTGCTGTTATATTGTGGTATTAAAAAAAATATATATTTTGTGCTAGATGCTACATTTGCAGCCCTTGCTGCATTTCTGACAGTCCAATACAACCCTTAGGGACACAGCCTTATTTCACTTTAAGGACCAGGCCATTTTTTGAAAATCTGACCAGTGTCACTTTAAGTGATGATAACTTAAAAACGCTTTGACTTATCCAGGCCATTCTGAGATAGTTTTTTCGTCACGTATTGTACTTCATGACACAGGTAAAATTAAGTCAAAAAATTAATTTTTATTTATAAAAAATACCAAATTTACACAAAATAAATTTAAAATTGCGAATTTACAAGTTTCAATTTCTCTACTTCTATACTACATAGTAAAACCTCCACAAATAGTTATTACTTTACATTCCCCATATGTCTACTTCATGTTTGGATCATTTTAGGAATGATATTTTATTTTTTGGGGATGTTACAAGGCTTAGAAGTTTAGAAGCAAATCTTGAAATCTTTCAGAAATTTTCAAAAACTAAATTTTTAGGGACCAGTACAGGTCTGAAGTCACTTTGCGAGGCTTACATAATAGAAACCACCCAAAGGAATTCAAGGTATTCTAAACTGATATTACATACGTCGTTAACTCGTTAGGTGTTGCACAAGAGTTATTGGCATATGGGGATGAAATTTGCGAATTTCATTTTTTTGCCAAATTTTCCATTTTAACCCATTTTTTCCACTAACAAAGCAATGGTTAACGGTTAAACAAGACTGTATCTTTATTGCCCTGACTCTGCCGTTTACAGAAACACCCCATATGTGGTCGTACACTACTGTACGGCCACACAGTAGGGCGTAGAGGAAAAGGTGCGCCATATGGTTTTTGGAAGGCAGATTTTGCTGGACTGGATTATTTACACCATGTCCCATTTGAAGCCCCCCTGATGCACCCTTAGAGTAGAAACTCCCTAAAGGTGACCCCATCTAAGAAAGTACACCCCTCAAGGTATTCAAAACTTATTTTAGAAATTTTGTTAACCCTTTAGGTGTTGCACAAGAGTTATTGGCAAATAGGGATGAAATTTGAGAATTTCTTTTTTTTTTGCCAAATTTTCCATTTTAACCCATTTTTTTTTCCCACTAACAAAGCAAGGTTTAACAGCCAAACAAGACTGTATCTTTATTCCCCTGACTCTGCCATTTACAGAAACATCCCATATGTGGTCGTACACTACTGTACAAACACACGGCGGGTCGTAGAGTGAACGGAGCGCCGTGTGGTTTTAGGGTACATATGATTTTTGGATGCTCTATATAAAATTTTTGCGAGGCAAGGTTACCAAAAATTTTAATTCTGAAATTTCATCTCCATTTGCCATTAACTGTTGAGGAACACCTAAAGGGTAAATAACGTTTGTAAAATCAGTTTTAAATACCTTGAGGGGTGTAGTTTCTTAGACTGGGGTCACTTTTAGGGAGTTTTTACTCTAGGGGGGCATCAGGAGGGCTTCAAAAGGGACATGGTGTCATTAAAAAAGGCCATGTCAGTCCTTTCCTTTTGCGGCCTCCCTTTTACTGATACAGAAGTTTACGACCACAAATCTGGCGTTTCTGCAAACTGCAGTATCAGGGTAATAAATATTAACTTTTATTCGGTTGTCAACCCTTGCTTTGTTACCGGAAAAAACGGATTGAAATGGAAAAGTGCCAAAAATAGCGGTTTTGGCACCGTTTTTTTTTTTTGACCCACCGTGTTAATCTGGGGGGTCAGGTCATGGGGTATTTTTTTAGAGGAGATTCTTACGGACGTGACAATACCTAATATGTCAATTTTTTTTACATTTATTTAGGTTTTAGACTTATCCTTTTTGATACAAAAAAAAAAATATGTTTGGTATCTCTAAAGTCTAAGAGTAATTTTTTTTGTTTTTTAGCCGATTATCTTATGTGGGGGTTCATTTTTTGCGGGATGAGAGGACGGTTTTATTGGCACTATTTTGGGGGCTATATGGCTTTTTGATCGCTTGCTATTAAACTTTTTGTTATGTTTTGTTATGTAAGGTTCTTTTTTTAATCTTGGGGGTTGGGGTCAAGGGGTATTTTTATAGAAGAGATTATTACCGACGCTGAGATACCTAATTTGTATACTTTTAATAATTTTTTTTAGTTTTTACAATTTTTTTTTGGGTGTCTCAAGTCTGAGAACCAGTTGTTTTTAATCCGATGTCAGTGCTAAATTAGGATATAAATTTAGTGCTCCATGGAAGTGTGGTAATCCCTGAAGCAACCAATAATGCAGAGGCCCGTATGATCGGGGCGATTGTCACATTGAGTAGTGGTGTCCTTCCTTATCCTCCTCTTGTGACACAATCTGCACCTTTTTTGGGTTCATCCCTTCTTTCCAGTGTGGAGGACCACACCTGAAAAGTGTTGGCCAGGGACGATCCGGGCGCCTACAGTTCCCGAGGTATTCCGGCCTGCTCTTTCCCGGTCTGAAAATATCAGGGCCTTGAGGACTGCCTCATAGAACTGAAGAAATGTCCCTGTGTTGCCAGCGCTCCGGGACAGCACAAAAGAGTTGTACATGGCAACCTGCACCAAGTAGACCGCAACTTTTTTGTACCATGCCCGGGTTTTGCACATGGCATTATATGGCTTGAGGACTTCATCAGAGAGATCAAATCCTCCCATATACTGATTGTAGTCGACAATGCAATCTGGCTTGAGGACCGTTGCCGCAGTACCTTGCACAGGGACAGGGGTGATGCCGTTACCATGAATTGTGGACAGTACAAGGACATCCCTCTTGTCCTTATACCTGACCAGCAACAGGTTTCAGTGGTAAGGGCACGGGTCTCACCCCTGGGGATAGGTACCTGGAGGGGGAGGGCAGAGAGGCCATGTTCATTTTTCCGCACGGCCCCACAAGTGGACGTGGATCTGGCGGCAAGGGACTGGAACAAGGGGATACTAGTATAAAAGTTACCCACGTAAAGGTGGTAACTAGAGTTGAGCGAACACCTGGATGTTCGGGTTCGAGAAGTTCGGCCGAACTTCCCGAAAATGTTCGGGTTCGGGATCCGAACCCGATCCGAACTTCGTCCCGAACCCGAATCCCATTGAAGTCAATGGGGACCCGAACTTTTCGGCACTAAAACGGCTGTAAAACAGCCCAGGAAAGGGCTAGAGGGCTGCAAAAGGCAGCAACATGTAGGTAAATCCCCTGCAAACAAATGTGGATAGGGAAATAAATTAAAATAAAAATTAAATAAATAAAAATTAACCAAAATCAATTGGAGAGAGGTCCCATAGCAGAGAATCTGGCTTCCCGTCACCCACCACTGGAACAGTCCATTCTCAGATATTTAGGCCCCGGCACCCAGGCAGAGGAGAGAGGTCCCGTAACAGAGAATTTGGCTTCATGTCAGCAGAGAATCAGTCTTCATGTCATAGCAGGGAATCAGGCTTCACGTCACCCACCACTGCAACAGTCCATTTTCCTAAATTTAGGCCCAGCACCCAGGCAGAGGAGAGAGGTCCCGTAACAGACAATCTGGCTTCATGTCAGCAGAGAATCAGTCTTCATGTCATAGCAGAGAATCAGGCTTCACGTCACCCACCACTGTAAGAGTCCATTTTCATAAATTTAGGCCCAGCACCCAGGCAGAGGAGAGAGGTCCCGTAACAGACAATCTGGCTTCATGTCAGCAGAGAATCAGTCTTCATGTCATAGCAGAGAATCAGGCTTCACGTCACCCACCACTGTAAGAGTCCATTTTCATAAATTTAGGCCCAGCACCCAGGCAGAGGAGAGAGGTCCCGTAACAGACAATCTGGCTTCATGTCAGCAGAGAATCAGTCTTCATGTCATAGCAGAGAATCAGGCTTCACGTCACCCACCACTGCAACAGTCCATTTTCATAAATTTAGGCCCAGCACCCAGGCAGAGGAGAGAAGTCCCGTAACAGACAATCTGGCTTCATGTCAGCAGAGAATCAGTCTTCATGTCATAGCAGAGAATCAGGCTTCACGTCACCCACCACTGCAACAGTCCATTTTCATAAATTTAGGCCCAGCACCCAGGCAGAGGAGAGAGGTCCCGTAACAGACAATCTGGCTTCATGTCAGCAGAGAATCAGTCTTCATGTCATAGCAGAGAATCAGGCTTCACGTCACCCACCACTGCAACAGTCCATTTTCATAAATTTAGGCCCAGGACCCAGGCAGAGGAGAGAGGTCCCGTAACAGAGGATCTGGCTTCATGTCAGCAGAGAATCAGTCTTCATATCATAGCAGAGAATCAGGCTTCACGTCACCCACCACTGCAACAGTCCATTTTCATAAATTTAGGCCCAGCACCCAGGCAGAGGAGAGAGGTCCCGTAACAGACAATCTGGCTTCATGTCAGCAGAGAATCAGTCTTCATGTCATAGCAGAGAATCAGGCTTCACGTCACCCACCACTGTAAGAGTCCATTTTCATAAATTTAGGCCCAGCACCCAGGCAGAGGAGAGAGGTCCCGTAACAGACAATCTGGCTTCATGTCAGCAGAGAATCAGTCTTCATGTCATAGCAGAGAATCAGGCTTCACGTCACCCACCACTGTAAGAGTCCATTTTCATAAATTTAGGCCCAGCACCCAGGCAGAGGAGAGAGGTCCCGTAACAGACAATCTGGCTTCATGTCAGCAGAGAATCAGTCTTCATGTCATAGCAGAGAATCAGGCTTCACGTCACCCACCACTGTAAGAGTCCATTTTCATAAATTTAGGCCCAGCACCCAGGCAGAGGAGAGAGGTCCCGTAACAGACAATCTGGCTTCATGTCAGCAGAGAATCAGTCTTCATGTCATAGCAGAGAATCAGGTTTCACGTCACCCACCACTGTAAGAGTCCATTTTCATAAATTTAGGCCCAGCACCCAGGCAGAGGAGAGAGGTCCCGTAACAGACAATCTGGCTTCATGTCAGCAGAGAATCAGTTTTCATGTCATAGCAGAGAATCAGGCTTCACGTCACCCACCACTGCAACAGTCCATTTTCATAAATTTAGGCCCAGCACCCAGGCAGAGGAGAGAGGTCCCGTAACAGACAATCTGGCTTCATGTCAGCAGAGAATCAGTCTTCATGTCATAGCAGAGAATCAGGCTTCACGTCACCCACCACTGCAACAGTCCATTTTCATAAATTTAGGCCCAGCACCCAGGCAGAGGAGAGAGGTCCCGTAACAGAGGATCTGGCTTCATGTCAGCAGAGAATCAGTCTTCATATCATAGCAGAGAATCAGGCTTCACGTCACCCACCACTGCAACAGTCCATTGTCATAAATTTAGGCCCAGCACCCAGGCAGAGGAGAGAGGTCCCGTAACAGACAATCTGGCTTCATGTCAGCAGAGAATCAGTCTTCATGTCACAGCAGAGAATCAGGCTTCACGTCACCCACCACTGTAAGAGTCCATTTTCATAAATTTAGGCCCAGCACCCAGGCAGAGGAGAGAGGTCCCGTAACAGACAATCTGGCTTCATGTCAGCAGAGAATCAGTCTTCATGTCATAGCAGAGAATCAGGCTTCACGTCACCCACCACTGTGAGAGTCCATTTTCATAAATTTAGGCCCAGCACCCAGGAAGAGGAGAGAGGTCCCGTAACAGACAATCTGGCTTCATGTCAGCAGAGAATCAGTCTTCATGTCATAGCAGAGAATCAGGCTTCACGTCACCCACCACTGCAACAGTCCATTTTCATAAATTTAGGCCCAGCACCCAGGCAGAGGAGAGAGGTCCCGTAACAGAGGATCTGGCTTCATGTCAGCAGAGAATCAGTCTTTATATCATAGCAGAGAATCAGGCTTCACGTCACCCACCTCTGCAACAGTCCATTGTCATAAATTTAGGCCCAGCATCCAGGCAGAGGAGAGAGGTCCCGTAACAGACAATCTGGCTTCATGTCAGCAGAGAATCAGTCTTCATGTCATAGCAGAGAATCAGGCTTCACGTCACCCACCACTGTAAGAGTCCATTTTCATTAAATTAGGCCCAGCACCCAGGCAGAGGAGAGAGGTCCCGTAACAGACAATCTGGCTTCATGTCAGCAGAGAATCAGTCTTCATGTCATAGCAGAGAATCAGGCTTCACGTCACCCACCACTGCAACAGTCCATTTTCATAAATTTAGGCCCAGCACCCAGGCAGAGGAGAGAGGTCCCGTAACAGAGGATCTGGCTTCATGTCAGCAGAGAATCAGGCTTCACGTCACCCACCACTGCAACAGTCCATTGTCATAAATTTAGGCCCAGCATCCAGGCAGAGGAGAGAGGTCCGGTAACAGACAATCTGGCTTCATGTCAGCAGAGAATCAGTCTTCATGTCATAGCAGAGAATCAGGCTTCACGTCACCCACCACTGTAAGAGTCCATTTTCATAAATTTAGGCCCAGCACCCAGGCAGAGGAGAGAGGTCCCGTAACAGACAATCTGGCTTCATGTCAGCAGAGAATCAGTCTTCATGTCATAGCAGAGAATCAGGCTTCACGTCACCCACCACTGTAAGAGTCCATTTTCATAAATTTAGGCCCAGCACCCAGGCAGAGGAGAGAGGTCCCGTAACAGACAATCTGGCTTCATGTCAGCAGAGAATCAGTCTTCATGTCATAGCAGAGACTCAGGCTTCACGTCACCCACCACTGCAACAGTCCATTTTCATAAATTTAGGCCCAGCACCCAGGCAGAGGAGAGAGGTCCCGTAACAGACAATCTGGCTTCATGTCAGCAGAGAATTAGTCTGCATGTCATAGCAGAGAATCAGGCTTCACGTCAGCCACCAATGCAACAGTCCATTGGCATATATTTAGGCCCAGCACCCAGGCAGAGGAGAGAGGTCCCGTAACAGAGGATCTGGCTTCATGTCAGCAGAGAATCAGTCTGCATGTCATAGCAGAAAATCAGGCTTCACGTCAGCCACCACTGCAACAGTCCATTGTCAGATATTTAGGCCCAGCACCCAGGCAGAGGAGAGAGGTCCCGTAACAGAGGATCTGGCTTCATGTCAGCAGAGAATTAGTCTGCATGTCATAGCAGAGAATCAGGCTTCACGTCTCCCAACATTGGAACAGTCCATTGGCATATATTTAGGCCCTGGCACCCAGACAGAGGAGAGGTTCATTCAACTTTGGGTAGCCTCGCAATATAATGGTAAAATGAAAATAAAAAGAGGATTGAATGAGGAAGTGCCCTGGAGTCCAATAATATATGGTTAAGGGGTGGTAGTTAATGTCTAATCTGGACAAGGGACGGACAGGTCCTGTGGGATCCATGCCTGGTTCATTTTTATGAACGTCAGCTTGTCAACATTGGCTGTAGACAGGCGGCTGCGTTTGTCTGTAATGACGCCCCCTGCCGTGCTGAATACACGTTCAGATAAAACGCTGGCCGCCGGGCAGGCCAGCACCTCCAAGGCATAAAAGGCTAGCTCTGGCCACGTGGACAATTTAGAGACCCAGAAGTTGAATGGGGCCGAACCATCAGTCAGTACGTGGAGGGGTGTGCACATGTACTGTTCCACCATGTTAGTGAAATGTTGCCTCCTGCTAACACGTTGCGTATCAGGTGGTGGTGTAGTTAGCTGTGGCGTGTTGACAAAAGTTTTCCACATCTCTGCCATGCTAACCCTGCCCTCAGAGGAGCTGGCCGTGACACAGCTGCCTTGGCGACCTCTTGCTCCTCCTCTGCCTTGGCCTTGGGCTTCCACTTGTTCCCCTGTGACATTTGGGAATGCTCTCAGTAGCGCGTCTACCAACGTGCGCTTGTACTCGCATATCTTCCTATCACGCTCCAGTGCAGGAAGTAAGGTGGGCACATTGTCTTTGTAGCGTGGATCCAGCAGGGTGGCAACCCAGTAGTCCGCACAGGTTAAAATGTAGGCAACTCTGCTGTCGTTGCGCAGGCACTGCAGCATGTCGTCGTTCATGTGTGCCAGGCTGACCAGGGGTAAGGACAAGCTGTCCTCTGTGGGAGGCGTATCGTCATTGTCCTGCCTTTCCCCCCAGCCACGCACCAGTGATGGACCCGAGCTGCGTTGGGTGCCACCCCGCTGTGACCATGCTTCATCCTCATCCTCCTCCTCATCCTCGTCCTCCTCGTCCTCCAGTAGTGGGCCCTGGCTGGCCACATTTGTACCTGGCCTCTGCTGTTGCCAAAAACCTCCCTCTGAGTCACTTCGAAGAGACTGGCCTGAAAGTGCTAAAAATGACCCCTCTTCCTCCTCCTCCTCCTCCTGGGCCACCTCCTCTTCCATCATCGCCCTAAGTGTTTTCTCAAGGAGACATAGAAGTGGTATTGTAACGCTGATAACGGCGTCATCGCCACTGGCCATGTTGGTGGAGTACTCGAAACAGCGCAACAGGGCACACAGGTCTCGCATGGAGGCCCAGTCATTGGTGGTGAAGTAGTGCTGTTCTGTAGTGCGACTGACCCGTGCGTGCTGCAGCTGAAACTCCACTATGGCCTGCTGCTGCTCGAACAGTCTGTCCAGCATGTGCAAGGTGGAGTTCCACCTGGTGGGCACGTCGCATATGAGGCGTTGAACGGGAAGGCCGAAGTTACGCTGTAGCGCAGACAGGCGAGCAGCAGCAGGATGTGAACGCCGGAAGCGCGAACAGACGGCCCGCACTTTATGCAGCAGCTCTGACATGTCGGGGTAGTTGTGAATGAACTTCTGCACCACCAAATTCAGCACATGCGCCAAGCAAGGGATGTGCGTCAAATTGGCTAGTCCCAGAGCTGCAACGAGATTTCGCCCATTATCACACACCTCCAGGCCGGGCTTGAGGCTCACCGGCAGCAACCACTCGTCGGTCTGTTGTTCTATACCCCGCCACAACTCCTGTGCGGTGTGGGGCCTGTCCCCCAAACATATGAGTTTCAGAATGGCCTGCTGACGTTTACCCCGGGCTGTGCTGAAGTTGGTGGTGAAGGTGTGTGGCTGACTGGATGAGCAGGTGGAAGAAGAGGAGGAGGAAGCCGAGAAGGAGGAGGTGGCAACAGGAGGCAAAGAATGTTGCCCTGCGATCCTTGGCGGCGGAAGGACGTGCGCCAAACAGCTCTCCGCCTGGGGCCCAGCTGCCACTACATTTACCCAGTGTGCAGTTAGGGAGATATAGCGTCCCCGGCCGTGCTTACTGGTCCACGTATCTGTGGTTAGGTGGACCTTGCTACAGATGTTGTTGCGCAGTGCACACTTGATCGGATACTTGGTTGTGCAGGGAAGGCACGGCTCTCTTGGAGAAGTAGTGGCGGCTGGGAACAACATACTGTGGGACAGCAAGCGACATGAGCTGTTTGAAGCTGTCTGTGTCCACCAGCCTAAATGACAGCATTTCATAGGCCAGTAGTTTAGAAATGCTGGCATTCAGGGCCAGGGATCGAGGGTGGCTAGGTGGGAATTTACGCTTTCTCTCAAATGTTTGTGAGATGGAGAGCTGAACGCTGGCGTGTGACATGGTTGAGACGCTTGGTGACGGAGGTGGTGGTCGTGTTGGTGGTACATCCCCTGTTTGCTGGGCGGCAGGTGCCAACGTTCCTCCAGAGGCGGAGGAAGAGGCCGAGGCGGCAGCAGCAGAAGAGGCCGAGGCGGCAGCAGCAGAAGAGGTAGCAGGGGGAGCCTGAGTGACTTCCTTGGTTTTAAGGTGTTTACTCCACTGCAGTTCATGCTTTGCATGCAGGTGCCTGGTCATGCAGGTTGTGCTCAGGTTCAGAACGTTAATGCCTCGCTTCAGGCTCTGATGGCACAGCGTGCAAACCACTCGGGTCTTGTCGTCAGCACATTGTTTGAAGAAGTGCCATGCCAGGGAACTCCTTGAAGCTGCCTTTGGGGTGCTCGGTCCCAGATGGCGGCGGTCAGTAGCAGGCGGAGTCTCTTGGCGGCGGGTGTTCTGCTTTTGCCCACTACTCCCTCTTTTGCTACGCTGTTGGCTCGGTCTCACCACTGCCTCTTCCTCCGAACTGTGAAAGTCAGTGGCACGACCTTCATTCCGTGTGGGGTCTAGGACCTCATCGTCCCCTGCATCGTCTTCCACCCAGTCTTGATCCCTGACCTCCTGTTCAGTCTGCACACTGCAGAAAGACGCAGCAGTTGGCACCTGTGTTTCGTCATCATCAGAGACATGCTGAGGTGGTATTCCAATGTCCTCATCATCAGGAAACATAAGTGGTTGTGCGTCATTGCAGTCTATGTCTTCCACCGCTGGGGAAGGGCTAGGTGGATGCCCTTGGGAAACCCTGCCAGCAGAGTCTTCAAACAGCATAAGAGACTGCTGCATAACTTGAGGCTCAGACAGTTTCCCTGATATGCATGGGGGTGATGTGACAGACTGATGGGGTTGGTTTTCAGGCGCCATCTGTGCGCTTTCTGCAGAAGACTGGGTGGGAGATAATGTGAACGTGCTGGATCCACTGTCGGCCACCCAATTGACTAATGCCTGTACCTGCTCAGGCCTTACCATCCTTAGAACGGCATTGGGCCCCACTATATTTCGCTGTAAATTCTGGCGGCTACTGGGACCTGAGGTAGTTGGTACACTAGGACGTGTGGATGTGGCAGAACGGCCATGTCCTCTCCCAGCACCAGAGGGTCCACTAACACCACCACGACCATGTCCACGTCCGTGTCCCTTACTAGATGTTTTCCTCATTGTTATCGTTCACCACAACAACAAAAATATTATTTGGCCCAATGTATTGTATTCAAATTCAGCTGAATATAAATTTGAGGCCTAGTATTTAGGCGCTGGGTGACAGATATAGATTTACTGACAGAATTAGACTTGGAAATGCACAGTAGCGTGTGTGTGAAGTTATTCTGAATGACCCTATGTGCACCTTGAATATTATATACCCTTTTAGGGATGTATTTAAAGTAGGCCTGATACAGCAGAAACCACTAAATTAGGAAATTGCTAAATTGGGAATTGTATTTCAACCCAGAACAAAAAATGTGCTTTGACGGACACTAAATAACTTGCCCATCCACAACAGGACAGCGGTAACGACAGATTTAGCGGGATATAAATTTGAGGCCTAGTATTTAGGCGCTGGGTGACCGGTATGGATTTAGTGACAGAATTAGACTTGGAAATGCACAGTAGCGTGTGTGTGAAGTTATTCTGAATGACCCTATGTGCACCTTGAATATTATGTACCCTTTTAGGGATAGATTTCAAATAGCTCTGATATAGCAGAAACCACTAAATTATGAAATTGCTAAATTGGGAATTGTATTTCAACCCTGAACAAAAAATGTGCTTTAACGGACACTAAATAACTTGCCCAGCCACAACAGTACAGCGGTAACGACAGATTTAGCGGGATATAAATTTGAGGCCTAGTATTTAGGCGCTGGGTGACCGGTATGGATTTACTAACAGAATTAGACTTGGAAATGCACAGTAGCGTGTGTGTGAAGTTATTCTGAATGACCCTATGTGCACCTTGAATATTATATACCCTTTTAGGGATAGATTTCAAATAGCTCTGATATAGCAGAAACCACTAAATTATGAAATTGCTAAATTGGGAATTGTATTTCAACCCAGAACAAAAAATGTGCTTTAACGGACACTAAATAACTTGCCTAGCCACAACAGTACAGCGGTAACGACAGATTTAGCGGGATATAAATTTGAGGCCTAGTATTTAGGCGCTGGGTGACAGGTATGGATTTAGTGACAGAATTAGACTTGGAAATGCACAGTAGCGTGTGTGTGAAGTTATTCTGAATGACCCTATGTGCACCTTGAATATTATATACCCTTTTAGGGATAGATTTCAAATAGCTCTGATATAGCAGAAACCACTAAATTATGAAATTGCTAAATTGGGAATTGTATTTCAACCCTGAACAAAAAATGTGCTTTGACGGACACTAAATAACTTGCCCAGCCACAACAGGACAGCGGTAGCGACAGATTTAGCGGGATATAAATTTGAGGCCTAGTATTTAGGCGCTGGGTGACCGGTATGGATTTAGTGACAGAATTAGACTGGGATATGGCCAAAAAATAACCACACTATTGCTGGTTAAATGCACTTGGTGTGACAGCTTGACCAACCACACTACTGAGGGTTAAATGCACTTGGTGACGGGCGCAGCTTGCCCCTGATGTAGTATATGGCCAAAAAATTAACAGACTATTGCTGGTTAAATGCACTTGGTGTGACAGCTTGACCAACCACACTACTGAGGGTTAAATGCACTTGGTGACGGGCGCAGCTTGCCCCTGATTTAGTATATGGCCAAAAAATTAACAGACTATTGCTGGTTAAATGCACTTGGTGTGACAGCTTCACCCTGATGTAGGCTTTAGCCAAAAAACAACCACACCATTGAGGGTTAAATGCACTTGGTCGCAGCTTGGATGCACTTGGTCGCAGCACCGCACAAGACACAAAATGGCCGCCGATCACCCCAGAAAAAAGTGACTGACAAACGGTCTGGGCAGCCTAAAAACAGTGAATTTCAGCAGCTCAATGATGCACAGCTGCAGATCGATCGATTAATCAAGTCCTTTGGAGGAGTTAATCTGCCTAATTTCGCCCTACTGTCGCAGCCGCAACCTCTCCCTACGCTAATCAGAGCAGAGTGACGGGCGGCGCTATGTGACTCCAGCTTAAATAGAGGCTGGGTCACATGGTGCTCTGGCCAATCACAGCCATGCCAATAGTAGGCATGGCTGTGACGGCCTCTTGGGGCAAGTAGTATGACGCTTGTTGATTGGCTGCTTTGCAGCCTTTCAAAAAGCGCCAAGAAAGCGTCACAAAAGCGCCAAGAAAGCGACGAACACCGAACCCGAACCCGGACTTTTACGAAAATGTCCGGGTTCGGGTCCGTGTCACGGACCCCCCAAAATTCGGTGCGAACCCGAACTATACAGTTCGAGTTCGCTCATCCCTAGTGGTAACCCTTATCTAGCAGTGGGTGCATAAGGTCCCACACAAGTTTCCTGGTAACACCCAGAGTGGCGGGACATTCTGGGGGTTGAATATGGGAATCTTGCCCCTCGTATACACAAAACTTGTAAGTGTACCCTGAGGTACACTCACAAAGTTTGTATAGCTTCACGCCATACCTCGCCCGCTTGGAGGGAACATACTGGCGGAAAATGAGTCTCCCCTTGAACGCAATGAGAGACTCGTCAACCGCGACCTCCCTTCCAGGTACATAGGCCTCCATGAATTTGGCCCGAAGTGATCGATGACCGGCCGTATCTTATACAGACGGTCATGGGCAGGATCACCTCGGGGAGGACATGCTGCATTATCTGAATAATGCAGACATTTCCGGATGGCCTCAAACCGGGAGCGTGTCATGGCCGTACTGTAAAGTGGGGTCTGGTAGAGGACGTCCCCACTCCAGTACAGCCTGACACTCGGTTTCTTGACCAGGCCCATATGCAGCACGAGGCCCCAAAATGTCCTCATCTTGGCTGCACTGATTGGCATCCAGTCACCGGGCCTAGCCAAAAAGGAGCCCAGGTGTTGAGCAACGAACTGTTGGGCGTATAGGTTCATCTGCTCCACCATCAGATTTACCAGTGGGTCACTGAAAAAATGACAAAAGTTATATTCAGTGTAGCCCACTGTGGAAATCTGGATTCCTGATTGGCCTACAAAATCAGGAATCGCAGGCTCATATCGCGTTTGGGTACACCAGACAAGTTCAACGGCAGGGTGCTCTGGTGGATTTAATTGGTGGGCCGGAAAACTAGTGCAAGCCCTAGCGCTGCTCGTACTAGGGTGGGCCACAGGGTCCCTAACATGGCGGTCACCGCTAGATGATGAGGAGGACGCGGATGACAACAGGAAAGTGGGGTCTCGTCCTCACTGGGACTCTCGGAGTCGGACTCAAGCTGGGCGTATGCCTCCTTGGCCGAGAACGTCCGGCGGTTCATAGGGGAGTGTGTATGTGCGTGTGTGTAAATCTTTATTTGGTGTGCGTGTGTGTGTGGGGACACGGGTTTTCGCGAACTCACTCTAAAACTAACAGAAAAGAAAAACTTACAAAAAAAGGGCAAAGAATGTGAAAAAAAAAATCAAAACTGCTGATCAACCGTCTAAAATTGAACAGCGGTGGGGTGTGCGATGCGCTAACAGTGGCCGGATGCTAAGAGTGCTGGCCACAGTCAGCGTAGACAAAAAAAATAATCCTGCACCCCAAAATAGTTGGGGGGGGGCATGGGGGGGCAAGCGGCAGCACCCCTGGGCGGTCTAGGGTCACACAGCTGTGGACCCCAGACACCCTACTTAGGGTGATGCAATCAAACTTTTTCAAACTAACTTTCCCTTTATTTTCCCTGCCTAGCCCAACCTTTTTTGTTTGGAAAAAAAAACACCTATTTTGTGCTAGATACTACATTTGCGGCCTTTGCTGTATTTCTGACAGTCCAATACAAGCATTAAATACTGCTGTTATATTGTGGTTTTAAAAAACACCCATTTTCTGCTAGATACTACATCTGTGGCCTTTGCTGCATTTCTGACAGTCCAATACAACAAGTCAACACTGCTGTTATATTGTGGGGTTTTTTTAAAACACCAATTTTGTGCTAGATACTACATTTGCGGCCTTTGCTGCATTTCTGACAGTCCAGCACAACCAGTCAATACTGCGGTTATGTTTTTGGTTGACAAATTAAAAAAAATTGTGACCGTGAAGTAATTGTATAAAATTCCCCTGTCACACTGTTGTGTGACCTCAAGAAATGTTTTCTATTTATGACACAATCACAGCATTACTGTCAGTGAACTTAATTGGCGGTTACATTGTCGCCTGACCATCTGTTTGTTTGGTGGGTGAACGCAAAGAATGAGGAGAGTGTCAAATAAGGGTTGTGGTGCTGCTGGTGTTGGTGGAGCTCCTGTTGCAGGGAGAGGACGTGGTCGATCTGTGCCAGCTACACGACAGAACCTTCAGCGTTATTTGGTAGGGCCGAATGCGGCTCTACAAATGTTGAGGCCAGAACAAGTACAGGCGATAGTAGATTAGGTGGCTGACAGTACCTCCAGTTCCTTCACATTGTCTCCCACCCAGTCCCTTGCTTAAAGAGTTTGCACCTGCAGACCATGGCCATCAGTCTTTTGCCTCACCCCCTTGCAAATCGGCCAAGCAGTTTGAGCCCCAACTCATAGAGCAGTCTCTTTTGCTTTTTGATGACTCTGCTAGCAGGGTTTCCCAGGGCCATGCACCTAGCCCTGCCCCAGAAGTGGAAGAGATTGAGTGCCCCGATGCCCAACCACTTATGTTTCAGGATGACGACATGGGAGGACCACCGCAGCACATATATTGGGTAAATGCAGTGGTGGGTAGGCCTTAGGCGCATGTCCTTCCACCATCGAGGATTGCAGGGTGTTTTTCTTTGCCTTCTGTTGCTTCCTCCTCCTACTCCGCTTCCTCGTCCTCTACCGCCTCCTCATCCGGTCAGCGTAACACCTTCACCACCAACTTCAGCATAGCCAGGGGTAAATGACAGCAGGCAGTTTTAAAACAATTTCAGTTTTAAAACGTATCTGTTTGGGGGACAAACCCCACACCACGCAGGAGCTTTGGACAGGCATGAAACAGACCGATGAGTGGTTGGTGCCAATGAGCCTCAAGCCCGGCCTGGTGGTGTGCGATAATGGGCAAAATCTCGTAGCAGCTTAGGGCCTAGCCGGTTTGATGCACATCCCTTGCCTGGTGCATGTGCTGAATTTCGTGGTGGAGAAATTCCTGAAAAATTACACCAATATATCAGAGCTGCTGCAGAAAGTGCGGGCCGAGTATGCACTCTTTCAGCGCTCTCATCCTGCTGCTGCGTAACTTCAGCCTTCCAGTTCACCGCCTCATATGCGACGTGCCAAAAAGGTGGAACTCCACCTTGCACATGCTGGCCAGACTGTGCGAGCAGCAGCAGGCAATAGTGGAGTTTCAGCTGCAGCACGCACGGATGAGTTGCTCTGCAGAAAAAATACTTCGGCCTCCCTTTTTCTTCAAGCCTCCTTGAAAAAAATGCTTTGGGCGATGATGGAAGAGTATGTGGCACAGGAGAATGGTTTGAAACCAATCATTCACAAGTGGCTCTAAGGGTGTGTTCCTGCACCAACATACGCCAAGTACACAATTGTCCAGCCAGGGCACAGCTCTAGAGGATGACGAGGTGGAGGAGGAGGAGTAGATTTAGGAGGAGGAACCGTGTTCACAGCAGGGTGGCACCCAAACCAGCTCATGGCCATCACTGGTGCGTGGCTGCGGGGATACAGAGGACACAGACGATACACCTCCCACAGAGGACAGCTTGTTGCCTCTGGGCAGCCTTGCACACATAAGGGATTACATGCTGCAGTGTCTCCGCAACGACCACCAAGTTGGCCACATCCTGACTTGTGCTGATTACTGGGTGGCCATGCTGCTGGATCCCCATTACATGGATAAGGGACTGTCCTTAATTCCATCACTGGAGTGTGATCGTAAGATGCGGGAGTACAAGCGCACGCTGGTAGACGCGTTGCTGATGGCAGTTCCACCTGAGAGCGGGGGCACAGTGGAAGCACAAGGCAAAGGCAGAGGAGGAGGAAGAGGTCGCTGCCAGCACCTCGGAAGGCAGGGTTAGCATGGCCGAAATGTGGAAAAGCTTTGTCCGCACGGCACAGCAACCAGCACCGCCAGCTGATATGGAATATCTTAGCAGGAGGCAACATTTCAGCAACATGGTGGAGCAGTATGTGTGCACACGCCTACACTTACTGAATGATGGGTCTGCCCCCTTCAACTTCTGGGTCTCTAAATTGGGCACGTGGCCTGAGCTTTCCCTTTACGCCTTGGAGGTGCTGGCCTGCCCTGCAGCCAGTGTATTGTATGAACATGTGTTTAGCATGGCAGGGGGCGTTATCACAGACAAGCGCAGCCACCTCTTCACAGCCAACTTGGACAAGCTCACGTTCATTAAAATTAACCAGGCATGGATCCCAAAGGACTTGTCCGTACCTTGTGCAGGATAGACATTTATATGTATACCGCCCTCACCCAGCCATTGTTATACTCCAGCGCACTTTCTCATTGTTTTATTTTTTATATTTCCCAATGTTTTGGGGTGTACCCTAATTTAAACAAAAATAAATAAAAAATACCAGCGTTGACCTACTCCTCCTCCACCGCCTCCTCAACCTCTTACTCCATATGGACCTCTACCTGCTAGATCAAGAATAGTATTTTTTATTTTTACATATTTTATGTTATTTTAAATCATTTCACTAATTCATCTGAGACAAATTTTTTGCTGTGATATACCCCTGCTCTACCTAGTGGACAGGGAAATACATTCCACTAATAGTGTTGAGCGCTAATATTCGAATCACTAATTTTAATCGTGAATATCATCACTTCGAGAATTCACGAATATTTAGAATATAGTGCTATATATTCGTATTCACAAATATTCTAATCGCAAATTTATTGCGAATATCGGCACTTAGCAACATCCCTGTCAACCAATAGGAAAGTTGCCTATAGGAGTAGTGTTGATCGCAAATTTTCATATCGCAAATTTTCTGATTGCCGATTTTTCGCAATCAAGAAAATAATGATGAGATCACGAATTCTCAAATTCGTGAATATATGACAAATATTCACCCAAATATTCTCAAAATATTGTGAATTCAAATATAGCCCCTGTTCATTAATTTGTCTGTTACATTGTTGTGTGACATTCACCAATTTTTGGCTGTGATATACCCCTGTTCTACCTAGTGGACAGGGAAATACATTTCACTATTTCTTCTGTTACATTGTTGGGTGACAAATGCTCATCTTTGCGCTAGAAAGTACATTTGCAGCCTACACTGCATTTAGGACAGTACGAATGGTGAGGCCAGAACAAGTACAGGCAATAGTAGATTGGGTGGCTGACAGTGCCTCCAGTTCCTTCACATTGTCTCCCACCTAGTCCCCTGCTGAAAGATCAGAGTTGGCACCTACAGCCCATGGCCATCTGTCTTTCAACTCACCCCCTTGCAAATCAGGCAAGCAGTCTGAGCCCCAAGTCATGCAGCAGTCTCTTCTGCTTTTTGATGATTCTGCTAGCAGGGTTTCCCAGGGATGACCTAGCCCTGTCCCAGAAGTGGAAGAGATTGAGTGCCTTGATGCCCAACCACTTATGTTTCAGGATGAGGACATGGGAGGACCACCGCAGCAAGTCTCTGATGACGAAACATAGGTGCCAACTGCTGCGGCTTTCTGCAGTCGGCAGACCGACAAAGAGGGCAGGGGTAAAGATTGGTTGGAAGATGATGTGGAGGATGATGAAGTACTAGACCCCACATGGAATCAAGGTCATGCGAGTGAAGTGTGCAGTTTGGAGGAAGAGGCGGTGGTCGCACAGAGGCACCAGCACAGCAAAAGAGGGAGCAGGGTGCAAAAGCGTCTGTTACATTCTTTGGGTGACATTTTATCATTTTTGCCGTGAATAAACCCCTGCTCTGCATAGGTGACAGGGACCTAAATTTCAGAAAATCGTCTGTTACATTATCAGGTGACATTTTACAATTTTGCCATATACAAAGCACTGCTCTGCATAGGTGACAGGGACCTAATTTTTGTAAAATTGTCTGTCCAATTGGAGAGTGACATGAACCCAGTATTGCCGTAAAAAAACACCTGCTCTTCATAGTTGACAGGGACCGAAATTTTTAAAAACAGTCTGTTTCATTGGTGGGGGACATTAACCCATTTTTGCAGTTTCTAAAATTTGTCTTTAATTGACGCACGCTCCCTCCTTTCATTCGATCCTTCCACTTTAACAACTTGTCCCACATTTCCGCTCAATCACATTTCAGCCATTGACCTTCCTTGGATGTGGTATCCCTTTCTCACGCTCCCTCTCCGGCATGGAACCCTGATTCCCCGTTACCCATGATCATCATGGTAGGCACATAAAAGAACATCAAAAGTTGATAGAAAAGATATCCAATTGGATCGTGGACGTCACGGAGACGTGCGATAAGGCAAAAGTTATCTAGAGTCAAAAAAATGGCAGCAGGGCCTCTCCTGTCTAACATTTCCAAATCCAAAATACTGCAGTGACATTTCCTGTAGGTTTTTTTATTAATCATTCCAATAACAGGGCATCTTAAGAGTCCTGTATTGTTGAGTAGGGAGTGGGTAATTGCCGCGCGCTCGCTCCATTACTTCGATGCTTCTGCTTTAACAACTTGTCCCACATTTCCGCTCAATCACATTTTAGCCATTGACCTCCCTTGGATGTGGTATTCCTTTCTCACGCTCCCTTTCCGGCATGGAACTCTGATTCCCTGTTACTAGAGTTGAGCGGACACCTGGATGTTCGCGTTCGACGGGTTTGGACTAACTTCACAAAAAACTTTGAGTTCGGGACCCGAACTTGAACCCGAACCCAATTTAAGTCAATAGGGACCTGAACTTTTGAGCACTAAAATGGCTGTAAAAATGTAATGGAAAGGGCTAGAGGGCTGCAAATGCCAGCAAAATGTGGTTAAGAGCATGGCAAGTGCTCTGCAAACAAATGTGGATAAGGAAATGACTTTAAAAAACATAAAATACGTAAAAATAAAAAATAATCATCTTGATCTACTGTAGGAGGACGAGGTCCATATGGAGTAGGAGGTTGAGGAGGCAGTGGATATGGTGGTGTAGGTGGAAGCAGCGGTGGAGGAGGAGGTAGCCTACACTGCTTTTGGTTTTAATTTATTTTTAATTTTTTTTAATTGGGGTACACCCCAAAATTTTGAGAAATATAACCTGTGATAACCCCCTGCAGTCATGCTAAACACACGTTTAGACAATACACTGGCTGCAGGGCAGGCCAGTACCTCCAAGGCGTAAAGGGCCAGCTCAGGCCATGTGCCCAATTTGGAGACCCAGAAGTTGAAGGGGGCAGACCCATCATTCAGTACGTGTAGGCGTGTTCACACATACTGCTCCACCATGTCGCACATCACCGTGATGTTCACAATCCAATTGGATATCTTCTCTATCCACTTTCAATGTCCTTTTATGCGCCTACCATGGTGATCACAGGTGGCGAGGAATCAGGGTTCCAGGCCGGAGAGGGACCCTGAGAAAGGGATACCACATCCAAGGGAGGTCAATGGATAAAATTAAATGTAATCAAGCGGAAATGTGGGACAAAGTATTGAAGCATAAGCTTCCAAGTTAAGGAGGGGGTGCGCGGCAATTACCCACTCCCGACTTGGGGAGGTAGTGACTAGAAATAACGATACAGGACTCTTAAGATCCCCTGTTATTGGAATGATTAATAAAAAAATTATAGGGAATGTCACTGGGGTATTTAGGATTTAGAAACATTAGCCAGGAGAGGCCCTGCTGCTGCTTTGTTGACTCTAGATAACTTCTGCCTGATCACACGTCCCTGTGACGTCCACGATCCATTTGTATATCTTCTCTATCAACATTCGATGTTCTTTTCTGAGCCTACCAGGTTGATCACGGTTATCGGCGAATCAGGGTTCCACGCTGGAGAGGGAGCTTGAGAAAGTTAGACCTCATCCAAGGGAGGTCAATGGCTGCAATAGGATGGAGCGGAAATGTGGGACAAGTTATTAAAGCAGAAGGATCGAATGAAAGGGCCAATTAAAGACGAATTTTAGAAATTTAAGTCCCTAAGCAGGGGTTTTTCATCGCTAGAAATGGGTTAAAGTCACCCACCAATGGAACAGATTATTTTTAAAAAAAAATTCGGTCCCTGTCACTTATACAGATCAAGAATTTATTCACGCCAAAAATTTTAAAATGTCACCCAAGAACAGAAAATTTTGTGAAATTTATTAACCTGTATACTAGCTAGAGCAGAGGTCTATCACAGCCAAAAATGGTTGAATATCACCTGAAAACGTAACAGAAAAATTTGTGACATTTATTAAGCTGTCAAAAAGGTAGAGCAGGGGTATATCACACCTAAAAATTTGTGAATTTCACCTGAAAATGTAACAGACAAATTTGTGCTTTTTTTTTTTTTACCTGTCTTCTAGGTAGAACAGTGGTATATCACACACAAAAATTGGTGAATTTCACCTGAAAATGTAACGGACAAATTAGTGAAATAAAATACGTGCAAAAAAATAAATAAATTGATTTATGAGGTGGAGGTCCATATGGAGTAGGAGTTTGCGGAGGCGGTAGACGTAGCAGTGTAGGTGGAAGCGGCTGTGGAGGAAGACGAGGTAGCAAACACTGGTGTTTGTTTTAATTTTTGTATTTTTTATGAGCAATTGTGCAGTAGTATAACAATGGCTGGTTACATTCTGCACAATGTACGGACAAGTCCTGTGGGATCGTTGCCTGGTTCATTTTAATGAACTTGAGCTTGTCCACATTGGCTGTGGACAGACGGCTGTGCTTGTCTGCGATGACGCCCCCTGCCGAGCTAAACACACGTTCAGATAATACATTGGCTGCAGGGCAGGCCATCACCTCCGAAGCGTAAAGTGCAAGCCCGGGCCATATGCCCAACTTGGAGACCCAGAAGTTGAAGGGGGCAGACCCGCCATTCAGTACGTGTAAACGTGTGCACACATACTGCTCCACCATGTTACTGAAATGTTGCCTCCTGCTAAGACATTCCATATCAGCTGGTGGTGCTGGTTGTTGTGGAGTGCTGACAAAGTTTTTCCACATTTCGGCCATGCTAACCCTACCTTCTGAGGTGCTGGCGGAGCAACAGCTGCATTGGCGACCTCTTCCTCCTCCTCTGCCTTCGCCTTGTGCTTCCACTGTGCCCCCGCTCTCAGGTGGAAATGCCATCAGCAGTGCATCTACCAGCATGCGCTTGTACTCCCGCATCTTACGATCAATCTCCAGTGAGGGAATTAAGCACGGTACGTTGGCCTTGTAATGGGGATCCAGCAGCGTGGCCACCCAGTAATCAGCACAAGTTAGAATGTGGCCAACTTGGCGTTCATTGCGGAGACACTGCAGCATGAAATCGCTAATGTGTGCCAGGCTTCCCAGAGGCAACGAAAAGCTGTCCTCTGTGGGAGGTGTATCGTCTGTGTCCTCTGTATCCCCCCCAATTATGCACCAGTGATGTCCATGAGCTGGTCTGGGTGCCACCCTGCTGTGAACATGGATCCTCCTCCTACATCTCCTCCTCATTCTCCACCTTGTCATCCTCCAAAACTGTGCCCTGGCAGGACAATTGTGTACATGGTGTTTATGGGTGCAGGAACCTACCCTCGGAGCCACTTGTGAATGACTGGCTGGAAACCCTATGAAATGATCCCTCTTCCTCCTCCTCCTCCTCCTCCTCCTGTGCCACATCCTCTTCCATAATCGCCAGAAGCGTTTTTTCAAGGAGGCATAGAAGTGGGATAGTAACGCTGAGAACAATGTTATCAGGACTGGCCATGTTGGTGGAGTACTCGAAACAGCGCAACAAGAAACACATGTCTCGCATGGAGGCCCAGTCATTGGTGGTGAAGTGGTGCTGTTCCACAGAACAACTTACCCATGCATGCTGCAGCTGAAATTCCACTATTGCCTGCTGCTGCTCGCACAGTCTGGCCAGCATGTGCAAGGTAGAGTTACACCTTGTGGGCACGTCACATATTAGGTGGTGAGCGGGAAGGCCGAAATTACACTGCAGTGCTGACAGGCGAGCAGCAGCAAGGTGAGAACGCCGAAAGCGCGCACAGATGGCCCGCACTTTATGCAGCAGCTCTGACATATCGGGGTAATTTTTAAGGAATCTCTGCACCACCAAATTTAGCACATGCGCCAGGCAAGGGATGTGCATCAAACCAGCTAGTCCCAGAGTTGCTACGAGATTTTGCCCATTATCGTACACCACCAGGCAGAGCTTGAGGCTCACTGGCACCAACCACTCATTGATCTGTTGTTCAAGGCCCGTCCACAGCTCCTGCGTGGTGTGGGGTTTGTCCCCCAAACAGATAAGTTTTAAAACTGCCTGCTGTCATTTACCCCTGGCTGTGCTGAAGTTGGTGGTGAAGGTGTTACGCTGAGAGGATGAGGAGTCATTAGAGGATTAGGAAGCAGAGTAGGAGGAGGAAGCAACAGGAGGCAAACTGAAGCACCCTGCAATCCTCGGTGGTGGAAGGACGCACAGCCACCACTGCATTTACCCAGTGTGCTACTATGGAGCTATAACATCCCTGACTGTGCTTACTGGTCCACGTATCCGTAGTGATGTGCACCTTGCCACAGATGGTGTTGCGCAGTGCACACCTTATTTTGTCCCTTACTTGGTTGTGCAGGGAAGGGATGGCTCACCTGGAAAAGTAGTGGCGGCTGGGCACGAGTAACTGGGACAGCCACCGCCATAAGGCATTTAAACACTATCCGTCTCCACCAGACGGAATGACAGCCTTTAAAAGGCCAGTAATTTAGAAATGCTGGCATTCAGGGCTAGGGATCGCGGGTGGGTATGGGGGTCCTTCCTCTTCCTCTCCAGTGTTTGGGAGATGGAGAGCTGAAAGCTTCCGTGGGACATTGTGGAGATGCTTGGTGACCCAGATGTTGGTGTTGCTGGCAGATCCTCTGTTTGCGGGGTGGCAGGTGGCACTGTAACTCCAGAGGTGGATGAAGAGGCCGAGACTGCAGCAGAAGAGGAAGCAGGAGGAGCCAGAGACCTTTCTTGGTTTTTGAGGTGTCTACTCCACTGCAGCTCGTGCTTAGCATTTAAATGCCTGGTTAAGCAGATTGTGCTCAGATTGAGAACTTTTATGCCTCGCTTCAGGCTCTGATTGCACAGCGTGCAAACCACTCATGTCTTGTCGTCAGCACACTGTCTGAAGAACTGCCACACCAGGGAACTCCTTGGAGCTGTCTTTAGTGTGCTTGGTCCCTTGCTGCAGTGGGCAGTAGCAGGCGTACTGTCTAGGGGACGGCCACTCTGCTTTTGCACCCTGCTCCCTCTTCTGCTGTGCTGGTGGCTCTGTGTGACCACCGCTTCTTCCTCCGAACTACACAGGTCACTCAAAGCAGTTGGTCCCTGTGTTTCCTTATCATCTGAGACGTGCTGCAATGGTCCTACCATGTATTAATCTTGAAACATAAGTGGTTGGGCATCGGTGCACTCAATCTCTTCCACTTCTGGGGCAGGGCTAGGTGGATGGCCCTGGGAAGCCCTGCTAACAGAGTCATCAACAAAGCAGAAGAGACTGCTGCATGAGTTGGGGCTCAGACTGCTTGGCTGGTTTGCAAGGGGGTGAGGTAAAAGACTGATGGACATCGGCTGCAGGTGCCAACTCTGATCTTTTAGCAGGAGACTGGGTGGGAGACAATGTGACAGAACTGGAGGCACTGTCAGCAACCCAATCAGTTTTTTTTAAATTGCAGAATAGAACAACTGTATCTTAAGGGTGTATTTCACTATGACATATGCAGCAAAGGCTTAAAAATTTGGATTTTTGCCCCAATTTTTTATTTTTTATTTTTTATTTTTATACCAGAATAGCACAGTAGTATCTAAAGTGTGTATCTCACAAGTACAGAGGCAGACAAGGCCGCAAATTAAGATTTTTTTACCTAAATGGGTGTTTGTTTGTTTTTTAATAACCGAATAGTACATCGGAATATAAAGGGTGTATCTCACAATGACAGATGCAGCAAAGGCTGCAAAATTAAGATTTTTGCCCTAAATTAGTGTTTTTTTATAGCAAAATAGAACAACAGTATCCAAAGGGTGTATCTCACAATGACATATGCAGCAAAGGCTTCAAAATTAAGTTTTTGGCCCTAAATGGGTGTTTGTTTTTTTTAAATTTTCAAAAGCTTTATTGAAAAATAAATATCTGTTACATTTGTATTGATTCAATGAGAAGGAAGAGTAAAGAAAACTCCCCTTTTACAAAGAGTTGTTTTGGTAACAAATAGTAAACACAAAACAGCATAACCACAATGAGGATGTATGTTAATAATGCTTTTGTTCTGTATACTTCTTATCCGGGCCCAAGAAGAGGACCGTAGGTAGACATATCTGAATAGTAAGGCAGAATAAATGACTAAGTTAGAGGAAGCTTCTAAATTATCTCCAATTTTCCCAGAGAGACCTAAATTTGTGGTGGGATCTGTTTTCCCAAGCCGCTATCTCTTCGAATCTATAGAGTCAACTTTGTTGAACCAGTGATCTAGGGAAGGAAGGTCAGTTGACAACCAATGGGTAGGGATTAGGAGTCGGGCAGTTACAATTAGGATCTTGAAGAGGGGGTTAATTCTTGTCTTGTGGTCTTGTGACAGGCCCAAAAGGGGGTGACGTTAGAATTGCAAATTTCGTAGCATTTTTTATAAATATTATTCCACCAGCTAAGGATAGCAGGACAGGCTCACCAAATATGGAGCATTGTTCCACGTCCCTCCCCGCATCTCCAGCAGACGTCAGAGCCACTACTATCAAAACGTCAGATAACATCCAGTGTTTTGTACCATCTGGTTAATACTTTATATCCATTTTCCTGGATTCTGGTACATCTTGAGGATATATGTAGTGTTTTAAAAAGTAGGAGTTGATCTTCAGGTGAGAAATGGGTATTTAAATCATTTTCCCATTGGCTTACATAGGTTTGGGAGGTGAAATAGGTGTACTGAGATATCTGTAAAGTGAGGATATAGGTTTCCGTGGAGGAGAATGTGAATAAGGCTCTCGAGCCAGGTGAGAGGTCTGAGAAGAGAATTCAAAGGAATGTTAGCATGTGAGGAAATATAGCATGTGAGGCTGGGATTTGATCTCAGGGAGGGAGAAGATGAGGGAGTCATGATCTAATCTGCTTTTCTCGCTCTTCAAAAATATGGTGAGAATAGGTACTTTAGAGGAGCGTAAATTGTTGGGGACACTTTGTCTAAGTTCTAGAGGGACTAAGCTTATCACATCTCTGACCTGGACTAGGGGGGATGGAGATGGGAACCCCCAGTTTGAGCTTTGAAGCCATCTCCAGGCCTCAAGAGTAGCTGTCACCAGGGAATTGTGTTTGAAAGCTGAGAAAATATTATGGTGAGACTAGTAAGGCTCTTAGGGTTGGGAGATATTCAGGGGTTTCCATACCAACCCAAGATTATTCAGAAAATTTAAAAAGGTTTCAGACCACTATCCGGCGCTGCAGGCATAAAGATCAGTTCTTGAGATGAATAGGATTCTTTTTATTATTAAAGTCAACGCGTTTCAAGGGCGAAATGCCCCCTTCGTCAGGACAATATACAGAATAAAATACACTTGTGTTAGGGATATTTAAAACGCTGTTTTGGCGGGTTAAACATGGGGAGGTTCAGGGTTGGGGTGGGCGTACTTAGTAAAATGAGGCTAATTGCTAGTGTCTCTTGGCAATTAGTAACAGATGATGTTCGGTATCTGACACTTCTCTGGTGTGCAAGCTAGATAGAGTGGAGTCAAGCGATCCATAATAAAGTTAAATAAATACATTGTTTCATTCATAATATCTATAGTGATACATGTTACATTATTTAGTTTGAATCACACATTTCATAGTGATAGGTTGAATGATGCGGCGCTGCTATTCACTGTGAGACTGCAGCAGACCTTCACATAGAGCTGTGTGCGGCTCTGGCTCCCCGCTTTCACTATGCATCGGTTCGCCTGTCTGTTATTCCTGCAGGGTCTGCCGGCTCTCCTGCGTGCTATAATGCTCAGCGCTGCCCGATCTCTCAGACCGGGATCTTTACGAGCCACAGGTCAGTCTAGTGCAGCGCTGCTATTTTATAACTGCTAAGTTCTAAATAGTGATTTTTAATTATTAGGGGGTTCTGGATTATTATTCCCAGAGGGGATCGTCTGATTTTAATATATATATATATATATATACTATTCACAGGAAAAATGGCGGCACTGGAACACAATCAAAGAAAAAAAGGGTGCACGTCTCCAGGGGAATAGGCTTCTTACCCCAATTTGTAATCCAGAAAAGTAGGCGGCACTCCAAGAAAGATGAAAAGTGAACTTTATTCACCCAGGTGGTGCAACGTTTCGGTTCCTCACTAGAACCTTTTTCAAGCGTGAAAAAGGTTCTAGTGAGGAACCGAAACGTTGCACCACCTGGGTGAATAAAGTTCACTTTTCATCTTTCTTGGAGTGCCGCCTACTTTTCTGGATTATATATATACTATGATATCTATTTGTCACCATATGTCGGCCACATATATAGAGTATAGAATGATGAGATTAATACTGGTTTAAAAATCCTTACGGCCAATTTTGGTGTTATTAAAACTATAAATACTATAAATAAAATATGTTATGATTTATAAAATATATATGTATATATATATATATATATATATATATATATATATATCCCTAGAACTTCCATATATGGTGCGAATAGGAAGCATCTATTAATATTACACTAATGGACACATTAAAAAAGAATGAAGAATTGATCATTCGGCCCGCGGATAAGGGAGAGGGGCTGGTTATACAGAATTATGAGGATTATGAAAAAGAAGCACAAAATATTCTCAGCGATACCATTTATTACGAACGAATTACATATGATCCTTTTCCTGAGATTACGAAAAAACTAAATTCCCTTGTCAAAAATGCACATGAGAAAGGGTACATAAATAAAAAAGAACGTAATTTCCTGTCTCCAAAAACACCATGCACCCCGTATTTTTACCATTTACCCAAAATTCATAAAAATATAAAAAATCCACCCGGCAGACCCATTGTATCCAAAATGTGCCACTAGCAATCTATCACAGTTTATTGATATACACTTACAGCCATATGTAAAGAAACTACCAAGCTATCTCCATGATTCAAGCCAACTTATTCGAGAACTCAAACAAATAGAGTGGAAAGATACATATGGATTACTCACAATGGATGTGACAGCACTCTATTCCAACATCGAGCATGCATTAGGAATAGAATGCATAAAAACAACACTACAAAAGGATGATACACTAACATCGCCCCAGATAGAATTTCTCCTGGAGAGCCTACGTTTTATCCTCCAGAACAACTACTTCATATATAACAGTACGGTCTACCATCAGCGCAAAGGGACCGCTATGGGGACTCGAGTAGCGCCGGCGTTTGCGAATTTATTTATGGGGGAGTTTGAAGACAAATTCATTATTAACCACCCAGACCATCATAAACAGATCATGTATTACAAAAGGTTTATTGATGACCTGTTCATTATCTGGGATGGCAAGGGAGACACTGCGCAAATATTCTGTAGTTCCCTCAATAATACTGACTGGGGAATCTCCTTCACTCCAAACTTCAATAAAGTGGAAATAGAATTTCTAGATATCATTATCTCATATCACAATAACCATTTAAGTACAAAAACGTACTTTAGACACCAATAGCTATATCCATTATTCAAGCTTTCAGCACAGAAAGTGGCTGCAAAATATACCTTACAGCCAATGCAAAAGGATCAGACGTAACTGTACAAAAAATGAGGACTTTAAAATCCAGACCAAAATACTTGAAAATAGGTTTCGTGACAAAGGTTATCCCAAAAAACTGGTGAAAGATGCCATAAAAAAGAGCAGCTTACAGTCACAAGAGGAATGCCTATCAATTACCACCAAACAGCAGGATCCTATAGAAACAGTCCGGTTTATCACGCAATATAACACATCGAATAGACAGATACAAAAAATCTTGAAAAATCACTGGCATATCCTCCTGCAAGATCCGTATATAGCAAAACATCTACCTTCCATACCAAAAATCACATATAGAAGAGCACCCACCATAAAGAATATACTAGGCCCAAGCAGACCAAAACAGCACACCCAAATGATAGGCAAAAGCGAACAGAGCCAGGGGAAAGGGAAAGCGAAAGGGAGCTATAGGTGCGGAGCCAAGAATTGTTTGTGTTGTAAAATGATTACACACAAACAAACTTCCTTTACTTCCAATTGTAATGGCACATCATTCCCAATAAAACATCACCTTACCTGCCATTCCACTCATGTTATCTATCTCATTGAATACAATATGTCGGCCGCACTACCCAAGCCCTTCATTGCCGGGTGAACCAACATAGGTACAATATACGTAAACAATATCTGAAACACAGGGTGTCCAGACACTGTGCATCAACACCGGAAAAAGAGAAACATGAGATCAAAATTACTCCAATCGACTTTATACCGGAAAATCCCTTTAACCGGTTTGAAAGATTACAAAAAAGGGAAGTATACTGGATGTACCAATTGGATACGCTGAGCCCACGAGGCCTAAACGAAATCAGTGAGACCATCCTATGATGACAATATATATATAGGTTAAAGTCCTTATCACTATAAATCCCAACACGAATTGGGTCCACTGACGGGTACTGGCATGCAATCGTGTACGCACACACGGGGATATATATACCTGTACAACGCTCATTCATACAATTGGGGCTAAGAGTATGGCGTGTAGAGACGCCCCTCTTCCTCTATAGACTCTCTATATATATTATAACACCCATACAACACATTTATATGCCTACCTAGCCATCTATAAACTATTGACAGTCACTATGTACTCTCCATATCACTACTAGTAATATTCTCGCTTCTACTGCCTATTACCTTATCATTCTACATATTGGTTTCTATATTATAATGTATTCACCGTTCTTTGGAATATTCTAATATATTTGTATCTCAAGAAAAATCCCGCCATACAACCCTGTAGTATATTCATCAGGTCCACATTAGAAATAAGGGTCTAATCAATTTGAATTACTGTAAATTATTGATAGCCATATAGTTATAACACTAGTAATTAGTGTAATATTAATAGATGCTTCCTATTCGTCCCATATATGGAAGTTCTAGGGTTTTATATATATATATATATTGTGGGGGTTTTAATTCCGTCACTATGCACACATACACGCGTGTCAGTTCACTCTTCACCACAGGCAGTGTTTATTTCAGAAAACAGCAGTAAACATGTCCAAACTTTAGCTTTAGGCTTTCTTCAGCCCGCAAATAATACATAACATAAAGTCCCACACTTTGTGTTCAGTCCAAATCAGAAACAACAATACGATCTCACCACTCTCTGGTGTCTTTCAGAGACCAAATCCTCCCTCTCAGCTTGTCAGCTTTCAGTTAGCCTGTGCAGACTTGTGATCTCCCCAGCTGGGATTCCCACATCCTTTTTAACCACACAGTAGGAAAACCCTGGATGGAGTACGGGAGTGACCTGTCCCACCCAAGCTCTCTGGTCACTCCTAAAACCCGGACCCAAAATCCACTTTAATGAAAACCTCCCAGCAACCTAATGTTACTGGTATACTTACTTCCGGGAATTATATCACTGAGGCATACATTCTCAGTGAGACGTACTGACCATCCACGATTCTTCCCTCTGGGCTACTACATACCCTCCCCCTCTGCCTAAAGCCGAGGGGCTGGGCACCTGTTACCATCAAACAATGTACCCTTGATAAAGCATCGGCATTCCCATGCAACTTCCCGGGCCTGTGTTCTATATAAAAATTGAAATCCTGTAACGTCAGAAACCATCTCGTTACTCTGGCATTACTCCCCTTTTTCTCAGACATCCACTTTAGTGGTGCATGATCTGAAACTAATCTGAACCTCCTACCCAGTAGATAATATCTAAGGGAGTCCAGTGCCCACTTTATCGCCAAACATTCTTTTTCCACAATAGAATAATTTTTTTCGCAGGGGGTAAGTTTTCGGCTCAGATATAACACCGGGTGTTCTTCCCCCCTAACCTCTTGGGACATCACAGCGCCTAGACCTACCTCTGAGGCATCTGTCTGCACTATGAACTCCTTACTAAAATCTGGGGCTACTAATACTGGCTGCTGGCATAACCGTAGCTTAAGCTCGTTAAATGCCTGTTCTGCTTCCGGGGTCCATCTAGCCATGACTGACTTTGTCCCTTTTGTAAGCTCCGTTAGCGGGGCAGCTATTGTAGCAAAATTCGGTACAAATCGTCTGTAATAGCCCACTATTCCCAAGAAAGCTTTTATCTGTTTTTTTGTAAGTGGACGTGGCCAGGTTTGAATTGCTTCCACCTTGTTAATCTGGGGTTTAATCAGACCTCTCCCTACTACATACCCGAGATATCTGGCCTCTTCCATACCCATGGCACATTTTTTGGGGTTTATGGTAAATCCGGCTGTTCTTAGGGAATCTAGTATGGCTTGAACTTTACCCAGGTGACTCTCCCAATCTGGGCTAAAGATGACGATATCGTCCAGGTATGCAGCTGCATACTTTTTGTGAGGGCCTAAGATCCTGTCCATAGCCCTTTGGAACGTAGCTGGGGCACCTTGTAAACCGAATGGCATCCTTACATATTGGTAACACCCTTCAGGTGTGGAAAAGGCAGTCTTTTCTTTAGCATCCTTTGATAGAGGGATCTGCCAATACCCTTTTGTTAGGTCTAACGTAGTAATATACCGCGCTGGACCTAACCTCTCAATGAGTTCGTCTACTCTTGGCATAGGGTAGGCGTCGAACTCCGAAGCCTCATTGAGTTTTCTGTAATCATTACAGAACCGCCATTCCCCAGTCGGTTTTGGTACCAAAACTATTGGACTGGACCACCCACTCCGGGACTCCTCAATCACTCCTAGCTCTAACATCCTTTTGATCTCTTGTGATATTACTTCCTTACGAGCCTCAGGGATTCTATAGGGTTTTATGTTTACTCGAACATGTGGTTTTGTTCGAATCTCATGCTCAATACAATTAGTGAGACCTGGCAAATCTGAGAACAAATCTCTATTCTGTTGTAGCAGTTCCTTACATTGCTGTTTTTGGGATTTGGAGAGGGTCTCCGCAATTGTGACATCCTGACTGTTACTTTTAGCCTCTACCACCAAACAGGTCATTTCCAGGGAGTTTCGATCTTTCCACGGTTTTAACAAGTTCACATGATACAACTGGATGGGTTTTCTTTTCCCAGGCTGATGAACTTTGTAGTTAACTTCCCCAACTTTCTCAACCACCTCATAAGGCCCCTGCCACTTAGCTAGGAATTTGCTTTCCACCGTGGGTACCAAAACTAACACTCGGTCCCCTGGACTGAACTGCCTAACCTTGGCTGCCCTGTTATACACTCGAGCTTGGTTACCTTGAGCCCTCACTAGATGTTCTTTTACTATGGGCATGACCTTAGATATCCTCTCTTGCATTTGTGAAATGTGTTCCACTACACTTTTATATGGGGTAGTCTCATTTTCCCAGGTTTCCTTTGCCACATCTAGTAACCCCCGAGGGTGCCGAGCATATAACAATTCAAAAGGTGAAAACCCAGTGGAGGTTTGAGGAACCTCTCTAATAGAGAACAGTAAGTATGGTAGCAGACAGTCCCAATCACGACCATCCTTCTCTACCACCTTTTTTAACATACTCTTAAGTGTTTTATTGAAACGTTCTACTAGACCGTCTGTCTGCGGATGATATACTGATGTTCGCAGTTGTTTAATTTTTAACATCCGACATAACTCTTTCATGACTTTAGACATGAACGGTGTTCCCTGATCAGTTAATATCTCTTTTGGTATACCAGTTCTGGCAAACATCTGGAACAACTCTTTTGCAATGTTTTTTGATGAGGTATTTCTTAAAGGGACTGCTTCCGGGTATCTGGTGGCATAATCTACTACGACCAAAATATACTGATGACCTCTAGCTGACTTTACTAGGGGTCCTACGAGGTCCATTGCAATCCGTTCAAACGGAACTTCAATGATTGGCAGAGGGACCAAAGGACTTTTGAAATGAGGGGCAGGGGCTGATACCTGGCAAGTGGGACACGACTGGCAATAGTCAGCTATTTCCTTATAACACCCAGGCCAATAAAATCGCTGCAGAATGCGTTCTTGGGTTTTAGCTGCCCCCAAGTGCCCCCCTAAAACATGCGAGTGGGCCATCCTTAATACCACTTGTCGATAAGGACTGGGTACTAGCAGTTGTTCCACTACTTCATCCCCCCTTTTGGTCACTCTATACAACATATCATTGTTTATGGCGAAGTGGGGAAACTGATTATCAGCCCCTGGACTTTGGGCAACCCCATTCAGAACTGATACATTCTCCCGGGCTCCTTTCAAGGTAAGATCTCTGAGCTGTGCCTCTCCAAAATTGTCCCGAGACACTTCAAGATCCAGGACATCGGTCTCAGGGGTTAATTCCTCATCCTCCTCACCTAACATCACCGCTAATGGAGACCCTGATATAGTCCCAGGATACTCCAACACCTCTCCCACCACATCACAACTAGAACGCTCAGTACTTGACAGTTTCGTCGGGACCTTAGCGTTAGCCCACAGGTCCCAGAACAGCGGGAAGTCTCTTCCCAGTATCATCGGGTGCAGTAAGTCCTTCACAACTCCCACCTCATGCAGTACCGTACCACACATAGTGTTTATGGACACCTGAGCGACAGGATACTCCCGTGTGTCTCCATGGATGCACAACACTCCCACATGCCTTTCAGGATTTAATACATGAGGCACCATGGATGTCATCAAAGTGACCAAACTGCCGGAGTCCAAGAGGGCAGTCACCATAACACTGTTCACGGTCACTTGGCACACCTGGGGTCCTTCCTGGGCTTGGGTAACTGCACTGCACACAGGATGTGCAAAAAGAGAATAAGGTTGGCCGACACCGCACTCCATGGGCTCGGCAGACAAAGGGCAGTGCGCTGCTATATGTCCAGGAGCCTGACATCTCCAACAGATAATGGGGCCGGTCTGGACTCGGGTTCCAGTCTCCAACTTTTCCTTAAGCTGGGTTTTCCAGTTGGGTCTGGATTGTAGTCCTTTCTTGGGGAACCCAGTCCCGTTCTTGGTGCAGCGATATGGCCGACTCAATCCCCCCTTATTTTCCAGGGAGTCCTCCACGCTGACATACCTTTCTACGAGGCCCACCAATTCGTCCGCAGTCTGGGGGTTTCCCTGGGCAACCCAACATTGTATGGGTTTTGGCAGCGTATGAAGGAACCGGTCCATCACCACTTTTTCCACCATTTGAGCTGGGGAGGATGATTCTGGTTGTAACCATTTTTGTACCAGGTGGAACAGATCGAACATTTGGGACCTGGGAGGCCTATCTTGGCAAAACTCCCAGCTGTGAACACGCTGCGCTCGGACTGCATCAGTCACCCCCTGCCGAGCAAGAATTTCTGCTTTTAGCTTGCTGTATTCTTTCGCATCTTGCAAGGTTAAATCATAATATGCTTTCTGAGGTTCTCCTGTTAAATATGGCGCCAACACTTCTGCCCACTGCTCGGGTGGGAGACTTTCCCGTTCTGCCACCCTTTCAAACACGGACAGGTACGCCTCAACGTCGTCCTCAGGTGTCATTTTTTGCAAAGTTTCCCTCACATTCTTTCGGGCTTTAACACTGCCATTTTGACTGGGAAGGCTCACCCCCTCCTGAGATTTGACGGCCTCAGTCAATACAGACATCTGTCGTATCAGTAGCTGATTTGTCTCCTGCTGGGCTTGCATAGCCTCCATATGGGCTCTCTGCTGTTGAGCAGTAGCCTGTTGCTGTAGCAAGTTAGCCTGCACCAATTGCTTTACTAAATCCTCCATGGTTGGACGTTCAGACTGTAATTTCGCTGCAGTTTTTACCCAGGACATGTACTTCCTACAACTGCTGGTGGCTGCGATTTCTAGGAGCGTTGTGCCCGCATCCGACACCAATTGTGGGGGTTTTAATTCCGTCACTATGCACACATACACGCGTGTCAGTTCACTCTTCACCACAGGCAGTGTTTATTTCAGAAAACAGCAGTAAACATGTCCAAACTTTAGCTTTAGGCTTTCTTCAGCCCGCAAATAATACATAACATAAAGTCCCACACTTTGTGTTCAGTCCAAATCAGAAACAACAATACGATCTCACCACTCTCTGGTGTCTTTCAGAGACCAAATCCTCCCTCTCAGCTTGTCAGCTTTCAGTTAGCCTGTGCAGACTTGTGATCTCCCCAGCTGGGATTCCCACATCCTTTTTAACCACACAGTAGGAAAACCCTGGATGGAGTACGGGAGTGACCTGTCCCACCCAAGCTCTCTGGTCACTCCTAAAACCCGGACCCAAAATCCACTTTAATGAAAACCTCCCAGCAACCTAATGTTACTGGTATACTTACTTCCGGGAATTATATCACTGAGGCATACATTCTCAGTGAGACGTACTGACCATCCACGATTCTTCCCTCTGGGCTACTACAATATATATATATATATATATGTTTTATAAATCATAACATATTTTATTTATAGTTTTAATAACACCAAAATTGGCCGTAAGGATTTTTAAACCAGTATTAATCTCATCATTCTATACTCTATATAAGTGGCCGACATATGGTGACAACTAGATATCATAGTATATATATATATATATTAAAATCAGACGATCCCCTCTGGGAATAATAATCCAGAACCCCCTAATAATTAGCGCATAAATCACTATTTAGAACTTAGCAGTTATAAAATAGCAGCGCTACACTAGACTGACCTGTGGCTTGTAAAGATCCCGGTCTGAGAGATCGGGCAGCGCTGAGCATTATAGCACGCAGGAGAGCCGGCAGACCCTGCAGGAATAACAGACAGGCGAACCGATGCATAGTGAAAGCGGGGAGCCAGAGCCGCACACAGCTCTATGTGAAGGTCCGCTGCAGTCTCACAGTGAATAGCAGCGCCGCATCATTCAACCTATCACTATGAAATGTGTGATTCAAACTAAATAATGTAACATGCATCACTATGGATATTATGAATGAAACAATGTATTTATTTAACTTTATTATGGATCGCTTGACTCCACTCTATCTAGCTTGCACACCAGAGAAGTGTCAGATACCAAACATCATCTGCTACTAATTGCCAAGAGACACTAGCAATTAGCCTCATTTTACTAAGCACGCCCACCCCAACCCTGAACAGCGTTTTAAATATCCCTAACACAAGTGTATTTTATTCTGTATATTGTCCTGACGAAGGGGGCATTTCGCCCTTGAAACGCGTTGACTTTAATAATAAAAAGAATCCTATTCATCTCAAGGACTGATCTTTATGCCTGCAGCGCCGGATAGTGGTCTGAAACCTTTTTAATATTTCTGCATATTCCTGGAACTTCTGGACGGGAAGAGACCCAGGCAGCAGCACGGCATCCCCTAATGCTGGTGGGGAAATATACCAGCCAAGGCACTTCTAGCTGTTGTGACTCCTCACAACAAAATCCGGTAAGCGAAATACGCACCGTAAAACTATATTATCTGTAAGACGTTACCACACATGAGGCGCTGTGTTTTTTTGTCTTTTTCTTGTTTATAACCCAAGATTATTGTTCAGGGCATCTAAACCAGTCTAAGGTTCTGGAGAGAAGTATGGCCTTATTATATAAATAGGGGATTAGGGAGGCCTATACACCCATGAGTTCTAGGTCTCTGTAAGGTATTGATGTTAATTCTTGCTTTTTTGCCATTCCATATGAAAGAGTGAATGGATTTTTCCAGGGATTGAAAATATAAGTTGGGTATAGGGATGGGAAGGACCTTGAGGAGGTAATTTAGACTGGGTAGGACAAGTGACATGACCATGTTTTTACGTCCAAACCAGGAGAGCAAAGGAGGGTTTAAGGCTTCTAGTTGGCTTTTAATGGAGCTTAATAGAGGGAGATAGTTTAGTTTGTATAATGATGAGAGATCCGAGTGGATTTTAACTCCTAGGTATGTTATGTAAGGTGAATCCCAAATTAAAAGGTGAGGAAAGGATTAGTTTGGATCTGAGGCTGAGGCTGAGTCCCATACTGAGGATGTGGGACTTTTTCATGTTTATTTTAAAATTGGAGAGAGAGCTAAATTTATCCAGAATAGTGTATATAAGCTGTAGAGAGTTTTCAGGGTTAGACTATATTATCAGAAGGTCATCAGCAAATGCTGCAATTTTGTGTTTTTGATCTCCTAATTTAAGACCTTTTTAATGTCGTTCTCTGATCGTATGAGAGCGAGGAGGGGTTCAATTGTCAGGACAAAGATCAAGGGGGAGAGGGGGCATCCCTGTCTAGTCCCATTCCTTATGGGGAAGGGTTGAGAGGTAGTGTCATTACTCAGCACCAATGCTGAGGCATTAGTGTACATTGCCTGGATAGAGCGTATAAAGGCTGAAGGTATACCAAACTGCTTCATGGTGCTGTACATAAAATTCCAATGTATTCGTTCAAATGCTTTTTCGGCGTTGGTACTGATCAGGACTAAAGGAAGATGGTGTTTTGAGGCGTGAAGTAGAGCGTTTATTACTCTTGCTGTGTTATCCTTTCCCTCTCTTCCTTTGATACAGCCTGTTTGGTCTTTATGGATAAGTTGGGGTAGAAGAGGGGCTAATCGTTTTGCTAGTAGTTTGGCCAATAGCTTTAGGTCTATGTTTAATAGAGATATAGGGCGGTGATTGCCACATTCGGTAGGGTCTTTCCCTTCTTTGGGTATAATGGTAATATTAGCTTTTATCATCTCAGAGGGTCACCTTGTAATGATTGGTTGCACACATTAACCACCTCAGCTCCCCTAGCTTAAACACCCTTTAATGACCAGACCACTTTTTACAATTCTGCACTACACTACTTTCACCGTTTATTGCTCGGTCATACAACTTACCACCCAAATGAATTTTACCTCCTTTTCTTCTCACTAATAGAGCTTTCATTTGGTATTTTATTGCTGCTGACATTTTTACTTTATTTGTTGTTAATCAAAATTTACAGATTTGTTTTTTGAAAAAAAATATGATATTTTTCAGTTTGAAAAATTTTCAAAAAAAAAATACATTTCTATATAAATTTTTCTCTAAATGTATTGTTCTACATGTCTTTTATTTAAAAAAATGCAATACATGTATATTTATTGGTTTGCGCAAAAGTTATAGCATTTACAAACTATGGTACAAAAATTTGAATTTCCGCATTTTGAAGCAGCTCTGACTTTCTGAGCACATGTCATGTTTCCTGAGGTTCTACAATGCCCAGACAGTAGAAACACCCCACAAATGACCCCATTTCAGAAAGTAGACACCCTAAGGTATTCGTTGATGGGCATAGTGAGTTCATGGAAGTTTTAATTTTTTGTCACAAGTTAGCGGAAAATGATTAATATATATATTTATTTTTTTCTTACAAAGTCTCATATTCCACTAACTTGTGCCAAAAAATAAAAACTTCCATGAACTTACTATGCCCATCGTGAAATACCTTGGGGTGTCTTCTTTCCAAAATGGGGTCACTTGTGGGGTAGTTATACTGCCTTGGCATTTTAGGAGCCCTAATGCGTGAGAAGCCCATATAGGTTTCAAAGAAGTTTCACACATGTGGTATTGCCGAACTCAGAAGAAGTAGGGCAACGTGTTTTGGGGTGTATTTTTACATATACCCATGCTGGGTGAGAGAAATATCTTTTCCCATTTTTTTTATACAAAGTTGTCATTTTAGAGATATTTCTCTCACCCAGCATGGGTATATGTAAAAAGACACCCCAAAACACATTTCACAACTTCTCCTGAGTACGGCGATACCACGTGTGACACTTTTTTGCAGCCTAGGTGCGCAAAGGGGCACAAATTCCTTTTAGGAGGGCATTTTTAGACATTTGGCTTCCAGACTTCTTCTAACGCTTTACGGCCCTTAAAATGCCAGGGCAGTATAAATACCCCACATCTGACCCCATTTTGGAAAGAAGACACCCCCAGGTATTTCGTGATGGGCATAGTGAGTTCATGGAAGTTTTTATTTTTTGTCACAAGTTAGTGGAATATGAGACTTTGTAAGAAAAAAAAAACATTTTCCACTAACTTGTGACAAAAAAGAAAAACTTATATGAACTTCTATTAACTTAACATTATGCCCTAAGAGCCCTGTGTGTCTGTCCTGTGAGATGCAATCCCTATGCTAATAGTGTACCTGTGAATGGTACTTCCGGAAACACTCCCCTAAGCATAGTGCAGGGTGGTCAGGACAGTCAGGACAGAAATAGCGGGTGTCACGCCTTATTCCACTCCTGCTACAGACACAACATCTTTTTCAGGGTGACGCTTGGGTTGAGGTACCAGCAACGACATTGGGGAAATGTTGCTCGTGTAGACGGCTCACTACACTGGTGGATGGGGCCACAGAACCTCCTGGATACAGGAGGTTCTCGATGATCTCTTCCTGAAATTTAAGGAAGGATCCTGTTCTCCCAGCCTTACTGTAGAGAACAAAACTATTATACAGTGCCAATTGAATTAAATATACAGACACCTTCTTATACCAGCGTCTTGTGCGGCGGGACACTAAGGAGCCAACATCTAGTCATTGAAGTCCCCCCCCTCCCAAATGCCTGAAGAGGGGCACAGTTGTGTAAAAATTGTCCACATAAAGATGGTACCCCTTGCCAAATAAAGGTGACACCAAGTCCCAGACTGTCCCAGACCGGCTCCAGGGTCTGATCTTTTCCCTCATAGACTCGAAATTTGTGCGTATAGCCTGTGGACCTTTCACAGAGCTTATACAATTTGACCCCATACCGGGCGCGCTTGCTTGGGATGTATTGTTTGAAGCCAAGGCGCCCGGTAAAATGTATAAGGGACTCGTCTATGCAGATGTTTTGCTCAGGGGTATACAAATCAGTAAATTTGGTGTTGAAGTGGTCTATGAGGGGCCGAATTTTGTGGAGCCGGTCAAAAGCTGTGTGGCCTCTGGGATGAGAGGTGCTGTTGCCACTAAAGTGCAGGAAACGCAGGATGGTCTCAAATCGTGTCCTGGACATGGAAGCAGAGAACATGGGCATGTGATGAATTGGGTTTGTCGACCAATATGACCGCAATTCATGCTTTTTTGTTAGGCCTATGTTGAGGAGAAGGCCCAGAAAAGTTTTAATTTCGGAAACTTGGACGGGTTTCCACCGGAAAGACTGGGCATAAAAACTTTCCGGGTCGGCGGCAATAAATTGAGTGGCATACCGGTTTGTTTCTGTCGCGACGAAGTCCAACAGCTCTGCAGTCAAGAACAGCTCAAAAAACCCCAGTGCTGATCCGATCTGAGTTGTCTCAACCCGAACTCCAGACTGGGCGGTGAAAAGGGGAACTACTGGTGCGGCTGAAGTTGGGGGCTGCCAATCAGGGTTTGCCAGCACCTCAGGGACTCTAGGGGCTCTACTGGCCTGTCTGTGCGGTGGCGGCGACGGGAAAACTAATGCACGTGCCACCGTACCAACTTCAACTGCCCTTCTGGTGCTTGCCACTTCACCATGTTGTATGGCAGTGCTGGTACTAGGTCCAGGATGGGCTGCACTGGTGGTGTATACCTCACCATGTAATCCGACAGCGCCAGCCCCACTCTGCTGCCCTTGAAGCGGATCCTGCGCAACCTGTGGTCTAGCAACACGGGGCTGGGTATGCCTGGTGGTATCAGGACCTCAACCTCCTCGTCCGAACTTTGGGTCAGACTGCCACTGCTTTCTACAGGTTCATATTCTGACCCACTGGATTCGTTATATGAGTGTTCCCATTCCTCATCCGACTGGGTCAGAAACCTGTAGGCTTCTTCAGAAGAATACCCCTTATTTGCCATTTGGCGAACTACATTTAGGGGGTATTCCCTGAGACGATCCAAGAAAAAAGCAAGCCTGTCTTACAAATGGGAGGCTAGCAAAGTACCGGAAGCCGCTGCGATTGATAAAAAATATCAAAACAGATTTTTTTTTTTATCGCCGCAGCGCTTGTAAAGTGATTGTGCAGTGATAAAAAAAAATTAAAAATGTTGTCACTGCGGTGGGGCGGGCGTGGGTGAACGCACATGTGGGCGACCAATCAGGCCTGATCGGGCAAACACTGCGTTTTAGGTGGAGGGCGAGCTAAGGTGACACTAATACTATTATAGATCTGACTGTGATCAGTTCTGATCACTTACAGATACTATAAAAGTACCAATGCTGATTAGCGATACGCAAATCAGCGAATCAGTGACTGCGGTGCGGTGGGCTGGGCGCTAACCGACGCTAACTACCTAACAAAGGGGCCTAAACTATCCTAAAACCTAACAGTCAATACTGGTGGGAAAAAAAATGACAGTTTACACTGATCACTTTTTTTCCTTTTCACTAGTGATTGACAGGGGTGATCAAGGGGTTAATTGGGGTGATGGCGGGGGGGGGGGTGATCTGGGGCTAAGTGTGTGGTGTTTGTGTACTTACAGTGATCTGTGCTCCTCTGCTGGGACCAACCGACGAAAAGAACCAGCAGAGGAGCACAGAAGCCATTTAACACATTATAAATATATAACTGGCTTGTGATTCATTTTTTGGGAAAATCACCAGCCTGCCAGCGATGATCATTGGCTGGCAGGCTGGTGATGAACTTCTCCTCTAACGATTCCCGGCCCGCACTGCGCTCTGGCCGAAATCTCGCGTCTCGCGAGATGGCGCACGGATACGTCCAGGAGGAATGAATCGACCGCCTCCGGAACGCGATCCTGCGTTCAGCGGTCCGGAGGCGGTTAAGCAAGTGTGGCAGGAGGATGGTTTGAAAAGAGCGGAAATAGAAAGCTGGAAATCCATCTGGGCCGGGTGCCTTTCCTTTAGGGAGCTGTTTAATTGCTAGGAGAAGTTCATCGCTAGTAAATGGAGAGTTTAGGGCCTTTATGAGTTTAGTTAATTTGGGGTATTTTAATAGTTCGAAGGAAGAGTTCTATCAAGTCTTGATGTGTATAGCTTGGGGTATCACTTTCCTGGGCAGGTAGGTTATATAGGGAGCGATAAAAAGTCGAGAACCTCTGAGATATGTCTGTTGTATTAGTGAGCAAAATGCCTTCATTACTGCGAATTTTACAAATAAAGTTTTGGGCCTTCCTTATTTTGATTCTAGACATCATAAATTTGGACACCTTGTCTCCGTGGGCGAAGTACTTATATTGTGCGTGTAGGAAGTATTTAGCAGATTGGGTATTTAGTAGATTTTTTAGTTCACCTCTAAGGAGCGCTAATTTTGATAAATGGGAGTCTAGCAGGGATCTTTTATGAAGGGTCTCAATATCCCTAATATCCTTCACGAGGGATTCAATGTGAGCTAGTCTTAATTTTTTTGTATAGGAGCCTAAGCTTATCAGTTGACCCCGAATATAAGCTTTGTGGGTGTCCCAAAGGGTATATGGATGGATATCAGGGGTGTTGTTGGATGAGAAAAAATCTCTCAGCCAATTAAGGACCTTTTCTTTATTTTCTAGGGTTTGGATCAACTGTTCATTGAGTTTCCAGAGGCTTTGGTGCATAACTGAATGTGTTCAGAGGAAACCAATAGATAGTCCAAGCGCTGGTATGAACCATGCGGATTGGAGTAAAATGTATAGTCCTTAACATTAGGATGTAAGGTTCTGCAGACGTCAACCAGGCGCCGGTCATGAAGGGATTTTCTCAATTTGCTTAAAGCTTTATTTGATATAGCAGATTTTTGGGATAAGGAGTCCACCGGGGGGACCAGAGCAAGATTAAGGTCACCTCCCATAACAGTCACTCCCTCTCTAAAGTGATCAAACAACTGAAGGGTTTCGTGAAGCCATGTAGTCTGGTTGACGTTTGGAGCATAAACATGAATAAATGTGTATATCTGGTTTGCTATGTTACCGTATTTTTCGCCCCATAAGACGCACTTTTTCCCCCAAAAAATGGTCTGAAAATGCCCCTGCATCTTTTGGGGCGAATGCTGACAGTTTAACATCGCAGTCTGCGATGTACGATCGAGAGGGGGAGGGACTGGGAGGAGCTGGGGGCCGGCAATAGCGGCGGGGCGATGCAGTCACTGTGCTATAGCCCCGCCCCACCGCTCCAGTGCTGCACAAATATAAAATGTCTTATTCAATTAAGTGATTACACATGCCCCCTCACTCCTATTATTACCGTACATCCTAACAGCTTCAGTAGAATGCCGGCAGGCAGGCCGGGTGGGCGGCAGCTTAACTCCCTGATGTCACGTGCCTGCGCCGCCTACTTTATGAATGAAGCAGGCGGTGCAGGCAAGTGACGTCAGTGAGTGATGCGCCGGCCTGCATTGTACAGAAGCTGTTAGGATGTACGGTACTATTAGGAGTGAGGAGGACATGTGTAATCACTTTTAATTAAATAAGACATTTTATATTTGTATACTGGAGCGGCGGGGGGGGGGAGGAGGAGGAATCTGTTGATAACATTTGTGGATGGCACAGTGGGTGGGGGTCTGTGGATGGCACTGTTATGGGCTGGGGGGGTCTGTGGATGGCACTGTTATGGGGTGGGGGATCTGTGGATGGCACATATAACAGTGCCATCCACAGATCCCCCTTGTAACAGTGTCAGCCACAGATCCCCCCTGTAACAGTGTCTGTCATCCACAAATCCCCCCCATAACAGTGTCCGTCATCCACAAATCCCCCCCCATAACAGTGTCCATCATCCACAGATCCCCCCCCATAACAGTGTCCGTCATCCACAGATCCCCCCCATAACAGTGTCCGTCATCCACAGATCCCCCCATAACAGTGTCAGTCATCCACAGATCTCCCCATAACAGTGTCCATCATCAACAGATCCCCAGTAATAGTGCCATCCACAGACCACCATTAGTTCCAAACCCACCAAAAGCACACCTTTTTGGTTAAAAATATTTGTTTTCTTATTTTCCTCCCCAAAAACCTAGGTGCATCTTATGGGCCGGTGCGTCTTATAGGGCAAAAAATTTTACTTTTTAAAATTATAAATCTACCCTCAGTGTCTTGAATATGGTCCAAGTAGGTGAATGGTGTGTTTTTACTGAAGCCCACACTAACTCCCCTAGAAGCAGATGAATTAGAACCACAATGGTACCAAGTTGAGAAATAGGAGTGGGAGAGATTTGAATAATGATTAAATCTAAAATGTGTCTCCTGAAGGAGAACGACAGAGCAGCTTTTTTTTTTTTATTCAGAGAAAATTTGGCAGCGTTTGGAAGGGGAGTTGAAACCTTTTACATTGCAAGAGGTAATTTGTAAATCCGCCATTTAGATTGTTAAAGAGTGAGTGGCACTGCTTCGTCATTTCTCACCACAGGGGGCACAGTTTTGCAACCCTCTGTCCAGCATGGATAGACATATAGTGTTCCCCCCCCCCCCCCCTGCGGGGATTTGAATGAGCTGTAGATTAATATACATCCTGAAACAGAAAATTAACATTATAACTAAAAGATAACAGTACTAGCATAGCTAGATGGAGAATAGGCATGGTATTGCCTGGATAGGAATAAGGTGAGAAGAGAGAAAAAAACATGTTAGTTATCACCAAGTAATTGAAGAACTGGCGGACATGGGAGATTCAATTGTTCATAGGACTCTTTTGACGCTTGGGGGTGGGTTGATGTTCCCAGATGCCTGGATGAGGAATTTCAGGAAGATTAGATAAGTCCTGAATGGGGTCTCAGATTTCGATCCTGAGGGGCTCTATCTGGAGATGGTCATAAATTTTCAGATCAGTATAATTGGATAGGGAGAGCCTGCGACTTTCATATATAAATGATAAGCCAAATGGGAAGGACCATCTATAAGGGATCCTGTGGTCTCTGAGCCAGCTTGTTAGCGGTCTCAGAGCTCTTCTTTTGTCTAGGGTGTTAAAGAATGCAATGAGGTGCAAATGCTGTTTAATAATTAGTGACGGGCTACAAGAAGTTGAGATCACTGCCGCAAAAGAAAAAAAATCACACTTCGTAGTTACAAACCGGATTCCAAAAAAGTTGGGACACTATACAAATTGTGAATAAATACTGAATGCAATGATGTGGAGGTGCCAACTTCTAATATTTTATTCTGATTAATTCAGGATAGAACATAAATCACTGAACAAAAGTTTAAACTGAGAAAATGTACCATTTTAAGGGAAAAATATGTTGAATCAGAATTTCATGGTGTCAACAAATCCCCCAAAAGTTGGGACAAGGCCATTTTCACCACTGTGTGGCAAATCCCCTTCTTCTTACAACACTCAACACACGTCTGGGGACCGAGGAGACCAGTTTCTCAAGTTTAGACATAGGAATGCTCTCCCATTCTTGTCTAATACAGGCCTCTAACTGTTCAATCGTCTTGGGCCTTCTTTGTTGCACCTTCCTCTTTATGATGCGCCAAATGTTCTCTATAGGTGAAAGATCTGGACTGCAGATTGGCCATTTCAGTGCCCGGATCCTTCTACTACGCAGCCATGATGCTGTGATTGATGCAAAATGTGGTCTAGCATTATCTTGTTGAAAAAATGCAGGGTCTTCCCTGAAAGAGATGACGTCTGGATGGGAGCATATGTTGTTCTAGAACCTGAATATATTTTTCTGCATTGATGGTGCCTTTCCAGACATGCAAGCTGCCCATGCCACACGCACTCATACAACCCCATACCATCAGAGATGCAGGCTTCTGAACTGAGCGTTGATAACAACTTGGGTTGTCCTTGTCCTCTTTGGTCCGGATGACATGGCGTCCCAGATTTCCAAAAAGAACTTCGAATTGTGACTCGTCTGACAACAGAACAGTCTTCCATTTTTCCACACTCCATTTTAAATGATCCCTGGCCCAGTGAAAACGCCTGAGCATGTGGATCTTGCTTAGAAATGGCTTCTTCTTTGCACTGTAGGAGTTTCAGCTGGCAACGGCGGATGGCACGGTGGATTGTGTTCACTGACCATGGTTTCTGGAAGTATTCCTGAGCCCATCCTGTGATTTCCTTTACAGTAGCATTCCTGTTTGTGGTGCAGTGTCGTTTAAGGGCCCGGAGATCACAGGCATCCAGTATGGTTTTATGGCCTTGACCCTTACGCACAGAGATTGTTCCAGATTCTCTGAATCTTCGGATGATGTTATGCACAGTTGATGATGATAGATGCAAAGTCTTTGCAATTGTTCGCTGGGTAACACCTTTCTGATATTGCTCCACTATCTTTCTGCGCAACATTGTGGGAATTGGTGATCCTCTACCAATCTTGGCTTCTGAGAGACACTGCCACCCTGAGAAGCTCTTTTTATACCCAATCATGTTGCCAATTGACCTAATTAGTGTTAATTGGTCTTCCAGCTCTTCGTTATGCTCAAATTTACTTTTTCCAGCCTCTTATTGCTACTTGTCCCAACTTTTTGGGGATTTGTTGACACCGTGAAATTTTAAATCAGCGTATTTTTCCTTTAAAATGATACATTTACTCGGATTAAACATTTGATCTGTCATCTACGTTCTATTACAAATAAAATATTAACATTTGCCATCTCCACATCATTGCATTCAGTTTTTATTCACGATTTGTATAGTGTCCCAACTTTTTGGGAATCCGGTTTGTACATGGATTGTGGCACATCCAATGTAGTATATGCTCCAATGCCCCTGCGGACTTCAATATGTGGGCCGGACAACCCAGAACTTGAGGGACCGGATAAACTCCCACCGCTCCAACATTACTAAGAAATACACAAAACATAGTGTTATCTAGACACTTTGCAGAAATCCACTCCGGCGATGCATCCTTTCTGAAGCTGACCCCTATTGAATGGGTCCCCAACTCCTTTTCACTACTGTGCCGCAAAGAAATGTATTGGATTTCCGTTTTAATTCCCTTACCCCCCTCGGCCTTAAAGGGAGTCTGTCACCACATTTGAGCATATTAGACTGATCAAATAGCGTTATATATGCCACCGAGAACTTAAAAACGGTACCTTTGTTGTATCTAATGGAGTTTTCTTCCAGCCAAAAATGAACTTTTAAGATTCTGTAAATGCGCCCTCTCAAGTGCCCAGGGCGGCGTCTCAATCGCCAGAGCCCCAGGCAGCACCTCCTCAACGTCTCATAACCCCGCCCTCCGCCTCTGCCCGTCCGTTTACTCTCCTCCTCTCGCCTTTTCCACTGTGCCCGCTACGAATTTGACAGCGCAGCCGCAGTGGAAAAGGAGAGGAGGAGAGTAAACGGGCGGGCAGAGGCACACAGAGGGCAAGGTTATGAGCCATTGAGGAGGTGCTGCCTGGGGCTCGGACGATTGAGACGCCGCCCTGGGCACTTGAGAGGGCGCATTTGCAGAATCTTAAAAGTTCATTTTTGGCTGAAAGAAAACTCCATTAGAGACAACAAAGGTACCGTTTTTATGTTCTCGTGGCACATATAACGCTATTTGATCAGTCTAATATGCTCAAATGTGGTGACAGACTCCCTTTAATGAATGTCTAGAATATAATAATTATTAATGATAATTAGGAATTTATTTTTATTTATTTTTAATCTTATTTTCATTTTTCATTCATCTTATCTTCATGATACTGTGCTCAGTGTCACCTGTGAAATTTGGTTGGCCATTCATTTTATCCTTTTTAACTAGTGCTACTGTGCCTATAATGTGTATTTTTATTCATGTATGTATCTGCATATATGTATATATGTGTGTGTATATATGTGTGTGTGTGTGTATATATATATATATATATATAGTAGGAGAGTCCCCGGAATAATAATGGACGGACGATACATGCCACCAGAGGTCCTGGCCTCGGTGGAGTAAGAACCGGATCATTGCGGTTACAGCTGCGAATGCTGCTGGCGCAGCGTGTCCGGGCCGGTTCTTACTGGGAACAGGTAAAGAGCTGGGGGGGTGCCTGTTCTCCACGGCCAGTCCAGGTTTTTGGTGGAGCTGGGCCTTTAAAGAACCCAGCCTCCTGATGATGGGGGTGGGGTGTGTCTTGCTGTGCTGGAGATTTCCACAGACAGAGTCAGTGCTGGTGAAGGAGAGTCTGGGCGCAGAACACATTGAAGGATAGCCCTGGGACCTATGGTGCTACGAGCCGAAGGGGCTCTGGCCTGAGGGAGACAAAGGCAGATAGCCTAGAAGCCTGCAGAACTGCTGTGGTCTGTCCAAAACAAGGTGACTCAAACCTTCTGTTTATTTTCTATGGAAGGACTTTTGTTCTATGCACTATGTGGATATGCACCTGTGTGGTCTGCACATTGCCTGTTATGCCGTTGGTGTGAATAAAGTCACAGTGTATCACAAAGACTGTCTATGATTGCCTCAATACTGCCGCCGCTACCGTAGCCTACCACGAGCACATCCCCACAATTGGTGGCTTGGAGCGGGCATTCCTGCAGTGAGGCAGGCCTGAGGCAAAAGTTGTGTTGGTATGCATGTCATATATCATGCCTGCAAGTTTCATGGTTCCTGACAAGATGGAGGAGGCCATTAAGCACCTGATTCAGAGTAATTTACAGAAGCAACAGGCATTGCAGGCTCAGAGGGAAAGTAATGAGCTACAGCAAAAAAGACATGAGGAGGCTATGTGTGCACAGCAGCAAACGAACAATCTCCTAATGCAGCAGCTGGTAGCCATGCAAGAGTCGGTGCGAACATCCCTGCAAGGAGTTTCAACCGCAACAACCCCGACTGTGTCTACCGCCAGGGACAAAGTCCGATCCGCCCTGAGGAAAATGGGTCCGGAAGATGATATAGAGGCGTTCCTGACTGTGTTCGAAAGAACCGCGGAGCAAGAGAGGCTGCCATTGGAGCAGTGGGCCGAGGTGGTGGCGCCTTTTCTGGTGGGGGACGCACAAAAGGCCTATTTTGACCTCAGCCGCGATGAGGCCAAGGACTATGAGAGGCTAAAAAGGTGAGGTGTTGGCCAGGTTGGGGGTAAACACCTATGTGCGAGCGCACAGGGTGTATCAGTGGGTGTTTGCCGAGTCCCGACACGCCCGGTCACAAGCCTATGACTTACTTCACCTAGAAAAAAATGGCTTCAGCCTGAAATATTGAGCCCTTCTCAGATGGTTGAAAGAGTCGTGGTCGACAGGTTCGTGCATACCCTCCCGAGAGCCATACAGCGCTGGGTGGGACAAGGCGATCCAGGCAACCTGGAACAACTGGTTAGCCTGGTGGAGAGGTATATGGCCACTCAGGATTTGGTGCGGGACTCAGCGGTACTACCAAAGTAACGTCAGCTCCCGTTGCCGACCCGGGATCCTGAAAAAGGGATCCCACCTCATAAGGAGGGGAGTGGATCTCCAGTCCGTGGGAGAAATACCCTGGGGAGGAGGGAGGCTGCGAGGATCAGATGTTGGCATTGTCAGGACTGGGGACATGTGGCAGCCAACTGCCCTAGGGCATCCGAACCCATGGACTGCGGGTTCGCTCGCCGGTCCTCTTTTTATGCCCAACCGGTATATATAGCTGACCCCCTGCTGGCTGTGGACACCCCTCCGGTGTGTGATGTCGTAGTTAATGGACACTCCGTGCAGGCCTTGCTGGACTCTGGGAGCCTGGTAACTCTGGTCCATGAATCGCTGGTAACGAAAAAACTCCCAGAAAGGCGAACCCTTACCGTTGTCTGTATACATGGGGATCGCCGGGAGTATCCCACCACTAAGGTTACCATGGCGGTATGTGGGAAGGAGGTACCACATGTCGTCGGAGTGGGGAGACGGCTCCCTTATGCCGCAATATTGGGGAGGGACTTTCCCCTGTTCTGGACTTTGTGGAGGAACAGGTTGCCTACCTGTGGGGAAGAAAAATGTCCGGGTCCCGAGCCCGAGGACCCCGAGGCAGGGGCCCCAGCTGTAGAGGTCACCGTAGCGGAGGTAGAGTGTAACCCTGACTGGTTTCCCCTAGAAGTATTGGCGGGTGAGACAGTAGAAAGTTCGTCTATCCTGGATCTGGAGGTACCCCGAGAAACCTTCGGGACCGCACAGCTCCAGGATTCGACGTTATTGCAGGCTAGAGAAGGTGTGTCGGTGATTAATGGCGTTGCCCAGCGTCCCGGCGCCGATACCGTATTTCCTCACCTGGCCTATAACTAGGACCTGTTATATAGGGTATACAAGGTGAGGCAGGAGGTGGTGGAACAACTGGTGGTGCCCCAGCCTTACCGGCGAATGGTCTTGGATTTAGCGCATGCGCATGTGTTTGGTGGTCATCTGGGGGTTAAGAAAACGCTGGAGCGAATTCTACAACGGTTCTATTGGCCTGGGATATATGAAGAAGTCCGGAGGTTCTGTCAGTCCTGTCCAGTGTGTCAGGTGACTAGCCCCCAACCTCAGTATCACAGTCCACTGGTACCTATGCCCATTATAGAGGTGCCCTTCGAAAGTATCGCCATGGATCTGGTAGGCCCCATTATTAAGTCAGCCCGAGGTCACCAACACATACTGGTAGTGTTAGACTATGCCACTCGCTATCCGGAGGCGGTCCCATTGCGCCATACGTCGGCCAAGGTAATAGCTAAAGAGCTCATGAGTATGTTCGCCCGGGTGGGGATACCAAAGGAGATTCTGACGGACCAGGGGACACCCTTTATGTCCAAAATAACAAAGGAATTGTGTAAGCTATTAAATATTAAACACCTGCACACGTCCGTCTACCATCCCCAAACCTATGGGTTAGTAGAACGGTTTAATAAGACCCTGAAGTCAATGCTAAAAAGAGTCGTGGCTAAGGACGGGAGAGATTGGTACTTACTGTTGCCCTATGTTTTGTTTGCGGTACGGAAAGTGCCCCAGGCGTCCACGGGGTTCTCGCCTTTTGAGTTGTTATATGGGCGACATCCCCGTGGACTACTGGATATCGCTAAGGAGGCATGGGAGCAACAGCCTACGCCTCATAAAAGTGTGATAGAGCACATAGGAAAAATGCAGGACCGAATAGGGGTCGTGTTGCCGATTCTCCGTGAGCACATGGAAGCGGCACAACTGGCCGAGAGTCGGGTATATAACCGATCCGCCCGGGTAAGGACATTTCACCCGGGTGACCGAGTTCTTGTACTCGTGCCCACGGTCGAGAGTAAATTCCTGGCCCGGTGGCAAGAACCCTATGAAGTTAAGGAGAAAGTAGGTCCAGTTGATTACAGGATATACCAGCCAGGGTGGCGGAAGCCCGAACAGGTATATCATGTGAATCTTCTAAAACCTTGGAGAGACAGAGAGAATTTGTTTGGAGACAGCCCGCCCTCTGTCTGGACGGCAGGGAGTGACCCAGGGTCACCAGGTGTTCCCGGAGAACGCAGCTGGGGTGACGATAGGGGACGGACTGTCGACTAAACAGGCACAAGAGGTGAGAGAATTCGTTAGTCAGAATAGGGACGTATTCTCTGACCTTCCTGGACGTACCACCTTGATCGAGCATGACATTGTCACCGAGCCCCGGGTGAAAGTCTGCCTAAGACCATACCGAGTACCGGAGGCTCGGCGACAGGCCATTTCGCAGGAGGTAAGATCGATGCTACGTCTAGGGGTCATGGAAGAGTCAAAGAGTGAGTGGGCTAGCCCGATTGTCCTTATTCCCAAACCGGATGGTTCATTACAGTTCTGTAATGATTTTAGGAAATTAAATGAGGTATCAAAATTTGACGCCTATCCCATGCCTCGGGTGGACGAGTTGATAGAGCGGCTGGGAAAAGCCCGGTATTTTTCAATCCTAGATCTCACGAAGGGCTACTGGCAGGTACCTCTGACGGAGGCGGCAAAGGAGAAGACGGCCTTTGTCACCCCGGAGGGGCTTTTTCAGTATAGGGTGTTGCCTTTTGGGTTGCATGGTGCTCCGGCTACGTTCCAGCGTCTGATGGATGTCGTCCTGAAGCCCCATCACCAGTATACCTCCGCGTATCTGGATGATATAGTCGTGTTTAGCCCAGACTGGGAGGGTCATTTGTCAAAACTTCAGGCAGTGATAGATTCTCTAAGGAAGGCGGGGTTGACTGCCAACCCAAAAAAATGCTCGGTGGGACTAGAGGAAGCTCGCTATTTGGGATATGTGATTGGTCGCGGAGTCATTAGGCCCCAAGTTAATAAAGTTGAAGCAATCCGGAATTGGCCCAGGCCTCGTACGTCCAAGCAAGTACGGTCATTTTTGGGCCTGATTGGGTAGTACATGAGGTTCATTCCCCATTTTGCCACCTTGGCAGCCCCGTTAACCGGCCTCTTGAAGGGTAGAAAGTCGGTGATGGTTCGCTGGGGGGAGCAGGAGGCGTTCTACCGTTTGAAGTCGGCCCTATGCGAGTCCCCGGTTCTGGTGACGCCCGACTTCAAGCGGGAGTTTGTAGTTCAAACAGATGCCTCGGGAGTAGGACTAGGGGCTGTGCTTTCCCAGGAGCTCAACGGGGAAGAGCACCCCGTGGTTTTTCTAAGCCGCAAGCTTACCCCAGCAGAAACCCGGTATAGCATTGAGGAGAGAGAGTGCCTCGCCATCAAGTGGGCACTCGAGTCTCTCAGATATTACCTTCTGGGGAGAAGGTTCCGTCTGGTGACCGACCACTCCCCTCTCCAGTGGATGAGTCGGGCTAAGGAGGGGAGCGCTCGGGTTACCAGGTGGTTCTTGTCCCTCCAGAACTTTAAGTTCACTGTTGAGCACAGGGCCGGCCGCTTACAGGGGAACGCAGATGCCCTGTCCCGGGTACACTGCTGTGCATGTGTTCACCCCCTCAGGCTTGAACAGTATGTTCAAGCCCTCAGGGGTGAACAAAGGGGGGGGATATGTAGGAGAGTCCCCGGAATAATAATGGACGGACGATACGTGCCACCAGAGGTCCTGGCCTCGGTGGAGTAAGAACCGGATCATTGCGGTTACAGCGGCGAATGCTGCTGGCGGAGCGTGTCCGGGACGGTTCTTACTGGGAACAGGTAAAGAGCTGGGGGGGGGGGGGGTGCCTGTTCCCCACGGCCAGTCCAGGTTTTTTGTGGAGCTGGGCCTTTAAAGAACCCAGCCTGCTGATGATGGGGGTGGGGTGTGTCTTGCTGTGCTGGAGATTTCCACAGACAGAGTCAGTGCTGGTGAAGGAGAGTCTGGGCGCAGCACACATTGAAGGATAGCCCTGGGACCTGTGGTGCTACGAGCCGAAGGGGCTCTGGCCTGAGGGAGACAAAGGCAGATAGCCTAGAAGCCTGCAGAACAGCTGTGGTCTGTCCAAAACAAGGTGACTCAAACCTGCTGTTTATTTTCTATGGAAGGACTTTTGTTCTATGCACTATGTGGATATGCACCTGTGTGGTCTGCACATTGCCTGTTATGCCGTTGGTGTGAATAAAGTCACAGTGTATCACAAAGACTGTCTATGATTGCCTCAATACTGCTGCCGCTACCGTAGCCTACCACGAGCACATCCCCACAATAAATATATATTTTATTAAAAAAATATTATATAATTATTTATTATATTGTAATTATATTCATATAACCACCACCCACGATTTAATCTCCCAGGAATATTCCATATGTGAATACCTCAGACTTTTTATTATATCTTTTTATTTTTATCTAATAAATTTTTACTCCATTATAATATTTTATAACATTTTTTTGTATAGTACCCATGTCATTTGTCCTTTTTATACATATCTGACTTTTTATTCAACATAAGGACTCCATGTGAACTTATTCCTAATGTCTATAGTTCCCATGGATTCTCCATTCTCCACTCACGTTCGGGTCTCCCTTCTAGTCTTCATTTGATGCCTTTGCGCTTCAGTCTGAAACGCACAGATATCTGCTCCTCCCTGCCCTGCCGAGCGCCCCGCCCCATGGTGTGCCCTACATAGCATTTCCAAACGGCCCTGCCTTCGGCCGGCACCTTCTCTTTGGCTCCTCCTGCACATGCGTTCCACTGGTGGAACGTATGGCGCATATCTGCCCGAGACTCCGCCCTTCAACCGGGTGCATGCGTTCCACTGTGGAACGCATCGGGAGCGATCTAAGCCTGATAGAGCAATTCAGGCTATAAGAACCCTGATGTGTGCCGTACAATTCCCCTTGACATATTCTAATATACACCAAAGTATATATCTAAGCACTATACATAATTGGACCATGTATTCTGGATGACTGGGGGAGATGAGACGACCGGAGGTGACGCTCCGCCCACTTCCGATCCCCTGCCAAAACTTTTGGAAAATTGATTCCTATATACAGTACAGACCAAAAGTTTGGACACACCTTCTCATTCAAATAATTTTCTTTATTGTCATGACTATGAAAATTGTAGATTCGCACTGAAGGCATCAAAACTATGAATTAACACATGTGGAATTATATACATAACAAAAAAGTGTGAAACAACGGAAAATATGTCATATTCTAGGTTCTTCAAAGTAGCCACCTTTTGCTTTGATTAGTGTTTTGCACACTCTTGCCATTCTCTTGATGAGCTTCAAGAGGTAGTCACCTGAAATGGTCTTCCAACAGTCTTTGGAAGCTGCTTTTTTCTTGCCATAATACAAATTCTAACAGTCTATTCAGTAGCACGTTCAGCTGTGTATCCAACTGACTTCTCCACAAGGCAACTGATGGTCCCAACCCCATTTATAAGGCAAGAAATCCCACTTATTAAACCTGACAGGGCAGACCTGTGAAGTGAAAACCATTTCAGGTGACTACCTCTTGAAGCTCATCAAGAGAATGGCAAGAGTGTGCAAAACACTAATCAAAGCAAAAGGTGGCTACTTTGAAGAACCTAGAATATGACATATTTTCCGTTGTTTCACACTGTTTTGTTATGCATATAATTCCACATTTAATTCATAGTTTTGATGCCTTCAGTGTGAATCTACAATTTTCATGGTCAAGAAAATAAAGAAAACTCTTTGAATGAGAACGTGTGTCCAAACTTTTGGTCTGTACTGTATATTCTTGGTAACATGCACTTTATCTTATGTGTTTTAACCCACACTGCTCTTGAGAAAGTGGAAAATACCCCGAAACGCGTTAAGCTTTTATTCATTTATGCAATAAAGAACACTCCATCTGGAACCCTGACTACCATCATTTGAGACGTTTTTTCTTCATCTTGGCGCCCCTGTGCTACTGCTCACTATCCCCAAGACCACCCGGGCCTCCTCCACCCCCCCCCCTTATATATATATATATTTTTCTTGGGCAAGTCTCCCGCATTTTTTAAATTTTATCTCTATATTTTGACAGGCTTTAAAAATGATTGCTTCTTTAACAGGGAAGCTAAGGAATTTGCATATGATGTCCCTTGGTGGGGCTGAGGCAGCAGGTTTAGGCCTTAGAGCTTGGTGTCCCCTTTTAAGTATAACTTCATGGGCTGTTTCTGTGCTGGGAATGTCACCTGTATCCACGGACTCAGGGACACCTCTGAAATGTAAATTATTGAGTCTACCTCTATTTTCCTGATCTTCCAGGGAGTTGCAGAGGCAGTTCATCTTGTGTTGAATGGCCTGGAAACGCTGGGACACTTCTGTTTGGTGCCGTATGATGGCTTCCTGTGTGTTTTCAAGTGTTTCCACTTGGCCTCCCACTTGTGAAATTTCCTGCTTGATAGCAGCAAGGTCAGAGCTTAGAGGTCCCAGTGCAAATGCCAGTGAAGAGGATAAAATCTCCTTCAATAAGGTGCATGAGATAGGGAGGTTATCTGCATTTTCCTCCCCTCTGGCAGCTTGATCTATCAGCTCAGAATGTTTGGAGCGCTGGTCGGGGCGATCTTGGTATCTCTGGAAACATGCAGCACCGTTGCTTTCTTGATGAATTTATCCATCTCCCCGGTGGTGGGAGCTCCCCTGTCTTGTGTTGTTAGGTCTCCGGTTCTGGGACCTCCGATTTTTACCATGATCGGTGCGCCAGCATTGGATAAAAAGGCTTCTGTGGTGATAACAGTCACGGAGCTGCAGTGTCACCGCCAGATCTCTGAGAAACTGACAGACATTCTTCAGTACCTCTTGCTTGAGGTTCTTTTGTTTTTGGTTTCGTTTTGTCATCTCTTTTCCCTCTCTCAGCTGTCATCTAGTTGCACTGATTGCATCCCTATATATCCCCTCCCATACTGCATCACTTTGCGGTTTATAAAACTTCCTGGATTGTGCTCACTGCTAGATGCTGCAACTGCTGGTTCTTGAGATAAGTCTTGTCCTTTATTTGTGTTTTCCTGTGGGCTTGAATCTAGGGGACCCTGACTCCCTCCGTATTAAGTGCAGGGAGCCGTTGGTCGTGTCCCCTCACAATTGTAGGGTTTTCAGGTGTCACTCAGTCTAGGTACGAGGGCATGCAATTTTCTATCTTTAAGATTTTTGCATGGGCTGAGCAGTCAGGGAGAGTTCTAGGGCTTTTATAGGGCTCACCCATATGTTCCTTAGCTTGGGATCAAGTCAGTTGGATCTTAATTTGTGACTTCTAGTTTTCTGCAACACCATCCGTGACATGCAGCCTCAAGCTTCCATGCTGTTCAGGCGCTAGCTCCGCCCCCTAAATGGGTGTTTTTTTTTAATAGCAGAATAGAAAAACAGTATCTAAAGGGTGTATCTCACAGGTACAGATGCAGACAAGGCTGCAAAATTAAGATTTTTGCCCTAAATGTATGGGTTTTTTTTTAATACCAGAATATGACAGCAGTATAGAATGCTTGAATTTCTCACTGACAGATAGAGACAAAGCCGCAAATTAGGTATTTTGACCAAAATGTGTGTGTTTTTTTTTTTTTATAACAAAATATGACAGCAGTATCTAAAGCGTGTATCTCACACTGACAGATCCAGACAAGGCCACAAATTAAGTATTTTGCCATAAATGGGTGTTTTTCGAAAACTCTGAAAATCATAGCTGTATTTAAAGCTGTATTTCTAGCTTAAATTGCACACTGACTAATGTGGCAGAGGCCTCAGATGGAGGGTATTGCAAAAAAATTGGTGTTTTTTAAAACCCAGAAAATTATTGAAGTATTTAAAGCTTATTCTAACAATAACAGATGCAGCAAAGGCTGCAATATTAAGTACTTTAGAATGCCCAAAAAGGGTGTTTTTTTTATAACAGAATATGACAGCCGTATACAACGCTTGAATTTCACGCATACAGATGCCGCAAGGGCTGTAAAATTGTGTATTTTGCCCAATAAGGGTGTATTTTAAAACCCCAAAAATTAAAGCTGTATTTCTAGCTTAAATTGCACACTGACTAATGCGGCAGAGGTTCCAGCTGGAGTGTATTGCAAAAAATGGGTGTTTTTTAAAACCCAGAAAATTATTAAGTATTAACAATAACAGAATAACAGATGCAGCAGAGGCTGCAATATTAAGTACTTTGCCCAAAAAGGACAGAATATGATAGCAGTATATAACGCATGCATTTAACACTGACAGATGCTTAGTGTTGGGCTTACCGCAACTTATGAGTTGGCTGCAAAGGCTGCAGATGGCAACACTATTGTCAGCAGCTGACACATAAAAAAAATGCCCACACTGTGGAGCCATGTGCCAGCGTCCTGGGAGCGCCAGATGTGACCATACATGGTTGATGGCTCGCTCCTGATACATTAGCATTCTGGTTTGTCCCTCCTGTGCAATGTAAGTTTGGCCTGCTTCTCCTCCCTATCTGCTGGTTCATCTCTCCCTGTGAACTCCCCTCCTCTTCCTCTCTTGTGGGCACGCACGTTACATCCATAGACACGTAATCATCGACGTCACCTTCCCCACCACTAACATTAGAGATTTCGGAGTAGGCAGCAACAGCAGGGACTAACCTCCTTGGGTTGATCTGGGTACTGTCGTCAGACTGCTGACTAGCTGCTGTTGCGACCTCCTCTTCCTGATCCGATGCCAAGAATGGCTGCGCATCGGAAATGTCTTGTGATGGATCGGAAAAAAAATCCTGTGACTCAAGCGGAGGGTATATGGTGGTGGTGGTGTTGGTAGTGGTGTCTTTGGGGGTGCACACAGCAGAGAGCGAAGAGGTTGCAGATAGAGAGGATGAGGAGGGTGCAGAAGCGGAAGGCTGAGTGAGCCACTCAACCAAGTCTGGTGCGTCCTTTGACGTAATCGAACGCACCTTCTGCAACTTCCCACTTTGGCCTGGTACTCCTGCACTACCCCTACCACCCATGCGGAACGGCTGCCTCTTCCTCTGCCTGTCATTTTTTTTAATGATCATGTGACAAAATTCTCTAGAGAAGCGCAGTGTATGTGGAAGAAGGTATATAACACCCCACTTCAATATGTCGTTTGGAAAGGGGGCCACTGGTCTATCACACCAGTTATAAAAAAATTTAAAATCCTGTAAATTTTCTCACTGTGTGTAGCAGAGGTAACACAGTGAAAGCGGCTAAATTTCTGCAGTACCCAAATACACTATTTGAAAAGTATATTCTTTTATAACACCCCGCTTCAATATGTCGTTTTGGGGGCCACTGGTCTATCACACCAGTTATAAAAAAATGTTTTACTTTAAATTTTCTTACTGTGTGTAGCAGAGGTAAATGCAGTGAAAGCGGATAAATTTCTGCAGTACCCAAATACACTATTTGAAAACTATATTTTTATATAACACCATGCTTCAATATGTTATTTTGGGGGGCCACTGGTCTATATCACACCAGTTATAATACTTTTTTGTAATTGCGTTTGTCACTCTTTGTAGTTGTAGTATCGCTGCAGAACCGATCACCAGTCACAATGCTGCACTATACAAATCCACTATAATATGCTTTCTATATTAAAAAGTAAATTATAAGTGTATTACACCCCTATATACTGCACACCAAACAATAGTACACCTATACCAGTCCTTAAAATACTTTTGTGGACCTATTAGCTAGTGATTTGTGTCACTAACACTCTAACAGTCTGTCCCTGTTCCACACAGCAACCTCTCCCTACACTGACAAAAGACAGAATATAAAATGGCAGCCAGATCGGGTCTATTTATAAGGTAGGGGGTATGTCCATGTGCTGAAATGTCTCAATTGGCTGTCCTGTACCACCTGATAGATGTGTCATGGGTCAAAGTTCTTCACAATGTAAAAGAATATGGCGGGCACGAATATCGCCATATGTTTGCATGTTTGGCGAACAGTGAACGAGCAAAGTTCGCCGCGAACCGATCGCTGGGTAAACCGCAAGCCCGTCTCTAATAGTTACCCGAAGGAGAACTTGTCTTTCCAACCAAAATGTGGAGAGACTGAACTTTATGAAGATGAATTAGGTGTGGATCAGACAGGATTTCCATACGTCAGTGACTGATGCATCAGACTAGAAGATTCTGGGTGCCACACCCAATCTTTGTGAAAAAGAGTACCGTTTCTTGCGGCCACCTGCTTCAGACACTATTTGGATGTTGAATAAAACAGTGTTATATAGTGAGCTCACCGAAATATAGCTCAGCCTGCTATACCTGTCACAGATGATGTTGCAGATAGCTGGAACTTATGAATAAACGTCTGACTGGTTTGATCCCAAACTAAGGAGCATATAGGTGAGCCCTATAAAACCCTAAGAGCTCTCCCTGACTGCTACGCCCATGCAAAGGTCTCAATGGTAGACGATTGCATGCCCACGTACATATGACTGTCACAACCAGACAGCTGAGAAGCTCTGACAGAGGCCTTTCAGAACCTCCTCCTTGAGTTCTCTTTGTTGTGCTGTTCAGTTTCTCATCTCATTAGCCTCTCTCAGCTGTCATGGAGTTGGACTGATTGCATCTCTTTAAATTCCGCCCCATAATGCATTACTGGACGGCTTATAGTACTTCCTGGAGTGTGTGTGCATGCTGATCTTGGTTTCCAGTCTGCTACAAAGTTAAGTGCTGAACATTTATCTGTTATTTTCTGTTTGCTGGATCCCAGGTGACCCTGACTCCCTCCGTGTCTGGTGTAGGGAGCCGGTGGTCGTGTCCCCTCACTATTGTAGGGTGTTCAGGGGTTATATAGTCGAGATACGTAGATATGCAACCTTCCACCTCTGGGATCTTTGCATAGGCTGAGCAGCCAGGGAAAGTCTCAGGTCTTGTGCAGGGGTCTCCCTTTTGGTTCCTTAGCTTTGGATCCACTCAGTCATATATGCATGTTGCTTTGTCTTGTTTCCTGTACACCGTCCGTGACAATGACTGTGTGACAACTGAAAACCCTATAATACTGAGGGGACACAACCACCGGCTCCCTGCACTTAATACAGACGGAGTCAGGGTCACCTAGAATCAAACCAGCAAGGAAACACAATACATTAAAATACTTATCTGAGAAAACAGCAGCAGCAGCCTCCAGCAGTGAACACTTCATCCAGGAAGTAGTATAAACCACAAAGTGAGGCAGTATGGGAGGAAATATAAAGGGAGATGATTAGTCTAAATAGGTGACACCTGAGAGAAGGAAAGGAGATGACAAAGTGAAACCAAAACAAAGAAAGTCATGCAAGACCTTCTCAAAGAACTGGCGGTGACAGTACCCCTCCCTCTACGGGTGGACCCCGGACAATCAGAGCCCACCTTCTCAGGATGAGACCTATGGAAAGCCCTGATGAGACGAGTGGCCTTAATGTCCACCACTGGGACCAACATCCTCTCCTCAGGACCATAACCCTCCCAATGAATGAGGTACTGGAGAGAACTGCGGATAATGGAGGCAAAGAGGAGGGTACAGTGGGTTGGACATAAGGATTTAATAGGGACCTGTGAAAAACATTATGGATCTTCCAAGTCTGAGGAAGATCAAGACGGAAGGCAACAGGATTGATGACGGACAAGATCTTGTAAGGCCCAATAAACTTAGGACCCAACTTCCAGGAGGGAACCTTCAGTTTGATATTCTTTGTAGACAACCACACTAGATCACCCACATTCAGGTCCGGACCAGGCACACGTCTCTTATCCGCCACACGCTTATATCTCTCACTCATCCTCTTCAGATTACCCTGAATCTTTTGCCAAATAAATGACAAAGACGAGGAAAATCTCTCTCAGGTAAACCAGAAGACCCCTCTCCAGAGAATGTCCCAAACTGCGGATGAAACCCATATGCACCAAAAAATTGTGACTTATCCGAGGACTCCTGGCGACGGTTATTTAAAGCAAACTCGGCAAGGGACAAAAAAGAATACCAATCCTCCTGATTCTCCGCCACAAAACAGCGCAGATATGTCTCCAGATTATGATTGACGCGTTCGGTCTGACCATTCAACTGCGGATGAAAAGCAGAAGAAAACAACCACCGAATCCCCAAGCGAGAACAGAAGGCCTTCCAGATTCTGGAAACAAATTGCGTACCCCTATCAGAAACAATGTCTGAAGGAATGCCATGCAATTTAACAATGTGATCAACAAACGCTTGTGCCAACGTCTTAGCATTGGGTAACCCAGGAAAAGGAATGAAATGCACCATTTTGCTAAAACGGTCCACTACCACCAGAATCATAGTCTTCCCTGAGGAAAGAGGCAGGTCCGTAATGAAGTCCATGGACAGATGCGTCCAAGGACGGGAAGGAATGGGTAACGGGAGAAGAGAACCCGATGGCCGTGAATGCAAGACCTTGGCACGAGAGCAGGTCTCGCAGGCTGCCACAAAACCTTCAACAGTCTTACGAAGAGCCGACCACCAGAATCTCCGAGCAATGAGATCCACTGTGGCTCTACTCCCCGGGTACCCAGCAAGGACAGTATTGTGGTGCTCCTTAAAAACCTTGTGTCATAAAGCGAGAGGCACAAACAACCTCCAAGGAGGACAAAGATCAGGAGCCTCTGCCTGGGCTGCCTGAACCTCTGCCTACAAATCAGGATAAAGAGCAGAGATGACAACCCCTTCAGTCAAAATGGGACCTGGGTCTTCAAAGTTCGCCCCTCCTGAAAAAACACGTGACAGGGCATCCGCCTTCACATTTTTAACCCCAGGGCGGAATGTGACAACAAAATTAAACCTAGAAAAGAACAAAGACCATCTGGCCTGTCTCGGGTTCAGACACTTGGCCAATTCCAAGTAGGCCAGGTTCTTATGGTCGGTAAACACGGTAATAGGGTGTCTGGCTCCCTCTAAACAATGGCGCCATTCCCCATTGATGGCCAACAACTCCCTATCCCCCACATCATAATTTCTCTGTGCAGAGGAGAGTTTCCTTGAGAAAAAGGCATATGGTCGCCATTTGGCAGGAGAGGGACCCTGAGATAACACCGCACCCGCACCCACCTCTGAAGCGTCCACCTCAACAATAAAAGGTAGAGAGACATCAGGTTGTACCAAAATGGGAGTGGAAGCAAAACTCTCTTTGATACTAGAAAAGGCTTTAAGCACATCTACCTACCACGAGGAAAAATCTACCCCCTTTTTAGTCATATCAGTGAGTGGCTTAACAACAGAGGAATAATTCAAAATGAACTTTCTGCAATAATTGGCAAAACCCAAAAACCGAATCGGCGCCTTTTGATTCTCAGTAAGCTCCTAATCAAGCACAGCGCGGACCTTCTCAGGGTCCATGCAAAACCAGAAGCGGAGAGAAGAAAACCAAGAAATTGAATCTCCAGAACTGCAAACACACATCTTTCCAGTTTAGCATACAATTTATTCTCCCGCAGAATCGGCAAGACCTGATGTAGGTGGTCCCGATGAGTCTTGAAATCAGGAGAAAAAAATCTAAATTTCATCTAGATACACCAGAACAAATTTCCCCATTAAATGATAAAAAATGCTGTTCGCAAAATGTTGGAAGACTGCCGGAGGAGCATTCGTCAAACCAAAGGGCATAACCAAATTCTCGAAATGACCCTCAGGGGTTTTGAAGGCTGTCTTCCATTTGTCCCCTTCCCTGACCTTGACTAGGTTGTATACCCCTCTTAAATCCAACTTAGAAAAAACTTTAACCCCAATAATCTGGTTAAACAGGTCTGGGATCAGAGGAAGCGGATATGGGTCACGAATTTTTATATGGTTCAGCTCCCTGAAATCCAGACAAGGTCGTAAAGAACCATCTTTATTCTTAACAAAAAAAAAAACGAGCGGCACGAGGTGACTTCGAGGGTCTGATGTGTCCCTTTCTCAGGCTCTCAGAGATATAAATACACATAGCGACTCTTTCAGGTTGGGAGAGATTGTATAAACGTGATTGTGGCAGCTTGGCGCCTGGGATGAGAATAACCCGTTACGGACACATGACGTACCGGTAAGGCATGGTTCCCGAGTCCTTAAGGACCCATGACGTACCGGTACGTCATGTGTTGTTCTGATCACACAGGCCCCAGAAGCTGTATGAGTAATACACACAGTATTACTCATACAGCCAATGCATACCAATACAGAAGTATTGGAATGGACTGTGAAGGAATATACCACCAAAAGTTCAAGTCACACGCACCCCAAAAAAGTGCCAATAAAACAGTCATCTCATCCCACAAAAATCATACTCTACCCAAGGTAATCACCCAAAACCTGAAATTTTATGGGTCTCAGACTATGGAAACACTAAAAAAAAGTTTCTTTTTTTGCTTCAAAAATGAAATCTTTGTGTAAAACTTACATAAATAAAATAAAAAAGTATACAGTATCAGATTAACTCCCTGGATCAACGACCCCTCTCTAGTAGCTATAGCCTGTAATATTATTACGCTCCTGGATGTATTTCTGGTTGATCCAGGGAGTTATTCTGATTGCCTGATTGGAGTCGGGAAGGAATTTTTTATTCCCCTAAAGTGGGGAAAATTGGCTTCTACCTCACAGGGTTTTTTTTTTTCCTTCCTCTGGATCAACTTGCAGGATAACAGGCCGAACTGGATGGACAGATGTCTTTTTTCGGCCTTATGTACTATGTTACTATGTTACAAATTAGGTATCGCCACATCCGTGACAACCTGGTCTATAAAAATATCACATGATCTAACCTGTCAGATGAATGTTGTAAATAACAAAAAATAAAAACGGTGCCAAAACAGCTATTTCTTGTTATCTTGCCTCACAAAAAGTGTAATATAGAGCAAGTTTCTACTCTAGGGCTGCACCAGGGGGGGTTTCAGATGGGACATGGTGTCAAACCAGTCCAGCAAAATCTGCCATCCAAAAACCATATGGCATTCCTTTCCTTCTGCGCCCTGCCATGTGCCCGTACAGCTATTTACGACCACATATGGGGTGTTTCTGTAAACTACAGAATCAGGGCCATAAATATTGAGTTTGGTTAGGCTGTTAACCCTTGCTTTGTAACCGGAAAAAAATTATTAAAATGGAAAATCTGTCAAAAAAGTGAAATTTTTAAATTGTATCTCTATTTTCCTATTTTTTATTTAATTCTTGTGGAACACCTAAAGGGTTAACGACGCATATAAAATCAGTTTTGAATACCTTGAGGTGTGTAGTTTATAGAATGGGGTCATTTTTGGGTGGTTTCTATTATGTAAGCCTCGCAAAGTGACTTTAGACCTGAACTGATCCTTAAAAATTGGGTTTTAGAAAATTTCAAGATTTGCTTCTAAACTTTTAAGCCTTGTAACATCCCCCAAAAATAAAATAACATTTCCAAAATGATCCAAACATGAAGTAGACATATGGGGAATATAAAGTAATAACTATTTTTGAAGGTATTACTATGTATTATAGAAGTAGAGAAATTGAAACTTGGAAATTTGCCATTTTTTACAAATTTTTGAGAAATTTTGTATTTTTTTTATAAATAAAAAAGATTTTTTTTTACTTCATTTTACCAGTGTCATGAAGTACAATATGTGATGAAAAAAAAAAAAATCTCAGAATGGCCTGGATAAGTAAAAGCATTTTAAAGTTATCAGCACTTAAAGTGACACTGGTCAGATTTGCAAAAAATGGCCTAGTCCTTAAGGTGAAATAGGGCTCAGTCCTTAAGGGGTTAATAGGGCAGTCGCACTCCCGGTGAGGAGGCAATTCCTGGACACCACTCTCGGAAAACACATCTGAAAATTCAGAGAGAAAAGATGGTACAGTCTTGGTAGAAACCTCTGAAAGAGACACCGTGAGGCAATTCTCTCTACAAAAATCACTCCAACCATTTATTTGCCTTGCTTGCTAATAAATGGTGGGGTTATATTTAGTGAGCCAGGGTAGCCCCAACACTAGAGGAGTAGGTAATCCGCTTAGGACGAAACAGGACATATCCTCAACATGAGCGTCATCCACGGTCAAACGGATATTGTGAACTATGCCCTTTAACAATCTTTGAGAAAGTGGAGCGGAATCGATAGCAAAAAGAGGTATATCCTTTTCCAAAGTGCATACCTGGAAACCATGCGCTATTGCAAATTGATTATCAATGAGATTGACAGCTCCTTCACTATCTACAAAAATCTCACAATGTTCTTGCTGTCTAGCGCCACCCTGGCAGATAGGAGAAAACTGGAACTACAAGCAAACGGCAAACCTTCAATTTCTGCATCAACCTTGCCAATAGTAGCAAATGGAAAGTTTTTAGAGATTTTTTTTTTTCTATTACCTTCAGAAAACTCCATGAATCTCCTAGAGGGGCAAACATTAGCCAAATGATTTATACCTCCACAACAGAAACAAACCCTCCTCTGAGAGCTGAATCCTCTACTATCAGAGGCAAGCAAACCCAGCTGCATGTCCTCCTCAGAGGGGATTGAGAGTGACTGAGACCCCTGCGCAATGAATGAGACAGCCCCACTGTCCTTGGGCTGAATATGACAGGAGTAGTCTCCTCTCTCTCTCTCTAAGAAGCCTGTCAATACGAACAGCTAGAGATGTCACGAACTATTCGCCGGCGAACATTGCTTGTACATATGCGATGTTCGGTCCGCACCTAACTGTCATCATTGAGCAAACCTTTACATCACAATCACAGTCAGCAGACACATTCCAGCCAATCAGCAGCACCTCCCAGACCCTCCAACCTCCCGGACAGCATCAATTTTAGATTAATTCGGAAGCTGCAGTCTTAGAGGAGGGACAGTGTAGCTGCTGCTGATGTAATAGGGAAATCGGTCTGCTTTTCTTTTTTTTTTTTATCATCTAATTGCAGTTGCCTACTAGCGTGTGTCAGGCTCACAGCGTATACTGTGCCTACTGTCACACACAGTAGCTTACATTTAAAAAAAAAAATGAAAATAACAATTTTGACTGTAATATAATAGCAGTTACTTTTCTGCAAGCCCGTATGTTAGGCCTACAGCGTCTGCTCTGCCAACTACTGCCATTTCCACTTATATCTGGTGTCACACACAGTAGCTTGCATAAAAATAAAATAAAACTACAATTTTGACTGTAAAATAATAGCAGTTACTTTTCTGCAAGCGTGTGTGTCAGGCCTACAGCGTCTGCTCAGTCAACTTCTGCCAGTGCCACCAGTGCCACTCATATCTGGTGTCACACAAAGTAGCTTGCATAAAAAAAATCAAAAACAATTTTGACTGTAATATTATGGCAGTTACTTTTCTGTAAGCGTGTGTGTTAGGCCTACAGCGTCTGCTCTGCCAACTTCTGCCAGTGCCACTCATATCTGGTGTCACACACAGTAGATTGCATTTAAAATAAATAAATAAATAAATTTGACTGTAATATAATAGCAGTTACTTTTCTGCAAGCGTGTGTGTTAGGCCTACTGCGTCTGCTCTGCCAACTACTGCCAGTGCCACTCATATCTGGTGTCACAGACAGTAGCTTGCATTCAAAAAAATAAAACTACAATTTTGACTGTAGTATAATAGCAGTTACTTGTCTGCAAGCGTGTGTGTTAGGCATACAGCGTCTGCTCTGCCAACTACTGCCAGTGCCACTCATATCTGGTGTCACACACAGTAGCTTGCATTAAAAAAAAGATTTTTTTTTTTTTACTGTAATATAATGGCAGGTACTTTTCTGCAACCGTGTGTGTTAGGCCTACAGCATCTACTCTGCCAACTACTGCCAATGCCACTCTTATCTGGTGTCACATATAGTAGCTTGCATTTCAAGAAAAAAAAAAATTTTGACTGTAATATAATAGCAGTTGCTTTTCTGTAAGCATGTGTGTTAGGCCTACAGCGTCTGCTCTGCCAACTTCTGCCATTGACACTCATATCTGGTGTCACAGTAGCTTGCATTTAAAAAAAAATACGAAAACAATTTTGACTGCAATATAATAGAAGCTACTTTTCTGCAAGCGTGTGTGTTAGGCCTACAGTGTCTGCTCTGCCAACTACTGCCAGTGCCACTCATATCTGGTGTCACAGACAGTAACTTGCATTTAAAAAAACAAACAACAATTTTGACTGTAATATAATAACAGTTACTTTTTTGCAAGCGTGTGTGTTAAGCCTACAGCATCTGCTCTGCCAACTACAGCCAGTGCCACTCATATCTGGTGTCACACACAGTACCTTGCATTAAATAAAAAGAAAAAAATTTTTTGACTGTAATATAATAGCAGTTACTTTTCTGCAAGCGTGTGTGTTAGGCCTACAGCGCCTGCTCTGCCCACTAGTGCCAGTGCCACTCATATCTGGTGTCACACACAGTAGCTTGCATTTAAAAAAAACTAAAACAATTTTGACTGTAATATAATAGCAGTTACATTTCTGCAAGCGTGTGTGTTAGGCCTACAGCGTCTGCTCTGTCAAATTCTGCCAGTGCCACTCGTATCTGGTGTCACACATAGTAGCTTGCATTTCAAGAAAAATAATAATTTTGACTGTAATATAATAGCAGTTACTTTTCTGTAAGCGTGTGTGTTAGGACCTACAGCGTCCACTCTGCCAACTACTGCCAGTGCCACTCATATCTGGTGTCACACACAGTAGCTTGCATAAAAAAATAAAAATAAAATGACTATAATACATAATACATTTCTGCAAGCGTGTGTGTTAGGGCGTCTGCTCTGCCAACTTCTGCCAGTGCCACTCCTATCTGGTGTCACAGTAACTTGCATTAAAAAAAAATGTTGACTGTAATATAATAGCAGTTACTTTTCTGCAAGCATGTGTGTTCGGCCTACATAGTCTGCTGTCACAACCAGACATCTGAGAAGCTCGGACAGATGCCTTTCAGAACCTCCTCCTTGAGCTTTCTTTGTTTTGGTTTTCAGTTCCTCATCTCGTTAGCCTCTCTCAGCTGTCATGTAGTTGGACTGATTGCATCCCTTTAAATCCCTCCCCATAATGCATTAGTGTGCGGTTTATACAACTTCCTGGAGTGTGTGTGCATGCTGATCCTATTTCCCAGTCTTCTACAAGATAAGTGTTGTACATTCATTTGTGATTTTATGTTTGCTGGATCCCAGGTGACCCTGACTCCCTCCGTGTCTAGTGTAGGGAGCCGGTGGTCGTGTCCCCTCACTATTGTAGGGTGTTCAGGTGTTATATAGTCGAGGTACAAGGATATGCGATCATCCACAATTGGGGTGTTCGCATAGGCTGAGCAGTCAGGGAGAGTGCCAGGTCTTATGCAGGGGTCTCACTTTTGTTCCTTAGTTTTGGATCCAGTGAGTCATATATTCATTTTGCATTGTCTTGTTTCCTGTACACCTTCCGTGACATCTGCTCTGCCAAATACTGCCAGTGCCACTCATATCTGGTTTTAACAGACAGTAGCTTGCTTTTAAAAAAATATATATTTTTTTTTTACTGTAATATAATAGCAGTTACTTTTCTGCAAGCGTGTATGTTAGGCCTACAGCGTCTGCTCTGCCAACTACTGCCAATGCCACTCATATCTGGTGTCACACACAGTAGCTTGCATTTAAAAAAAAAATATTATTTTTTTGACTGTAATATAATAGCAGTTACTTTACTGCAAGCGTGTGTTAGGCCTACAGTGTCTACTCTGCCAACAACTGCCAATGCCTCTTATATCTGGTGTCACACATAGTAGCTTGCATTTAAAAAATAATAATAATTTTGACTGTAATATAATAGCAGTTACTTTTCTGCAAGCGTGTGTGTTAGGCCTACAGTGTCTGCTCTGCCAACTACTGCCAGTGCCACTCATATCTAGTGTCACACACAGTAGCTTGCATTTAATGAAATAAAGCAACAATTTTGACTGTAATATAATAGCAGTTACTTTTCTGCAAGCGTATGTGTTAGGCCTACAGCGTCTGCTCTGCCAACTACTGCCAGTGCCACTCATATCTGGTGTCACACACAGTAGCTTGCATTAAAATAAAATAGTTTGACTGTAAAATAATAGTTACTTTTCTGCAAGCGTGTGTGTTAGGCCTACATAGTCTGTTCTGAAACGTCTGCCAGTTTCACTCATATCTGTTGTCACACACAGTTTCTTGCATAAAAAAAAAAAGCAACAACAATTTTGACTGTAATATAATAGCAGAATCATTTCTGCAAGCGTGTGTATTAGGGCTACAACGTCTGCTCTGCCAACTACTGCCAGTGCCACTTATATCCGGTATTACACACAGTAGCTTGCATTTAAAAACAAAAAAATAAAAACTTTTCACTGCAATATAATAGCAGTTAATTTTATGCAAGCGTGTGTGTTAGGCCTACAGCGTCTGCTTTGCCAACTTCTTCCATTGCCACTCATATCTGGTGTCACAGACAGTAGCTTCCATTTAAAAAAACAAACAACAATTCTGACTAATATAATAGCAGTTACTTTTCTGCAAGCGTGTGTGTTAGGCCTAAAGCGTCTGCTTTGCCAACTACTGCCAATGCCATTTGGCTCATATCTGGTGTCACACATAGTAGCTTGCATTTAAAAAATAATAATAATTTTGACTGTAATATAATAGCAGTTACTATTCTTGAAGCGTGTGTGTTAGGCCTACAGCGTCTGCTCTGTCAACTTCTGCCAGTGTCACTCATATCTGGTGTCACACACAGTAACTTGCATTTAAAAAAATAAAACAACAATTTTGACTGTAATATAATAGCAGTTACTATTCTTGAAGCGTGTGTGTTAGGCCTACAGCGTCTGCTCTGTCAACTTCTGCCAGTGTCACTCATATCTGGTGTCACACACAGTAGCTTGCATTTAAAAAAATAAAACAACAATTTTGACTGTAATATAATAGCAGTTACTTTTCTGCAAGTGTGAGTGTTAGGCCTACAGTGTCTACTCTGCCAACAACTGCCAATGCCTCTCATATCTTGTGTCACACATAGTAGCTTGTATTTAAAAAAAAATTATAATAATTTTGACTGTAATATAATAGCAGTTAGTTTTCTGCAAGCGTGTGTTAGGCGTACAGTGTCTGCTCTGCCAACTACTGCCAGTGCCACTCATATCCGGTGTCACACACAGTAGCTTGCATTTAAAAACAAAAACTTTTGACTGTGATATAATAGCAGTTACTTTTCTGCAAGCGTGTGTGTTAGGCATATAGCGTCTACTCTGCCAACTACTGCCAGTGCCACCCAAATCTGGTGTCACACACAGTAGCTTGTATTTTTAAAAAAAATAATTGACTGTAATAGAATAGCAGTTATATTTTTGCAAGCGTGTGTGTTAGGCCTACAGCGTCTGTTCTGACAACTTCTGCCAGTGCCACTCATATCTGGATTAAAAGTAGCTTGCATTTAAAAACAAAACAAAACAATTATGACTGTAATATAATAGCAGTTACTTTTCTGCAAGCGTGTGTGTTAGGCCTACAGCGTCTGCTCTGACAACTTCTGCCAGTGCCACTCATATCTGGTGTCACACACAGTAGCTTGCATTAAAAAAACAACAACAATTTTGACTGTAATATAATAGCAGTTAGTTTTCTGCAAGCGTGCGTGTTAGGCCTACATCGTCTGCTCTGCCAACTTCTGCCACTGCCACTTATATCTGGTGTCCTACACAGTGGCTTGCATTTAAAAAAAAAACAACAACAATTTTGACTGTAAAATAATAGCAGTTACTTTTCTGCAACCGTATATGTTAGGGCTACAGCATCTGCTCTGCCAACTACTGCCAGTGCCACTCATATCTGGTGTCACACACAGTAGCTTGCATTTTAAAAATTAAAATTAAAATTTTGACTGTAATATAATAGCAGTTACTTTTCTGTAAGCGTGTGTGTTAGGCCTACAGCGTCTGCTCTGCCAGTGGCACTCATATCTGGTGTCACACACAGTAGCTTGCATTTAAAGAAATAAAACAACAATTTTGACTGAAATATAATAGCAGTTACTTTTCTGCAAGCATGTGTTAGGCCTATAGCGTCTGCTCTGCCAACTTCTGCCAGTGCCACTCATATCTGGTGTCACACATAATAGCTTGCATTTAAAGAAATAAAATAACAATTTTGACTGAAATATAATAGCAGTTACTTTTCTGCAAGCGTGTATGTTCGGGCTACAGCGTCTGCTCTGGCAACTACTGTCAGTGCCACTCATATCCGGTGTCATACACAGTAGCTTGCATTTTAAAAACAAAAAAACTAAAATTGTTGACTGTAATATAATAGCAGTTACTTTTCTGCAAGCGTGTGTGTTAGGCCTACAGCGTCTGCTCTGCCAAATACTGCCAGTGACACTCAAATCTGGTGTCACACACAGTAGCTTGCATTTAAAATAAAAAATAGCAATTTTGACTGTTATATAATAGCAGTTACTTTTCTGCAAGCGTGTGTGTTAGGCCTACACCGTCTATTCTGCCAACTTATGCCAGTGCCACTCATATCTGGTGTCACATTAGCTTGCATTTAAAAAAAATAAAACAACAATTTTGACTGTAATATAATAGCAGTTACTTTTCTGTAAGCGTGCGTGTTAGGCCTACAGCTTCTGCTCTGCCAACTTCTGCTAGTGCCACTCATAATCTGGGGTCACAGTAGCTTGCATTTAAAAAAACAACAACAATTTTGACTGTAATATAATAGCAGTTACTTTTCTGCAAGCGTGTGTGTTAGGCCTACAGCATCTGTTCTGCCAACTACTGCCAGTGCCACTCATATCTGGTGTCACACACAGTAACTTGCATTTAAAAAACCAAACAATAATTTTGACTGTAAAATAATAGCAGTTATATTTCTGCAAGCGTGTGTGTTAGGCCTACAGCGTCTGTTCTGCCAACTTCTGCCAGTGCCACTCATATCTGGTGTCACACACAGTAGCTTGCATTTAAAAAAATTAAAATTTTGACTGTAATATAATAGCAGTTACTTTTCTGCAAGCGAATGTGTTAGGCCTACAGCGTCTGCTCTGCCAACTACTGCCAGTGCCACTCATATCTGGTGTCTCAGACAGTAGCTTGCATTTAAAAAAACAAACAACAATTTTGACTGTAATATACAGTAATAGCAGGTACTTTTCTGCAAGCGTGTGTGTTAGGCCTACAGCGTCTGCTCTGCCTACTTCTGTCAGTGCCACTCATATCTGGTGTCACACACAGTAGCTTGCATTTAAAAAAACAACAATTTTGACTGTATTATATTAGCAGTTACTTTTCTGCAAGCGTGTGTATTAGGCCTTCAGGGTCTGCTCTGCCTACTTCTGTCAGTGCCACTCATAGCTGGTGTCACACACAGTAGCTTGCAATAAAAAAATATAAAAAATTTGACTGTATAATAATAGCAGTTACTTTTCTGCAAGCGTGTGTGTTAGGCCTACAGCGTCTGCTCTCCCAACTTCTGTCAGTGCAACTTATATCTGGAGTCAGAAGAGGAGTCAGAGGAGGAAGGTGGCTTCGAGGAGGTGGAAGACCAACCTTTCGGGGACCCTTCGTGTTGTACGTGGCTGTGTGGAGGAAAATACCTTTAATGACGTCAGTGAGGACAAGGAACAGGATATGGCTAGCTTGGTATCCAACCTTGTGCAAATGGGGAGTTTGCGGTTGTGCAAATGGACTGTTTGCAGTTGTTTGCGGTGCGTTAAATGGGGAGTTTGGTCTGTCACTGTGAAGCGGGCATAACCCTTACACTACCTGATCGATACAACATCATACCTGATGTTTTAAATTACGTTGTGGCGGAACCCGCCTCACCACTGGGCATTGGAGAGGACTGGCTGGCCGCCTCCTACCTACTGACTATGGCCCCTGGTGATTTGGTACGTTTGAATGCAATATTTGGGCATGTGGTATTTTATATTGCTGCTACTGGCCCTTTAATGACCATCCGTGGACATGTCTGACTTTTAGGAACAATGCCCCTTTAAGACTGTGTAGCAGATTGCATTCAGGCTGTCTTAAATACTATGTATGTTATTATGTGTTCGGTTGAATTGTATCTGTGTATGCCAGGGTTCAAGTTAGTCCATTACGTTTGATAATTGTATTTTGTGGATTGCGTCTGAGACAATGCTTATTGTGTTGGTTAATTACATCTCTGACAATGCTCATTGTGTTTTGTTTATTGCGTTACAGATAGAGGGAAGGGGATTTTGTGTACAATTGCTGGGAAGGTTTAAATACTGTAGATACATATGATTGGCTGTTTTGCAGAGCCTCTGGGTGGTACCTTGTTGGAAGATATGTATAAATCAATGCTTGTGTTAAAATAAAGGGAGTTCCTGTTTTAAACCTCAAGGTGAAGTGTCGTCTCATTCTTGGGGGAGGATTTATTGCATGCTGTCCCAGTTTGACTGCTAGGAGTGAAAACCTATTCGTATGGTTCCTATTCAACTGCCTACAGCATTCATTGCTGGGAGAGGATTTATATGCTGGTTCGGTGATTGTGGTGTCTGCCAAAGTGCTTGGAAGCCTCAGGAAAACGCTAGGCGCATCCGTAAACGGAGGTACTCAGTCGGGGTGCCAGGAGATCCGTTACATACGTTATTCCAAACTATTTTGGAATGTTAGGTGATTTATGGATTAAAACCCATGGATCCCCATGCCATGGATCCCCCTCCGGCATGCCACAGTCCAGGTGTTAGTCCCCTTGAAACAACTTTTCCATCACTATTATGGCCACAAAGAGTCCCTATGGGTTTAAAAATTTGCCTGCCTATTCAAGTCTATGGCGGTTCGCCCGTTCGCGAACGGAAAATTTTATGTTTGCGACATCTCTACTAGAGACATGGCAGATTCTAACTAGGCTGGTCTCTCGTGAAAAGCATATGCATCTTTCATTCTTTCCGAAAGACCATGGCAAAATTTACTTCGGAGTGCAGCATCATTCCAACCAGTATCAGCTGCCCATCTCCGAAATTCAGAACAATATATCTCTGCGGACTGTTTACCCTGGCATAAAAGACGCAGTTTAGATTCAGCCAGAGCAGTACGATCTGGGTCATCATATATCTGCCCCAGTGCTACAAAAAATTAATCCACCGATCGGAGGGGCCGTGTCCCCACTGGCAGCGAAAAGGCCCAAGACTGAGCGTTATCCCTGAGCAGCGAGATGATGAACCCCACCCTCTGCTCCTCATCACCAGATTAATGAGGAAGTAGGCAAAAATGGAGTTTGCAAGCCTCTCTAAAGTGAATAAAATTCTCCCTACCCCCGGAGAACGTATCCAAAAGCAAGATCTTAGGCTCGGAACAAACTCCATGAACGACAGCAGAACTGGTCACCTGAAACTGAGACACAGTTGTACGGAGATCTGCTACCTCCAGCGAAAGACCTTGCATGCGGTCAATCAAGTTTGAAACCAGATCCATGCTTTAGACGGTTACGGCGGATTATAATGTCACGGATGATGTTACAGATAGCTGGAAATTATGAATAAACGTCTGACTGGCTTGATCCCAAACTAAGGAGCATATAGGTGAGCTCTATAAAATCCTAAGAGCTCTCCCTGACTGCTACGCCCATGCACGGGTCTCAATGGTAGACGATTGCATGCCCACGTACCTATGACTGTATGACACCTGAAAACCCTATAATACTGAGGGGACAGGACCACCGGCTCCCTGCACTTAATACGGACGGAGTCAGGGTCACCTAGAATCAAGCCAGCAAGGAAACACAATACATTAAAAGACTTATCTGAGCAAACAGCAGCAGCAGCCTCCAGCAGTGATCACTTCATCCAGGAAGTAGTATAAACCACAAAGTGAGGCAGTATGGGAGGGAATATAAAGGGAGACTATTAGTCTTAATAGGTGACACCTGGGAGAAGGAAAGGAGATGACAAAGTGAAACCAAAACAAAGAAAGTCATGCAAGAGGTAGAGAAGGACGTCTGCCAGACTTTCTCACAGAACTGGCGGAGACAATACCACTTAGTTGCTATATAAACAATATTTAATTAATGGCTGGCTTTGCACTAAAATGGACAACATATAAAACACATATATCAATATATCAAACTATTCGGATGTTGCCACCTGCATGATTCCACACACCTTCTGCCATGTGCTCCTACTGCCACCCACCATCTTGTGGTGTTACTGCCACTGCTTTTGTACCCTACTTCACCACTCTGTTATTGGGCCACTGTGTTGACTCCTCATGTTGTTGCCACCTCACAACTCTGCGACTGGGCCACTGTGTTGACTCCTCATGTTGTTGCCACCTCACAACTCTGCGACTGGGCCACTGTGTTGACTCCTCATGCTTCTGCCACCCTTACCACTCTCTGACTGGGCCACTAGATTGACTCCTCATGCTGTTGCCACCTTACCTGTCACGAGGGTATCGAGAACCACGCCTGACTCCGTTATACCCGGGGTCAGGAAGTCGCAGCGGTTGGCTGCATGCTCTATTTAAGATAGGGCTGTTTTCCTTATGGTAGCTTTCTGGGTTTGCTTTGCAAACCCTTTTGGCTCACTCAGGGATCCGTAGCTCCTTCTCCTCAGCTGTTCCTTGTCCAGCACTCCCAAACCTCCTTATATTCCTCTCTCACACTTCTCTGGTTGCCAGAGATAGAGCTTCCTGCCTGGACATCTATCCTGACCCACTGGAGCTGTGTTGCTGCGTTCTCTGACTGTTGATTCAGAACGCTACCCTCCGGATCCCTGTTGGACCTTTGTGGACAGTTGTTGTCGTCCACCTGGGTGTTTGTGTTTGTCTGTGTTTGTCTGTCCTCTCCCTGGTGTTTCCCTCTTAGTGCAGTGGTGAGGACTAGCGATCCTACCGGCCTGTTCACTATCTAGGGCTCATTTCAGGGAAAGCCAGGGTTTAGGCACGTGATCGCCGCACGGGTGAGGAACCCGTCTAGGGATGTCAGGGCAGTCAGGTGCCAGCCGCAAGGTGAGTTAGGGGTCACCACCTTTCCCTCTCCCTTAGGCAGGGCTTTCCCTGTTTTCCTCCCTGTGCGTGACACCGGTCATTACATTATCTCTGGCCCTTATTTTGTGTAGGTAAAAATAAAAATAAAAAAAATATTTATATATTTTTTTTTTTTACCTACTTAGAATCCAGTATGGATCAAATTGCTGCTCTGTCCAAACAATTTCATGGCCTGTCTTTGGAGGTGGTAGGATTGAAGGCGTCGGTCCTTCAGCAACAGCAGCAATTACAACTGACCGCAAGCCCAGCGGTTGCTACTGGTAACCAGGTTGTTGCGGAACCCAAGGCCCCTCTCCCTGACAGATTTTCTGGGGGAAGGGACAAGTTTTTGGCATTCCGTGAGGCCTGTTAGTTATATTTTAAACTGCGCCCTCACTCCTCTGGTAATGAAGATCAGCGGGTGGGTGTTGTTATTTCCCTGCTGCAGGGGGACCCGCAGTCCTGGGCGTTCTCTTTACCTACTGATTCCCAGGCTCTTCGGTCAGTGGATGAGTTTTTCGGGGTCTTGGGTCTCATATATGACGACCCTGACCGAGTAGCACTGGCTGAATCAAGATTACGGAGACTCTTACAAGGAGAACGGCCGGTAGAGGAGTATTGCTCTGAATTCCGTAGGTGGGCTACGGATACCCAATGGAACGACCCGGCTCTCAGGAGTCAGTTCTGCTCTGGGTTATCCGAAAGGGTTAAGGATGCGCTTGCATTATATGAGACCCCCTTTTCCCTTGATGCGGTTATGTCCCTTTCTATCCGTATAGAGAGACGCCTTAGGGACAGGTTGAAAGAACCTGAGAAATTGGTAACTCCTCTCAAGCAGCAGTTAGTCTGTACGGACTTAGACGAGCCTATGCAGCTAGGAGGAACTACTCGTCAGGTCCGTCCTCCTGAGGCTCGCCGTAGGCGTGGGGTTTGTTTTTTTTGTGGGGAGAGGGGTCATTTCATTAATGTCTGTCCTTCTTTCCTCAGAAACAAAAGACCGTCGGAAAAACTACTAACCCCAGGCTGTGTGGAGGATGTCAGCCGGGGGGTATACGTCTCCTCCATACGTACATCGCAATTTGTGTTGCCAGCGGTTATTGTTTTTGGTGATAAGACGGAGACTATTTCTTTCTTTTTAGACAGTGGAGCAGGGGTAAATTTGATAGATGCCCATTTTGCCCGCACTTTGGGTTTGTCTCTCTGTACGTTACAGAGACCCATTCCCATATTTGCTATTGATTCTGCTCCCCTGTCTCAGAGAAACCTCACCCACATTGTTCATAATATACACCTTCGGGTAGGGGACCACCATAACGAGATGCTTTCAGGTTATGTTCTGGAGGGGCTTCCCACTCCGATGGTGCTGGGTCTTCCCTGGTTGGTAGCGCACAATCCAGTAGTGGATTGGCAGGCCAGGGAGATATTGGAGTGAGCAGTGCAGAGAAAATTGTTTAAATAGCAATTGCTTAGTTGCCTCCATAACTACCCTACCTACATTTATTTCGGATTTTGAGGATGTTTTTTCTGAAAAGGGTTGTCAGAAGTTACCACCTCATCGTCCTTATGATTGCCCGGTTAACCTTATTCCCGGCGCAAAATTACCCAAGACCAGGTTATATAATCTTTCGGGTCCAGAGAGACAAGCCATGAAAGATTATATCTCCGAGAGCTTGGCTAAGGGACACATCAGGCCCTCTTCTTCATCCGTGGCTGCAGGGTTTTTCTTCGTTAAAAAGAAAGATGGGGGCCTGCGTCCTTGCTTAGATTTTCGCGAATTAAATCGGATAACCATCCGAGACCCATACCCTCTTCCTCTCATTCCTGACCTGTTTAATCAGATTGCGGGTGCTAGGTGGTTCTCCAAACTTGATCTTAGGGGGGCCTACAATCTGATTCGTATTAAGGAGGGGGATGAGTGGAAGACAGCGTTTAACACCCCTGAGGGGCATTATGAAAATCTAGTTATGCCTTTCGGTCTGACCAATGCTCCTGCCGTCTTTCAACATTTCGTTAATGACATTTTTAGTCATCTAATCGGCAGGTTTGTGGTAATATACCTAGATGATATTTTAATTTATTCGTCTGATCTGAGAACACATGAGGAGCATGTCAGACAAGTACTGCAGGTCCTACGGACGAATGAATTATATGCTAAGATTGAAAAATGTGTTTTTGCCATTCAGGAAATACAATTCCTGGGTTATTTTTTATCTGCTTCAGGTTTCCGTATGGATCCTAGGAAGGTCCAGGCAATTTTAGATTGGGATCTTCCTGAGAACCTCAAAGCACTACAACGGTTCTTGGGCCTCGCAAATTTCTATAGGAAATTCATTAAAAATTATTCACTTATTGTAAAACCGCTTACTGACATGACTAGGAAGGGGACTGATTTTTCTAAATGGTCTGACGCCGCTAAAGTTGCTTTTTCCTCTCTAAAAGAGAGGTTTACCTCAGCACCTGTACTAGTCCAACCTGATGTCTTTCAGCCTTTTATTGGTGAAGTCGATGCGTCAGAGGTGGGAGTGGGGGCGGTGCTGTCTCAGGGTCCGTCTCCTGGCAAATGGCGTCCTTGTGCTTTCTTTTCGAAAAAACTATCTGCAGCAGAAAAGAACTACGATATTGGCAATAGGGAACTATTAGCTATTAAACTTGCGTTTGAGGAGTGGCGCCACTTCTTAGAGGGGGCAGTCCACCCCGTCACTGTGATTATGGACCACAAAAATCTCCTGTACCTCGAATCAGCTAAGCGTCTCACCCCTAGACAGGCTAGGTGGTCGCTATTTTTTACCAGGTTTAACTTTGTTATTACCTATCGTCCTGGGGCAAAGAACACCAAGGCTGATGCACTATCTCATTATTTCCCTGGAGGGGGTAATGTGAGTGATCCGGTGCCCATTCTACAAAGAGGAGTGGTTGTCTCTGCGGTACACTCTGTTTTGGAGGGGAAGGTGTTAGAGGCCCAGGGGGACGCCCCGGTCTCTTGCCCCTCAGAGAAATTGTTTGTACCGTTGAACCTACGTTTCGAATTATTAAAGGAACATCATAATTCAGCACTTGCTGGGCACCCGGGTAGTAAAGCAACCTTGGAGTTATTGTCTCGTCATTTTTGGTGGCCAAGGTTGCGTCAGGATGTATTGGATTTTGTGTCTTCTTGTTCTACCTGTGCGCGCGCAAAAGTTTCACATACACGTCCTGCAGGGTCTCTATTACCACTCGTCATTCCCAATAGACCGTGGACACATCTGTCAATGGATTTTATCACTGACTTACCTTTGTCTGCGGGTAAAACAGTGATTTTGGTAGTAGTGGACAGGTTTAGCAAAATGGTACACTTCATTGCGTTACCCGCACTACCTAATGCTAAGACTCTTGCTCAGGTATTCGTCAGTGAAATCGTGAAGCTTCACGGGGTCCCCTCCGATGTTGTTTCGGATCGGGGTACCCAGTTTATTTCTAAATTTTGGAAAGCTTTTTGTTCCCGTTTGGGGGTACACTTGTCCTTTTCCTCAGCTTTCCATCCTCAGTCGAATGGACAGACTGAGCGAACCAACCAAAACCTTGAGACATATCTAAGATGTTTTGTGTCTGAAAACCAAGAGTTGTGGTCATCATATTTACCGTTAGCTGAGTTTGCCATAAATAATCGTCGTCAGGAATCCACTGGCAAGTCACCATTTCTTGGTGCATATGGTTTTCATCCCCAATTCTGTACTTTCAAAGAGGGGGGGTCTTCTGGGGTTCCCGAAGAGGAACGTTTTTCGTCATCTCTTTCATCGGTATGGCAGAAGGTGCAAGCTAACTTGAAAAATATGGGAGGTAAATACAAATGCATGGCTGATAAGAGACGGTCGCCAGGTCCGGACCTAGGAGTGAATGACTATGTGTGGTTGTCTACTAGGAATATTAAATTGAAGGTTCCCTCTTGGAAACTGGGTCCTAGGTTTATTGGCCCTTACAAAATTGTAGCCATCATCAACCCCGTGGCTTTTCGCCTGGAGTTACCTCAGACTTTTAAAATTCATAATGTTTTTCATAAGTCGTTACTCAAAAAATATGTTCCACCTCTAGAACCATTACCGCTGCCACCCCCTCCTGTTGTCGTGGATGGTAATTTAGAATTTCAGATATCCAAAATTGTTAATTCTCGTCGGGTCCGCCGCTCTCTTCAATATCTGGTGCATTGGAGAGGTTACGGTCCCGAGGAAAGAATGTGGGTTCCTGCGTCTGAGGTAAACGCCGACAGGTTAATTCGGGTTTTTCATGCCTCTCATCCTGAGAGACCTGGTCCTGAGTGTCCGGAGGCCCCTCGTAGAGAGGGGGGTACTGTCACGAGGGTATCGAGAGCCACGCCTGACTCCGTTATACCCGGGGTCAGGAAGTCGCAGCGGTTGGCTGCACGCTCTATTTAAGATAGGGCTGTTTTCCTTATGGTAGCTTTCTGGGTTTGCTTTGCAAACCCTTTTGGCTCACTCAGGGATCCGTAGCTCCTTCTCCTCAGCTGTTCCTTGTCCAGCACTCCCAAACCTCCTTATATTCCTCTCTCACACTTCTCTGGTTGCCAGAGATAGAGCTTCCTGCCTGGACATCTATCCTGACCCACTGGAGCTGTGTTGCTGCGTTCTCTGACTGTTGATTCAGAACGCTTCCCTCCGGATCCCTGTTGGACCTTTGTGGACAGTTGTTGTCGTCCACCTGGGTGTTTGTGTTTGTCTGTGTTTGTCTGTCCTCTCCCTGGTGTTTCCCTCTTAGTGCAGTGGTGAGGAGTAGCGATTCCACCGGCCCGTTCACTATCTAGGGCTCATTTCAGGGAAAGCCAGGGTTTAGGCACGTGATCGCCGCACGGGTGAGGAACCCGTCTAGGGATGTCAGGGCAGTCAGGTGCCAGCCGCAAGGTGAGTTAGGGGTCACCACCTTTCCCTCTCCCTTAGGCAGGGCTTTCCCTGTTTTCCTCCCTGTGCGTGACACCGGTCATTACATTACTACTCTTTGACTAGGCTATTGTGTTGACTCCTCATGCTGTTGCCACCTCCCTACTCTGTGAGTAAGCCATGGTGTTGACTCCTCATGCTGTTGCCACCCTCACCACTCTATCACTGGGCCACTGTGGTGACTCCTCATGCTGATGCCACCTTACCACTCTGTGACTGGGACACTGTGACTCCTCGTGCTGCTGCCACCCTCACCACTCTCCGACTGGGCCACTAGATTGACTCTTTATGCTGTTGCCACCTTACTACTTTTTGACTGGGCTAGTGTGTTGACTCCTAATGTTGTTGCCACCTTACCACTCTGTGACTGGGCCACTGTGTTGACTCCTCATGCGGTTGCCACCCTCCCCATAATGTAACTGGAGCACTGTGTTGACTCCTCATGCAGTTGCCACCCTCCCACTCTATGACGGGGCCGCTATTGTACCTGTTTGGCCTTGTTGACATCACCATTTATTTTACCCTTCTGATCTGTCAGAAAGATTAAAAAAAATGAGAAACAGAATGGATCCTGTCATTGGAGCAGCCTTAAGGCCTGTATCACATGGTCCCCATTTTTCATCAGGATTGGCTCATGATTTGGAGGCCAAAAGCAGGAGTGGGTACAAAACATACAAGCCATGTAAGTATTCCATTCATGTGTCATCTCTGTTTTGGATCCACTCCGTTTTTTTTTTTTTTTTTGGGCCTTACAATACTGATGGATTGACCCACTGACCAAATGCTGTGAAGGAGGATGCTCAAAAGACAGGATCTGTTTTTTGGGGGTTCTTCTTATGATGGATTAGAAGAAGGGCAAAATTAACAGAAACTGTCAACGAGACACTACTTGTCTCAGTGTGTAACAGAACAGGTTTTGTAGAAATCTATGTGGAATTAGCTGATGACGGTGTAAAAGGAGTACGCTCTTTCGCTCTATAGTAGAATCTTAGGCCACTGCACGGTTCTTTATACGTGACGCTAAAATGACCTGTAAGGCTGAATTCACACGAGTTATTTGGTCAGTTTTGGCCCCGTAACTGACCTTATAAGTGAAGTGGGAAGTGATTCTAAGAGTGACTCCTGTCATCTGCATGTCATACTGACTCACAGTTTCACTAGCACAGCAGACTTTATATGCATGTTTCTGCAATACACAGTGTTCTACACTACTATACAGGCTCTCGGCATACAGGAAATAGCTGTTTTTAATGTGATTTGTCTGAATAAATACTGATCAAAACAAATCTTTTTGGGAAACCATCGAATTGAATTTTTGAGAAATTCACTCATCTCATCTACTGTGCTCCACTGCAAGTGATGCATAGGGAACACATCACCACTGCAGGAAGTCTTTGGCTGTAGCATACATGACACTCATAACACTGGATGTTGAAATGTGGGACCAGAGTGTGTAAATTGCAGGGGACTAACAGAGCAGGACCCAATGGTGGGAGCAGGAAAGTATGCTTCCTTTCACAGGCCCAGTGATGTGGAGGGTTTAGGCTGGCAGGGCCCTGAATGTGGACAACCCATTTAAGTGATCAATCCAGTTGCCATTTGTATAATTTGAGGTTTGTTTTGTTGACCCACACCCTTTCGAATGGAATAAATTTCCTTATATAATTTTCAGTTTGCATATTGGCAGTATTAACTGTTTAACCAAACAGGACTGAGCATAAGTCTACTTTCTCATATATATTAAAGCAATCCGGCAGAGGAACAGCCTTCTCGAGTTTATTAGATCAGGCTTAGCTGGATTGGACCTGAGTACTTCCAGACACCATTGACTATAATGAGACCAGGGGGGAATCCGTCTGGTTACCAGCATTTGTGTTGGGATTCAGCCAGATTAAAAAAGAGTGCTTGCAGTAATTTTTTTATGCCCAAAGCCCAATACTCTGCCAATTCCCATTACAGTCAATGAGGTCTGGAAGTGCTCCAGCCCAATACGGTTACACCTAATATGATGAACTTTGGAAGGCTGTTCTTCTTTAACGCTTATATGAAACTAGCCTAAGTTGTATTGTCTCTACATTTTTCAAAGTTTTTTGTTTTGCTTCTATTTTTCAGTCATTTTGCCTGCCTTTCTTCAAAATACATGTGCCCAGGTGTACCGGCTGTTATGAGCACTCTTCTTGCCAATATTAATGCCTACTATGCCCACACCACTGCATCGACTAATGTGTCTGCTTCAGATCGATTTTCTGCTTCAAACTTTGGTGTAAGTTAATTTTTTACTTTATAATTTGTAAGCAGCAGCGCACTAAGAAAGAGTGGTCAGTGTTTTTTTCATGATTTCAATATTTCCAATAGAAACTAATATATGAAGTATTAATATGACTCAGTGTTATATAAAAAGTAAACTTACACTTTAAAACGGACCTTAATATTAGGCGTTTATTAGCAGTCCTGACAATTTTGATTTGATCCTTCTACAGTCTAGTGCAAATGTACACAGCCCAGCAGTCTTCCGATGTCTCACAGGATTCCTCTGGATCTGTGTTTTTCTGATGCTTTGTTGTTGAGGCAGATACAGTAATGGTCCCTTTCCAGTGTTCTGGTATCAGGTAGATTATCGATGGAAATGAAGTTTGTACAAATGCTTGTTCCTGAAAATCGACCCATGTACCGATCACCCGATGAACAAGCAAACAGTGTTCATTTTAGGACATGATCAGGTATCATAATCAACTATCAGAATAATGTCAGTTGGAGGCAAAATACTTTCCCTGATATCTGACACCTGACTTTAATATCTGACTACGTAATACCCAAACATGTATTTTTGTGTTTTCTTATTCAGGCGAAAGTATATAAGAAGAAGAAATATCTAATAAAATAAGGCTAGTTTCACCCTAGCGCTTTTAGATCCGACAGGTTGTTCTGGCAGGGAACAGCCTGCTGGATCTCTCTGCATTACAGAATTTCTAGAAACTTACGCATTGCTATCCGGACACATTAACTATAATGGGGACCAGCAAAATTCCAGCAGCAACCGGACAAATCGACCGGATAAAAACTGTGACAGCGAGCTATTTTCTTTGGGTCGAATCTCGGCATATTTGCCAGGATGCGGCCAGATCACCGCCGGTACCTGTAATAGTTAATCAGCTGGCAAGTAAGCAGGTTTGAAATATGCTAGCTAGATGGTATTTGACATCTGATTCTCCTCATGGGTCAAAGTGAGAATGAGTTTCAGATACATTGTGTATTTGCTAGCTAAATCAAATAGTAAAGAAAATCACCTCTCAATAACAGATGAGCCTGTGGCTCAATAGTAAGGTCACACATGGTAAGGTCACACATTGTAAGTTCTGTGTTCAAGACCAGATAAAAAGGGAATTCATTATTTTAAACAAGCTAATAAGATGACAAACTAAAATGTTTAACTTTGATGCTTGACTTTCCTCACTGGTCATGGTCCAAGTCAGCATGAGTTTCAGATGCACAGTGTATTTGCATGCTAAATAATATTGCCAAATAATACCCCAGCTAGCAATGGCTAAGCGTATGGCTCAGTTGTAAGTTCTGTGCATCACAGAGAACAATTTTAGGTTCAAGACCTGATGGCACACAAAAAGAGCAGTGATGTTTGTTTATTTTTATTTTTTAAAACAGCATCTGTCAGCAGATTGGTACCTATGAAACTCGCTAGCCTGCTGCATGTGCTCTAAGCTGAAGGCATCTGTGTTAGTCCCGTGCTCGCATTGCTGAGAAAAATTTCAATATATGCCTCCACACTTTTATTGACTTTAGAAGTCAGGGTCAGACGTGATCATGTTTACATTACTTGGCTTTTTCAATCAAAGTGTAGAGGCCATGACAGTTGCAGAGAGAGCAGAGCCTCTAGATACAATGGCAACACCCTTGTTGCTCCTAGAGGCTCATTTGCATATCTTATTTTTTTTCTCAGCGGTGCTGGCATAATTAACATAGGACCAATACAGAAGCCTTCAGCTGTCAAGCGCACATGTAGCAGGTCAGACAGTTTCATGGCTACAAATCTGCTGACAGATGGCTTTTAAATATCGTAGCTAGAGGACAAATGCAAATTATGTTTAACTTTGATGTGTGATTTTCCTCACTAGACAAGATTAAGGTCAGAATGGGTTTCACATACACCGTGTATGTGCTAGACAGATGATATGGCCTAAGAAAATACCAGTTTGCTTACAGGTGAGCCTGTTGCTCAGTGGTATGGTCTCTGTCATATGTACTGTAAGTTTTGGGTTTAAGACCCACAAACAGACAAAAAAGAAACATGAAGTATTTTAAATTAGCTAGGTAGATGGGAAATGAGTAAAACAAAATGAATTGCACCCTTAAATAAGTGAACCCCCTTTTGCACCCTAAAGTAAGTGAACCCCCATTGCAATTCAAAGTTAGTAAACACACATTGCATACTAAAGTATTTAAACTGCCAGTGCAAACCCACTTTGCACCCTTAAGTAAGTGAACCTAATTTTACACCCTCAAGTAACTAAAGTGAATCCCTTATTGCACCTTAAAGCATGTATACTTCCTATTGTACCCTAAAGTAATTGAACCCCTTATTGCACTTGAAAATAAATTAACCCCCTATCGAACCCTAAGGTAAGTGAACCCCCTATTTCAATGTAAAGTAACTGAACCAACCTTGCACCCGATCATAAACCCCTGTTTGCAGCCTCAAAGTATGAGGATAGAAGAAAATGCAGATTGAGGGGTAAATGATGTATTAAATAATCAAATAGCTACAAGCTAATATCCTCTCTTGTCCCAGATATAAAAATATATATTTTTAATAAATTGGTTAAAATAGTATGAGCAAACCTATTAAACTATTACAATACTATAAGTGAGCAATATTTATGTGGGTTAAAACTAGCTGATCCTCATTATCAGTGCCACATATCTGCGTGATTATACACTGGTGTTTATAGAAGGTGGCTGGGAGTGCACTTCCCCACACCACCACTCTGATTCTGCTGCACTCTGGCACACACTATCCACTCTTAAACATGCGCGTGTGAGAGAATATTTCCCATCTATCTAGAGCACATTTCCATGAGAGATCTGCTTCAAAAACCTAAGTCTGCCCCCCAACATGTTTCATCAGTGATCTGGCTTCATCAGGGGTCTGGGCAGCATTGAGAGCGGACCACCATAGTTGGAGTATAAATGACCTTTGTAATGTGATTGACAGGTGCTTGCCCCAACAGAAATTGCTGGGTGTCTATAAAGTGGGTGTCAGGTGCCTGGAGATTCCTCCAGTTACAACTCTTGACTCTGCCTCTCCCTGTTTCTAGGGGAGTGTCCAAGATAATGTGCTGCGCCAAAGGACGATGCGCACTGACTTACCTCACTCAATGTTGTATGAAAGCGCAAGGGGCCGTCATTGACGGAAGATATGTGTCACTGAGGTTCCTGGCCTCGGTGAGGTAAGAGCCGGTAATTTTAAGTGTCAGCGGCAACTAGTGCTGACTGACACTATTGATTATTTAGTGTGACTGTAAAGCTGATCCGGGACGGCTCTTACTGGGAGCAGCCAAAGTGCAGAATGGGTGGTTGTTCCCCACGTTCAAGGCTGGGTTTTGGTTTGGGATAAAATCCCAGCCAGCAGTCTCTGATAGTGGAGCTTTGTCAGTCTAGGTGTTGGAGCCTGAGAGTTTGGGCCAGGACTAAGGCCTGCTATATTGTTAGGGAAAAAGCATGTGGACCTCTGCTTCTCCCAAGAACTTATGTGCTGCAGCCTGGTGTGAACAAACACCAGACTCAATGTGACAGTTTTTCCCTGAAACTGCCTATTTTGTTGTCACTTTAAGTATGTGTGAATAAAACACTGCACGGTTTAAGTTAAAGACATTGTCATTGCCTCTGTACTGCATCCGCAAGCCTGTCTACCAGAGGAAATCCCCCAAATATAAGTCAACACTGAGGCTGCGCCAGAATTTAGAATTGCAAACACACTCCATACTACTATGTTGCGCATTAGAAGATGCGACGAGACAGCCTGCATACACTTTATCCCCCTCAGTACGCATATCCTGCTCACCAGTCGGATGCGCCGGGACTTAGTTGCTTGGTTGCTGCGGCGCAAGCTCATACTACTGCACCTGCGCCGGGACTTAGTCTGATAATACTTCATCCCCCTCAGTGTGCATATCCTGCGCACCAGCAAGATGCGCCAGGACTTAGTGTTACTCTGCAGCACAAGCTCTTGCTACAAAGCCTGCTCCAGGACTTATATTCAAAACGAACTCACTTCGCTCAGTATGCATGTATTATATGTGTAAGGAGTGCCAAAACTTTAAATCACGTAAACCATATTCTCAATATCTTATTTAAACATGGTTGGCAGTGGCTAACACATCGATTATCAGAACAGTTCTAAACGTAGAGTGACAGATAAGTAATACAGTCTGCAAATATCAATTTATGGTGCAACCCAACCTTACTCGTTTATCAGTACAACATTCAAAATCTGTCAATACATGTCATACTCCTTATTGGTTTTTAATTATTTATTTCCGCATGCTACAAGCTCACTATGGGATCATCAACCGATATAATCAAACGTATGTAAGCGTTACGTTCATGTGAATAAACCCCTATGTGTTTTGCGGATCCACAAAACACGGACACTGTCACAATTGCAGACAATAATAGGACATGTTCTATTTTTTTCGGGAACGGAATTGTGGACCCGGAATTCCGGATCCGGGCAGCACATAGTGCGGCCCCATAGAAATGAATGGATCCGCAATTCCGTTGTGCAAATGCAGAACAGAATTGCAGACATGTGAATGGACCCTTATTATGCAAGACAGACTGCAGGTGGCAATTTATAAAAATTATGAGAACATAAATCCTTCATTAAAGGGACACTGACAGCCCCAATTAGCATATTTGGGTATATATACGTGAGTACAGGTCTTATAAAGTGTTTTAAAATGATCTAAGTATCCCCCCTGTCCACCTTATAAGTACCAAAATATAAAGTTATATAACCTGCTTGTCCAGTCACCAATCTGCCCAAGGGGCGGCGCTTCATCACAAAATGCGCCCAGCCAGCCGCTCCTAACTGCCGTTCTGAAGCCCCGCCCAGCTCATCAATATTCACTTAGCTGGGCGGCGGCTACAACTCTCCGGACTCAAGTGCTGCAGCCTCTGCTTTATGCGCATGCGCCGGGCACTTGAGTCGGGAGAGTTGTAGCCACCACCCAGCTAAGTGAATATTGATGAACTGGGCGGCGCTTCAGAACGGCAGTTAGGAGCGGCTGGCTGGGCGCATTTTGTGATGAAGCGCCGCCCCTTGGGCAGATTGGTGACTGGACAAGCAGGTTATATAACTTTATATTTTGGTACTTATAAGGTGGACAGGGGGATACTTAGATCATTTTAATACACTTTATAAGACCTGTACTCAAGTATATATACCTAAATATGCTAATTGGGGCTGTCAGTGTCCCTTTAAGGCCTTTAGGGCCGAGGCTGTCTAGGCGGTAAATCCCCCTGGTTTCTTCTTGAAGAAGGACTTTATTCAAGTCAACTCTTTGTGCTCCATGGGTCTTTTTATAAACCCCCCAATATTTGAGACACTTCCCCGCTAGTGATGAGAGGCAAGGGTCATATTCAAATTTTCGATATGTTGTGAATATTTCGTAGAATATTCGTTGAATATTCACAAATTCGAATATTCGTTAGGAGTAGTGTTGATTGCGAATTTTTGTAATGTGAATTTTTGTAATGAGAATCTTCGTAATGCAAATTTTCATAATGAGAATCAATGAGATAGTGAAAACTTAGATCCAATGGTATATTCTAACTCCCAGGTGTTCCCATGGTGACAGGGACGCTTGTCGGGGAGGAGTATGCCAAAGTGGAACAGCTGTACAGAATATAGCAAATTATTATATTACGAAAATTCGCATTACGAAAATTCGCATAACAAAAATTTGAATTATGAAAATTCGTAATCAACACTACTCCTAAAGTCAAAGATATTGCAGCCTTCTCATTGGCCCACAAGCTAGAAGCAGCGAGGGATCATGTGTACTGATAAAAAAAAAATCTTGCATATTCGAAATTACGAATATATATCACTATATTCTAGATATTCGCTAATTCTCAAAGTGCCGATATTCGCAATAAAAATTTGCAATTTGAATATTCGTGATCAACACTAGCCCCACCATGAACAGACCTAACATGTCTGGAAATCGTTGTATCAGCTTTAGTATTTATACTGCTGATGTGTTGGCATATTCGTCTACGGAATTCTTGTGACATCTTGCCTACATACAATTTTTGGCAGGGGCACTGGACAATATAAATAGTGCCCATAGTTTGGCAATTTATGAACTGTCTGTCATATTTTTTCTCATCCACAGGATTGATAAACTCTTTATGCTTCTTAATGTATGGGCAAAAACTGCTCTACATGAGCAAAAACTGCTCTAGTAGGTTTAGCGGTCAACACCTCCCTGAGATCATTGTAGGCTCTTAAAACACTTACTTCCGAAATACATAAGCACACTTTAACCTTTCTGGACCTTCGTCTCTCTTTGGACTCTGGTGGGCGTATCTGAACAGAGATATATCGGGAGCCCACTTCGACCAACAACCTTCTTCATTGGCAGAGTCACCACCCGCTATCTCCAAGAAAGGGTATAATGATTGGACAGTACATACGAGCGCGTAGAAACTGTTTGAATGATTCTGGGTTCTTTCAGGAAAGCAATACATTACTTCAACGCTTTTCTGAAAGGGGATACCCCAAAAAAACATTGCATAGGGCAAAGTCGACAAACCGTGGTGACCTCCTTTGTAATACACACAAAGCGAATACTAAGACTCCGTTGAATATTAGGTGCATTGGCACCTTTGATGCACAAAACCATAGGATTTTTCAAATCCTACAAAAACATTGGCATGTTTTAAAAAGCAGACAATGATCTCAGGGAGGTGTTGACTGCTAAACCTAGTATTGTTAGAAATACTTTCTGAGGCTAAACAAAGGACAGGCAGACAGTCTGTGCAGTTTCACTAACCTCTGCTCTGTGGCAGAACTAGCACTGAACTCTTTTATTGTTAAAAGACAAAGCAAAAACAGGAACTTACACAAGTGTAACACTGCCACCTAGTGACCAAACAATATACTAGACATACAGCAATGACATGCAGTGGTTGTTGCTTATACAATACAAACCTTGTATGCTAACACCCCCACTCAACAAGAACTATCTATGTCAGTCCCATTTCTGATCTAAGATCCACAAATCTGTTTCTAGCGAGTGGCTTTGTCAAAGCATCAGCAATATTTTTTTTCACACTCAATACACAAGTACAATCACTTTCTGATCAACTAAGTCATGAATGTAATGATGTCTGACATTGATGTGCTTGGTTCTTGCATTAATCTTCTCACTTTTTGCAAGCTTAATGCAAGCCTGATTGTCCTCAAATAAGAGGGTAGGTTCTGATGTTGCCTCCCCAAGATACTTGAGTAATTGCTGTAACCACACAACTTCTTGACTGGCATAAGCTGCATATATGTATTCAGCTTCTGTAGAGGACAATGCCACTGACATCTGTTTCTTGCTGGACCAAGATATAGGACTGCTTCCTAATTTTAATAAGTAACAACTTGAGGATTTGCCTGTGCTGTGGTCACCTTCCCAATTGGAGTTCATATATCCCATGAGGTTTAAGTCACCACTTGCTGACAGTTTCAAACTTAAGTCTTTTGTCTGTTTCAGATATCTCATAACTCTTTTAATTGCATCCCAGTCTCTTTGACGTGGTTTATCAACTCGCCTGCAAAGTAGAGACATGGCAGCTGCAATGTCTGGACGTGTAGTCGTTGCAATGTAGAGAAGTGCCCCCACTGCTTGTCTGTACTGCTCATTGGATGTGAGAAGATTATCTTCTCCTTCTAACTTTGGATAGGCTGTATCCATAGGTATGCATGTTCCTTTGGCCTCTCATGTTGAATTGCTGAAGAATAGATTCAATTTTTGCACTCTGGTTTTACAGGAAACTTCCATCTTTCTCACGCTGGATGTCAATTCCAAGATAATATGTCACTTCACCTAAGTATTTAGTTTCGTAGTGCTTATTGAGTACTCCTGTTAACTTTGCAATTTCATCGCTGTTTTTGTGGGCAATGATCAGGTCATCCAGATAAATTAGCAGATACATCCATTCAGCGTCTACTTGTTTAATGTATAAGCACGGATCAGCTTTGCTTCTTGTAAATCCTTCATTTAGTAGAACTTGATTAATCTTCAAGTTCCATGCTCGAGCTGATTGTTTAAGGCCGTAAAGAAATTTTTGCAACTTGCAGACAAGGTGCTCTTGTCCCTTTTTTCACATATCCTTCTGGCTGAGACATATGCATTTCTTCTTCAATATCACCATTAAGAAAAGCTGTCTTAATATTGCGATGTTTCACAATCATTGTATGCATGGCAGCCACTGTCATAAGTGTTCTGAAAGTACTTTGTTTAGCAACTGGAGCAAAAGTAGCATCATAGTCCTCACCGAACTTCTGTAAGTAACCTTTAGCAACCAGCCTTGCCTTGTACCGACAGACTTTCCCTTCAGAGTTACATTTGGTTTAAACAAAAACATTTACATCCTATGGCATGTTTACCTTGAGGTAGCTCTAAAAGTGTCCAAGTGTAGTTATTTTTAAAAATTCCGGTAAGTTCTGATTCTCCCACAACGCTGTAAAATGAAAAACATGTGACACCTTCAAAGTCATTTTCAATATTCTCCAGACCCTTTGCAGAGTTCTCGGGATGAAACAACTAGTGTCCAAAGCTCCAAACTGTGCTGTTTCTAAGTGCGTAAAAATATTATCAAGTGACCTACCTGTTACCCTAATTAGATATTGCCCAAGTTCATTCTCTCTAAAATTACAGCATCTTTGTAGATGCAGAGAAAAAAAAATACCTTTGAAAAAAGGGAAGTGATAGTCCCCCTTCTGACTCAGCCAGCCACAAATACCTCTGCTTTATATGAACCCTCCTCCCCCACAGATCGGGTACAAGATCAGAGGTAGTATGATAATTTTTACTAATGCCAGTCGATTAGATTGCGATATTAACAATTTTTGCCAGGCTCCAATTTTCCCCTTTACTTTGTCTATTACCGGGGAAAGATTTACGGTAACTCGTAAAATCTACCTATAGGGACACCTATCTTTATCCCAAAATAGTCCAAAGAGTAGGGATGAGCGAACCCGAACTGTATAGTTCGGGTTCGTACCGAATTTTGGGGTGTCCGTGACACGGACCCGAACCCGGACATTTTCGTAAAAGTCCGGGTTCGGGTTCGGTGTTCGTCGCTTTCTTGGCGCTTTTTGAAAGGCTGCAAAGCAGCCAATCAACAAGCGTCATACTACTTGCCCCAAGAGGCCGTCACAGCCATGCCTACTATTGGCATGGCTGTGATTGGCCAGAGCACCATGTGACCCAGCCTCTATTTAAGCTGGAGTCACATAGCGCCGCCCGTCACTCTGCTCTGATCATTATAGGGAGAGGTTGAAGCCGCGACGTTAGGGCGAGATTAGGCAGTGATTAACTCCTCCAAAGGACTTCATTCAGAGATCGATCTGCAGCTGTAGATGATTGAACTGCTGCTATTGAATTGCTCACTGTTTTTAGGCTGCCCAGAGCGTTTTTCAGTCACTTTTTTCTGGGGTGATCGGCGGCCATTTTGTGTCTTGTGGTGTGCCAGCACAAGCTGCCACCAAGTGCATTTAACCCTCAGTAGTGTGGTTGGTCAAGCTGTCACACCAAGTGCATTTAACCATCAATAGTGTGGTTATTTTTCGGCCATATCCCAGTCTAATTCTGTCAGTAAACGTATACCTGTCACCCAGCGCCTAAATACTAGGCCTCAAGTTTATATCCAGCTAAATCTGTTGTTACTGGTGTGGCTGGTCAAGTTATTTAGTGTCCGTCAAAGCACAGTTTTTGTTCTGGGTTGAAATACAATTCCCAATTTAGCAATTTCCTAATTTAGTGGTTTCTGCTGTATCAGGCCTACTTTAAATTTATCCCTAACCCTGCTTTCACACCTGCGCATTTCTCAAACGCGCGTTTTACGCGCGTTTTTGTAGCGTGTTTTTTTTTTTATAATAGTACACGCGCGTTTGTGTGATTGACTGCAGTGTCCTATGGCCACAAACGCGCGTCAAAACGCCCCAAAGAAGCTCAAGTACTTGATTATGCGTCGGGCGTTTTACAGTGTGATCGTACGCGCTGTAAAACGCCCAGGTGAGAACCATTCCCATAGGGAAGCATTGGTTTTCATGTGTTGAGCGTTTTACAGCGCGTTTGAACGCGCTGTAAAACGCTCAGGTGTGAACTTAGGGTAAAAGGGTATATCAGATTCAAGGTGCACATAGGGTCATTCTGAATAACTTCACACACACGCTACTGTGCATTTCCAAGTCTAATTCTGTCAGTAAACCTATACCTGTCACCCAGCGCCTAAATAATAGGCCTCAAATCTATAGTCAGCTAAATCTGTCGTTACTGGTGTGGCTGGTCAAGTTATTTAGTGTCCGTCAAAGCACAGTTTTTGTTCTGGGTTGAAATACAATTCCCAATTTAGCAATTTCCTAATTTAGTGGTTTCTGCTGTATCAGAGCTATTTTAAATCTATCCCTAAAAAGGTATATAAGATTCAAGGTGCACATAGGGTCATTCTGAATAACTTCACACACACACGCGCTACTGTGCATTTCCAAGTCTAATTCTGTCAGTAAACCTATACCTGTCACCGAGCGCCTAAATACTAGGCCTCAAATTTATATCCAGCTAAATCTGTCGTTACTGCTGTACTGTTGTGGCTGGTCAAGTTATTTAGTGTCCGTCAAAGCACAGTTTTTCTTCTGGGTTGAAATACAATTCCCAATTTAGCAATTTCCTAATTTAGTGGTTTCTGCTGTATCAGGCCTACTTTAAATTTATCCCTAAAAAGGTATATCAGATTCAAGGTGCACATAGGGTCATTCTGAATAACTTCACACACACGCTACTGTGCATTTCCAAATCTAATTCTGTCAGCAAACCTATACCTGTCACCCAGCGCCTAAAGAATAGGCCTCAAATTTATAGTCAGCTAAATCTATCGTTACTGGTGTGGCTGGTCAAGTTATTTAGTGTCCGTCAAAGCACAGTTTTTGTTCTGGGTTGAAATACAATTCCCAATTTAGCAATTTCCTAATTTAGTGGTTTCTGCTGTATCAGAGCTATTTTAAATCTATCCCTAAAAAGGTATATAAGATTCAAGGTGCACATAGGGTCATTCTGAATAACTTCACACACACACGCTACTGTGCATTTCCAAGTCGAATTCTGTCAGTAAACCTATACCTGTCACCCAGCGCCTAAATACTAGGCCTCAGATTTATATTCAGCTAAATCTGTCGTTACTGCTGTGCCTGTATTAGTGTAATACGGTACCTAAATAGATAGCCAGATAGTGTTAGGTGTCTGTAAAAAAAGGCCTGAATTTGAATTCAATACATTGGGCCAAATAATATTTTTGTTGTTGCGCTGAATGATAACAATGAGGAAAACATCTATTAAGGGACGCGGACATGGTCGTGGTGGTGTTAGTGGACCCTTTGGTGCTGGAAGAGGACGTGGCCGTTCTGCCACAGCCACACGTCCTAGTGTACCAACTACCTCAGGTCCCAGTAGCCGCCAGAATTTACAGCGATATTTGGTGGGGCCCAATGCCGTTCTAAGGATGGTAAGGCCTGAGCAGGTACAGGCATTAGTCAATTGGGTGGCCGACAGTGGATCCAGCACGTTCACATTATCTCCCACCCAGTCTTCTGCAGAAAGCGCACAGATGGCGCCTGAAAACCAAGCCCATCAGTCTGTCGCATCACCCCCATGCATACCAGGGAAACTGTCTGAGCCTCAAGTTATGCAGCAGTCTCTTATGCTGTTTGAAGACTTTGCTGGCAGAGTTTCCCAAGGGCATCCACATAGCCCTTCCCCAGCGGTGGAAGACATAGAATGCACTGACGCACAACCACTTATGTTTCCTGATGATGAGGACATGGGAATACCACCTTAGCACGTCTCTGATGACGAAACACAGGTGCCAACTGCTGCGTCTTTCTGCAGTGTGCCGACTGAACAGGAGGTCAGGGATCAAGACTGGGTGGAAGACGATGCAGGGGACGATGAGGTCCTAGACCCCACATGGAATGAAGGTCATGCCACTGACTTTCACAGTTCGGAGGAAGAGGCAGTGGTGAGACCGAGCCAACAGCGTAGCAAATGAGGGAGCAGTGGGCAAAAGCAGAACACCCGCCGCCAAGAGACTCCGCCTGCTACTGACCGCCGCCATCTGGGACCGAGCACCCCAAAGGCAGCTTCAAGGAGTTCCCTGGCATGGCACTTCTTCAAACAATGTGCTGATGACAAAACCCGAGTGGTTTGCACGCTGTGCCATCAGAGCCTGAAGCGAGGCATTAACGTTCTGAACCTTAGCACAACCTGCATGACCAGGCACCTGCATGCAAAGCATGAACTGCAGTGGAGTAAACACCTTAAAAACAAGAAAGTCACTCAGGCTCCCCCTGCTACCTCTTCTGCTGCCGCCTCTGCCTCTTCTGCTGCTGCCGCCTCGGCTTCTTCCTCCGCCTCTGGAGGAACGTTGGCACCTGCCGCCCAGCAAACAGGGGATGTACCACCAACACCACCACCTCCGTCACCAAGCATCTCAACCATGTCACACGGCAGCGTTCAGCTCTCCATCTCACAAACATTTGAGAGAAAGCGTAAATTTCCACCTAGCCACCCTCGATCCCTGGCCCTGAATGCAAGAATTTCTAAACTACTGGCCTATGAAATGCTGTCATTTAGGCTGGTGGACCCAGACAGCTTCAAACAGCTCATGTCACTTGCTGTCCCACAGTATGTTGTTCCCAGCCGGCACTACTTCTCCAAGAGAGCCATGCCTTCCCTGCACAACCAAGTATCCGATAAAATCAAGTGTGCACTGCGCAACGCCATCTGTGGCAAGGTCCACCTAACCACAGATACGTGGACCAGTAAGCACTGCCAGGGATGCTATATCTCCCTAACTGCACACTGGGTAAATGTAGTGGCGGCTGGGCCCCAGGCGGAGAGCTGTTTGGCGCACGTCCTTCCGCCGCCAAGGATCTCAGGGCAACATTCTTTGCCTCCTGTTGCCTCCTCCTCCTCCTACACAGCTTCCTCCTCCTCTTCCACCTGCTCATCCAGTCAGCCACACACCTTCACCACCACCTTCTGCACAGCCCGGGGTAAACGTCAGCAGGTCATTCTGAAACTCGTATGTTTGGGGGACAGGCCCCACACCGCACAGGAGTTTTAGGTCAAAAGCTGTGGGCAAGGACCTCAAAGGTAGTATTTTCCGAAATACTACCTGTACCACGGGCCACACAAGAGAGGCAGCGGGAGATTAGTGAAATTAACAAGTGGCTCAAGAACTGGTGTAGGAAGGAGGGGTTTGGGTTCCTGGAGAACTGGGCCGACTTCTCTATCGGCTACAAGTTCTATCGTAGGGACGGGCTGCACCTCAATGGGGAAGGGGCAGCTGTGTTGGGGAAGAAGATTGCTAGAAAGTTGGAGGAGTGTTTAAACTAGGGACTGGGGGGGAGGGTAATTATGTTATAGAATGGGAAGATAGTGAAGATAGTGCAGATAGAGACCGGGGGCAAGGTAGTGAGACTGGGGGAGGAACGGAAGGAGGGACTAGAACAGTTCAGAAGGAAAGGTGTAGAGTAAAAAATATACATAAACCTCTCAAATGTATGTATACTAATGCCAGAAGCCTGACTAATAAAACTGGTGAACTGGAATTAGTGATGTGTGAGGAGGACTATGACATAGTGGGAATAACTGAGACATGGCTCGTATCTCTACCCACAGTGACTCCACATGTTCATGTCCCTCACTTATATCTTCCCGGAGTGTGGGCTTTAGACAGGACTTTACATAAAGGCAGACCCCCTCCCCCTCTCCGGTTTTGACGATCCTTTCTAAACAGGCTGTAACCCTGTACATTAACTGCCCAGTCATAGCTATCATCCAGCCATGGCACTAAAAACAATAATAAATTACTAATAGGAGTTTACTATAAACCACCTAATATACCACAGAAAGTTCACAGAAAATCTACTACTAAACGAGATAGACGAGGCGGCAAATCATAATGAGGTGGTTATTATGGGGGACTTCAACTACCCAGATATAGACTGGGAAACTGAAACTTGTATATCTCATAAAGGAAACAGGTTCTTGGCAATAACCAAAGACAATTACCTCTCCCAACTGGTTCAGGACCCGACTAGAGGGACGGCCATACTGGACTTAGTATTAACCAATAGGCCTGACAGAACAACAGACGTGCAGGTTGGGGGACACCTGGGAAATAGTGACCACAAAGTAATAGCCTTCCAATTATCATTCAAAAGAGCGTTTCTACAGGGAGGAACAAAAATACCAAACTTCAAAAAAGCTAAATTTAGCCAACTAAGAGAGGCCATAGGCCTAACTAAATGGGATAAAGTCCTCACAAATAGAAATACTGCCACAAAATGGGATATCTTTAAAAGCATCTAGACTTTTAAATCTAGCATCTAGACAGTTCTAGACTTGACAGCGGCGAATCAATGGATGCCGTGTATCTGGACTTCTCCAAAGCATTTGACACTGTACCACATAAAAGGTTAGTATATAAAATGAGAATGCTCGGACTGGGAGAAAATGTCTGTAAGTGGGTAAGTAACTGGCTCAATGATAGAAAACAGAGGGTGGTTATTAATGGTAAATACTCAGATTGGGTCACTGTCACTAGTGGAGTACCTCAGGGGTCAGTATTGGGCCCTATTCTCTTCAATATATTTATTAATGATCTTGTAGAAGGCTTGCATAGTAAAATATAAATTTTCGCAGATGACACTAAACTCTGTAAAGTAATTAACACTGATGAGGACGGTATACTACTACAGAGCGATCTGGATAGATTGGAGGCTTGGGCAGATAAGTGGCAGATGAGGTTTAACACTGACAAATGTATGCACATGGGAAGTTATGCACATGGGAAGGAATAATGCAAGTCACCCGTACTTATTAAATGGTAAAACACTCGGTAACACTGACATGGAAAAAGATCTAGGAATTTTAATAAACAGCAAACAAAGGCTACTTTCACACCTGCGTTCAGGTGTCCGCTCGTGAGCTCCGTTTGAAGGGGCTCACAAGTGGCCCTGAACGCAGCCGCCTGGCCCTAATGCATTCTCAGTGGAGGCGGATCCACTGAGAATGCATCCGCCTGCCAGCGCTCAGCCTCCGCTCCGCTCAGTGAGCGGACACCTGAACGCTGCAAGCAGCGTTCGGGTGTCCGCCTGGCCGTGCGGAGGCGAGCGGATCCTTTCCGACTTACAATGTAAGTCAATGGGGACGGATCCGCTTGAAGATGACACCATATGGCTCAATCTTCAAGCGGATCCGTCCCCCATTGACTTTTAATGTAAAGTCTGAACGGATCCGCTCAGGTTACTTTCACACTTAGAAAATGTTTCTAAGTTCTAATGCAGACGGATCCGTTCTGAACGGAGCCACCGTCTGCATTAATATGAATATGAATATCCGATCGAACGCTAGTGTGAAAGTAGCCTAAGCTGCAAAAAACAGTGTCAGGCAGCTGCTGCCAAGGCCAATAAGATAATGGGTTGCATCAAAAGGGGCATAGATGCCCGTGATGAGAACATAGTCCTACCACTTTACAAATCATTAGTCAGACCACACATGGAGTACTGTGTACAGTTCTGGGCTCCAGTGAACAAAGCAGACATAGCAGAGCTGGAGAGGGTCCAGAGGAGGGCAACTAAAGTAATAACTGGAATGGGGCTACTACAGTACCCTGAAAGATTATCAAAATTAGGGTTATTCACTTTAGAAAAAAGACGACTGAGAGGAGATCTAATTTATATGTATAAATATATCAGGGGTCAGTACAGAGATCTATCCCATCATCTATTCATTCCCAGGACGGTGACTGTGACGAGGGGACATCCTCTGCGTCTGGAGGAAAGAAGGTTTGTACACAAACATAGAAGAGGATTCTTTACGGTAAGAGCAGTGAGACTATGGAACTCTCTGCCTGAGGAGGTGGTGATGGTGAGTACAATAAAGGAATTCAAGAGGGGCCTGGATGTATTTCTAAAGCGTAATAATATTACAGGCTATAGCTACTAGAGAGAGATCGTTGATCCAGGGATTTATTCTGATTGCCTGATTGGAGGCAGGAAGGAATTTTTATTCCCCTAAAGTGAGGAAAATTCCCCTAAAGTGAGGAAAACAGGCCCAACTGGATGGACAAATGTCTTTTTTCGGCCTTATGTACTACTATGTACTACTACTATGTTAGGAGTTGTGGCGGGGTATAAAACAGACCGACGAGTGGTTGCTGCCGGTGAGCCTCAAGCCCGGCCTGGTGGTGTGCAATAATGGGCGAAATCTCGTTGCAGCTCTGGGACTAGCCGGTTTGATGCACATCCCTTGCCTGGCACATGTGCTGAATTTGGTGGTGCAGTTGTTCATTCACAACTACCCCGATATGTCAGAGCTGCTGCATAAAGTCTGGGCCGTCTGTTCGCGCTTCCGGCGTTCACATCCTGCCGCTACTCGCCTGTCTGCGCTACAGCGTAACTTCGGCCTTCCCACTCACCGCCTCATATGCGACTTGCTCACCAGATGGAACTCCACCTTGCACATGCTGGACAGACTGTGCGAGCAGCAGCAGGCCATAGTGGAGTTTCAGCTGCAGCACGCACGGGTCAGTCGCACTGCACCACTTCACCACCAATGACTGGGCCTCCATGCAAGACCTGTGTGCCCTGTTGCGCTGTTTCGAGTACTCCACCAACATGGCCAGTGGCGATGATGCCATCATCAGTGTTACAATACCACTTCTTTGTCTCCTTGAGAAAACACTTAGGGCAATGATGGAAGAGGAGGTGGCCCAGGAGGAGGAGGAGGAAGAGGGGTCATTTTTAGCACTTTCAGGCCAGTCTCTTCGAAGTGACTCAGAGGAAGGTTTTTTGCAACAGCAGAGGCCAGGTACAAATGTGGCCAGCTAGGGCCCACTACTGGAGGACGAGGAGGACAAGGATGAGGGTGAAGTGAAGGAGGATGAGGATGAAGCATGGTCACAGCGGGGTGGCACCCAACGCAGCTCGGGCCCATCACTGGTGCGTAGCTGGGGGGAAATGCAGGATTATGGCGATACTCCTCCCACAGAGGACAACTTGTCCTTACCTCTGGGCAGCCTGGCACACATGAGCGACTACATGCTGCAGTGCCTGCGCAACGACAGCAGAGTTGCCCACATTTTAACATGTGCGGACTACTGGGTTGCCACCCTGCTGGATCCACGGTACAAAGACAATGTGCCCACCTTACTTACTGCACTGGAGCGTGATAGGAAGATGCACGAGTACAAGCGCACGTTGGTAGAGGCGCTTCTGAGAGCATTCCCAAATGTCACAGGGGAACAAGTGGAAGCCCAAGGCGAAGGCAGAGGAGGAGCAAGAGGTTGCCAACGCAGCTGTGTCACGGCCAGCTCCTCTGAGGGCAGGGTTAGCATGGCAGATATTTGGAAAAGTTTTGTCAACACGCCACAGCTAAGTGCACCACCACCTGATACGGAATGTGTTAGCAGGAGGCAACATTTCACTAACATGGTGGAACAGTACGTGTGCACAACCCTCCACGTACTGAGTGATGGTTCGGCCCCATTCAACTTCTGGGTCTCTAAATTGTCCACGTGGCCAGAGCTAGCCTTTTATGCCTTGGAGGTGCTGGCCTGCCCGGCGGCCAGCGTTTTGTCTGAACGTGTATTCAGCACGGCAGGGGGCGTCATTACAGATAAACGTAGCCGCCTACAGCCAATGTGGACAAGCTGACGTTCATAAAAATGAACCAGACATGGATCCCACAGGACCTGTCCATCCCTTGTGCAGATTAGACATTAACTACCTCCCCTTAACCATATATTATTGTACTCCAGGGCACTTCCTCATTCATTCCTATTTTTATTTTCATTTTACCATTATATTGCGGGGCAACCCAAAGTTGAATGAACCTCTCATCTGTCTGGGTGCCGGGGCCTAAATATCTGACAATGGACAGTGGTGGGCGACATGAAGCATGATGCTCTGCTATGACATGAAGACCTCTCTCCAATTGATATTGGTAAATTTTTATTTATTTTATTTTTATTTTTATTCATTTCCCTATCCACAATTGTTTGCAGGGGATTTAACTACATTTTGCTGCCCTTTGCAGCCCTCTAGCCCTTTCTTGGGCTGTTTTACAGCCTTTTTAGTGCGAAAAAGTTCGGGTCCCCATTGACTTCAATGGGGTTCGGGTTCGGGACAAAGTTCGGGTCAGGTTCGGAACCCGAACATTTCCGGGAAGTTCGGCCGAACTTCCCGAACCCAAACATCCAGGTGTTCGCTCAACTCTATACATAGGCTTTACTTCCCAAAATTCTGATGTGTCTTAAATCTGGTTTCTTCTTGTTCCACAGTTCATATGTTTTTTTTTTTTTTTTTTTGCTTTTCCTGGAAAACGATTTTGAAGATAACATGCAGTCATGATAGCTTCTCCCTAGTATGTAGTTGGCATATCAGCATCAAATAGCATGCTCATCCCACTTTCACACAGTGTGCGGTTCATTCTCTCTGCAACTCCATTTTGCTCTGGGTTATATGGAACAGTTGTCTGGAACATAATTCCATGTTTTCTGAGAATGGCTTGTGTTTTACCACTTGTATATTCTGAGCCATTATCTGTTCATAGTATTCTGGGCATCCTGCCAAATGCATTACTTACTTGAGCAAGATACTCTTCTTTCTCTGGCAATTCATCCTTATTGTGAAGTAGAAACACTGTGGTTTATATGGCGTAATCATCAATGAAGGTCAGGAAATACTTTTTCTTTCCTGGAATTATAGTTTTCATTGGACCACAAAGATCTGAATGTATTAAGTCTAGCGGTTTTTGAGCTTTGCTGCTGGTCTGTTTGGGAAAAGGTGTCCTAGTCATTTTCCCTTTTAATACAGCTGATGCAGATCATTATTTGATCACATGGATTAATCTTAATCACTTCAACCCCCCTAGCTGAAACACCCTTAATGACCAGGCCACTTTTTACACTTCTGCACTACACTACTTTCACCGTTTATTGCTCGGTCATGCAACTTACCACCCAAATGAATTTTACCTCCTTTTCTTCTCACTAATAGAGCTTTCATTTAGTGGTATTTCATTGCTGCTGACATATTTAACTTTTTTTTATTAATCGAAATTTAACGATTTTTTTGCAAAAAAATTACATTTTTCACTTTCAGTTGTAAAATTTAGCAAAAAAAAAAAACGACATCCATATATAAAATTTTTGCAAAATGTATTGTTCTACATGTCTTTGATAAAAAAAAATGTTTGGTTAAAAAAAATAAAAATGGTTTGGGTAAAAGTTATAGCGTTTACAAACTATGGTACAAAAATGTGAATTTCCGCTTTTTGAAACAGCTCTGACTTTCTGAGCACCTGTCATGTTTCCTGAGGTTCTACAATGCCCAGACAGTACAAATGACCACATTTCAGAAAGTAGACACCCTAAGGTATTCACTGATGGGCATAGTGAGTTCATAGAACTTTTTATTTTTTGTCACAAGTTAGCGGAAAAAGATTTTTTTTTCTTACAAAGTCTCATATTCCACTAGCTTATGACAAAAAAATAAACTTCCATGAACTCACTATGCCCATCACAAAATACCTTGGTGTCTTCTTTCCAAAATGGGGTCATTTGTGGGGTAGGTATACTGCCCTGGCATTTTAGGGGCCCAGATGCGTGAGAACTAGTTTGAAATCAAAATCTGTAAAAAATGACCGGTGAAATCCGAAAGGTGCTCTTTGGAATGTGTGCCCCTTTGCCCACCTAGGCTGCAAAAAAGTGTCACACATCTGGTATCGCCGTACTCAGGAGAAGTTGGGGAATGTCTTTTGGGGTGTGATTTTACATATACCCATGCTGGGTGAGAGAAATATCTTGGCAAAAGACAACTTTTTCAATTTTTTTATACAAAGTTGGCATTTGACCAAGATATTTCTCACCCAGCATGGGTATATGTAAAATGACACCCCAAAACACATTCCCCAACTTCTCCTGAGTACGGCGATACCACATGTGTGACACTTTTTTTCAGCCTAGATGTGCAAAGCGGCCCAAATTCCTTTTAGGAGGGCATTTTTAGACATTTGGATCCCAGACTTCTTCTCACGCTTTTCTCAGGCTCCATTCAGACGTCCGTATGTGTTTTTCGGATCCGATCCATGTATCCGTGGATCCATAAAAATCATACGGACGTCTGAATGGAGCCTTACAGGGGGGTGATCAATGACAGGGGGGTGATCAATGACAAGGTGGTGATGAAACCGCCCTAAATTAGGTCATTTAAGATACACTCTGGTGTTCGAAATCAATGTATCCCCCCCCCCCCCAGGGGGTTAATATCAACGCGTGGCTGAGAAACTAGACACTGACACAGAAGTTGGTCAAAGCAATCTCTCACTTTTATTACATGGGGTAAGCATATATACATCTTCAGAAGAGGGCAGTCCTCACTGAGGCTAAAACATTGTTTCATTGGTCAAAAAGGAAGAAGAGTTAAGAGAGGAGATAGCACCCTGGCTTCTGCACACTGGGTCCTACTTTGGAATGTGAACTAATGTAAACATCTGGTTACTAGTGATGAGCGGCAGGTGCCATATTCGATTTCGACGAAATTCGCGAATATTCGATAGAATATTCGTTTTATATTCGTCGGAATCGAATATCCGTCATTATTCTTGTTATCGCGATTAATATGCAATTTAAATAATCGCGTATTGCGATTGTAACTTAAAGGCTACTCTCCTATTGAAATAGCAATGCGATTAATTCAAGTTATAATAATCGAATTTCGATTTTAACTTAAAGGCTACTCTCCTATTGAAATAGCAATGCGATTAATTCAAGTTATAAAAATCGAATTTCGATTTTAACTTAGCACTGCTATATTCTATATTAGGTTAGAATTAACGAATATGGAATATAGCAGTGCTAAGTTAAAATCGAAATTCGATTATTATAACTTGAATTAATCGAATTGCGATTTCAACTTGGACCTGGTTTACTATGGTTGGCTTGGTAGAATTAGCGAATATGACGAATATATTCGTTATATTCCACAAAACGAATATAACGAATGTATTCGTCATATTCCACAAAACGAAGATAACGAATGTATTCTGCATCTTCATTTTAGCTACCTATTCGTCAACTTTGCTAATTCTAGCAATCATATAGGAAAGTTTACTATAGAGACAGCTAAGTTTAATTCGCTATGCGATTATATGACTGCTTTTTTTTTATAAATAGTATAATTATAATAATTATCAGGTATTATAATTATTCTATTTTTAAAAAAAGCAAAGTAATATAATCGCATAGCGAATTAAACTTAGCTGTCTCTATAGTCAACTTTCCTATATGATTGCTAGAATTAGCGAAGTTGACGAATAGGTAGCTAAAACGAAGATGCAGAATACTTTGTTATCTTAGTTTTGTGGAATATAACTAATATATTCGTCATATTCGCTAATTCTACCAAGCCATTGAAGCCAACCATATAGTAAACCAGGTCCAAGTTGAAATCGCCATGCGACTAATATAACTCGAAGCAATCGCATGGCGATTTTAACTTAGTAATGCTATATTCCATGCTCATGGAGCGTCCCCATCACCATGGGAACGACTCCATATACTAGAATGTACTCTCGGATTTGAGAATTACATTGAAATCGCAATTCGATTATTTCAAGTTATAATAATCGAATTTCGATTTTAACTTAAAGGCTACTCTCCTATTGAAATAGCAATGCGATTAATTCAAGTTATAAATATTGAATTTCGATTTTAACTTAGCAGCACTGCTATATTCTATATTCGTTAATTCGCTAAGTTAAAATCGAAATTCAATTTTTATAACTTGAATTATTCGCATTGCTATTTCAATAGGAGAGTAGCCTTTAAGTTAAAATCGAAATTCGATTATTATAACTTGAAATAATCGAATTGCGATTTCAACGTAATTCTCAAATCCGACAGTACATTCTAGTATATGGAGACGTTCCCATGGTGATGGGGACGCTCCATGAGCATGGAAGTCGGCAGAAGCGGCAACGGGCACTGACTGGAGCAGCTAGGAAGCCAGGAATCCAAAGGACAGGTAAGAACAACTTTAGGGAAGTGGGAAAGAAAAAAAAAAAAAAAAAAAAAGTATATTCGAAATATCGAATTTATATCACTATATTCGAAATATTCGCGAATTAGCGAAGTGCCGATATTCGTGAAAAAAATTTGATATTCGAATATTCGCGCTCAACACTACTGGTTACCATCGCCATTTTGTAATGGAGTTTATTCTAACAAGAATACTGCCTACGTCATATGTGACACTTCAAAGAGGTGCTTCTCTATAGGCAGTGAATAATATATACATATCATCAAGCCATATGATTGGCTTACGCATTCCACCACACTCTATGGGACACCTGTAGAAAGATGAGAAATCAGACACTTCCCACAGCACAGCTCTTTGCCCCCCTCTCTCTCCTCTCCAGTCTTGAAACAAAGAGGGGGGTGGGTGGGCACTTGGAAGAAGAAAAAGTTAACTCATTACAATCCTAGATATACAAAATATAGAATAAAATTCACACATCTTTAACAGGGGTGATCAGGGAATCTATATGGGTGATCACCCCCCTGTCATTGATCACCCCCCTGTAAGGCTCCATTCAGACGTCCGTATGTGTTTTGCGAATCCGATCCATGTATCCGTGGCTCTGTAAAAATCATACGAACGTCTGAATGGAGCCTTACAGGGGGGTGATCAGGGGTTAATAAGTGACAGGAGGGGGGGGGGGGTGTAGTGTAGTGGTGTTTGGTGCTACTTTACTGAGCTACCTGTGTCCTCTGGTGGTCGATCCAAGCAAAAGGGACCACCAAAGGACCAGGTAGCAGGTATATTAGACGCTGTTATCAAAACAGCGGCTAATATACCTGTAAGGGGTTAAAAAAAAAAATCGCATCTCCAGCCTGCCAGCGAACGATCGCCGCTGGCAGGCTGGAGATCCTGTCTCTTACCTTCCGATCCTGTGAACGAGCGCGCCTGTGTGCACGCTTTCACAGGAAATCTTGGCTCACGCGAGAGGACGCGTATATGCGTCACTATGCGCAGAGCTGCCGTCTCCGGACCGCGATCCTGCGTTAGGCGGTCCGGAGCCGGTTAATACCACTTGCATAGTTATTCTTAATGTTTTCTTTATTGTATAAGAATTTCTGTACCCGAATCGTCTGTGCCAAGTGTGGATGCAGTTTGAATGTTTATCCTATTTGGCTGTGTAAGGGATTAGGTAGCGAGGCTGTCGTCTCCTGGGTAGACAGGCACAGTTTAGCAGGCACACCGAAGAAGTTACAGTCCACACGGCAGGAACTTCGTTTAACTGACCTCAGCCAGTTTTATTGTCAGGTTGAGGTACAGAACATAAAATATAACAAACAAAAATCCTAAGCCTGTCCGGCTCTAACTATACAGCATGAAACCTCCCTGACCAAGTGCCGGCCTAATACCAAGCACCCAAACAAAATAGCAAAGTCCGTACCTCTTGAAGTGCTCTCACAGGCTCCATGCAGGTAACCTGTTCCCAGGCTGAGAGAGCTATGTCTGCATTCTCAGCCTTATATCAGGCTAGCACACCTGAGGAGTAATTACCTGACAGCACAAAACCCGGACTGTCCGGATGGAGTGGGGCCCACCCTTCTCTCCCCACTCCAGCAACACAGGCCCTAAGAACAGGTTTTATGCAAACCCGAATTGCAGAGACCTCTCCTGAACATTTCCCTGGTTGCTTTTAAATGACAGAAGTGAGAAATCTTGGGCACACATAGATCCCGTCCACTACTTCTCTAGACACTCTGTCACATATCCTCCCCCCCTGTTTCAGACCCGGGGCTGGAACACATCTGGACATCAGACAATGTACACGTGACAAGGCATCTGCATTTCCCATTTGGGTCCCTGGCCTGTGCTTTACGGTAAACTGGTACTCTTGCAGGGCTAAGAACCATCTTGTTACCCTCCTATTTTTTTTCCTTATTCTCACACATCCATTTTAAGGGAGCATGATCCGTGATCAATTCAAAGTGACGACCAAGCAAAGAGTGCTTCCAGGGCCCATTTAATAGCGAGGCACTCTTTTTCCACAATTGCATATTTTTGCTCATGGTCATTAAGTTTCCTGCTCAGATATAGTACAGGGTGTTCTTCTCCTTCCCGGACCTGTGACAGTACTGCCCCCAGTCCCAACTCAGATGCATCAGTCTGTAGGACAAACCCTTTCTTAAAATCTGGGGTTATCAGCACCGGCTGAGCGCACAGGAGGGTTTTTAGAGTCTGAAATTTTTCCGCGTCTTGTGACCACTTGACCATGACAGAGTCTTTCCCTTTTGTCAGGTCCGTTAACGGGGCTGCAAGGGAAGCAAAATTAGGTATAAATCGCCGGTAATAGCCTGTAATTTCCAAGAAGGCACGGACTTGCTTCTTGTTTACCGGTTGAGGCCACCTTTGTATGGCTTCGATTTTGTTTTACTGGGGCTTTACGAGGCCTTAGCCTATGATGTAACCTAGATACTTAGCATCTTCAAGACCAATGGCACATTTTTTTGGATTGGCTGTGAAGCCTGCCTCACACAAGGAATTGACAACCGCCTGCACCCTAGGTAGATGGGATTCCCAGTCTGGACTTTGGATGATGATGTCATCCAGATATGCGGCTGCGTACCGTCTGTGGGGTCTTAAAATCTTATCCATCACCCTCTCGAAGGTTGCAGGGGCTCCATGCAAACCAAACGGCAAGACCACATAATGAAACAACTCATCAGGAGTGGCAAAGGCAGTTTTCTCTTTTGTCTCATTTGTCAGGGGAATTTGCCAGTATCCCTTGGTTAGGTCTAGAGTGGTTATATACCTGGCATTTCCGAGCCTGTCAATGAGCTTATCAACACGGGGCATTGGGTAGGCATCAAACTTAGATATGGTGTTCAACTTCCGGAAGTCATTGCAAAACCTCCAGCTGCCATCTGGTTTGGGGATCAGAACTATAGGGCTGGACCACTGGTTATGGGACTCTTCAATTACCCCAAGTTCCAACATTTTCCTCACCTCTTCAGAGATAAGCCCTCTCCTGGCCTCTGGTATTCTGTAGGGTTGCAGCTTAACCCTTTTCCCTGGTTCTGTAATGATGTCATGTTTTATGACAGAGGTGCGACCTGGGATCTCCGAGAAAAAATCCCTATTCTTAAAGAGGAACCCCTGCACGTCTACCTTTTGTGTATTGGCCAGGGAGTCGGGTACTGTTACCTCTGGCAACAGGGGCTTCCCAGAGCACCGCTGCTCTGGTGGGAAGGAGGTGTCAGCCGCAAGTGATAGTCGATCTTTCCACGGTTTTATAAGATTGACGTGGTATATTTGCTCAGGCTTCCTCTTAGCTGGTTGACGGATTTTATAGTTTACCTCATTTACTTTCTCTATCACCTCAAAGGGGCCTCGCCACTTAGCCAGGAATTTGCTCTCTACCGTAGGGATCAGTACCAGAACCCGGTCACCTGGCGCAAAGGTACGTACTCTGGCACTGCGGTTATACACCCTTTGTTGTGCCCTCTGAGCCTGGGCCATATGTTCTCGTACAATAGGCATCACCGCAGATATACGATCTTGCATTTTTGCCACATGTTCTATGACACTTCTATAGGGGGTAGCTTCTTCTTCCCAAGTTTCTTTTGCTATATCTAGCAGACCCCTAGGGTGGCGACCATATAGCAACTCAAATGTGGAGTAGCCTGTAGAGGACTGAGGCACTTCACGGGTGGCAAAAATAAGATAGGGGAGAAGGAAATCCCAGTTTTTCCCATCTTTGTCTACCACTTTTTTTGAGCATGGCTTTTAGAGTTTTATTAAATCTCTCTACCAGTCCATCAGTCTGTGGATGGTAGACAGAGGTACGCAGCTGTTTAACTTTGAACAGTTACATAACTCCTTCATGATGCGTGACATAAAGGGGGTACCTTGATCTGTTAGGATCTCTTTTGGTAGTCCCACGCGACTGAACACCTGCACCAACTCTTTAGCTATGGCCTTGGATGACGTATTACGTAAGGGTATAGCTTCCGGGTAACGAGTAGCGTAGTCCATAATTACAAGAATATGTTGGTGGCCTCGAGCAGATCTTACAAGGGGCCCTACCAAATCCATGGCTATTCTCTCAAATGGTATCTCAATGATTGGTAGAGGTACCAGGGGACTACGATAGTGTGGCCTAGGAGACGAAATTTGGCACTCGGGGCAGGTGTCACAATAGTCTTTAACATCTTTATGGACCCCAGGCCAAAAGAACCTTTGAAAGACTCTGTCTGTAGTCTTTTTAGCTCCCAAATGCCCCCCCATAAGGTGACCATGAGCAATATCTAGTACCGTTCGTCGGTACACTTTAGGAACCACCAGTTTTTCCACCAGATCCTCTCCCCTTTTTACCACCTGGTACAATAAGTCATGTTTCACAGCCATCTGCGGGAAACAAAGTCTGCTGTCCGGTTCCACCAGTTTACCATCAATAGACTTCACATTTTCCCTGGCTCTAGTAAGGGTGGGGTCTTTTAATTGCTCAGCACCAAATTGCTCTTTCCGTACTGCCAGGTCTGGCAAATTGTCATTAAGTGAGTCTTCCCTCTCTGGACTATTCTGACCCTCTTCTAACCCATCACTATGGTCAGAGACCTCAGGCTCCCCTACCATGACAGACAAGGGAAGCGATTCACCATCAACAGAGGTCTCTCTTAAATACCCACACCTCTCGGTACCCAGTGGTAGGTCATCTCCTTCCTGACAGGCATTTGAAAGTTTATGTTCCCATAGCTGCCAAAAATGTGGGAAATCTCGCCCCATGAGGACATCATGCATTAACCTAGGCACTAAACCAACCATAAATTTTCCTGTCCCAAACCGGGTATTTACATCTACCGCAGTGTGTTAATTACGGGTGTCTCCATGTATGCAGGTTACTGCAATGGCCTTCGTTTGCCATTTCCTGCGGTTTACCAAATCCGTTTTTACTAGGGTAACCAGACTGCCTGAGTCCAACAAGGCACTCACATCTTTACCTTCCACCGTAATAACACACATTTGTTTCTCCCCCCCCAGTATTTGGTAATGCCACACACGCAGGCTGAGCATACAGTGATAAAGGGCGGTTTATATATGAGGCATCACATTGCATTGGTTCACCATACATTGGGCAATTGGCAACAACATGACCTGGCATTTGACATCTGAAACATTTTATTAAGTCCCTATTAAGTCTCTTATAGGCCACAGACCTCCCTGGCACTGTTTGCCAGCTTCTAGAGCCTGGGCCTCCAGTCTCTCCACTTGCACCCACAGATATATCACTTCTGCCAGCCCCCTTTTCCCTTAGAACAGTCTTACCAGGTAGTCCTGGAGATCTCCACTGCGGGGCTGGGGGGCGCTGTGGCAGACTCAGTAGCTCCTCTGCGGATGTGTACCTCTCCACCATCTGGTCAGCATTCTTGGGGTCACCATGGCTCACCCACTTGCGCAAGGTAACGGGGAGGGCCCTTAAGTACCAGTCCATCACAACTCGTTCCACCATCTGAGGGCCTGTCAGGAACTCCGGCTGCAACCACTTCTTGGTCAGGTGTATGAGGTCGTGCATTTGGGAATGCGGAGGTTTATCCATACTGTAGTCCCAGTTGTGCACACGCTGTGCACGGACCAAAAGAGTAACACCAAGGCGTGTAAGATCTCCTTTTTTAGCATAACATAGTCCATAGCATCATGATTCTTCAGGTCAAAATATGCCTTTTGGGGTTCTCCTGAAAGGAAGGGGGCCAACAGTCCAGCCCACTGTGGCTTTGGCCAACCCTCTCGCTCGGCAGTCCTTTCGAAGGTGGTCAGGTAGGCCTCCACGTCATCTGCAGTTGTCATCTTTTGCAGAAAGTGACTAGCCCTTATGGCGGCATGAGGGGCCTCTGCCAACCCTGGGACCCAGCCAGCGACACTGGTCAGTTGCTGCACCACAACTGCTAAGGTCTCCCGGTCTTTTCTTTGCGCCTCTTGTGCAGCCTCCAGTTGGGCCGTCAGCCTGCGGCTGGTTTCCTCAAGCGCCTTTTGCTGTACTAGGGTAGCCTCCTGTTGAGATGCAACAGCTTGCAACATAGCTTTAACCACATCCTCCATTTTCCAAGAGGCAGAAAACAGTCTTTGGTGCACCGCACAAAAATGGACTCTGTCCCTTTAAATGTTCTTTTTTTTTTTTTCTTATACCAGAATTTGGTGTGCGCGCATCCTCCACCACATATAAGGGATTAGGTAGCGAGGCTGTCGTCTCCTGGGTAGACAGGCACAGTTTAGCAGGCACACCGAAGAAGTTACAGTCCACACGGCAGGAACTTCGTTTAACTGACCTCAGCCAGTTTTATTGTCAGGTTGAGGTACAGAACATAAAATATAACAAACAAAAATTCTAAGCCTGTCCGGTTCTAACTATACAGCACGAAACCTCCCTGACCAAGTGCCGGCCTAATACCAAGCACCCAAACAAAATAGCAAAGTCCGTACCTCTTGAAGTGCTCTCACAGGCTCCATGCAGGTAACCTGTTCCCAGGCTGAGAGAGCTATGTCTGCATTCTCAGCCTTATATCAGGCCAGCACACCTGAGGAGTAATTACCTGACAGCCCAAAACCCGGACTGTCCGGATGGAGTGGGGCCCACCCTTCTCTCCCCACTCCAGCAACACAGGCCCTAAGAACAGGTTTTATGCAAACCCGAATTGCAGAGACCTCTCCTGAACATTTCCCTGGTTGCTTTTAAATGACAGAAGTGAGAAATCTTGGGCACACATAGACCCCGTCCACTACTTCTCCAGACACTCTGTCACAGCTGTTTTAACTATTTCACTGCAGTTCAGCTGATATAGTTCATCTATGATTTTAGCCTTTGCAAGCAAGAAATCCTCTTTTGTGATGACTACATTGCCTTGGTTAGTGAGTTTCTTTACTGACAAAAGGTTGCTTTCAAGATCTGGCACATACAGAACATTCCTCATATGGATCTTTTTAGTGATATCCAGTGATGGTCAGTTCGCAGTGTTCGCCAGTGAACACATGTGGGCTGCCATCTTTAGTAAGGTAGACTCACCCGTCCGGCGATACACAGACAAGCCCTTACCTGTGCCTGTGCTGGGAGCCTGTCTGAAATCAAATGCAGTCACCGGGAGCAGGCAGTTCCGAGAACAGCCCGATGAAGGCCCCCGGCGGCTGTTCTCGGAATTACCTGCTCCCGGTGACTGCATTTAATTTCAGACCGGCTCCCAGCACAGGAAAAGGGCTTACCTGAGCTGGACGGGTGAGTCTACCTTGCTAAAGATGACAGCCCACATGTGTTTGCTGGCGAACACTGCGAACTGACCATCACTGGTGATATCTAGAGAGATAGGACAGTATAGAAAGCCATCTCCTATTCCCACGATTTCATGAATTGTCCATTAGCTGTAGTTATCCTTTCTGTTCTGCTTTCATCAAGCTGAGTGAAGAAATGTCGGTCATTTGTCATGAGATTTGTAGCACCTGAGTTTTTTTTAAATCCAATTTTTTAGATCCGAATGCATACTCCTTTGTTTCTATGACATTCTTAGCTTGTTGCAATCCACTTTGTTTTTGCATTCTAGCTTTCCAGATTCTACAATCTGCCTTTAGGTGTCCTGGCTTTTTGCACACAAAGCATTCCCGCTTTTCTAGCTGCACGTTACTGTGTTTATTTTTGTATTTCATCTTTAAAGCAGTCTCTGAAAACACACTTGCATTACTCATGCTTTCTGTTTTGCGCTTGTATTTATCCACAAGCTTGCCTTTAGCATATTCTATTGTCAGTTCATCATCTGGACGTGCATCTAGTGCTGTGACAAGTGTCTCATAACTTTCAGGAAGTCCACTTAAAGGGGTATTTCTATCTTCCTCATCCTATTTTATTAAATTATATACCCCCCAGTGAACTGTTTCCAAAATATATATCATTAAAAAAAACTACTCTTCTCTGTAAAATCTTATTTTTAAAATCCATTGTTGATCTGCGCTGCCGAAGGATACGGCCACCGCTCGCTGGAACCATCCATGGGCTACGATTGCACAGATCTTTCCCTGGTGATCCAGTGGCCGGCCTCCATTCTATCTGGGAGCGCGCACGTTGCCGGCCGGCTGATCCATTTTCCTTTGAGCCACATCTAAAATAGAGCCACGCATGTGCGGCTCCAACACAGCACAAAGGAAGATAGTTTAGCGCATGCGTGGCCGCCCAAACAATTCGTGGGAGGAAGAGATGTCTGGACAACGTTAGAGAGCCAGTGGAGGACCGGGAAACAACTTCAGAAGGGGTGAGTATTTTGTTTACATGCACCACCAATTCCACCAACGATTGGGGGCTGATGGAGGCACTTGGGGGGGCTGATGGAGGCACAATGGAGGCTGATGGAGGCACAATGGGGGTTGATGGAGGCACAATGGAGGCTGATGGAGGCACAATGGGGGCTGAAGGAGGCACAATGGGGGCTGATGGAGGCACAATGGGGCTGATGGAGGCACAATGGGGGCTGATGGAGGCACAATGGGGGCTGATGGAGGCACAATGGGGCTGATGGAGACACAATGGGGGCTGATGGAGGCACAATGGGGGCTGATGGAGGCACAATGGGGCTGATGGAGGCACAATGGGGGCTGATGAGGCACAATGGGGGCTGATGAGGCACAATGGGGGCTGATGGAGGCACAATGGGGGCTGATGGAGGCACAATGGGGCTGATGGAGGCACAATGGGGGCTGATGGAGGCACAATGGGGCTGATGGAGGCACAATGGGGCTGATGAGGCACAATGGGGGCTGATGAGGCACAATGGGGGCTGATGAGGCACAATGGGGGCTGATGGAGGCACAATGGGACTGATGGAGGCACAATGCAGGCAGATGGAGGCACAATGGGGCAGATGGGGGCTGTTGGAGGCATATGAGGGGCTGTTGGAGGTATATGGGGGGCTGATGGATGTAGCAGAGCTGAATATGCTGCTGTTCAGCCATAGTTCTAATGGGGAAGGGAATAGACAGATGTAGCAGAGCTGTGTATGTGGCGGGTCAGCATCAATGCTGGTGGAAGAGAGAAACTGATGTAGCAGAGCTGAATATGCAGCTTTTCTGACACTGTGCCGGTTGAAGAGATAAACAGACAGATGTAGCAGAGCTGTATATGAAGCTTTTCAGACACAGTGCTAGTAGGGGAGTAGAGTAAAGCTATAGCAGGGCTGTATAAGAAGCCAATCAGCCAAAGTGATGTTAGGGGTCTGGAGAAGACACATGTAGCTGAGCTGTATATGCATCTATAAAGATCCATAGAGTAAGGTTTATACATAACTAGAGTACAGCTGTAATGGAAACAAATCTGCATCAGTGCTGGTGGGGGTTGGTCAAGCTTTTGAACTAATGTATAATATGGAATTATAGTTTTTGATGCACAGAATGGGTTTGTAAAAGATCAGACTGAAATTTTGTGTGTAAAATTGTGCAGAACAGCCACGTATTACTGTACACTGAGCTCACTTCACATGGCTCTATCATTCCTCAGCAGGGGGAGGAGCCTCACAGACACTGCAGGCTGCCAGACTGATGAGTCATACTCTTCACATGAACTAGCACGCAAGGACTGAGTTATCAGTGTGATGTCATAAGGAGGTGTGGCCGGCCTTCACTCTAGCTGCCTAAGCCCGCCCAGCAGAAAACCAGGAAGTGAATTCTGCTGTAACTGCAGCTCAGGCTGATTTAGCAAGATGGGAATACCCCTTTAATAATTGAGCTGCAACATGGAAGTCTTTTTTATCTTCTCCAATCCCTTTCCATCTCTTCACCATTTCTAAGGTCTGTCTTATATAGTCCTGCATGTCCTGGTCTTTCTGAAGCTTAGTCTGATAGAGCTTTCTGATTAAATACAGTTTATTGCTAAGATTAACTCTTTCATGCAATTTTTGTAATCCTTCCCACGTCTTTAGCAGTCTGACAGTTACATATTTGTATGATTTGATCATTGTCTATACACAGGGAGATTGTGCTTTCTGATCTCTGTCTAACCACTCCTCTGTGGGCTGTGCAGGTCTGGGTTCCACGTACCTTCTCTTATAAACAGCATTTTCGTCTTAAATTTCCAGGATTGGTAGTTCTGATTTGTCAGATTTGCGATGGAGAACTTTGCTGAGGGGATGGTGGCAGCCATTTCTGCTGTTTGTCTTTCTGTTGCTGTCTCCTGCACTCATTTGCTTTAGCTTGCTGTATCTGGTTATATCCAGGGGTAATCTGTGTTATATTCTGGGCTTTTGCAAAATGTCCTGGGCCCATAACCTGTTAGAAATACTTTCTGAGGCTAAACAAAGGATAGGCAGACAGTCTGTGCAGTTTCACTAACCTCTGCTCTGTGGCAGAACTAGCACTGAACTCTTATTGTTAAAAGACATAGCAAAAACAGGAACTTACACAAATGTAACACTGCCACCTGGTGATCATACAATATACTAGGCATACAGCAATGACATGCAGTGGTTGTTGCTTATACAATACAAACAAGCATTACTTACCGGAGAGGAAAAAATCTTAAGAACCTACTGTTACAGAGTTTTTATCAGAAAACTCCCCCTAAAATGACCTGGTTAAAATCTAATGTAGTGGGTAGTTTCCCCTATGGCAGGTGCAGTTTTTGCCCATACATTAAGAAGCATAAAGAGTTTATCAAGCCTGTGGGTGAGAACAAATATGACATCAGACAGTTCATAAATTGCCAAACTATGAGCATTATTTATATTGTCCAGTGCCCCTGCCAAAAATTGTATGTAGGCAAGACGTCACAAGAATTCCGTAGACGACACATCATCCTTATAAATACTAAAGCTGATACAACGATTTCCAGACATGTTAGGACTGTTCGTGGTGAGGACCCCAAGTGTCTCAAATTCTGGGTTCGTAAAAAGACCCTTGGAACACGAAGAGGTGACTTGGATAAAGTCCTTCTTCAAGAAGAAACAAGGTGGATTTACCGCCTAGACAGCCTCAGCACGAAAGACCTTAATGAAGGATTTCCGTTCTCATCATTTTTATGAACTGCCACCTGTAGTCTCTGTCTTGCATAATAAGGCTTACGTATGTTTGATTATATCTGTTGATGATCCCATTGTGAGCTTGTAGCATGTGGAAATAGATAACAAGAAACCAATAAGTATGAAATTTATTGACAGATTTTGAATGTTGTACTGATAAATGAGTAAGGTTGGGTTGCAACATAAATGGATATTTGCAGGCTGTATTACTTATCTGTCACTCTGCATTTAGAACTGTTCTGATAATCGATGTGCAAGACACTGCCAACCATGTTTAAATAAGATATTGAGAATATGGTTTACATGATATCAAGTTTTGGCACTCCTTACACATATAATACATGCATACTGAGCAAAGTGAGTTCGTTTTGAATATAAGTCCTGGAGCAGGCTTTGTAGCAAGAGCTTGTGCTGCAGAGTAAGGCTTGTTGCACTAATGTCGCGCGACAATTTTTATAATGGCAGTCTATGGTGTCGCACTGCAACATGCGACATGCTGCGACTTCGAGATGCATTTTTCTGCGACTGACGCGTTGCAGCATGTCGCATGTTGCAGTGCAACACCATAGAATGCCATTATAAAAATTGTTGCGCAACATTAGTGCAACAAAATGTTGCGCCCTATCTGTCGCGCAACTTTTTGTCGCGCAACAAATGTCGTTGTGTAGACCTAGCCAAACACTACGTCCTGGCGCATCTTGCTGGTGTGCAGGATATGCGTACTGAGGAGAATTAAACATATTCAGACAAAGTCCCGGCGCAGGCTCAGCAGTATGAACTTTTGCCGTAGAAACACTAAGTTCCAGCACATCCTGCTGGTGAGCAGGACATGCGTATAGAGGGGAATGAAGCAAAATTGGACTAAGGCCTCATGCACACAACCTTTGTTTCGTTCCGTATCCGTTGTTCCGTTTTTCGTGATTTTCAGCGGACCCATTGACTTTCAATGGTTCCGTTGAAAAATCGGTTAAGACACCATTTGGCATCCGCGTCCGTGATCCGTGGTTCCAGTCCGTCAAAAAAATATGACCTGTCCTATTTTTTTCGCGGACAACGGTTCGTGGACCCATTCAAATCAATGGGTCCGCAAAAATCGCGGATGCACAACCGTTTGTCATCCGTGTCCGTTTTATTAATCTTTTTCATGGCAAAAATAATAATAATAATTTCAATACAGGAAGGAAGCTTCAGGTCATAGGTTATCACATTGCAGTTTACTACTGACCTGTGGTGATTGTGGTTCTGTGTAGTTTGCTGTTGATTAGCTTGAAATATTGTGACCATGCCAAAGTGGAACATTGAGAAGCTCATAACTTTGGTACAGGAGAGGACAGAGTTATGGGACAGCAGGCTCAACGTCTATCAAGACAGAGTCCGCAAGGAGGTCTCATGGGAGAAAGTGGCCCGTTCCATGAGGCGAGTGGAATGGCAAAAAGCTGATGCCAGAGGCCGGGCAGATTTAGGTAAGTGTCAGCAATGTCATTGCACTGTCCTGGTCCCTGTCTTGTCACTATTGAACTTGCTATTAATTACATGATGTCTAAATAACTGCATACGAGCGTGGAACACGGAGGTGAGTGTGGAACACGGAGGTGAGCGCGGAACACGGAGGTGAGCGCTCCACGGTATCCCAGCCTGGCATCCTCTTTTGTTGCTATGATGCGGTGTGCTTTTTGTCGACCCTGAAGTACAGTCAGACACTGGTATAGATCATACGAGTTTATTACGGTACTGCAGTGGCGGCACTAGGTGCACGGCGTCCTAGCAACCAATAATGACATGAACTCCTGTTCTCACCAGGATGCTAGGCCGTGATACTGCGGAACGCTTAGCTCCATGTTCCTAAACAGTTTTTTTTTTATTCCCTGCCTTATTTTATATATGCCTATATATGGATTTTACATTTTAATTATATAAAATATACCCTACTCCTACTATTGGGTGTTTTTAAAATGCCTGGCCCTAGCTATGATACTGTAAACTGTAGTAATGGATACTATGCATGTGCACCTGCTAGTTGGTGGCACTTGTTCTAGTTTTAATTTCGTATGCAATAGTTGATACTTAACGCATATTGTGCATTAATTTACATACCAATGCCTAGCACAATTATTCCCTGGCTTCATGAACGTTTTTAATTAGTATATCCAAACTGGCACTACTGTAGCATGTGTTGTATTTTTATTCATTTTGGATGAATTATCCTCAGGTTGCGGCTTTTTTTTTATTTGTTATATTGTTATTTAAGAAATTTAAAAAAGGTCAATTATAAACATGACAAATTCTAAACTTGTAATTTTTTTATTTCAAAATAGTGAAACAAACCAAGACCTGGTGGAACAGCTGCCAGGATCAGTTTCGCCGGGAACTTAATGAACGGGGACGCAGTGGCGATGGGGGTGCCCGAAAAAGGCCGTACATCTACACCGCACAATTAGAGTTTCTCAAACCGGTGATGGATTTCTGGCCGTAAGGATATTTTTTATGTTATTTGACTATTGATCAGCTCTCACCTCGGTGTAGGTCCATTTTTTGGAACCAAAATAAAAATAGGAAAACAACCACACTCTTCAGCAGTATGACGAGACAACACAAGCACATCGCACATGCCCTGCCCTCTGCCGCCTCTCTTCATCCTGTGTGCCACTTTATGTTTAATATATAGGCACAGATATGTGATGGGATAGAGTGCTATCAGTGCTGGAAATTAGAAGGGAGATGACTAGAGTTGAGCGAACACCTGGATGTTCGGGTTCGAGAAGTTCGGCCGAACATCCCGGAAATGTTCGGGTTCGGGATCCGAACCCGATCCGAACTTCGTCCCGAACCCGAACCCCATTGAAGTCAATGGGGACCCGAACTTTTCGGCACTAAAAAGGCTGTAAAACAGCCCAGGAAAGAGCTAGAGGGCTGCAAAAGGCAGCAACATGTAGGTAAATCCCCTGCAAACAAATGTGGATAGGGAAATGAATTAAAATAAAAATTAAATAAATAAAAATTAACCAAAATCAATTGGAGAGAGGTTCCATAGCAGAGAATCTGGCTTCCCGTCACCCACCACTGGAACAGTCCATTCTCAGATATTTAGGCCCCGGCACCCAGGCAGAGGAGAGAGGTCCCGTAACAGAGAATCTGTCTTCATGTCAGCAGAGAATTAGTCTGCATGTCATAGCAGAGAATGAGGCTTCACGTCAGCCACCACTGCAACAGTCCATTGGCATATATTTAGGCCCAGCACACACACAGGCAGAGGAGAGAGGTCCCGTAACAGAGAATCTGGCTTCATGTCAGCAGAGAATCAGTCTGCATGTCATAGCAGAGAATCAGGCTTCACGTCAGCCACCACTGCAACAGTCCATTGTCATAAATTTAGGCCCAGCACCCAGGCAGAGGAGAGAGGTCCCGTAACAGAGAATCTGGCTTCATGTCAGCAGAGAATCAGTCTTCATATCATAGCAGAGAATCAGGCTTCACGTCACCCACCACTGTAAGAGTCAATTTTCATAAATTTAGGCCCAGAACCCAGGCAGAGGAGAAAGGTCCCGTAACAGACAATCTGGCTTCATGTCAGCAGAGAATCAGTCTTCATATCATAGCAGAGAATCAGGCTTCACGTCACCCACCACTGTAAGAGTCAATTTTCATAAATTTAGGCCCAGAACCCAGGCAGAGGAGAAAGGTCCCGTAACAGACAATCTGGCTTCATGTCAGCAGAGAATCAGTCTTCATATCATAGCAGAGAATCAGGCTTCACGTCACCCACCACTGTAAGAGTCAATTTTCATAAATTTAGGCCCAGAACCCAGGCAGAGGAGAAAGGTCCCGTAACAGACAATCTGGCTTCATGTCAGCAGAGAATCAGTCTTCATATCATAGCAGAGAATCAGGCTTCACGTCACCCACCACTGTAAGAGTCAATTTTCATAAATTTAGGCCCAGAACCCAGGCAGAGGAGAAAGGTCCCGTAACAGACAATCTGGCTTCATGTCAGCAGAGAATCAGTCTTCATATCATAGCAGAGAATCAGGCTTCACGTCACCCACCACTGTAAGAGTCAATTTTCATAAATTTAGGCCCAGAACCCAGGCAGAGGAGAAAGGTCCCGTAACAGACAATCTGGCTTCATGTCAGCAGAGAATCAGTCTTCATATCATAGCAGAGAATCAGGCTTCACGTCACCCACCACTGTAAGAGTCAATTTCCATAAATTTAGGCCCAGAACCCAGGCAGAGGAGAAAGGTCCCGTAACAGACAATCTGGCTTCATGTCAGCAGAGAATCAGTCTTCATATCATAGCAGAGAATCAGGCTTCACGTCACCCACCACTGTAAGAGTCAATTTTCATAAATTTAGGCCCAGAACCCAGGCAGAGGAGAAAGGTCCCGTAACAGACAATCTGGCTTCATGTCAGCAGAGAATCAGTCTTCATATCATAGCAGAGAATCAGGCTTCACGTCACCCACCACTGTAAGAGTCAATTTTCATAAATTTAGGCCCAGAACCCAGGCAGAGGAGAAAGGTCCCGTAACAGACAATCTGGCTTCATGTCAGCAGAGAATCAGTCTTCATATCATAGCAGAGAATCAGGCTTCACGTCACCCACCACTGTAAGAGTCAATTTTCATAAATTTAGGCCCAGAACCCAGGCAGAGGAGAAAGGTCCCGTAACAGACAATCTGGCTTCATGTCAGCAGAGAATCAGTCTTCATATCATAGCAGAGAATCAGGCTTCACGTCACCCACCACTGTAAGAGTCAATTTTCATAAATTTAGGCCCAGAACCCAGGCAGAGGAGAAAGGTCCCGTAACAGACAATCTGGCTTCATGTCAGCAGAGAATCAGTCTTCATATCATAGCAGAGAATCAGGCTTCACGTCACCCACCACTGTAAGAGTCAATTTTCATAAATTTAGGCCCAGAACCCAGGCAGAGGAGAAAGGTCCCGTAACAGACAATCTGGCTTCATGTCAGCAGAGAATCAGTCTTCATATCATAGCAGAGAATCAGGCTTCACGTCACCCACCACTGTAAGAGTCAATTTTCATAAATTTAGGCCCAGAACCCAGGCAGAGGAGAAAGGTCCCGTAACAGACAATCTGGCTTCATGTCAGCAGAGAATCAGTCTTCATATCATAGCAGAGAATCAGGCTTCACGTCACCCACCACTGTAAGAGTCAATTTTCATAAATTTAGGCCCAGAACCCAGGCAGAGGAGAAAGGTCCCGTAACAGACAATCTGGCTTCATGTCAGCAGAGAATCAGTCTTCATATCATAGCAGAGAATCAGGCTTCACGTCACCCACCACTGTAAGAGTCAATTTTCATAAATTTAGGCCCAGAACCCAGGCAGAGGAGAAAGGTCCCGTAACAGACAATCTGGCTTCATGTCAGCAGAGAATCAGTCTTCATATCATAGCAGAGAATCAGGCTTCACGTCACCCACCACTGTAAGAGTCAATTTTCATAAATTTAGGCCCAGAACCCAGGCAGAGGAGAAAGGTCCCGTAACAGACAATCTGGCTTCATGTCAGCAGAGAATCAGTCTTCATATCATAGCAGAGAATCAGGCTTCACGTCACCCACCACTGTAAGAGTCAATTTTCATAAATTTAGGCCCAGAACCCAGGTAGAGGAGAAAGGTCCCGTAACAGACAATCTGGCTTCATGACAGCAGAGAATCAGTCTGCATGTCATAGCAGAGAATCAGGCTTCACGTCAGCCACCACTGCAACAGTCCATTGTCATAAATTTAGGCCCAGCACCCAGGCAGAGGAGAGAGGTCCCGTAAAAGAGGATCTGGCTTCATGTCAGCAGAGAATCAGTCTGCATGTCATAGCAGAGAATCAGGCTTCACGTCAGCCACCACTGCAACAGTCCATTGTCATAAATTTAGGCCCAGCACCCAGGCAGAGGAGAGAGGTCCCGTAACAGACAATCTGGCTTCATGTCAGCAGAGAATTAGTCTGCATGTCATAGCAGAGAATCAGGCTTCATGTCAGCCACCACTGCAACAGTCCATTGGCATATATTTAGGCCTAGCACACAGGCAGAGGAGAGGTTCATTCAACTTTGGGTAGCATCGCAATATAATGGTAAAATGAAAATAAAAATAGGATTGAATGAGGAAGTGCCCTGGAGTCCAATAATATATGGTTATGGGGAGGTAGTTAATGTCTAATCTGGACAAGGGACGGACAGGTCCTGTGGGATCCATGCCTGGTTCATTTTTATGAACGTCAGCTTGTCCACATTGGCTGTAGACAGGCGGCTGCGTTTGTCTGTAATGACGCCCCCTGCCGTGCTGAATACACGTTCAGACAAAACGCTGGCTGCCGGGCAGGCCAGCACCTCCAAAGCATAAAAGGCTAGCTCTGGCCACGTGGACAATTTAGAGACCCAGAAGTTGAATGGGGCCGAACCATCAGTCAGTACGTGGAGGGGTGTGCACACGTACTGTTCCACCATGTTAGTGAAATGTTGCCTCCTGCTAACACGTTGCGTATCAGGTGGTGGTGCAGTTAGCTGTGGCGTGTTGACAAAAGTTTTCCACATCTCTGCCATGCTAACCCTGCCCTCAGAGGAGCTGGCCGTGACACAGCTGCCTTGGCGACCTCTTGCTCCTCCTCTGCCTTGGCCTTGGGCTTCCACTTGTTCCCCTGTGACATTTGGGAATGCTCTCAGTAGCGCGTCTACCAACGTGCGCTTGTACTCGCGCATCTTCCTATCACGCTCCAGTGCAGGAAGTAAGGTGGGCACATTGTCTTTGTAGCGTGGATCCAGCAGAGTGGCAACCCAGTAGTCCGCACAGGTTAAAATGTGGGCAACTCTGCTGTCGTTGCGCAGGCACTGCAGCATGTAGTCGCTAATGTGTGCCAGGCTGCCCAGGGGTAAGGACAAGCTGTCCTCTGTGGGAGGCGTATCGTCATCGTCCTGCCTTTCCCCCCAGCCACGCACCAGTGATGGACCCGAGCTGCGTTGGGTGCCACCCCGCTGTGACCATGCTTCATCCTCATCCTCCTCCACCTCCTCCTCATCCTCGTCCTCCTCGTCCTCCAGTAGTGGGCCCTGGCTGGCCACATTTGTACCTGGCCTCTGCTGTTGCAAAAAACCTCCCTCTGAGTCACTTCGAAGAGACTGGCCTGAAAGTGCTAAAAATGACCCCTCTTCCTCATCCTCCTCCTCCTCCTCCTGGGCCACCTCCTGTTCCATCATCGCCCTAAGTGTTTTCTCAAGGAGACATAGAAGTGGTATTGTAACGCTGATAACGGTGTCATCGCCACTGGCCATGTTGGTGGAGTACTCGAAACAGCGCAACAGGGCACACAGGTCTCGCATGGAGGCCCAGTCATTGGTGGTGAAGTGGTGCTGTTCTGTAGTGCGACTGACCCGTGCGTGCTGCAGCTGAAACTCCACTATGGCCTGCTGCTGCTCGCACAGTCTGTCCAGCATGTGCAAGGTGGAGTTCCACCTGGTGGGCACGTCGCATATGAGGCGGTGAGCGGGAAGGCCGAAGTTACGCTGTAGCGCAGACAGGCGAGCAGCGGCAGGATGTGAACGCCGGAAGCGCGAACAGACGGCCCGCACTTTATGCAGCAGCTCTGACATGTCGGGGTAGTTGTGAATGAACTTCTGCACCACCAAATTCAGCACATGCGCCAAGCAAGGGATGTGCGTCAAATTGGCTAGTCCCAGAGCTGCAACGAGATTTCGCCCATTATCACACACCACCAGGCCGGGCTTGAGGCTCACCGGCAGCAACCACTCGTCGGTCTGTTGTTCAATACCCCGCCACAACTCCTGTGCGGTGTGGGGCCTGTCCCCCAAACATATGAGTTTCAGAATGGCCTGCTGACGTTTACCCCGGGCTGTGCTGAAGTTGGTGGTGAAGGTGTGTGGCTGACTGGATGAGCAGGTGGAAGAAGAGGAGGAGGAAGCCGAGAAGGAGGAGGTGGCAACAGGAGGCAAAGAATGTTGCCCTGCGATCCTTGGCGGCGGCAGGACGTGCGCCAAACAGCTCTCCGCCTGGGGCCCAGCTGCCACTACATTTACCCAGTGTGCAGTTAGGGAGATATAGCGTCCCTGGCCGTGCTTACTGGTCCACGTATCTGTGGTTAGGTGGACCTTGCTACAGATGGCGTTGCGCAGTGCACACTTGATTTTATCGGATACTTGGTTGTGCAGGGAAGGCACGGCTCTCTTGGAGAAGTAGTGCCGGCTGGGAACAACATACTGTGGGACAGCAAGCGACATGAGCTGTTTGAAGCTGTCTGTGTCCACCAGCCTAAATGACAGCATTTCATAGGCCAGTAGTTTAGAAATGCTGGCATTCAGGGCCAGGGATCGAGGGTGGCTAGGTGGGAATTTACGCTTTCTATCAAATGTTTGTGAGATGGAGAGCTGAACGCTGGCGTGTGACATGGTTGAGACGCTTGGTGACGGAGGTGGTGGTGGTGGTGTTGGTGGTACATCCCCTGTTTGCTGGGCGGCAGGTGCCAACGTTCCTCCAGAGGCGGAGGAAGAGGCCGAGGCGGCAGCAGCAGAATAGGCCGAGGCGGCAGCAGCAGAAGAGGTAGCAGGGGGAGCCTGAGTGACTTCCTTGGTTTTAAGGTGTTTACTCCACTGCAGTTCATGCTTTGCATGCAGGTGCCTGGTCATGCAGGTTGTGCTCAGGTTCAGAACGTTAATGCCTCGCTTCAGGCTCTGATGGCACAGCGTGCAAACCACTCGGGTCTTGTCGTCAGCACATTGTTTGAAGAAGTGCCATGCCAGGGAACTCCTTGAAGCTGCCTTTGGGGTGCTCGGTCCCAGATGGCGGCGGTCAGTAGCAGGCGGAGTCTCTTGGCGGCGGGTGTTCTGCTTTTGCCCACTGCTCCCTCTTTTGCTACGCTGTTGGCTCGGTCTCACCACTGCCTCTTCCTCCGAACTGTGAAAGTCAGTGGCACGACCTTCATTCCATGTGGGGTCTAGGACCTCATCGTCCCCTGCATCGTCTTCCACCCAGTCTTGATCCCTGACCTCCTGTTCAGTCTGCACACTGCAGAAAGACGCAGCAGTTGGCACCTGTGTTTCGTCATCATCAGAGACATGCTGAGGTGGTATTCCCATGTCCTCATCATCAGGAAACATAAGTGGTTGTGCGTCAGTGCATTCTATGTCTTTCACCGCTGGGGAAGGGCTAGGTGGATGCCCTTGGGAAACCCTGCCAGCGGAGTCTTCAAACAGCATAAGAGACTGCTGCATAACTTGAGGCTGAGACAGTTTCCCTGGTATGCATGGGGGTGATGTGACAGACTGATGGGGTTGGTTTTCAGGCGCCATCTGTGCGCTTTCTGCAGAAGACTGGGTGGGAGATAATGTGAACGTGCTGGATCCACTGTCGGCCACCCAATTGACTAATGCCTGTACCTGCTCAGGCCTTACCATCCTTAGAACGGCATTGGGCCCCACCATATATCGCTGTAAATTCTGGCGGCTACTGGGACCTGAGGTAGTTGGTACACTAGGACGTGTGGATGTGGCAGAACGGCCACGTCCTCTCCCAGCACCAGAGGGTCCACTAACACCACCACGACCATGTCCACGTCCGCGTCCCTTACTAGATGTTTTTCTCATTGTTATGGTTCACCACAACAACAAATATATTATTTGGCCCAATGTATTGTATTCAAATTCAGCGGGATATAAATTTGAGGCCTAGTATTTAGGCGCTGGGTGACCGGTATGGATTTAGTGACAGAATTAGACTTGGAAATGCACAGAAGCGTGTGTGTGAAGTTATTCTGAATGACCCAATGTGCACCTTGAATATTATATACCCTTTTTGGGATAGATTTCAAATAGCTCTGATATAGCAGGAACCACTAAATTATGAAATTGCTAAATTGGGAATTGTACTTCAACCCAGAACAAAAAATGTGCTTTGACGGGCACTAAATAACTTTCCCAGCTACAACAGGACAGCGGTAACGAGAGATTTAGAGGGATTTAAATTTGAGGCCTAGTATTTAGGCGCTGGGTGACAGGTATGGGTTTAGTGACAGAATTAGACTTGGAAATACACAGTAGCGGGTGTGTGTGAAGTTATTCTGAATGACCCAATGTGCACCTTCAATATTATATACCCTTTTTGGGATAGATTTCAAATAGCTCTGATATAGCAGGAACCACTAAATTATGAAATTGCTAAATTGGGAATTGTACTTCAACCCAGAACAAAAAATGTGCTTTGACGGACACTAAATATCTTGCCCAGCAACAACAGTACAGCGGTAACGAGAGATTTAGCGGGATATAAATTTGAGGCCTAGTATTTAGGCGCTGGGTCACCGGTATGGATTTAGTGACAGAATTAGACTTGGAAATGCACAGAAGCGTGTGTGTGAAGTTATTCTGAATGACCCTATGTGCACCTTCAATATTATATACCCTTTTAGGGATAGATTTCAAATAGCTCTGATATAGCAGAAACCACTAAATTATGAAATTGCTAAATTGGGAATTGTACTTCAACCCAGAACAAAAAATGTGCTTTGACGGACACTAAATATCTTGCCCAGCAACAACAGTACAGCGGTGGGTAACGAGAGATTTAGAGGGATTTAAATTTGAGGCCTAGTATTTAGGCGCTGGGTCACCGGTATGGATTTAGTGACAGAATTAGACTTGGAAATGCACAGAAGCGTGTGTGTGAAGTTATTCTGAATGACCCTATGTGCACCTTCAATATTATATACCCTTTTAGGGATAGATTTCAAATAGCTCTGATATAGCAGAAACCACTAAATTATGAAATTGCTAAATTGGGAATTGTACTTCAACCCAGAACAAAAAATGTGCTTTGACGGACACTAAATATCTTGCCCAGCAACAACAGTACAGCGGTGGGTAACGAGAGATTTAGAGGGATTTAAATTTGAGGCCTAGTATTTAGGCGCTGGGTCACCGGTATGGATTTAGTGACAGAATTAGACTTGGAAATGCACAGAAGCGTGTGTGTGAAGTTATTCTGAATGACCCTATGTGCACCTTCAATATTATATACCCTTTTAGGGATAGATTTCAAATAGCTCTGATATAGCAGAAACCACTAAATTATGAAATTGCTAAATTGGGAATTGTACTTCAACCCAGAACAAAAAATGTGCTTTGACGGACACTAAATATCTTGCCCAGCAACAACAGTACAGCGGTGGGTAACGAGAGATTTAGAGGGATTTAAATTTGAGGCCTAGTATTTAGGCGCTGGGTCACCGGTATGGATTTAGTGACAGAATTAGACTTGGAAATGCACAGAAGCGTGTGTGTGAAGTTATTCTGAATGACCCAATGTGCACCTTCAATATTATATACCCTTTTAGGGATAGATTTCAAATAGCTCTGATATAGCAGAAACCACTAAATTATGAAATTGCTAAATTGGGAATTGTACTTCAACCCAGAACAAAAAATGTGCTTTGACGGACACTAAATATCTTGCCCAGCAACAACAGTACAGCGGTAACGAGAGATTTAGAGGGATTTAAATTTGAGGCCTAGTATTTAGGCGCTGGGTGACAGGTATGGGTTTAGTGACAGAATTAGACTTGGAAATACACAGTAGCGGGTGTGTGTGAAGTTATTCTGAATGACCCTATGTGCACCTTCAATATTATATACCCTTTTAGGGATAGATTTCAAATAGCTCTGATATAGCAGAAACCACTAAATTATGAAATTGCTAAATTGGGAATTGTACTTCAACCCAGAACAAAAAATGTGCTTTGACGGACACTAAATATCTTGCCCAGCAACAACAGTACAGCGGTGGGTAACGAGAGATTTAGAGGGATTTAAATTTGAGGCCTAGTATTTAGGCGCTGGGTCACCGGTAGAGTTGAGCGAACACCTGGATGTTCGGGTTCGAGAAGTTCGGCCGAACATCCCGGAAATGTTCGGGTTCGGGATCCGAACCCGATCCGAACTTCGTCCCGAACCCGAACCCCATTGAAGTCAATGGGGACCCGAACTTTTCGGCACTAAAAAGGCTGTAAAACAGCCCAGGAAAGAGCTAGAGGGCTGCAAAAGGCAGCAACATGTAGGTAAATCCCCTGCAAACAAATGTGGATAGGGAAATGAATTAAAATAAAAATTAAATAAATAAAAATTAACCAAAATCAATTGGAGAGAGGTTCCATAGCAGAGAATCTGGCTTCCCGTCACCCACCACTGGAACAGTCCATTCTCAGATATTTAGGCCCCGGCACCCAGGCAGAGGAGAGAGGTCCCGTAACAGAGAATCTGTCTTCATGTCAGCAGAGAATTAGTCTGCATGTCATAGCAGAGAATGAGGCTTCACGTCAGCCACCACTGCAACAGTCCATTGGCATATATTTAGGCCCAGCACCCAGGCAGAGGAGGGAGGTCCCGTAACAGAGAATCTGTCTTCATGTCAGCAGAGAATTAGTCTGCATGTCATAGCAGAGAATGAGGCTTCACGTCAGCCACCACTGCAACAGTCCATTGGCATATATTTAGGCCCAGCACACACACAGGCAGAGGAGAGAGGTCCCGTAACAGAGAATCTGGCTTCATGTCAGCAGAGAATCAGTCTGCATGTCATAGCAGAGAATGAGGCTTCACGTCAGCCACCACTGCAACAGTCCATTGGCATATATTTAGGCCCAGCACACACACAGGCAGAGGAGAGAGGTCCCGTAACAGAGAATCTGGCTTCATGTCAGCAGAGAATCAGTCTGCATGTCATAGCAGAGAATGAGGCTTCACGTCAGCCACCACTGCAACAGTCCATTGGCATATATTTAGGCCCAGCACCCAGGCAGAGGAGGGAGGTCCCGTAACAGAGAATCTGTCTTCATGTCAGCAGAGAATTAGTCTGCATGTCATAGCAGAGAATGAGGCTTCACGTCACCCACCACTGCAACAGTCCATTGGCATATATTTAGGCCTAGCACACAGGCAGAGCAGAGAGGTCCCGTAACAGACAATCTGGCTTCATGACAGCAGAGAATCAGTCTGCATGTCATAGCAGAGAATGAGGCTTCACGTCACCCACCACTGCAACAGTCCATTGGCATATATTTAGGCCTAGCACACAGGCAGAGCAGAGAGGTCCCGTAACAGACAATCTGGCTTCATGTCAGCAGAGAATCAGTCTGCATGTCATAGCAGAGAATGAGGCTTCACGTCACCCACCACTGCAACAGTCCATTGGCATATATTTAGGCCTAGCACACAGGCAGAGCAGAGAGGTCCCGTAACAGACAATCTGGCTTCATGACAGCAGAGAATCAGTCTGCATGTCATAGCAGAGAATGAGGCTTCACGTCACCCACCACTGCAACAGTCCATTGGCATATATTTAGGCCTAGCACACAGGCAGAGCAGAGAGGTCCCGTAACAGACAATCTGGCTTCATGTCAGCAGAGAATCAGTCTGCATGTCATAGCAGAGAATGAGGCTTCACGTCACCCACCACTGCAACAGTCCATTGGCATATATTTAGGCCTAGCACACAGGCAGAGCAGAGAGGTCCCGTAACAGACGATCTGGCTTCATGTCAGCAGAGAATCAGTCTGCATGTCATAGCAGAGAATCAGGCTTCACGTCAGCCACCACTGCAACAGTCCATGGTCATAAATTTAGGCCCAGCACCCAGGCAGAGGAGAGAGGTCCCGTAACAGACAATCTGGCTTCATGTCAGCAGAGAATTAGTCTGCATGTCATAGCAGAGAATCAGGCTTCATGTCAGCCACCACTGCAACAGTCCATTGGCATATATTTAGGCCTAGCACACAGGCAGAGGAGAGGTTCATTCAACTTTGGGTAGCATCGCAATATAATGGTAAAATGAAAATAAAAATAGGATTGAATGAGGAAGTGCCCTGGAGTCCAATAATATATGGTTATGGGGAGGTAGTTAATGTCTAATCTGGACAAGGGACGGACAGGTCCTGTGGGATCCATGCCTGGTTCATTTTTATGAACGTCAGCTTGTCCACATTGGCTGTAGACAGGCGGCTGCGTTTGTCTGTAATGACGCCCCCTGCCGTGCTGAATACACGTTCAGACAAAACGCTGGCTGCCGGGCAGGCCAGCACCTCCAAGGCATAAAAGGCTAGCTCTGGCCACGTGGACAATTTAGAGACCCAGAAGTTGAATGGGGCCGAACCATCAGTCAGTACGTGGAGGGGTGTGCACACGTACTGTTCCACCATGTTAGTGAAATGTTGCCTCCTGCTAACACGTTGCGTATCAGGTGGTGGTGCAGTTAGCTGTGGCGTGTTGACAAAAGTTTTCCACATCTCTGCCATGCTAACCCTGCCCTCAGAGGAGCTGGCCGTGACACAGCTGCCTTGGCGACCTCTTGCTCCTCCTCTGCCTTGGCCTTGGGCTTCCACTTGTTCCCCTGTGACATTTGGGAATGCTCTCAGTAGCGCGTCTACCAACGTGCGCTTGTACTCGCGCATCTTCCTATCACGCTCCAGTGCAGGAAGTAAGGTGGGCACATTGTCTTTGTAGCGTGGATCCAGCAGGGTGGCAACCCAGTAGTCCGCACAGGTTAAAATGTGGGCAACTCTGCTGTCGTTGCGCAGGCACTGCAGCATGTAGTCGCTCATGTGTGCCAGGCTGCCCAGGGGTAAGGACAAGCTGTCCTCTGTGGGAGGCGTATCGTCATCGTCCTGCCTTTCCCCCCAGCCACGCACCAGTGATGGACCCGAGCTGCGTTGGGTGCCACCCCGCTGTGACCATGCTTCATCCTCATCCTCCTCCACCTCCTCCTCATCCTCGTCCTCCTCGTCCTCCAGTAGTGGGCCCTGGCTGGCCACATTTGTACCTGGCCTCTGCTGTTGCAAAAAACCTCCCTCTGAGTCACTTCGAAGAGACTGGCCTGAAAGTGCTAAAAATGACCCCTCTTCCTCATCCTCCTCCTCCTCCTCCTGGGCCACCTCCTGTTCCATCATCGCCCTAAGTGTTTTCTCAAGGAGACATAGAAGTGGTATTGTAACGCTGATAACGGTGTCATCGCCACTGGCCATGTTGGTGGAGTACTCGAAACAGCGCAACAGGGCACACAGGTCTCGCATGGAGGCCCAGTCATTGGTGGTGAAGTGGTGCTGTTCTGTAGTGCGACTGACCCGTGCGTGCTGCAGCTGAAACTCCACTATGGCCTGCTGCTGCTCGCACAGTCTGTCCAGCATGTGCAAGGTGGAGTTCCACCTGGTGGGCACGTCGCATATGAGGCGGTGAGCGGGAAGGCCGAAGTTACGCTGTAGCGCAGACAGGCGAGCAGCGGCAGGATGTGAACGCCGGAAGCGCGAACAGACGGCCCGCACTTTATGCAGCAGCTCTGACATGTCGGGGTAGTTGTGAATGAACTTCTGCACCACCAAATTCAGCACATGCGCCAAGCAAGGGATGTGCGTCAAATTGGCTAGTCCCAGAGCTGCAACGAGATTTCGCCCATTATCACACACCACCAGGCCGGGCTTGAGGCTCACCGGCAGCAACCACTCGTCGGTCTGTTGTTCAATACCCCGCCACAACTCCTGTGCGGTGTGGGGCCTGTCCCCCAAACATATGAGTTTCAGAATGGCCTGCTGACGTTTACCCCGGGCTGTGCTGAAGTTGGTGGTGAAGGTGTGTGGCTGACTGGATGAGCAGGTGGAAGAAGAGGAGGAGGAAGCCGAGAAGGAGGAGGTGGCAACAGGAGGCAAAGAATGTTGCCCTGCGATCCTTGGCGGCGGCAGGACGTGCGCCAAACAGCTCTCCGCCTGGGGCCCAGCTGCCACTACATTTACCCAGTGTGCAGTTAGGGAGATATAGCGTCCCTGGCCGTGCTTACTGGTCCACGTATCTGTGGTTAGGTGGACCTTGCTACAGATGGCGTTGCGCAGTGCACACTTGATTTTATCGGATACTTGGTTGTGCAGGGAAGGCACGGCTCTCTTGGAGAAGTAGTGCCGGCTGGGAACAACATACTGTGGGACAGCAAGCGACATGAGCTGTTTGAAGCTGTCTGTGTCCACCAGCCTAAATGACAGCATTTCATAGGCCAGTAGTTTAGAAATGCTGGCATTCAGGGCCAGGGATCGAGGGTGGCTAGGTGGGAATTTACGCTTTCTATCAAATGTTTGTGAGATGGAGAGCTGAACGCTGGCGTGTGACATGGTTGAGACGCTTGGTGACGGAGGTGGTGGTGGTGGTGTTGGTGGTACATCCCCTGTTTGCTGGGCGGCAGGTGCCAACGTTCCTCCAGAGGCGGAGGAAGAGGCCGAGGCGGCAGCAGCAGAATAGGCCGAGGCGGCAGCAGCAGAAGAGGTAGCAGGGGGAGCCTGAGTGACTTCCTTGGTTTTAAGGTGTTTACTCCACTGCAGTTCATGCTTTGCATGCAGGTGCCTGGTCATGCAGGTTGTGCTCAGGTTCAGAACGTTAATGCCTCGCTTCAGGCTCTGATGGCACAGCGTGCAAACCACTCGGGTCTTGTCGTCAGCACATTGTTTGAAGAAGTGCCATGCCAGGGAACTCCTTGAAGCTGCCTTTGGGGTGCTCGGTCCCAGATGGCGGCGGTCAGTAGCAGGCGGAGTCTCTTGGCGGCGGGTGTTCTGCTTTTGCCCACTGCTCCCTCTTTTGCTACGCTGTTGGCTCGGTCTCACCACTGCCTCTTCCTCCGAACTGTGAAAGTCAGTGGCACGACCTTCATTCCATGTGGGGTCTAGGACCTCATCGTCCCCTGCATCGTCTTCCACCCAGTCTTGATCCCTGACCTCCTGTTCAGTCTGCACACTGCAGAAAGACGCAGCAGTTGGCACCTGTGTTTCGTCATCATCAGAGACATGCTGAGGTGGTATTCCCATGTCCTCATCATCAGGAAACATAAGTGGTTGTGCGTCAGTGCATTCTATGTCTTTCACCGCTGGGGAAGGGCTAGGTGGATGCCCTTGGGAAACCCTGCCAGCGGAGTCTTCAAACAGCATAAGAGACTGCTGCATAACTTGAGGCTGAGACAGTTTCCCTGGTATGCATGGGGGTGATGTGACAGACTGATGGGGTTGGTTTTCAGGCGCCATCTGTGCGCTTTCTGCAGAAGACTGGGTGGGAGATAATGTGAACGTGCTGGATCCACTGTCGGCCACCCAATTGACTAATGCCTGTACCTGCTCAGGCCTTACCATCCTTAGAACGGCATTGGGCCCCACCATATATCGCTGTAAATTCTGGCGGCTACTGGGACCTGAGGTAGTTGGTACACTAGGACGTGTGGATGTGGCAGAACGGCCACGTCCTCTCCCAGCACCAGAGGGTCCACTAACACCACCACGACCATGTCCACGTCCGCGTCCCTTACTAGATGTTTTTCTCATTGTTATGGTTCACCACAACAACAAATATATTATTTGGCCCAATGTATTGTATTCAAATTCAGCGGGATATAAATTTGAGGCCTAGTATTTAGGCGCTGGGTGACCGGTATGGATTTAGTGACAGAATTAGACTTGGAAATGCACAGAAGCGTGTGTGTGAAGTTATTCTGAATGACCCTATGTGCACCTTCAATATTATATACCCTTTTAGGGATAGATTTCAAATAGCTCTGATATAGCAGAAACCACTAAATTATGAAATTGCTAAATTGGGAATTGTACTTCAACCCAGAACAAAAAATGTGCTTTGACGGACACTAAATATCTTGCCCAGCAACAACAGTACAGCGGTGGGTAACGAGAGATTTAGAGGGATTTAAATTTGAGGCCTAGTATTTAGGCGCTGGGTCACCGGTATGGATTTAGTGACAGAATTAGACTTGGAAATGCACAGAAGCGTGTGTGTGAAGTTATTCTGAATGACCCTATGTGCACCTTCAATATTATATACCCTTTTAGGGATAGATTTCAAATAGCTCTGATATAGCAGAAACCACTAAATTATGAAATTGCTAAATTGGGAATTGTACTTCAACCCAGAACAAAAAATGTGCTTTGACGGACACTAAATATCTTGCCCAGCAACAACAGTACAGCGGTGGGTAACGAGAGATTTAGAGGGATTTAAATTTGAGGCCTAGTATTTAGGCGCTGGGTCACCGGTATGGATTTAGTGACAGAATTAGACTTGGAAATGCACAGAAGCGTGTGTGTGAAGTTATTCTGAATGACCCTATGTGCACCTTCAATATTATATACCCTTTTAGGGATAGATTTCAAATAGCTCTGATATAGCAGAAACCACTAAATTATGAAATTGCTAAATTGGGAATTGTACTTCAACCCAGAACAAAAAATGTGCTTTGACGGACACTAAATATCTTGCCCAGCAACAACAGTACAGCGGTGGGTAACGAGAGATTTAGAGGGATTTAAATTTGAGGCCTAGTATTTAGGCGCTGGGTCACCGGTATGGATTTAGTGACAGAATTAGACTTGGAAATGCACAGAAGCGTGTGTGTGAAGTTATTCTGAATGACCCTATGTGCACCTTCAATATTATATACCCTTTTAGGGATAGATTTCAAATAGCTCTGATATAGCAGAAACCACTAAATTATGAAATTGCTAAATTGGGAATTGTACTTCAACCCAGAACAAAAAATGTGCTTTGACGGACACTAAATATCTTGCCCAGCAACAACAGTACAGCGGTGGGTAACGAGAGATTTAGAGGGAATTAAATTTGAGGCCTAGTATTTAGGCGCTGGGTCACCGGTATGGATTTAGTGACAGAATTAGACTTGGAAATACACAGTAGCGGGTGTGTGTGAAGTTATTCTGAATGACCCTATGTGCACCTTCAATATTATATACCCTTTTAGGGATAGATTTCAAATAGCTCTGATATAGCAGAAACCACTAAATTATGAAATTGCTAAATTGGGAATTGTACTTCAACCCAGAACAAAAAATGTGCTTTGACGGACACTAAATATCTTGCCCAGCAACAACAGTACAGCGGTGGGTAACGAGAGATTTAGAGGGAATTAAATTTGAGGCCTAGTATTTAGGCGCTGGGTCACCGGTATGGATTTAGTGACAGAATTAGACTTGGAAATGCACAGAAGCGTGTGTGTGAAGTTATTCTGAATGACCCTATGTGCACCTTCAATATTATATACCCTTTTTGGGATAGATTTCAAATAGCTCTGATATAGCAGGAACCACTAAATTATGAAATTGCTAAATTGGGAATTGTACTTCAACCCAGAACAAAAAATGTGCTTTGACGGGCACTAAATAACTTTCCCAGCTACAACAGGACAACGGTAACGAGAGATTTAGAGGGATTTAAATTTGAGGCCTAGTATTTAGGCGCTGGGTGACAGGTATGGGTTTAGTGACAGAATTAGACTTGGAAATACACAGTAGCGGGTGTGTGTGAAGTTATTCTGAATGACCCTATGTGCACCTTCAATATTATATACCCTTTTTGGGATAGATTTCAAATAGCTCTGATATAGCAGAAACCACTAAATTATGAAATTGCTAAATTGGGAATTGTACTTCAACCCAGAACAAAAAATGTGCTTTGACGGACACTAAATATCTTGCCCAGCAACAACAGTACAGCGGTGGGTAACGAGAGATTTAGAGGGAATTAAATTTGAGGCCTAGTATTTAGGCGCTGGGTCACCGGTATGGATTTAGTGACAGAATTAGACTTGGAAATACACAGTAGCGGGTGTGTGTGAAGTTACTCTGAATGACCCTATGTGCACCTTCAATATTATATACCCTTTTTGGGATAGATTTCAAAGAGCTCTGATATAGCAGGAACCACTAAATTATGAAATTGCTAAATTGGGAATTGTATTTCAACCCAGAACAAGAAATGTGCTTGAACGGACACTAAATAACTCGCCCAGCTACAGCACTAGGGACAGATTTAGCTGGATATAAATTTGAGGCCTAGTATTTAGGCGCTGGGTGACCGGTATGGATTTAGTGACAGAATTAGACTGGGATATGGCCAAAAAATGAACAGACTATTGCTGGTTAAATGCACTTGGTGTGACAGCTTCACCCTGATGTAGGCTTTAGCCAAAAAACAACCACACCATTGAGGGTTAAATGCACTTGGTGACAGGCGCAGCTTGCCCCTGATTTTGTATATGGCCAAAAAATGAACAGACTATTGCTGGTTAAATGCACTTGGTGTGACAGCTTCACCCTGATGTAGGCTTTAGCCAAAAAACAACCACACCATTGAGGGTTAAATGCACTTGGTGACAGGCGCAGCTTGCCCCTGATTTTGTATATGGCCAAAAAATGAACAGACTATTGCTGGTTAAATGCACTTGGTGTGACAGCTTCACCCTGATGTAGGCTTTAGCCAAAAAACAACCACACCATTGAGGGTTAAATGCACTTGGTGACAGGCGCAGCTTGCCCCTGATTTTGTATATGGCCAAAAAATGAACAGACTATTGCTGGTTAAATGCACTTGGTGTGACAGCTTCACCCTGATGTAGGCTTTAGCCAAAAAACAACCACACCATTGAGGGTTAAATGCACTTGGTCGCAGCTTGTGCTGGCGCACCACAAGACACAAAATGGCCGCCGATCACCCCAGAAAAATGAGACTGACAAACGGTCTGTGCAGCCTAAAAACAGTGAGCAATTGAGGATCAGCAGCTCAATGATCCACAGCTGCAGATCGATCAGTTAATCAAGTCCTTTGGAGGAGTTAATCTGCCTAATCTCGCCCTACTGTCGCAGCCGCAACCTCTCCCTACGCTAATCAGAGCAGAGTGACGGGCGGCGCTATGTGACTCCAGCTTAAATAGAGGCTGGGTCACATGGTGCTCTGGCCAATCACAGCCATGCCAATAGTAGGCATGGCTGTGATGGCCTCTTGGGGCAAGTAGTATGACGCTTGTTGATTGGCTGCTTTGCAGCCTTTCAAAAAGCGCCAAGAAAGCGTCACAAAAGCGCGAAGAAAGCGACGAACACCGAACCCGAACCCGGACTTTTACGAAAATGTCCGGGTTCGGGTCCGTGTCACGGACACCCCAAAATTCGGTACGAACCCGAACTATACAGTTCGAGTTCGCTCATCCCTAGTCACCGGTATGGATTTAGTGACAGAATTAGACTTGGAAATGCACAGAAGCGTGTGTGTGAAGTTATTCTGAATGACCCAATGTGCACCTTCAATATTATATACCCTTTTAGGGATAGATTTCAAATAGCTCTGATATAGCAGAAACCACTAAATTATGAAATTGCTAAATTGGGAATTGTACTTCAACCCAGAACAAAAAATGTGCTTTGACGGACACTAAATATCTTGCCCAGCAACAACAGTACAGCGGTAACGAGAGATTTAGAGGGATTTAAATTTGAGGCCTAGTATTTAGGCGCTGGGTGACAGGTATGGGTTTAGTGACAGAATTAGACTTGGAAATACACAGTAGCGGGTGTGTGTGAAGTTATTCTGAATGACCCTATGTGCACCTTCAATATTATATACCCTTTTAGGGATAGATTTCAAATAGCTCTGATATAGCAGAAACCACTAAATTATGAAATTGCTAAATTGGGAATTGTACTTCAACCCAGAACAAAAAATGTGCTTTGACGGACACTAAATATCTTGCCCAGCAACAACAGTACAGCGGTGGGTAACGAGAGATTTAGAGGGATTTAAATTTGAGGCCTAGTATTTAGGCGCTGGGTCACCGGTATGGATTTAGTGACAGAATTAGACTTGGAAATGCACAGAAGCGTGTGTGTGAAGTTATTCTGAATGACCCAATGTGCACCTTCAATATTATATACCCTTTTAGGGATAGATTTCAAATAGCTCTGATATAGCAGAAACCACTAAATTATGAAATTGCTAAATTGGGAATTGTACTTCAACCCAGAACAAAAAATGTGCTTTGACGGACACTAAATATCTTGCCCAGCAACAACAGTACAGCGGTAACGAGAGATTTAGCGGGATATAAATTTGAGGCCTAGTATTTAGGCGCTGGGTCACCGGTATGGATTTAGTGACAGAATTAGACTTGGAAATGCACAGAAGCGTGTGTGTGAAGTTATTCTGAATGACCCTATGTGCACCTTCAATATTATATACCCTTTTAGGGATAGATTTCAAATAGCTCTGATATAGCAGAAACCACTAAATTATGAAATTGCTAAATTGGGAATTGTACTTCAACCCAGAACAAAAAATGTGCTTTGACGGACACTAAATATCTTGCCCAGCAACAACAGTACAGCGGTAACGAGAGATTTAGAGGGATTTAAATTTGAGGCCTAGTATTTAGGCGCTGGGTGACAGGTATGGGTTTAGTGACAGAATTAGACTTGGAAATACACAGTAGCGGGTGTGTGTGAAGTTATTCTGAATGACCCAATGTGCACCTTCAATATTATATACCCTTTTTGGGATAGATTTCAAATAGCTCTGATATAGCAGGAACCACTAAATTATGAAATTGCTAAATTGGGAATTGTACTTCAACCCAGAACAAAAAATGTGCTTTGACGGACACTAAATATCTTGCCCAGCAACAACAGTACAGCGGTAACGAGAGATTTAGAGGGATTTAAATTTGAGGCCTAGTATTTAGGCGCTGGGTGACAGGTATGGGTTTAGTGACAGAATTAGACTTGGAAATACACAGTAGCGGGTGTGTGTGAAGTTATTCTGAATGACCCAATGTGCACCTTCAATATTATATACCCTTTTTGGGATAGATTTCAAATAGCTCTGATATAGCAGGAACCACTAAATTATGAAATTGCTAAATTGGGAATTGTACTTCAACCCAGAACAAAAAATGTGCTTTGACGGACACTAAATATCTTGCCCAGCAACAACAGTACAGCGGTAACGAGAGATTTAGCGGGATATAAATTTGAGGCCTAGTATTTAGGCGCTGGGTCACCGGTATGGATTTAGTGACAGAATTAGACTTGGAAATGCACAGAAGCGTGTGTGTGAAGTTATTCTGAATGACCCTATGTGCACCTTCAATATTATATACCCTTTTAGGGATAGATTTCAAATAGCTCTGATATAGCAGAAACCACTAAATTATGAAATTGCTAAATTGGGAATTGTACTTCAACCCAGAACAAAAAATGTGCTTTGACGGACACTAAATATCTTGCCCAGCAACAACAGTACAGCGGTAACGAGAGATTTAGAGGGATTTAAATTTGAGGCCTAGTATTTAGGCGCTGGGTGACAGGTATGGGTTTAGTGACAGAATTAGACTTGGAAATACACAGTAGCGGGTGTGTGTGAAGTTATTCTGAATGACCCAATGTGCACCTTCAATATTATATACCCTTTTTGGGATAGATTTCAAATAGCTCTGATATAGCAGGAACCACTAAATTATGAAATTGCTAAATTGGGAATTGTATTTCAACCCAGAACAAGAAATGTGCTTGAACGGACACTAAATAACTCGCCCAGCTACAGCACTAGGGACAGATTTAGCTGGATATAAATTTGAGGCCTAGTATTTAGGCGCTGGGTGACCGGTATGGATTTAGTGACAGAATTAGACTGGGATATGGCCAAAAAATAAACAGACTATTGCTGGTTAAATGCACTTGGTGTGACAGCTTCACCCTGATGTAGGCTTTAGCCAAAAAACAACCACACCATTGAGGGTTAAATGCACTTGGTGACAGGCGCAGCTTGCCCCTGATTTTGTATATGGCCAAAAAATGAACAGACTATTGCTGGTTAAATGCACTTGGTGTGACAGCTTCACCCTGATGTAGGCTTTAGCCAAAAAACAACCACACCATTGAGGGTTAAATGCACTTGGTGACAGGCGCAGCTTGCCCCTGATTTTGTATATGGCCAAAAAATGAACAGACTATTGCTGGTTAAATGCACTTGGTGTCACAGCTTCACCCTGATGTAGGCTTTAGCCAAAAAACAACCACACCATTGAGGGTTAAATGCACTTGGTGACAGGCGCAGCTTGCCCCTGATTTTGTATATGGCCAAAAAATGAACAGACTATTGCTGGTTAAATGCACTTGGTGTGACAGCTTCACCCTGATGTAGGCTTTAGCCAAAAAACAACCACACCATTGAGGGTTAAATGCACTTGGTCGCAGCTTGTGCTGGCGCACCACAAGACACAAAATGGCCGCCGATCACCCCAGAAAAATGAGACTGACAAACGGTCTGTGCAGCCTAAAAACAGTGAGCAATTGAGGATCAGCAGCTCAATGATCCACAGCTGCAGATCGATCAGTTAATCAAGTCCTTTGGAGGAGTTAATCTGCCTAATCTCGCCCTACTGTCGCAGCCGCAACCTCTCCCTACGCTAATCAGAGCAGAGTGACGGGCGGCGCTATGTGACTCCAGCTTAAATAGAGGCTGGGTCACATGGTGCTCTGGCCAATCACAGCCATGCCAATAGTAGGCATGGCTGTGATGGCCTCTTGGGGCAAGTAGTATGACGCTTGTTGATTGGCTGCTTTGCAGCCTTTCAAAAAGCGCCAAGAAAGCGTCACAAAAGCGCCAAGAAAGCGACGAACACCGAACCCGAACCCGGACTTTTACGAAAATGTCCGGGTTCGGGTCCGTGTCACGGACACCCCAAAATTCGGTACGAACCCGAACTATACAGTTCGAGTTCGCTCATCCCTAGAGATGACACTTGTGCATTGCACGTTTTTTCTCATCATACAGCTGATTGACATATATTTTGCCAGGTGTTTGTCGATTGTCAATATGACAATGTGTACCTTTACATCGGATATGTTCGAAATATGATAATGATTGGCCCAGGCCTTACCAGTCATAGGTGCGTGAATAGTGTTCCCATTTTTGGTTTATTCTCTGGTTTATTCTCTGTATTCGTTTGTTTTTGTTTATAAATGTTTTTTTTTTTGCCTTAAATTTTTAAAACAGGACCTCGTCACTATGGAAATTTCCTTTTACCTTATTCTCAAGTTGTATTTCAATTTTAAAAAATGTTTGGCATGAGTTATTATAAAAAATGCTCAATACTTTGTACTATTATACATTGACTAATGATGCACCAACTGCGTTCCTGGTGCAGATTTTTATGATAAACTTCTGACCCTGACCTTATGAAGCATTCGAAATGTTCAGGAAGTGGTATTTTGGAAGCTTTAATAAACCAAAACGAGTGTGACAGTGTACAAACTCGTCCACAATGCAGATGTTCTGAATTTCAGCACTTGGTTAGCTCCTAGAATGTGTTCACCAATTTTTGCACAGGACATCCCCAAACTACTATCATTGTTCTGAATTATTTTTTTATTTTTTAAATGAGTACTTGTTCACAATAGGATTCATCTGTGAATTTATGTTTATATGTATATGTTTATTTTTTATCTCACAAGGATTTTCCTCTTTTTGTAAAGTTCGGACTTGTACAAACGACTATATGACTTTAATATTTTTTTTTATAAAAACCTAATGAAAAACCTGAATGTTGTACTGCATAAATTTAATATATGATTATCTATAATGTTTCCATACAGTACTGTCGACAGCTTGGCAGAAGATCCGTAGGATTCGGATGCTGGTGGGAGTGAAACTACGGCTGTTTTCTCCCTGGAAAGTAGCCCCACACATCCCCAGGCTGAGGAGACCCGACAACCACCTCTTGAGCCGCCAACCCTTTCACAGGGGTCCCTGGATACGACCCAGCAGCCTCAGCCAAGGCGTCGACGCAATGTCCCCCAGGCTTCCTCGGCCCCAGATACTAGGGAGCAAATAGACTCTAGAGTAATTGAATTCCTGGCCAAGAGGAGGAGTGAGGGACCGGAAGAAGCAGTGGTGAGGGGGCTGGGTCCTTTACTCAGGGGCGTCCCTGCCCACCGATTGAGCCCTTGCGTGGCGGGTATTGCCATGGTAATCGAGTTGTTCTCCTCCCCCTACGAGGAAGACATTGTGGCGGAGATCTACAACGTGAGACGCAGGATACTTTCTGCACGCTATCAACAGGTTTCCGTCCAAAGCCAACCACAACCCCATGGCCCACCTGTACCTGGCCCATCTTACCAGGTGGCACCGGAAACCAGCCGGACAGCTTCCCAATATTATCCTCAGGCTGCCACCTATGCCACTGCCCCACTGCCACAGCAACAGCAGAGGCCTGGCAGTTCATTCCAGCCTGGTCCCTTCACCAGGGATTTGTTCGACCTTTATTTTTGTATTCAAGTGCATTTTTTTGTTATTTATTGAATATGTTCATTGGCTAATTTGTGCCAGCATACTTTTTATTAAATGTTTTTGGAGACCTTTGGTTTCGTTCATTTAAAAAATAGTCCAAAACAATGTGTCTTGAATTTATTTTTAAAGCCAAACAAAATGTGACTGTAACCAAAACCTACATAACTATGGGATGTAGCTTTACAAACTACTCAACCATTTTTGGATGGAGAAGTAGCAATACAAATTAGATAGAGCAGTGATGGCTAACCTTTGCACTCCAGCTGTGAACGAATTACAACTCCCAGCATGCTCCATTTATTTCTATTGTGTTTGTAACTCAACAAAGCAAGAGGGGCATCTTGGGAGTTGTAGTTTTAACCCAGCTGGAGTGCCAAGGTTAGCCATCACTGATCTAGACCTTTTTACTAGGTGTTGGTACCAACATCTGTTTGTACGGGGAGCAATGGAAAATAATAATAGATGAGAGTAGAATGCACAAATGGCCAAAATACCTTTTCTAAAAATTTGGGTTGGTGAGAAATATAAGATTATCCTAATGTTTGTACTGAAAACCTATTGACTATGTGCATTTACAACAAACAACACTTACTATTGTTTCTTCGGGTGCCAAAAAAGCATATCATGTTTGAGGAATACATGTAGAATGTGATAGTGTAAATTGCTAAATTTCAGCTAGTTTAGAAATATATAACATTTAAATTTAATAAGACACTTCCAAAAGACACAAACAATACTTGTAGTAGTAAACCAAGTTTATTTAACATGGTGACGGCCACTTATTAAAAAACATTTTTAGAGGTATTAGAAGGTTTTTCAAAACATATAGCAAATTCATTAATGATGTTTCTAAAATTTAAAAACAAAACATCTTGCTTTGGTAAAAAAAAGATTGATTAGCTTTTAGTACCAAAAAACCTCAGCCCGCAAGCCCATGTCAAGGGTCCTCATTGTCTTGCAAGTCCCTACACTCAACTATGTCTGAAATTACAGAAGCTATCTGGAAAACAAAAAAACAAAACTAACGAGCACAGAAGAAATCAAACACTGCCACAAATTGCGTCCCTCTGCCATGACAAGGAACCCTCTGGGCTTAAAAAGTAGTCTGCATAGAGTTCTCAAACTGCAATGCCTGCAGTCCCAGGTAGTCTATGCAGGGTCCGATCCAAGCCCAAACCTGCTGACGCTGGCAAATCTTCCATGTCAACTGAAGAGGAAGCCTTGTGAATCCTGGTGAAGTTGTGTAGAACAATGCAAGCTTGAATCACCATGGTAGCATTCTCCGGATCCATCTGTATGGATGACAAAAACACCCTCCATTTGCTAGAGAGTATTCCGAAAGCGCACTCAACATACCGATGGGCACGAGTCAACCGGTAGTTAAAAATACGCCTCCTGACATCCAAACCACGCTTTGGAAAGGGCCGCAAAACATGGTGAGTTAATGCAAACCCTTCATCCGCCACGATGACAAATGGAGCCGGCGGACCAGCAGATCCGGGCAGTCTTCTGGACTCGGGCAGGGCAAGCTGGTTGGCACGAAGCCGATCACCCATTCTAGAAGAACTAAAGATGCGCGCATCAGTAGTGCTTCCATAGGCCCCGATATCAACCATTATAAAGGGGTAGTTACTGTCAGCAACAGCCATCAGCACTACCAAAAAATATTGTTTATAATTGAAGAATCGGGACCCTGAGTGTGGCTGCTTCTTCACACGGATGTGCTTGCCATCCATTGCCCCGATGCAGTTTGGAAACTGCGCAGAATTTTGGAAGCCCTCAGCGATCCGAAGCTAATCGTCCACCTTGGGCTGCGGCATCACCGTCTCTCGGAGTTGCTGCCAGATGACCTGGCAAGTGTGACGGACAATCCGAGAGATCGTCGAGGTTTCTAAAAGAAACTCAAAATGCAGGGATGCAAATGAGTTCCTCGTTGCAAGGAATCTGTTGAAAAATTGAAATGAAAAAAGACAGCAGCAAATCAAAGGGAACATCAGATACATGAATGACATATAATGTTGTACACCAGATAAGATTTTAAAGACCCTATGTCCATTGTGGACAAAACAAAAAAAAATAAGCAAAACATTAGGGGTTACGAGCAAAACACTACCAGCTATTGGGGTGTGGGCAGTACGACCAGAACTAAGTTACAACTACTGTCTTTGTAACTTATGTGAACATTATGCATGATGAGGACGAAAGATGAAAATCACAGGGTTTTGCCACCACCTCAAACACACAAAATAGGGTACAGACTGGCATATAGGCTTCAAGCAGGGTGGTGCACGCAGCTAGGGATCCTGACTGAGGGTCCAAAAGCTTAAAGGGACACTGACAGGCCCAATAACCATAATTAGCTGTACATATCCATGCACAGGTCTTCTAATGTGCATTTAAAACATATAAGTATCCCCCCTGTCCACATTATGAATACTGCAAACTCGTGTTTTATAACCTGAAGTAATCCCTGTTCTTTCTGCCCAGGGGGCGGGGTTTCAGCTTCTCTGGGCACAAGAGAAGCTGAAACCCCACCCCTTGGGCAGAAAGAACAGGGATTAGTTCAGGTTATAAAACACGAGTTTTCAGTATTCATAATGTGGACAGGGGGGATACTTATATGTTTTAAATGCACATTAGAAGACCTGTGCATGGATATGTACAGCTAATTATGGTTATTGGGCCTGTCAGTGTCCCTTTAAAGACACTACAATAATCTGATGCAGTCCCCAATATAGTTTGTTAAAAAATGGTAATTTAGTCACTCACACACCCAGGATACAGGCTGCTGTAACCTGGCTGCCTGACTGAGCAAAAAATCTATTTTGTCACAAACTATACTGACGAGTGCTGAGGATTATTGTCATCTTGAGGATGTTAGCGGAACCAAAGTTTTAAACTTGCACATACGAATAGACAACCTTCAATATTTGGGTGTTGTGTCAGGGATTAACGGTTATTACAACTAAAAACTAAAAATAAAATACCACAAAACATTATGGCAAAAGAAAGGTTACTTCAGCAAACAGAAGCACATGTCTAACAGCAGCCATTTTAAAACACATGTTCCTCCTGACAGAAGCATGGCACATTACTGTTGAAGCTTGAAAAATTATATATTGCTTACCTCAACGTGACGATGAGCCTTTCCTCAGGAGAAATGCTGCGCCTCATATTGGCAACAAGCGATCAAATGTATTGACTGACATCCTGCAGAAGGAGAAAAACTTCTCTGGATGCAGCCGCAGATCTTTGTAGAGGGAATGAAAGTGTCCTTTCCGGTAACGTTGCGAAACAATCGTATGGACCCAAAATCGACGCCTTCTACTAGGTTTCTCAGGCAACAAAGGAGTGTGCGGTCCCCATCGCCGAGAAACAAGCCAATGCATTAAGACCTCGTCCTCAGATGCATCATCCATGGTGAAATAGCAAAGAAAAGCAACCAAAATCACCTCTGTACTTTGTGAAGACTACAGAAAATGGCCACAAAACCAAACTCAGGTGCACTTCATTTATACCAATATCCTGGGTGGAGTTATTCAAATTTAATTTTTTTAACCATTCCTTCTTTAATGACAGTCCGCAAAAAAAAAAACGGAAACACGGACACATGGAAACACAACGGAAGAAAAAACGGACACGGATCACGAAACAACGGAACCCCGTTTTGTGGACCGAGAAAAAATACTGTCGTGTGCATGAGGCCTAAGTCGCAACGCAGGCCCAGTAGCATGAGTTTATGCTGCAGTAACATTAAGTCCCGGCGCATCCTGCTGGTGTGCAGGATATGCGCAATGAGGGGGGTGAAGTGTTAGCTGACTAAGTCCCGGCGCAGGCACAGTAGTATGAGCTCACGCCTCAGCAACACTAAGTCCCGGCGCATCCCACTGGTGTGCAGGATATGCGTACTGAGAGGGATGTAGCGTATGCAGGCTAAGTTTCGGCGCATCTTCTAATGCGCAATATAGTAGTATTGTTCTGTTTCTGGTCAAAATGCCAGTTCGGTTGATGTACTGCTGCAAATTAATTAACGTTAAAGTATACTTATACTGAGAGATCAGTACTGAGACAACACACAGCTGGGGGTCATAACAGGATCTCTGGTTTATTGCGGAACATTAGACAGTATATATGACTGGAAGGAGTGGGGGGTGTAAGGTGGCGTATATATTTTTTCTATTGGCTATAAACTCTGTATTTTCTGTCACATCTATGTGCAAGAGGAAGTCCCCCGTCCCCCCTTCCAGATAGGGAAGCTGCTTCTTTTTGTCTCTTTGAAGCTGATTGCTTGAGCTGAACAGAAACCGTCTTGTGACATATGATAAAGCAAAGAGAAAGATTCTTTTTATGGGCGTTGGCTAGGTACCTGGCCGCCATTTTAACTACAGTATAGTTCCCAACAAGCAAGTATCCATTTTGTATCAATAGTCCATAACAGTCCCCCCTTTGTAGACTTGATTGTAGATTTTCCCTTGCCCAACGAATCCCCTGGGCATACCATTCGTATCTTCTTCACCCGCAGTGGCGAAAACCTACCCCTTCTAGGTAGGCTCCCGGTTGCTCGGACTTGTGGTGATATCCTGGGATTCATCTCATCCTATCTCAGCCAGGCATCATAGTCAGGAGGGGGAGCTGTGTTGAGCCATGTTTCCTTCTGTTCTTCCTCATCACCATACATGAGCATGATGGGTGTTCATCAGTTTCTTTATTCTTTTTTAAAAGGCGGGTCACACAAGTAAGAACAAGCTTAGTTACCATATATATCACCAATAGTATTAGGGCTACCTGTAATATTCCTTGGACAATTCCCATGAGCCAACCATCAATACCTTTTAAACCAGTTGGCGGGGTTAGGGATGGAGAAGGTATCAGACCACCATGTATCTTTATCAGCTTTATGTGCGTTCAGCCATTTATCCCTTAGATCCGCCATTTTCTCACCTTAACTTGCAAATTACCCTGTGGGTCTATGTAATGGCAACAAGAGGGTCCCACAACCTGGCACATACCTCCATCTTTAGCTGTAACATACTCTAGAACTAATGTGTGTTGGTTGGTGACAATGATCAACTCGTTTTGCACAATGTTCGAGGTATTCATAAGTCTCATCACTTCCCATATTTGGTCATCTAGGTAATCTGTTGCTACTACCAGATGATCCCACATTTGCACTATCATGGGATATGCAAAGATGGAATTAACAATTTTGTTGGAAATGCTCATCTCTACTACATGTGGCTTGCCATTTGGTCTGGGTGTGTTATCTTTGGCCCTACAATAAAAGGTGTGTTTAGGTACTGCATTTATATCAATTTCAGAGTGTGGTACTATAAAGGTGGCAGGAGTAAGTCTGGCAATGGTGCACAGTCCTGTGACATTCTCGAGTAACCATTTGTACGCTTTGTGTCCACAAACTAAGTATATATCTTCTGGACCCAGTGGCGTGAATACTGCAGATATACCTACTGTCAAAGTCATGATAAGTATGTGAATCCTCATGGCTTTTGGTTCCTGGGTCGATGGGACAGCCTCTACTCTTTTACAATGTGAAGCGTGGATCCAGGTAGGCTTCCCTTCGAGTTTCACAGAGGTCAGGGTAGTCAGCAATACCTGGTACGACCACTCGTATTGTGGTTCGAGGGTGTTTCTGACGTGTTTCTTGACCACCACCCAGAGAGAGTGTGAGAGTGTGGCTTCCCTCTAGGGAGTCAGGATATGAAATGGAAGAGAAAACTTGTGCACATATGTTAGACAAATGCTTACTCAGGGCAATCACATATTTAGCAACAGGTTCATAATGCATTTGAAATTGCTGTGGGAAGTATTGCCCCATCCTAGGCCCTGTCCCAAACAAAATTTCATATGGAGTCAGTTTGTGTGGAGGCCTAGGGGTGTGTCTAACTAAAAATAGTTCCATTGGCAGGCATTGTACCCAACTGAGCCCTGTCTCCCTAGTCATTTTCAGCATCTTGGACTTCAGTACCCCGTTCAGTCATTCGACTTTATCGCTGCTTTGGGGTCTGTAGGGCGTGTGATAGGCTAAGTGTGACCCTACCATCTTCCAGACTTCTCGAGTTAAGCTAGCAGTGAATGCTGGGCCCTGATCACTCTCAATGACCTCAGGTACTCCGAACCCACAAACAGTTTCCTGCATTAGTTTCTTAGCAGTTGTTGTCGCTGTCTGATTTTGGACAGGGTAGGCTTCTGGCCACCCAGAGAACAAGTCTACCACTGCTAGCACATATTGAAACCCATGGCACATTGGCATCTGGATGTGGTCAATTTGAATCCATTGGAACGGGTACTGGGCTTTGGGCAGACATTTGGTTGGTGTAGGCTCAGTTCTTCCCGGGTTGCACTGCACACAGATGAGGCAAGACTGAGTATGCCTCACCAGGACAGGGGTTATCCCTGGGGCCTCCCATATTTTGTCAATTAGTTATTTCATGATGGTCTTAGATTGGTGGGTGTACCCATGAGCTATTGAAGCTATCAGAGGATAGAAAGCTTTGGGCAGACATGCTCTCTTTCCTTTGGTCCACAGTCCAGATTCTTTCTCTTCTTGGGCTGACTCTTTCAGTCAATACAATTTTTCTTGTGACGTGGCCTGCTTCTGTAACTGGACTAGCACATCCCATCTCTTTTGGTTTCTGTGTTGGGTCTGTTGTGGACTCTGTTGCCATCAAGACTTGTGAGGACTGTTCTTCTTCCTTTTTCACTGCTGCTTACTTTGCTGCTTGATCAGCTAGGGCATTTCCTCTGGCTTCAGGGGTGTCAGCTCGAGTGTGAGCCTTTACCTTAATCACTTCACTGCCACTTGGGTGGACAGGAGTGTGACAACCACCCGCCAATCCCGTCGTACTAAGCCACAGTTGCCATACAGGTCTCCGCTAGAGACTTCTGGAGGCAAATCCACTGTGAGCACAGAAGACGTTTAAGATTGGTTGGTGGGCCCAGACAGGATGCAATCACGATTGTATGTACAATCGGTAAAAATAAAATTACTGATTTCACGCTGGAAATCAAATAAATTTGCTGCCACCACTCTTCGTATTGAATCGGGGCGAAGAGACCCCGGCTAGCTAATCCTAAAGGGACGAAACGGTTATTTGCAACCTAGCTAGTACATTAACAATTTATAAAAATAACACAATTTGGTAGTATGTCTTCTGAGGACAGAGTTCTTAGCATAGATCAGGTAATCAAGTAACAAGGGCAAAACTGGAACGATGAAATTGTTAGTTTTTATTCTAAAACTGCACACAAAAATATATACATTAAAGCTGACAGATAAATCTACCTGCCAGTTGAACAGATTGGTTTGGATAGAAATAGGTAAGAGGTGGAAGGGAATAGAATGTCTGTAAGCTCAGAATTACCATGGTAGGGTCCAGTAATAGGCAAAGTCTTTGAAAGGAATAATCCAAGATGGTGGGGTGTGCCCGTGTCCCGCGGGCGGTCGTGATGTTAGTCGACGTCAGATGGTAGAATAAGGACCCAGGACCTGAGTGTGTGACTGTTTTTACCTACTCTGAAGCGGGGAGTGGTTATGACACGTTCAGGTACAGCCTTGTGTAATTGGAACAGGGGCAGTCCTTTGCCCCATAGGGAGAAAATCTGGCAAAATCTTTGCTTTGCCCATTTCTCCATATCCCGTAAGTCCAATCAAGAAATATAGTTGATATTGATAATCAGTACAATTTTACGCATCATCTGATAACAAATACGACTAAAAGATAATACAGGGTGCCTGAGAACCTTTATATCTCAGAGCGGGAACCTCTGATTTGTCCGTGGGTTTCCTAGAAGGTGGGTTAGAAGAACCAAACCCATCTCTGAAAAGATGGTTCCTTTCACATTTCCAGAACCCATGAAATATTAGGAAAATATGGGAAAAATATGAAGCCTATGGATTGAAGGGGACTTTCAGGTCATCTTCCTTCCTGTACCAACCAGCTGTGTGATAAGGATTTGTCCTTTTCTTTTGAAGCTCGCTGCCCAGGCTAAAGGTGTGAGACCCCTGCTAGTATTGGAGAAACTATGGTTGCAGAAAGACCAGGTTTAGTAGGTTCTGTCATAAGAGAACTAGATTGATGGCTACTCAACTTGGCATGGGCAGGAAAGGTTTGTCACAAGGTGGTGATAATGGCACCTCTGCTCTGTGAATTACTCCTTTAGAGGAAAGAGAAGATTCTTAGTGAAGGCTCTTTTGTCTTTGTGATTGCGAAATAAGATAGGATAGGGGCTATCCATAGTATTTAGTATATTGGGCAGACTAGATGGGCCAAATGGTTCTCATCTGCCGACACATTCTATGTTTCCATATTTCTATGTTGATATGGCGCATTTGCGATTTCCTAGTATCGCTGTGGATCGCAAAGCATCACAAGGAGTACTGCTGCCATTAGAGCCGCTACTGCTGAAGCATTCTTAATTGGGTTTCCTGCGGCCGTGATGTAATCCCGGGCCTTCCTTATTACTCCAAAGTCATGAACTACTGCAAAGGCAAATCTAGAGTCAGTGTAAATGTTGGCAGTTGAGTCTTTTGCCATGAGGCAGGCTTCAGTGCTGACTGGTCTGGGCACAATTTTCTTCCACACAGCACCTCGTGCTCACTAGTGACTGACATGCCTGTATGGAGCTTCCCCTTGTCATCGGCGTACCTTGAGCCGTCCACAAAGAGAGTCTAGTGTGGATTGATGGTGGCGTTCCTACTTCAGCCTCCATCATTGTGAGGCAGTCATGTTCCGGTTCAGCATAAATTGAGTCAGAGGAACCCCATAGTTCTTATTCTTGAAGATCCTCTTCAGCCTGTAGATCAATAAAATCTTCAGATTCTCCAGTATACTCCCCCCTTGGAAGAGGGAGAAGAGCAGCAGGAATGAGGATGTGACATCTTTGAATAGTGACATTATCAGGTAGGAGCAGGCTATCTTGCAACCGTAGGTGACGTTGATAAGTCAGATGCCTAGGTTGTGTTTGTTGGAGAATAGCAGAAATGTCATGTGGTGCTAGGATAGTGAGGGGGTGGCCTAGTACCATATCAGAAGTGGTGTCCAGAAGGGCATTGGCTGCATGTACAGCACTGACCTGTTGAGAAAGGCTTGTACACCGAAACGCGTCCTGGTTATAGGACATTTTTTGGGAACCTGTAATGAAATAAAAAGAAACCTATTTGCAAAGACACAGCTGCTGGGATTTGTTGTTGCATTGTTCATTGGAGGTTGCTCCTCTCCCGTGCAGCGTGCAATTTGGAGCGAGTGCTGGCCGGTTTCCTCATCGACTGACACAGGAAGGGGCTGTCCTGGCTACTGGGTCTCTTTGTATGGTAGGACTTTAGAGTCCTTCAGGGTCACAGTGACTGATGGGACATTGAGGTGTCCAATATCCTGGGGTCCTTTGGCCCAGAGAGTATCAGGGATGAGGAGCAAAATGGTTTGCAGCGAATCCCCTTGCTCATATGAATCAGTGCAGAATTTTATTGTCAGACATCTGGCAGCCATGTGTGTCACATAATTTGAGCGAAAACCACAAAGACAGACAAGCGAGACAGTTTCTTATCAAAAAGAGGTTCTTAAACTTAGAACAGCAGAAGAGAAGAGAAAATGTGGGGGTCAACTTATCACCAGTAGCTGTCCTGCAATGTGGTGGAACGATCTGCTAATTTTTGTTTTGCCCATTTCTGTAGTTGCTTCAGACTCATGATCCTGGTGGTCAAACTTATCACCCTTCAGTTCAGGGGTCTGGATTTGATCCATTATCAGTGAGGAGTATTCACCTGTCTTGTTTTCCACTATACTTTACAGGTCAGACCATGTGCACCCAAAGGTTTGATTCACTTGGGACAGTTTCCTAAAAAAGGGCATGGGGTGGGTCTCAGGGTCAGGCAGTAAGTGTCACAACCAGACAGCTGAGAAGCTCTGACAGAAGCTGTCATGGAACCATGAACCAGACGTACAACAAGAGATAAGTGGAAATAAGAAGGCTTTATTGAAAATCCAGCTGTAAGGCAAAAGTCCAAACGGATGGCTAAACCGAAGCAGGGTCTTGCGAAGCCAGAGGTCAGGAACCAGAAGGGTAGTCAGACGAAGCCTGGATCAGGAACCAGCAGGGTAGTCAGACGAAGCCCGGATCAGGAACCAGCAGGGTAGTCAGACGAAGCCAGGATCAGGAACCAGAAGCAGCAGCAGTCTTAGAAGCATGTGAACACAGGAGGACCAAGCAAGGAACTGAAGCCACAGACCTCCTATATATATGAGCTAGGCATCCAGCTCCTCCCAGTGGGAAGGAGAAGCCGCAGGGTGGAAGGCTACAAGAAACCCAGAAACCAAGATGGCCGCCAGCACATGTCAAACGAAGGAGAGCAGCAAGAAGGTAAGACCATGACAGAAGCCTTTCAGAACTTCCTCCTTGAGTTTTCTTTGTTTTGAATTTCAGTTCGTCATCTCGTTAGCCTCTCTCAGCTGTCATGTAGTTGGACTGATTGCATCCCTTTAAATTCCTCCCCATAATGCATTAGTGTGCGGCTTATACAACTTCCTGGAGTGTGTGTGCATGCTGATCCTATTTTCCATCCTTCTACAAGTTAAGTGCTGTACATTTATTTGTGATTTTCTGTTTGCTGGATCCCAGGTGACCCTGACTCCCTCCGTGTCTAGTGTAGGGAGCCGGTGGTCGTGTCCCCTCACTATTGTAGGGTGTTCAGGTGGTATATAGTCGAGGTACGTGGATATGCGATCATCCACCATTGGAATTTTCGTATAGGCTGAGCAGACAGGGAGAGAGCCAGGTCTGATGCAGGGGTCTCCCTTTTGTTCCTTAGTTTTGGATCCAGTGAATCATATATTCATTTTGCATTGTCTTGTTTCCTGTACACCTTCCGTGACATTATAAGCCGCCAAAACCGTCTCAAGCATGGATCCGGTTTCACTTTTGACTTAACGTTTCCAGGGTCTTTCATTGGAGGTAGCTGATCTCCGTAAGACTCTTTCTCAGTTTCTAGTGACCGGTTCAGCTTGCGTTCTTGGAGTTTGTTCTGAGCCTAAGATCTCGGTCCCGGATATGTTCTCCGGGGGTAGTGAGAATTTTGTGCGTTTCAGAGAGGCTTGCAAACTCCATTTTCGCCTTCTTCCCCATTCCTCTGGTGATGAGGAATGGAGGGTGGGGATCATTATATCGCTGCTCAGGGGTAACGCTCACTCGTGGGCCTTTTCGCTGCCGGAGGGGGCACGGCCCCTCCATTCAGTGGATGATTTCTTTTTAGCCCTGGGTCAGATATATGATAATCCGGATCGTGTTGCTTTGGCTGAGTCTAGACTACGTCTGTTATGCCAGGGTAAACAATCTGCAGAGATATACTGCTCAGAATTTCGGAGATGGGCAGCTGATACTGGTTGGAATGATGCTGCACTCCGAAGTCAATTTTGCCATGGTCTTTCAGAGGGATTGAAAGATGCATTTGCCTTTCATGAGAGGCCTATCTCCTTGGACTGTGCTATGTCTCAGGCCGTTCGTATTGACAGGCGTCTTAGAGAGAGAGGAGAGATCTCTCCTTCCTGTTATACTCAGTCCCAGGCCAGAGGTCTCATTCTATGCGCAGGGGTCTCAGTCGCTGTCAGCCCCTTCTGAGCAGGAACCCATGCAGCTGGGGTTGATTGCCTCTGACGATAGAAGATTCAGCCCGCATGGGAAGGTTTGTTTTTGTTGTGGAGGTATAAATCATTTGGCAAATGTTTGTCCCTCTAGGAGATTCAGGCAGTTTTCTGGGAGAAATAAAGAAACAAAAAGGAAAAAATCTTTTTAAAATGTTCCATCTGTTACTATTGGCAGGGTTGAGGTGGAAATTGAAGGTTTTCCGTTTGCTTGTAGTTCCTGTTTTCTCCTGCCTGCCAGGGTGGCGCTAGAGAGCAAGAACATTTTTTGTGAGATTTTTGTAGATAGTGGAGCAGCTGTCAATCTCATTGATAATCATTTTGCGATAACTCATGGTTTCCAGGTGTGCACTTTGGGAAAGGATATTCCTGTTTTTGCTATTGATTCCGCTCCACTTTCTCAGAAATCATTAAAGGGCATAGTTCACAATATTTGTTTAATTGTGAGTAAAGCTCATGTTGAGGATGTGTCATGTTTCGTCCTTAGCGGATTACCTACTCCTGTTGTGTTGGGGCTACCCTGGCTCACTAAACATAACCCCACCATTGATTGGCAAGCGAGGCAAATAAATGGTTGGAGTGAATTTTGCAGAGAGAATTGCCTCACAACATCTGTTTCTGAGGTTTCTACTAAAACTGTACCATCTTTTCTCTCTGAATTTTCGGATGTCTTCTCTGAGAGTGGAGTTCAGGATTTGCCCCCGCACAGGTAGTACGATTGTCCTATTAATCTCATCCCAGGCGCCAAGCTGCCTAAATCTCGTTTATACAACCTCTCTCAACCTGAAAGGGTTGCGTGCTTAAATCTCTGAGAGTCTGAGAAAAGGACACATACGACCCTCGAAGTCACCTGTTGCCGCAGTTTTTTTCTTTGTTAAGAAAAAAGATGGTTCTTTAAGACCTTGTCTGGATTTCAGGGAGCTGAACAGTATCACTATTTGTGACCCTTATCCGCTTCCTCTGATCCTGGACCTGTTTAACCAGATTGTTGGGGCTGAAGTCTTTTCCAAGTTAGATCTAAGAGGGGCATACAACCTGGTCAGGGTCAGAGAAGGAGACGAATGGAAGACGGCCTTCAATACCCCTGAGGGCCATTTTGAGAATTTGGTTATGCCTTTTGGTTTGATGAATGCCCCAGCCGTTTTTCAGCATTTCATAAACAGCATTTATTATCATTTAATGGGAAAATTTGTATTAGTGTATTTGGATGACATTTTGATTTTTTCTCCTGATTTCAAAACTCATAAGGAACACTTACGTCAGGTCTTGCTCATCCTGTGGGAGAATAAATGATACGCGAAACTGGAAAAATGTGTGTTTGCGGTTCCAGAAATTCAATTTCTGGGGTTTCTTCTCTCTGCTTCTGGTTTTCGCATGGACCCCGAGAAGGTCCGCGCTGTGCTTGAGTGGGAGCTTCCTGAGAATCAGAAGGCGCTGATGCATTTTTTGGGCTTTGCCAATTATTACAGGAAGTTTATTTTGACTTATTCCTCTATTGTTAAACCACTCACTGATATGACCAGAAAGGGGGTAGATTTTTCTTCCTGGTCGGTAGAGGCGTGTAAGGCCTTTTCTAATATCAAGGAGAGTTTTGCTTCCGCTCCCATCTTGGTACAACCTGATATTTCTCTACCCTTCATAGTTGAGGTTGATGCTTCTGAGGTGGGTGTGGGTGCGGTCTTGTCTCAGGGTTCCTCTCCTGCCAAATGGCGACCATGTGCCTTTTTCTCGAAGAAACTCTCCTCCGCAGAGAGAAATTACGATGTGGGAGATAGGGAATTGTTGGCCATCAAGTTGGCTTTTGAGGAATGGCGCCAGTGGCTAGAGGGAGCCAGTCACCCTATTACCGTGTTTACTGACCATAAAAATCTGGCCTACTTGGAGTCAGCCAAGCGTCTGAACCCGAGACAGGCCAGATGGTCTTTGTTCTTTTCAAGGTTTAATTTTGTTGTCACGTTCCGCCCTGGGGTTAAGAATGTGAAGGCAGATGCCCTGTCACGTTGTTTTCCGGGAGGCGGGAATTTTGAAGACCCGGGTCCCATTTTGGCTGAAGGTGTGGTGGTCTCTGCTCTTTTTCCTGAATTGAAGGCAGAGGGGCAGGCAGCCCAGTCAGAGGCTCCTGATCTTTGTCCTCCTGGGAGGTTGTTTGTGCCTCTCGCTTTAAGACACAAGATTTTTAAGGAACACCACAATACGGTCCTTGCTGGGCACCCGGGGGCAAGAGCCACACTGAATCTTATCGCTCGGAGATTCTGGTGGCCTGCGCTTCGTAAGTCGGTTGAGGGTTTTGTGGCAGCCTGCGAGACTTGCGCTCGTGCCAAAGTCCCTCATTCACGGCCAGCAGGTCCTCTCCTTCCCTTACCCATTCCTTCCCGTCCTTGGACACATCTTCCCGTCCTTGGACGTTTTAGCAAAATAGTGCATTTCATCCCTTTTCCTGGTTTGCCCAATGCTAAGACGCTGGTGCAAGCATTTATTGATCACATTGTCAAAATGCATGGTATTCCTTCAGACATAGTCTCTGATAGGGGCACGCAGTTTGTTTCCAGATTATGGAAGGCTTTTTGTTCTCGCTTGGGGGTTTGGTTGTCATTCTCTTCTGCTTTCCACCCGCAATCGAATGGCTAGACAGAGCGCGTCAATCAGAATCTGACGACATATCTGCGCTGTTTTGTGGCGGAGAATCAGGAGGATTGTTGTTTTTTTTTTTGTCCCTTGCTGAGTTTGCTTTAAATACCCGTCGTCAGGAGTCCTCTGATAAGTCACCATTTTTTGGTGCATATGGGTTTCATCCGCAGTTTGGGACTTTCTCGGGAGAGGGGTCTTCTGGTTTACCTGATGAGGACAGATTCTCCTCGTCTTTGTCTTCTATTTGGCAAAAGATTCAGGATAATCTAAAGAGCATGAGTGAGAGATATAAGCGTGTGGCAGATAAGAGACGTGTGCCTGGTTTGGACCTGAATGTTGGTGATCTGGTGTGGTTGTCTACCAAGAATATCAAATTGAAGGTTCCCTCCTGGAAGTTGGGTCCTAGGTTTATTGGGCCTTACAAAATCCTGTCTGTCATCAATCCTGTTGCCTACGGTCTTGATCTTCCTCAGACTTGGAAGATCCATAATGTTTTTCATAAGTCCTTATTGAAACCTTATGTTCAACCCATTGTACCCTCGCCTTTGCCTCCTCCTCCGATTATGGTTGATGGGAATCTTGAATTTCAGGTCTCTAGGATTGTGGATTCTCGTCTTGTCCGCGGTTCTCTCCAGTACCTCGTTCATTGGGAGGGTTATGGTCCTGAGGAGAGGATGTGAGTCCCAGTGACGGACATTAAGGCCACTCGTCTCATCAGGGCTTTCCATAAGTCCCATCCTGAGAAGGTGGGCTCTGAGTGTCTGGAGTCCACTCGTAGAGGGAGGTGTACTGTCACAACCAGACAGCTGAGAAGCTCTGACAGAAGCCTTTCAGAACCTCCTCCTTGAGTTTTCTTTGTTTTGAATTTCAGTTCGTCATCTCATTAGCCTCTCTCAGCTGTCATGTAGTTGGACTGATTGCATCCCTTTAAATTCCTCCCCATAATGCATTAGTGTGCGGCTTATACAACTTCCTGGAGTGTGTGTGCATGCTGATCCTATTTTCCATCCTTCTACAAGATAAGTGCTGTACATTTATTTGTGATTTTCTGTTTGCTGGATCCCAGGTGACCCTGACTCCCTCCGTGTCTAGTGTAGGGAGCCGGTGGTCGTGATCCCTCACTATTGTAGGATGTTCAGGTGGTATATAGTCGAGGTACGTGGATATGCGATCATCAACCATTGGGATTTTTGCATAGGCTGAGCAGACAGGGAGAGAGCCAGGTCTGATGCAGGGGTCTCCCTTTTGTTCCTTAGTTTTGGATCCAGTGAGTCATATATTCATTTTGCATTTTCTTGTTTCCTGTACACCTTCCGTGACAGTAAGTTCACTATAGTGAACAACTGTTGTGAAGTAAAAGACACATATTTGTGCAGGCCCTGGGGACGTGTTAGTGCCAGGGCTTCCCTAAGGGTTTAGTAAATGCTCCTCTCTAGATCTTGCATGTTTCTTTGCAATGCAGTAATCTGAGACTGGAGGGCGGTGTTTGGGTTCTGTGCAGCAGGACTACCCTCGTTCCATGGTGCAAATTGTGGAGGGGTGGGAGTCCTTGTGCCTGACACAGATTCTACCGCCTCGTAAGACTGCGTTTGATCGGGCTCTTCTGTCTGACCTCCCACCATTATGGGTGTGGCGGATCTGACGGGGAGTCATTAAAGTGCCATCCGGGTTTAGCATCGGGTACAGCGTAGAGATCACCGGGACACTAGGGGTGACGGGGGGATTCAGGCCAAAGGAGATTAAAAGGTCAAGTCATGGGCATTGGCTGTGGAAAAGATGGCGCCATAGCGGGGATTGATAAGTCGTGTTGGGGAACTACAGAGGTGTGGTTATGTGGGCGAAAAGCCTCACAGGATAGGCACGTATTACTGGAGGTGGAATTCTGTTGACAGCACACTTTACAAGTCCAGCCTTTTTTCTGTCTGACGCCGCCATTTTATAGGGTGGTGGCTCCTCTCACCCAGTTAGTATACCGGGTTTACCGTAGTATCTCTGTCTGCTTTCATCATAAAGTCCCGGCGCATCCCACTGGTGTGCAGGATATGCGTACTGAGGGGGATGTAGCGTATGCAGGCTAAGTTTCGGCGCATCTTCTAATGCGCAATATAGTAGTATTGTTCTGGTTCTGGTCAAAATGCCAGTTCTGTTGATGTACTGCTGCAAATTAATTAACGTTAAAGTATACTTATACTGAGAGATCAATACTGAGACAACACACAGCTGGGGGTCATAAATGGATCTCTGGTTTATTGCGGAACATTAGACAGTATATATGACTGGAAGGAGTGGGGGTGTCAGGTGGCGTATATATTTTCTATTGGCTATAATCTCTGTATTTTCTATCACATCTATGTGCAAGAGGAAGGTCCCCCCTCCCTCTTCCAGATAGGGGAAGCTGCTTCTTTCTGTCTCTTTGAAGCTGCTTGCTTGAGCTGAACGGAAACCGTCTTGTGACACATGATAAAGCAAAGAGCAAGATTCTTGTTATAGGCATTGGCTGGGTACCTGGCCGCCTACAGTATAGTTCTCAACAAGCAAGTATCCATTTTGTATCAATAGTCCGCAAAAGTATGGAGTGTGTTTGCATCGTTCATTGAGGTAAGTCAGTGCGCATCGTTCTTTGGCACAGCACATTATCTTGGACACTCCCCTAGAAACAGGGAGAGGCAGAGTCAAGGGTTGTAACAGGAGGAATCTCCAGGCAACTGACACCCACTTTATTGACACCCAGCAATTTCTGTTGGGGCAGGCACCTGTTAATCACATTACAATGGTCATTAATACTCCACCTGTGAACCAGATCACTGGTGAAACATGATGGGGCAGACTTTAGAAGCTGATCTCTCATGGTAATGTGCTCTAGATAGGAAATATTATCTCACACGTGCATGTTTAAGAGTGGATAGTGTGTGCCAGAGTGCATCAGAATCAGAGTGGTGGTGTGGGGAAGTGCACTCCCAGCCATCTTCTATAAACAACAGTGTATAATCACGCAGATACATGGCACTAATAATTAGGATCAGCTAGTTTTAACCCACAAAAATATTGCTCACTTATAGCATTGTAATAGTGTAATAGCTTTGTTCATTCCATTTTAACCAATTTATTAAAAGTTATATTTTATTATCTGGAATAAGAGAGGATATTAGCTTGTAGCTATTTTTTTTATTTATTGTTAATCCTTTGCCAGATAGGGAGTAATTTTTTTTTTTGATGTATTAAAGAAACCGATAGGCAAATCATTACAGTTTGTGCAATGCATACGGCAGACTTCTTCAGGAAAACACTGTTTCATTATCCCTGTGTAAGTCATATAGAAGTTAGTGGTATTAACTTACATATAGACTCAGTATGGGGGGAGATTAATCATCTTCTTTGTGCCAGAAGAGTGGTGTTAAAAAGTCACAAATTGCTTGTTTGTGACTTTTTAACTGCAACTTTTTTAGGGCAAAAAGTGGTGTATTTTTTGCTGTCCTCACTACTTTTCTGAAAAGGGGTGTGGCAAAAATGGGAAGGTGGCATGGTCAGCAGCTGCAACAAATTTAACTTCTTTTACGGCAGTTTTCTGGGACAAATGAAGCCATAAATCTATGGCAGCTACAAGCTGCTGTAGATTTCTGTTTAGTCGCACAGACTGCTGGAGGATGCACTTAATTTATGATGAGGGGCATGTCTTGTCATAAATTTGGTGTATCCTCTGGCAGGGCAAGGGATGACCACCTATGTGCCTGAAAAAGTCTGTGGTACTGAACTATATGAGGACACTCAGACAGTGTCTGCCTTAAGAAGTTGGCAATATGACAAGTTAGAGGGGCAAAGGTTTAAAAGTAATATAAGGAAGTATTACTTTACTGAGAGAGTAGTGGATGCATGGAATAGCCTTCCTGCAGAAGTGGTAGCGGCAAATACAGTGAAGGAGTTTAAGCATGCATGGGATAGGCATAAGGCTATCCTTCATATAAGATAGGGCCAGGGACTATTCATAGGATTCAGATATATTGGGCAGACTAGATGGGCCAAATGGTTCTTATCTGCCGACACATTCTATGTTTCTATGTTTCTATGTTTCAATATGCAGATGAAAAGCATTGCACAAGTATTGCAATGTTTTAATTTGCTCATCAGATTTCTTACTAAATCGTTGGATATTAGCGGTCTTTATTTTCTTCTTTCCTTATAACTGATCTATTCAGGACCCTTGCTGGAACTTACAGGGAAGGAGGGAGCTGCCGTGATTTTCACATGCTTGGTTATCAGCCTTAATTGGGGGATTCTTTCAAAGTTTAGTTGGATTTCCCAGATGAGACATGCAAAAGAAAGAGAGGGCTGCATCTCATGTGTCACCCTTGACTGACACTGAGAGCAGACCCCAGAAGTCTAAGGCTACTTTCACACTTGCGTTCAGAGCGGATCCGTCTGAGGTGGATCCGCTCATATAATGCAGACAGTGGATCCGTTCAGAACGGATCCATCTGCATTATATTGTAAAAGAAATTCTAAGTGTGAAAGTAGCCAGAACGGATCCGTCCAGACTTTACATTGAAAGTCAATGGGGGACGGATCCGTTTCAAAATTGAGCCATAGTGTGTCATATTCAAACGGATCCGTCCCCATTGACTTAAATTGTAAGTCTGGACAAATCTGCTTGCCTCCGCACGGCCAGTCGGACACCCGAATGCTGCAAGCAGCGTTCAGGCGTCCGCTTGCGGAGCGGAGGCTGAACGCTGCCAGACTGATGCATTCTGAGCAGATCCGCGTCCACTCAGAATGCATTAGGGCTGTACGGATGCGGGGCCGCTTGTGAGCCCCTTTAAACGGAGCTCACAAGCGGACACCCGAACGCTAGTGTGAAAGTAGCCTAAGACTGTTTACCAGAAGGTGTTGTGCCACGGGCACAACACAGCTGCAGACATAAAATTTATATCCTGATAGAATTGCACAGCAGATCCTTTCTGCTCCAGATATCCAAAGAATCCTGCACGTTAATGACAGTAGAAAGAAGAAAAGGGCATATGCTAGTGGATCGTGCAACGCTTTTCGCTGGTGGGCAGCTAGCTTCATCATGCTGGCAGACCTCCAGTGAAATGCTTTGCATGATCTATTAGCATTTTATGTATTTTTAAATTAAGGCTACTTTCACACTTGCGTTAATATTTTCTGGCATTGAGATCAGTCATAGGGTCTCAATACCGGAATACCCATTCATTGTCAATGGGGACAAAACATAACTGAACATAACGGAATGCTCCAAAATGCATTCCGGTCCGTTTTCATAACAGACAGCATGCTGCGGTTTGCTTTCCGTCCTAGGATGTGGAGCAAGATGGATCAGTCATGACCCACAATGCAAGTCAATAGGGACGGATCCTTTTTCTCTAACACAATCTGACACAATAGAAAACGGATCTGTCCACCATTGACTTTCAATGGAGTTCATGATGTATCCGCCTTGGGTATGTTAAAGATAATACAAACTGTTAATAACGGATGCAGATGGTTGTATTATCAGTAACGGAAGCATTTTTGCTGAACCCTGCCAGATCCAGCAAAAACGCTAGTGTGAAAGTAGCCTAATAAATATTGGAAAATGAACGTCCCTAGATCTGCCCTTTTCTTCTTTCTACTTACACTTCATATTTTAACAATCTAAAGGAAGTGAGCCCACTTTGCACCTAGAGTATGTAAACCCCTTATTGCATCCTAAAATATGTGAGCCACCAGTACACCCTTAAGTTAATTCACTTTGCACCCTAAAGTCTGTGAACCCCTTATTGAAATATAAAGTGAGCCTACTTTACACCTTTAAGTGAACCCGTGATCCCACTTTAAACTCTAAAGAATGTGAATCCTTCATCGCACCCTAAAGTATGTCAACCTCCCTAATGTAAGTGAACCCACTTTGTACCCTAAAGTAAGTGAACACCTTATTTTACTCTGGTTTACTTTAGGCTGCAATAGGGTGTTAACTAACTTTAGGGTGCAAAAAGGGGTTCACTTATTTTAGGGTGTAAAGTGAGTTCAATTATTTTAGAGTGTAATGGGGGGGGGTTATTTACTTTAGGGTGCAATAGGGGGTTAATTTATTTTTACGTGCAAAAAAAGGTTCACTTAGTTTAGGGTGCACTTGCAGTTCAAATACTTTAGGGTGCAAAGTGGGTTTACTTACATTGAATTGCAATAGGGTGCTCACTTACTTTGGTAAGGGGTTTTATTACTTTAGGTTGCAAAAGGTTGTTCACTTACTAGGGCGCTAAGTGGTGTAAGAAGGTACAAGGAATCATCGTGGATAATAAGTATTTGTCACCGAGGTTCCTAGCCTCGGTGGAGTAAGAGCCAGTTTTCATGTGTCAGCAGCAGTTGCTGTGTGACATCTTGCTTTCTAGTATGGCTGTAAATAGCTGATCAGGGTCAGCTCTTACTGGGAGTAGTCAAAGTGCTGGGTGGGTGACTACTCCCCATGGTCCAGGCTGGACTTTCTGAGGCTGAGCATTCAGGGTGTGGATTAAATACCCAGGATCAAAGGTGAATGTTTTTCTGTATGAACTGTTTTGGGTGTGAACTACCACCAATACGGAAAATAGACTGTCATACTGTGAGCCTGCAACTAGTATGAATAAACACTGCAGTTTGAGTTACAAACATGTCTTTGCCTCTATACTGCACTCGCTTGTCCAGTCTACCAGAGCAAATCCCCACAATTGGGGGGAGCAGTGAGGCTGGCGTGAATGCCGATATTTTTGGTTTCTGCATTTGTTTCAAGCACAGTTGTATATTAAATACGCTGTGTTATAACCCGTGCCCCACAACAACATGGAGGCTGTTGTGAAGGCCCTCATGGAGGCTAATCTGCAGCAGCAGGAGACAAACCTGCACCAACGCGAGGCTAATAAGCACCAGCAAAAGACCAACCAGTTTCTGCTACAACATGTGATGGTTTTGCCGACAGCAGGAGCAACCCCAAGCATCCACGATTCCAGGAAGGCAGTACGTGCAGAGATTCCTAAGATGACACCCGCATACGAATCAAAACCTACTTGGCGATGTACGAGAAAGTGGCCACAAGGGAGAAGCTACCCCGAAACCAGTAGGCCGAGGTCGTCGCTCCGTTCCTGGCATCCCATTCCCAGCGGGTGTATTTTGACTTGCTGGACAATCAAGCAGCTGACTACAAAAAGTAAAGGGTCAGATTTTGGCCAGACTGGAGGTGAATGTGTTGGTCCGGACCCAGCGGGTTTAAGCTGGCTGATCCTGCGAGACCCCAATATTATGACTTACTCCACCTCTTGAAAAAGTTGCTACAGCCTGATGTGCTGAGTCCCACGGCTATGCTGGATAGACTATTGGCTGATATCTTCTGGAAGGCTCTGACACCCCCTCTCCAGCACTGGATCGGCTAGGTGTCTCCTGGCAATGCCCTGGAGATGGTGGACCTGGTAGAGCGCCACAAGGCTATGAATTTTAAGGGGGATTCTTTCGGGAGGGGTGCAGTCAAACCCCATAAATCTCCACCCCAGACCAGGGACTTGTGCCAACCAATCCCACCCGGGATGTATACCCTGTGGACCCGGCTCCGATAGTCTGCTGGTGGTGTCGGGAGCCTGGCCATGTACGATCTGACTGTCCACATAAGGTGGAACCCATGGACACGAACTATGGCTTCCGTCAGTTGTTATATGCCAGGAAGCTGTGTGCAACGGGTACCCCAGAAACTCTAAATCACTTATGCCAGGTGGAAGTGGGAGACACTCCAGCGGAGGCCCTGCTGGACTCAGGGAGGCTGGTGTCCATAGTAAGGGCTTCCCTGATACTGTACGCTGAGTATACTGGCTGGAAAGTCGAGGTCATGTGCATTCATGGGGACTCAAAAGACTATCCGTCTGCCTTGGTGTCTCTAACCATGGGGGCTGGCAGGTGGACTCATGACGTGGCAGTTGCCACAAACTTACACTATGAACTTATAATAGGGAGAGACTTCCCGGGCTTCCTGGCACTGTGGCCTGCCTCGAAAGTGACTGATACACATGAGACAGGGGTAACCCCAGCAGAGTGGCCTTGCTCTGGGGGGCGGCCATAACCCTGGGAACCCGAGTCCGAAGGGCCAGTGATAGGGGTGACCGCCACTTTGGTAGAAGAGGGGGGAGACAACCCCACTGAGTGTAGGAGCATTTGCCACCGGAGCCTGAGCTGGCAGACCTCAATGTCTCTGGGGATAATTTTAGTACTGCACAATACCGGGACCCAACCCTGTCCCGAGCCTGGGAAAATGTATTAATAGTAGATGGTGAACCGCAACAAGCTCGGGCGGAGTTGGTGTTCCCCCATTTAGGGTTTATCAGGATAGGTTGTATTGGGTAAACCAGCTGCAGGGTTAACCCATTGAACAGCTGGTGGTGCACCAGGCTTATCGCAAATTTGTGTGAGTTAGCCCACCAACATGGTTCTCAGGGGTCATCTGGGAATGCAGAAAACACAGATATTACAACGGTTTACTGGTCCAATCATCGAGGTACCGTTTGACCGAATCGCTATGGACCACATAGGCCTAGTAACAAAGTCCACTATAGGACACATCTTGGTCATCCTAGACTACGCCACTCGGTACCCGGAGGCGGTGCCACTGTGACATACATTGGCTAAACCTTTAGCTAAGGAGTGTAGGAAGGAACAAGGGGCTGTCATTGATGGTCGGTATATGTCACCAAGGTTCCTGGCCTTGGTGAGGGAAGAGCCGGTTTTTATCAAGTGTCATTATTGCAGTCTGACACTTCAGCTGTTTAGTATGGGTGCAAAGCTGATCCAGGACAGCTTTTACTGGGAGTAGCCAAAGTACTGGGTGGGTGGCCTCTCCCCACGTTCCAGGCCGGGTCTTGGCAGGCTTAAAAGCAGTCAGCACTATCAGGTGGTGTGGATTTTACCTCCATCTGACAGTGAAGCTGTGGAGTCCTCTGTGTGAAGGCTGAAGACTGCAAACGGGCGTGCAGGCCACCTGGAAGACTGCCAGTGAACTTTGCTGTGGATGAGCACTCAGCAGGGTGTGAACTGACACCTAGGATTCCCGATGAACACTGTTTTGTTTTGCTGGGTGTGAACTGACTCCTAGGGTTCCAGGTGAACACTGTTTTGTTTTGCTGTGTGTGAACAAGCACCAAGACTGTTATGTTTTCTTGAGTGTGAATAAAACACTGAAGTTTGATTTACAACCTGGTTCCTTGCCTCTATACTGCTTCTGCTAACCTTTCTACCAGAGCAAATCCCCACAGGAGCTAATGGAAATGTTCTCCCGAGTGGGGCTATCTAAAGAGGTTCTGACTGACCAGGGGACCCCTTTTATGTCCAAGGTCATGAGGGAACTCTGTAAATTGCTGCATTTCAAACAGTTACGGACGTCTGTGTACCATCTGCAAATAGACAGTCTTGTTGAGAGGTTTAACAAAACAATAAAAACCATGTTAAAAAAAGTGGTGTCCAAAGATGGGAAGGACTGGGAGCTTATTCTGACCTATTTCATGTTCGCTGTGCGAGGCGTTGCACCTCCCCCTTTGGAAGATTGGGAAAGGAGTGGTCAATCAGACTGGGACTGAAGCAATCCCCACTCGCTATTTTGGTTCGTTACAGAGGGAAATACCATCAGCATTCTGACGGCGACTTCCCGGTTTATGCTGGATCGTGAAATTGTACTGTTGGAGCGCTAAGCTCCAACGGAGGAGTTTTCCGTTGGTACCAGCAGTACGTTTCAGCCAGCTGAGGGGGTTGTGGCCTGTGACGACTGTGAAGGATCGTCCGTATAGGTACGATTGTAACTTCTGCCCACACAATCACTAGGCACTATTTCTCAGTTGTGGAGTTTGCAGCTTCCTGAGGAAGTAGCTTCCCGCTCAGGTAGAGGACAGGATGCTCATTCCCAGTTGCGTCCACCTGAATAAGTACTGCTCCGAGACCGTGGTCGGAGGCGTCAGTTTGTACGAGGAACTGACGGAAGAAGTCGGGAGCTTGAAGGACAGGAGCGCTAGCCAGCACTTCTTTCAAGGCCCGAAACGCCTCTTCTAGTTCTGTGTTCCAAGTGACCTTGTTGGGTTGTATTTTACCCGTTGCATCAGTCATTGGTTTAGCCAGAGTACTATAGGATGGAAAAAAACTTCCTATAGTATCCTGCCGTTCCCAGATAAGCCTGTATTTGTTTTTGGTGGTAGGCTGCGGACATGCCACAATGGCATCAACCTTCCCTATCTGAGGTTTCAGGGTCTGGCTCCCTACTCTGTGTCCTAGGTACTGAACCTCGGTCATGGCACTCTGACATTTGTTGGGCTTTTTGGTCAGATTGGCAGCGGACAGTCTTCCCAGTACCCGTGACAGATGGTCAAGATGATCTTCCCAGGTTGGACTGAATACAGCGATATTATCCAGGTAGGCTACTGCATAACCTTGCTTTCCTTTCAGCAGTTCATTCATGGCCCGCTGAAAGGTGGCGGGCGCATTCTTCATCCCAAAGGGCATACGAGTAAACTCATAGAGGCCAAAAGGGGTGATTAATGCAGACTTTGCTCTCGCCTCTGGCGCAAGCCGAATCTATTAGTACACACTGCTCAAGTCCATGATTGTCAGATAGCTGGTGGATGCCAGCTGATCTAGCAATTCATCAATTTGAGGCATGGCATACGCAACGGTTGTGGCAATGTCATTCAATCTCCGATAGTCGACACAGAACCGGGTTGTCTTGTCCTTTTTGGGGACTAAAACAACCAGAGCGGCCTATGGGGCTAGCGGATTTCTGGATGACTCCTAACTGCAGCATTTCCTCAATTTCTCGCTTGATCTCAGCCTGCACTTCGGGTGAGGTGCAATAAGGGCCCTGCTGTAAGGGCTGGTGGGTCATTGTGTCAACTCGATTAGCTGCTAGGTTGGTTTAGCCAGGAAGTCCTGAGAATGTGGCGCTGTGCACACTCAGGAGTACGGTGAGCTGAAGTTGCTGGGGGTACGAAAGGTGGGAGTTGATGTTCCAATCCTCCGCCACTTCTCGTAGCTCTGCTAGCAGGTCTATCAGCTGTCTTGTATTCTCACCGACGTCACCTTATGTAGGCTGCACAGCTTTGCAGTACTGTCGGTCATTCTCCCAATTTACTTTATATGGAGTGCTCTTGCCTGGAGGCTGAGCATCTCCAGACTGGGGTCACTCTTCAAGGCCTGCACGAATACAGTGCCATAGGTCTCCTCCAGCTGACCAGTGATGTATGAAGTCAGCTGTGGAGAGTTACCTTCAATGCTGGGGTCAGATGTGGGTGGAGGGACGATTGGTTCTGTCCCTGCAGCCCCATCTGAGCCCAGGTTACTGGCGACACTGGAAGTGTCTGCCAGCGTAGTTACACAATCATCATTATCACATGACAAGGTATTTCTCACATTATTGTTATCCACCTGAAGGTCAGAATCGCCTGAGGGGGTCCCTTCGGTTGGCTCTGAGTTCAGGCGGCTGACCATAGCATGTGTAATGGCCATAACAGGTACAGCATCATGTATATTACCATTGTTAACACTGACACATGCATTTGGATCAGCAATGACAGGTGCAGAAATAGGCAAATTACATTCAGTTGCTTGCACACTTAAATCTGATGCCTCCCGCCTAGATGCGTTAGGTATGGTAGAAATAGCAGGCAAAGTGTCCCCGTCTCCCTGTTTCCCCAAAGGGTTGTACAGTACCTGGTTTTGGTCAGGGAGACCTGCTTGGGTCTCCTGCAGGTTTGCAGGTTACTCGTAACAGCAAACAAGGGTGCCCAAATCAGTGCCAAGCACTGTGGCGACAGGAATATCATCCAGGACCCCAACAACCCGCTTTTGACATCCCATTCCCCAATTGATGGTGACTTGGGCTTGGGCAACATGAGTGCGGGTGCCCCCAACTCCAGTCAGAGTGAGGTACTTTCCTGGAAGGATATCCTTTTCTGTAACAACATGTGGATGGACTGTCGGGAAGTATTAATTCAATTAAGAATTATAAATTATGGTCATAAAAATAATGAACCATAAAAAAAACATTTTTTTCATAAATTCTTAAAATCATGACCTGGTGAATTGTAGTCAACCTAATCAATACAATTCACATCTGAGTCCGACAATTTCCTCAGATAAATAAGTTATTTTGACGTGAGATGACGTTAATGATAAACATGTAGTTCTGCATTATACAATAATACACAGATTTATTGGTTACAAGGTTCTAAACATATATAAGTAAATAAACACAATGATACATGCAAATGAATATATAGCGTTAATATAAAGCATTACAAGCTTAACAATACATGTGGGTGGAAATAACTTGTCACATTATAACCAAGCTATTATTAGGTTAGGTCCTAACCGTTAGGATATCAAAATAGGAACATAAGTTATATATATTACTGCTGTTCAGAGAAAACCTCATGATATCAAGATGGGCATATCTAATCCTAGACATCAATATAGAATGCTGAATACATTCCACACCCCTTCTAACCAACTACACATCACATGACTTCCAGGCAAATCCATTCAAGGATATAACTTAGAAGAGATAATTGTATCTTTCCGCCCCATCCTGGACTATTTTCACACATATGACTTTGGTAAAAAAATATTAAGACAAATAACAGGGATCTAGGATCTTTGCTAGACCATATCTTAAATGGGAGTGACTTGAAACTTGTGACGTTTCGGCTCACAAGAGCCTTCCTAGCTTGAGGAAGGCTCTTGTGAGCCGAAACGTCGCACATTTGCCATATAATGGGTGAATAAAAAGTTTTCTTACTTCACTACAATTTAGGAGTGCAGTCCTACTTTTTCGCTTTTATATTACCCTCTGTTGGACATTGCACCCGTCTCTTGGATGGTGCTCCCGCTGGACTTTTTCTTCAATATATTTTGATATATATATATATATATATATATATATATATATATATAAAAGCAATCATTTAATGCTTTGCTAGATTATGAGTCTTGATTCTTCTGCAGGTAGAATGAAGCCTCACAATATCCTAATACTACATCTCAATATGGACATGATCAATTTATTTATTTATTTATTCGCCAATCTAGATGGTATAATTTCACCCACACTATCAAATTAGTCTTAATAAAATGAAATATCATTTTCTGTGTCTCTTACCAAGTCCTAGTAGGAATCTCACTTCTGCTCCTAGGAAAGCTGGGTGGTCCATCATAGTGCATCTCATCGTGGCTTTCATCTTGATAGACCCCTCTAGAGAGCTCAACTTGTGTCCTCTCTCCTCCTCCCTTTCTCTCCTCTTGTGTGTTGTTTATGATCACAAACTTATCAGTTAGACACACCTTCCTAGTTTGGAACTTTCCAATCAATGTCGGATGGGCGTGACCATTGATAAAAAATGTGACATCATAACCTTTTCCAGAATGCACTTTTGCTACTGTTGTAAAGTCATATACTCATACCTGGGTGGGACTGCTGTATAAGCTATTTGCATCATAGTATAAAGGGTTAACTATGTAAGTCTGAATAAAACATATTCTATACATTTAACCTTAGAAGCTTTAATTCAAAGCTATAGGGATTAATTCTGACACTTGTAGCAATTAGAGACAGACCTCTAGGCGTCTCTCTGAATGTTTTTCATACTGTTGATCTATGAATCATAATGATATGAATGGCCTTGTTTTCTCACAGAGATATCAGTACCTCCTGTCATATCAAGATGTGATTAATTGTTACAAAACACATCTTTAGAGACACTCTTTTAGAGACGAATATTCTACTAATGAGAAATATATATAATATACTGGATATATGTTGTCTTCATAACGTATAACAATATAATAGAAAGTAATATATATATATATATATATATATATATATATACATGTGAAATTATATGCATAACAAAAAAGTGTGAAACAACTGAAAATATGTCATATTCTAGGTTCTTCAAAGTAGCCACCTTTTGCTTTGATTACTGCTTTGGACACTCTTGCCATTCTCTTGATGAGCTTCAAGAGGTAGTCACCTGAAATGGTCTTCCAACAGTCTTGAAGGAGTTCCCAGCAATGCTTAGCACTTGTTGGTCCTTTTGCTGTCACGGACGGTGTACAGGAAACAAGGCAAAGCAACATGCATAAATGACTCGCTGGATCCAGAAACTAAGGAACAAAGGGGAGACCCCTGCAGAAGACCTGGCACTTTCCCTGGCTGCTCAGCCTATGCAAAGATCCGAATGGTGGAGGTTTGCATATCCACGTACCTTGACTATATAATCCCTGAGCACCCTACAATAGTGAGGGGACACGACCACCGGCTCCCTACACAAGATACGGAGGGAGTCAGGGTCACCTGGGATCCAGCAAACAGAAAATAACAGATAAATGTTCAACACTTAGATTTTGTAGCAGACAGGAGAACAAGACTAGCATGCACACACACTCCAGGAAGAAGTATAAGCCGCCAAGAAAAGCATTCTGGGGAGGAATTTAAAGGGAAGCAATTAGTCCAACACATGACAGCTGAGAGAGGCTAACGAGATGAGCAACTGAATACCACAACAAAGGAAGTCAAGGAGGAGGTTCTGAAAGGCCTCTGTCAGAGCTTCTCAGCTGTCTGGTTGTGACAGTACCCCTCCCTCTACAAGTGGACTCCGGACACTCAGAACCCACCTTCTCAGGATGGGACCTATGGAAAGCCCTGATGAGACGAGAGGCCTTAATGTCCGTCACTGGGACCCACATCCTCTCCTCAGGACCATACCCCTCCCAATGAACAAGGTACTGAAGAGAACCACGGACAAGACGAGAATCCACAATCCTAGAGACCTGAAATTCAAGATTTCCATCAACCATAATCGGAGGAGGAGGCAAAGGCGAGGGTACAATGGGTTGAACATAAGGTTTCAATAAGGACTTATGAAAAACATTATGGATCTTCCAAGTCTGAGGAAGATCAAGACCGTAGGCAACAGGATTGATGACAGACAGGATTTTGTAAGGCCCAATAAACCTAGGACCCAACTTCCAGGAGGGAACCTTCAATTTGATATTCTTGGTAGACAACCACACCAGATCACCAACATTCAGGTCCGGACCAAGCACACGTCTCTTATCTGCCACACGCTTATATCTCTCACTCATGCTCTTTAGATTATCCTGAATCTTTTGCCAAATAGATGACAAAGACGAGGAGAATCTGTCCTCATCAGGTAAACCAGAAGACCCCTCTCCCGAGAAAGTCCCAAACTGCGGATGAAACCCATATGCACCAAAAAACGGTGACTTATCAGAGGACTCCTGACGACGGTTATTTAAAGCAAACTCAGCAAGGGACAAAAAAGAACACCAATCCTCTTGATTCTCCGCCACAAAACAGCGCAGATATGTCTCCAGATTCTGATTGACCCGCTCTGTTTGGCCATTCGACTGCGGGTGGAAAGCAGAAGAGAATGACAACCAAACCCCCAAGCGAGAACAGAAAACCTTCCAGAACCTGGAAACAAACTGCGTGCCCCTATCAGAGACTATGTCTGAAGGAATACCGTGCAATTTGACAATGTGATCAATAAATGCCTGCGCCAGCGTCTTAGCATTGGGCAAACCAGGAAAAGGGATGAAATGCACCATTTTGCTAAAACGGTCCACGACCACCAGAATCACAGTCTTCCCCGAGGAACGAGGCAGGTCCGTTATGAAGTCCATGGACAGATGTGTCCAAGGACGGGAAGGAATGGGTAAGGGAAGGAGAGGACCTGATGGCCGTGAATGAGGGACTTTGGCACGAGCGCAAGTCTCGCAGGCTGCCACAAAACCCTCAACCAACTTACGAAGCGCAGGCCACCAGAATCTCCGAGCGATGAGATCCAGTGTGGCTCTTACCCCCGGGTGCCCAGCAAGGACCGTATCGTGGTGTTCTTTAAAAATCTTGTGTCTTAAAGCGAGAGGCACAAACAACCTCCCAGGAGGGCAAAGATCAGGAGCCTATGACTGGGCTGCCTGCACCTCTGCCTCCAATTCAGGAAAAAGAGCAGAGACCACCACACCTTCAGCCAAAATGGGACCCGGGTCTTCAAAATTCCCGCCTCCCGGAAAACAACGTGAGGGCATCTGCCTTCACATTCTTAACTCCAGGGCGGAACGTGACAACAAAATTAAACCTAGAAAAGAACAAAGACCATCTGGCCTGTCTCGGGTTCAGACGCTTGGCTGACTCCAAGTAGGCCAGGTTTTTATGGTCAGTAAATACGGTAATAGGGTGTCTGGCTCCCTCTAGCCAATGGCGCCATTCCTCAAAAGCCAACTTGATGGCCAACAATTCCCTATCTCCCACATCGTAATTTCTCTCTGCAGAGGAGAGTTTTCTTGAGAAAAAGGCACACGGTCGCCAATTGGCAGGAGAGGAACCCTGAGACAAGACCGCCCCCACACCCACCTCAGAAGCATCAACCTCAACTATTAAGGGTAAAGAAACATCAGGTTGCACCAAGATGGGAGCGGAAGCAAAACTCTCCTTGATATCAGAAAAAGCCTTACGCGCCTCTACTGACCAAGAAGAAAATTCTACCCCCTTTCTGGTCATATCAGTGAGTGGTTTAACAATAGAAGAATAATTCAAAATGAACTTCCTGTAATAATTGGCAAAGCCCAAAAAACGCATCAGCGCCTTTTGATTCTCAGGAAGCTCCCACTCAAGCACAGCGTTGACCTTCTCGGGGTCCATGCGAAAACCAGAAGCAGAGAGAAGAAACCCCAGAAATTGAATTTCTGGAACCGCAAACACACATTTTTCCAGTTTCGCATATAATTTATTCTCCCGCAGGATGAGCAAGACCTGACGTAAATGTTCCTTATGAGTTTTGAAATCGGGAGAAAAAATCAAAATGTCATCCAAATACACCAATACAAATTTTCCCATCAAATGATAAAAAATGCTGTTCACGAAATGCTGAAAAACGGCTGGGGCATTCATCAAACCAAAAGGCATAACCAAATTTTCAAAATGGCCCTCAGGGGTATTGAAGGCCGTCTTCCATTCGTCCCCTTCTCTGACCCTGACCAGGTTGTATGCCCCTCTTAGATCTAATTTGGAAAAGACTTTAGCCTCAACAACCTGGTTAAACAGGTCCGGGATTAGAGGAAGCGGATAAGGGTCACGAATTGTGATACTGTTCAGCTCCCTGAAATCCAGACAAGGTCTTAAAGAACCATCTTTTTTCTTAACAAAGAAAAAAACAGCGGCAACAGGTGACTTCGAGGGTCGTATGTGTCCTTTTCTCAGACTCTCAGAGATATAAGCACGCATAACGATCCTCTCAGGTTGGGAAAGATTGTATAAACGAGATTTAGGCAGCTTGGCTTCTGGGATGAGATTAATAGGGCAATCGTACTCCCTGTGCGGGGGCAAATCCTGAACTCCACTCTCAGAGAAGACATCCGAAAATTCAGAGAGAAAAGATGGTACAGTCTTAGTAGCAACCTCAGAAACAGATGTCATGAGGCAATTCTCTCTGCAAAAGTCACTCCAACCATTTATTTGCCTCGCTTGCCAATCAATGGTGGGGTTATGCTTAGTGAGCCAGGGAAGCCCCAACACCAGAGGGGTAGGCAAACCGCTAAGGACGAAACATGACACATCCTCAACATGAGCATCACTCACAATTAAACGAATATTGTGAACTATGCCCTTTAATGATTTCTGAGAAAGTGGAGCGGAATCGATAGCAAAAACAGGAATATCCTTTCCCAAAGTGCGCACCTGGAAACCATGAGTTATTGCAAATTGATTATCAATGAGATTGACCGCTGCTCCACTATCCACAAAAATCTCACAAAAAATGTTCTTGCTCTCTAGCGCCACCCTAGCCGGCAGGACAAAACGGTAACTAGAAGCAAATGGAAAACCTTCAATTTCCGCCTCAACCCTGCCAATAGTAACAGACGGAACATTTTTAAAAGATTTTTTCCTGTTTGTTTCCTTATTACTCCCAGAAAACTGCATGAATCTCCTAGAGGGACAAATATTTGCCAAATGATTTATACCTCCACAACAAAAACAAACCCTCCCATGCGAGCTGAATCTTCTATTGTCAGAAGCAATCAACCCCAGCTGCATGGGCTCCTGCTCAGAAGGGGCTGACAGCGACTGAGACCCCTGCGCACAGAATGGGACCGCTGCACAGTCCTGGGACCGAGTATGACAGGAAGGAGAGATCTCTCCTCTCTCTCTAAGACGCCTGTCAATACGAACGGCCTGAGACATAGCAGAGTCCAAAAAAATAGGCCTCTCATGAAAGGCAAATGCATCTTTCAATCCCTCTGAAAGACCATGGCAAAATTGACTTCGGAGTGCAGCATCATTCCAACCAGTATCAGCTGCCCATCTCCGAAATTCTGAGCAGTATATTTCTGCGGATTGTTTACCCTGGCATAATAGACGTAGTCTAGACTCAGCCAGAGCAATACGATCCGGATCATCATATATCTGACCCAGGGCTAAAAAGAATTCATCCACTGAATGGAGAGGCCGTGCCCCCTCCGGCAGCGAAAAGGCCCAGGACTGAGCGTTACCCCTGAGCAGCGATATAATGATCCCCACCCTCCGTTCCTCATCACTAGAGGAATGGGGAAGAAGGCGAAAATGGAGTTTGCAAGCCTCTCTAATACACACAAAATTCTCACTACCCCCGGAGAACGTATCCGGGAGCGAGATCTTAGGCTCAGAACAAACTCCATGAACGCAAGCTGAACCGGTCACTTGAAGCTGAGAATAAATCTGTCACGAGGGTATCGAGAACCACGCCTGACTCCGTTATACCCGGGGTTAGGAAGTCGCAGCGGTTGGCTGCACGCTCTATTTAAGATAGGGCTGTTTTCCTTATGGTAGCTTTCTGGGTTTGCTTTGCAAACCCTTTTGGCTCACTCAGGGATCCGTAGCTCCTTCTCCTCAGCTGTTCCTTGTCCAGCACTCCCAAACCTCCTTATATTCCTCTCTCACACTTCTCTGGTTGCCAGAGATAGAGCTTCCTGCCTGGACATCTATCCTGACCCACTGGAGCTGTGTTGCTGCGTTCTCTGACTGTTGATTCAGAACGCTACCCTCCGGATCCCTGTTGGACCTTTCTGGACAGTTGTTGTCGTCCACCTGGGTGTTTGTGTTTGTCTGTGTTTGTCTGTCCTCTCCCTGGTGTTTCCCTCTTAGTGCAGTGGTGAGGACTAGCGATCCCACCGGCCCGTTCACTATCTAGGGCTCATTTCAGGGAAAGCCAGGGTTTAGGCACGTGATCGCCGCACGGGTGAGGAACCCGTCTAGGGACGTCAGGGCAGTCAGGTGCCAGCCGCAAGGTGAGTTAGGGGTCACCACCTTTCCCTCTCCCTTAGGCAGGGCTTTCCCTGTTTTCCTCCCTGTGCGTGACACCGGTCATTACATTATCTCTGGCCCTTATTTTGTGTAGGTAAAAAAAAAAAAAAAAAAAAAAAATAATATTTATATATATATATATATATATATATTTTTTTTACCTACTTAGAATCCAGTATGGATCAAATTGCTGCTCTGTCCAAACAATGTCATGGCCTGTCTTTGGAGGTGGTAGGATTGAAGGCGTCAGTCCTCCAGCAACAGCAGCAATTACAACTGACCGCAAGCCCAGCGGTTGCTACTGGTAACCAGGTTGTTGCGGAACCCAAGGTCCCTCTCCCTGACAGATTTTCTGGGGGAAGGGACAAGTTTTTGCATTCCGTGAGGCCTGCAAGTTATATTTTAAACTGCGCCCTCACTCCTCTGGTAATGAAGATCAGCGGGTGGGGGTTGTTATTTCCCTGCTGCAGGGGGACCCGCAGTCCTGGGCGTTCTCTTTACCTACTGATTCCCAGGCTCTTCGGTCAGTGGATGAGTTTTTCGTTGCCTTGGGTCTCATATATGACGACCCTGACCGAGTAGCACTGGCTGAAACAAGATTACGGAGACTCTTACAAGGAGAACGGCCGGTAGAGGAGTATTGCTCTGAATTCCGTAGGTGGGCTACGGATACCCAATGGAACGACCCGGCTCTCATGAGTCAGTTCTGCTCTGGGTTATCCGAAAGGGTTAAGGATGCGCTTGCATTATATGAGACCCCCTTTTCCCTTGATGCGGTTATGTCCCTTTCTATCCGTATAGAGAGACGCCTTAGGGACAGGTTGAAAGAACCGGAGAAATTGGTAACTCCTCTCAAGCAGCAGTTAGTCTGTACGGACTTAGACGAGCCTATGCAGCTAGGAGGAACTACTCCTCAAGTCCGTCCTCCTGAGGCTCGCCGTAGGCGTGGGGTTTTTTTTTTTTTGTGGGGAGAGGGGTCATTTCATTAATGTCTGTCCTTCTTTCCTCAGAAACAAAAGACCGTCGGAAAAACTACTAACCCCAGGCTGTGTGGAGGATGTCAGCCGGGGGGTATACGTCTCCTCCATACGTACATCGCAATTTGTGTTGCCAGCGGTTATTGTTTTTGGTGATAAGACGGAGACTATTTCTTTCTTTTTAGACAGTGGAGCAGGGGTAAATTTGATAGATGCCCATTTTGCCCGCACTTTGGGTTTGTCTCTCTGTACGTTACAGAGACCCATTCCCATATTCGCTATTGATTCTGCTCCCCTGTCTCAGAGAAACCTCACCCATATTGTTCATAATATACACCTTCAGGTAGGGGACCACCATAACGAGATGCTTTCAGGTTATGTTCTGGAGGGGCTTCCCACTCCGGTGGTGCTGGGTCTTCCCTGGTTGGTAGCGCACAATCCAGTAGTGGATTGGCAGGCCAGGGAGATATTGGAGTGGAGTGAGCAGTGCAGAGAAAATTGCTTAAATAGCAATTGCTTAGTCGCCTCCATAACTACCCTACCTACATTTATTTCGGATTTTGAGGATGTTTTTTCTGAAAAGGGTTGTCAGAAGTTACCACCTCATCGTCCTTATGATTGCCCGGTTAACCTTATTCCCGGCGCAAAATTACCCAAGACCAGGTTATATAATCTTTCGGGTCCAGAGAGACAAGCCATGAAAGATTATATCTCCGAGAGCTTGGCTAAGGGACACATCAGGCTCTCTTCTTCACCCGTGGCTCTAGGGTTTTTCTTCGTTAAAAAGAAAGATGGGGGCCTGCGTCCTTGCTTAGATTTTCGCTAATTAAATCGGATAACCATCCGAGACCCATACCCTCTTCCTCTCATTCCTGACCTGTTTAATCAGATTGCGGGTTCTAGGTGGTTCTCCAAACTTGATCTTAGGGGGGCCTACAATCTGATTCGTATTAAGGTGAGTGGAAGACAGCGTTTAACACCCCTGAGGGGCATTATGAAAATCTAGTTATGCCTTTCGGTCTGACCAATGCTCCTGCCGTCTTTCAACATTTCGTTAATGACATTTTTAGTCATCTAATCGGCAGGTTTGTGGTAATATACCTAGATGATATTTTAATTTATTCGTCTGATCTGAGAACACATGAGGAGCATGTCAGACAAGTACTGCAGGTCCTACGGACAAATGAATTATATGCTAAGATTGAAAAATGTGTCTTCGCCGTTCAGGAAATACAATTCCTGGGTTATTTTTTATCTGCTTCAGGTTTCCGTATGGATCCTAGGAAGGTCCAGGCAATTTTAGATTGGGATCTTCCTGAGAACCTCAAAGCACTACAACGGTTCTTGGGCCTCGCGAATTTCTATAGGAAATTCATTAAAAATTATTCACTTATTGTAAAACCGCTTACTGACATGACTAGGAAGGGGACTGATTTTTCTAAATGGTCTGACGCCGCTAAAGTTGCTTTTTCCTCTCTAAAAGAGAGGTTTACCTCAGCACCTGTACTAGTCCAACCTGATGTCTCTCAGCCTTTTATTGTTGAAGTCGATGCGTCAGAGGTGGGAGTGGGGGCGGTGCTGTCTCAGGGTCCGTCTCCTGGCAAATGGCGTCCGTGTGCTTTCTTTTCGAAAAAACTATCTACAGCAGAAAAGAACTACGATATTGTCAATAGGGAACTATTAGCTATTAAACTTGCGTTTGAGGAGTGGCGCCACTTCTTAGAGGGGGCAGTCCACCCCGTCACTGTGATTACGGACCACAAAAATCTCCTGTACCTCGAATCAGCTAAGCGTCTCACCCCTAGACAGGCTAGGTGGTCGCTATTTTTTACCAGGTTTAACTTTGTTATTACCTATCGTCCTGGGGCAAAGAACACCAAGGCTGATGCACTATCTCGTTGTTTCCCTGGAGGGGGTAATGTGAGTGATCCGGTGCCCATTCTACAAAGAGGAGTGGTTGTCTCTGCGGTACACTCTGTTTTGGAGGGGAAGGTGTTAGAGGCCCAGGGGGACGCCCCGGTCTCTTGCCCCTCAGAGAAATTGTTTGTACCGTTGAACCTACGTTTCGAATTATTAAAGGAACATCATAATTCGGCACTTGCTGGGCACCCGGGTAGTAAAGCAACCTTGGAGCGATTGTCTCGTCGTTTTTGGTGGCCAAGGTTGCGTCAGGATGTATTGGATTTTGTGTCTTCTTGTTCTACCTGTGCGCGCGCAAAAGTTTCACATACACGTCCTGCAGGGTCTCTATTACCACTCGTCATTCCCAATAGACCGTGGACACATCTGTCAATGGATTTTATCACTGACTTACCTTTGTCTGCGGGTAAAACAGTGATTTTGGTAGTAGTGGACAGGTTTAGCAAAATGGTACACTTCATTGCGTTACCCGCACTACCTAATGCTAAGACTCTTGCTCAGGTATTCGTCAGTGAAATCGTGAAGCTTCACGGGGTCCCCTCCGATGTTGTTTCGGATCGGGGTACCCAGTTTATTTCTAAATTTTGGAAAGCTTTTTGTTCCCGTTTGGGGGTACACTTGTCCTTTTCCTCAGCTTTCCATCCTCAGTCGAATGGACAGACTGAGCGAACCAACCAAAACCTTGAGACATATCTAAGATGTTTTGTGTCTGAAAACCAAGAGTTGTGGTCATCATATTTACCGTTAGCTGAGTTTGCCATAAATAATCGTCGTCAGGAATCCACTGGCAAGTCACCATTTCTTGGTGCATATGGTTTTCATCCCCAATTCTGTACTTTCAAAGAGGGGGGGTCTTCTGGGGTTCCCAAAGAGGAACGTTTTTCGTCATCTCTTTCATCGGTATGGCAGAAGGTGCAAGCTAACTTGAAAAATATGGGAGGTAAATACAAATGCATGGCTGATAAGAGACGGTCGTCAGGTCCGGACCTAGGAGTGAATGACTATGTGTGGTTGTCTACTAGGAATATTAAATTGAAGGTTCCCTCTTGGAAACTGGGTCCTAGGTCACCACCTTTCCCTCTCCCTTAGGTAGGGCTTTCCCTGTTTTCCTCCCTGTGCGTGACACCGGTCATTACAAAATCTTACGGAGATCAGCTACCTCCAATGAAAGACCCTGGAAGCGTTCAGCCAAAAGTGAAACCGGATCCATGCTTGAGACAGTTTTGGCAGCTTATAATGTCACGGATGGTGTACAGGAAACAAGGCAAAGCAACATGCATAAATGACTCGCTGGATCCAGAAACTAAGGAACAAAGGGGAGACCCCTGCAGAAGACCTGGCACTTTCCCTGGCTGCTCAGCCTATGCAAAGATCCGAATGGTGGAGGTTTGCATATCCACGTACCTTGACTATATAATCCCTGAGCACCCTACAATAGTGAGGGGACACGACCACCGGCTCCCTACACAAGATACGGAGGGAGTCAGGGTCACCTGGGATCCAGCAAACTGAAAATAACAGATAAATGTTCAACACTTAGCTTTTGTAGCAGACAGGAGAACAAGACCAGCATGCACACACACTCCAGGAAGAAGTATAAGCCGCCCAGAAAAGCATTTTGGGGAGGAATTTAAAGGGAAGCAATTAGTCCAACACATGACAGCTGAGAGAGGCTAACGAGATGAGCAACTGAATACCACAACAAAGGAAGTCAAGGAGGAGGTTCTGAAAGGCCTCTGTCAGAGCTTCTCAGCTGTCTGGTTGTGACATTTGCCTTCACTCTGCAGTCCAGCTCACTCCAAACCATCTCGATTGGGTTCAGGTCCGGTGACTGTGGAGGCCAGGTCATCTGACGCAGCACCCCTGTCACGAGGGTGTCAAGAACCACGCCTGACTCTGTTATACCCGGGGTCAGGAAGTTGCAGCGGTTGGCTGCGCGCTCTATGTAGTAAGATAGGGCTGTTTCCTTATGGTAGCTTTCTGGGTTTGCTTTGCAACCCTTTTTGGCTCACTCAGGGATCCGTAGCTCCTTCTCCTCAGCTGTTCCTTGTCCAGCAGTCCCAACCTCCTTATATTCCCCTCTCACACTTCTCTGGTTGCCAGATATAGAGCTTCCAGCCTGGATTTCTATACTGACCCACTGGAGCTGTATTGCTGCGTTCTCTGGTTGTTGGTCCAGAACATTTCCCTCTGGGTCCCTGTTGGACCTTTGTGGTCTGCTGTGGTCGCCCACCTGGGTTTATGTGTTTGTCTGTATTGTCTGTCCTCTCCCTGGTGTTTTTCCTCTGAGTGTCAGTGGTGCGGACTAGCAATCCTACCGGCCTGTTCACTATCTAGGGCTCATTGTAGGGAAAGCCAGGGTTTAGGCACGTGATCTCCGCACGGGTGAGGAACCCTTCTAGGGACGTCAGGGCAGTCAGGTGCCAGCCGCAAGGTGAGTCCGGCGTCACCAGCTTTCCCTCTCCCTTGGGCAGGGCTTTCCCTTTTTCCTCCCTGTGCGTGACGCCGGTCATTACAACCCCATCACTCTCTTTCATGGTCAAATAGCCCTTACACAGCCTGGAGGTGTGTTTGGGGTCATTGTCCTGCAAGCCGGATGGAATAGCATGCCGCTGCAAGATGCTGTGGTAGCCATGCTGGTTCAGTATGCCTTCAATTTTGAATAAATCCCCAACAGTGTCACTAGCAAAGCACCCCCACACCATCACACCTCCTCCTCTATGCTTCACGGTGGGAACCAGGCATTTAGAGTCCATCCGTTCACCTTTTCTCCGTCACACAAAGACACGGTGGTTAGAACCAAAGATCTCCAATTTGGACTCATCAGACCAAAGCACAGATTTCCACTGGTCTAATGTCCATTCCCTGTCTTCTTTAGCCCAAACAAGTCTCTTCTGCTTGTTGCCTGTCCTTAGCAGTGGTTTCCTAGCAGATATTCTACCATGAAGGCCTGATTCACACAGTCTACTCTTAACAGTTGTTCTAGAGATGTGTCTGCTGCTAGACCTCTGTGTGACATTGACCTGGTCTATAATCTGAGCTGCTGTTAACCTATGATTTCTGAGGCTGGTGACTTGGATGAACTTATCCTCCGCAGCAGAGGTGACTCTTGGTTTTCCTTTCCTGGGGCGGTCCGCATGTGAGCCAGTTTCTTTGTAGCGCTTGATGGTTTTTGTGACTGCGCTTGGGGACACTTTCAAATTTCGGACTGACTGACCTTTATTTCTTAAAGTAATGATGGCCACTCGTTTTTCTTTACTTAGCTGCTTTTTTCTTGCCATAATACAAATTCTAACAGTCTATTCAGTAGGACTATCAGCTGTGTATCCACCTGACTTCTCCACAAGGCAACTGATGGTCCCAAACCCATTTATAAGGCAACCTTATAACCTGACAGGGCACACCTGTGAAGTGAAAACCATTTCAGTGACTACCTCTTGAAGTTCAACAAGAAAATATATACTACTACAGAGGGATCTGGATAGACTGGAGGCTTGGGCAGATAAGTGGCAGATGGGGTTTAACACTGATAAATGTAAAGTTATGCACATGGGAAGGAAAAATGCAAGTGAACCGTACATACTAAATGGTAAAACACTCGGTAACACTGACATGGAAAAGGATCTAGGAATTTTAATAAACAGCAAACTAAGCTGCAAAAACCAGTGCCAGGCAGCTGCTGCCAAGGCCAACAAGATAATGGGTTGCATCAGAAGGGGCATAGATTCCCGAGATAAGAACATAGTCCTACCACTTTACAAATCGCTAGTCAGACCAGTTCTGGGCTCCTGTAAACAAGGCAGACATAGCAGAGCTGGAGAAGGTCCAGAGGAGGGCAACTAAAGTAATAACTGGAATGGGGCAACTACAGTACCCTGAAAGATTATCAAAATTAGGGTTATTCACTTTAGAAAAAAGACGACTGAGGGGAGATCTAATTAATATGTATAAATATATCAGGGGTCAGTACAGAGATCTATCCCATCAGCTATTTATCCCCAGGACTGTGACTGTGACGAGGGGACATCCTCTGCGTCTGGAGGAAAGAAGGTTTGTACACAAACATAGAAAAGGATTCTTTACGGTAAGAGCAGTGAGAATATGGAACTCTCTGCCTGAGGAGGTGGTGATGGTGAGTACAATAAAGGAATTCAAGAGGGCCCTGGACGTATTTCTGGAGCTTAATAATATTACAGGCTATAGCTACTAGAGAGGGGTCTTCCTCTGGATCAACTTGCGGGATAACAGGCCAAACTGGATGGACAAATGTCTTTTTTTGGCCTTATGTACTATGTTACTATGTTACTATGTAAAATGCCAAGAGTGTGCAAAACAGTAATCAAAGCAAAAGGTGGCTACTTTGAAGAACATAGAATATGACATATTTTTAGTTGTTTCACACATTTTTGTTATGTATATAATTCCACATGTTTTAATTCATAGTTTTGATGCCTTCAGTGTGAATCTAAAATTTTCATAGTCATGAAAATAAAGAATAAGACCTCTTGGCTGACAGTATTAGCGTCTATCTGCAGGGTTCGTACAGTTAAACTACTCGGATATTCGTGTTGTTATATACTGGTTTACCGGTAGTTGGAACCTGAGTGGTTCAACAAGTGTCCTCTCTGCGGTCCCTGGTGAGAGAAACTTTGTGCTCAAATGCGGTTTCCTGATGGTAATTACACCGCCTTCAACTTGTGTTGATTCACTCCCTCCTCTTGCGCAGTAGACTCTCGACTCGTTCTATGTGGCATCTCACGTGACCAACCAGGAGGATGGTTCATTGGTCAATGATGTGATCCACTTGAATTCGTCGGGATGGCGGAAGTTGATGTAGCAGAGTTCGCTCAGTATACGGTTTAGTTCTGATTTAGTTCTGATTAACAGGGTTACTTCACTATGTTGGGCAAGCCGACATAGGTTGATCCGCTTTACCGATGTTTTACAGCTGGAACCGCTTAGAGTTGGTATCGGACTTACTCCTTTCAAAATATATTCAATACGATAATTGAAAAGTCCTTTTCTTGCAGAATTATAAATAACACACCAATAGCCGGGTCTGGTTCACACTAGACACGTTTTCGGAACAGAGTTCCTTCCTCAGTAGACAAATGTGAAATGCTGCTATACAGATGTATGCGTGAGATCCGCATTGTATGTATCTATATATATATATTTATGCTGATATGTTGACATTAAATTAGGTTTTGTTCAATATTTTAAACATTTAGTGGGTTAATACGTTTTATACATGCAAAAATACTGTGAGCCAGCCTGATTTATTATTGATTTTACTTGTTTTTTCAGCTGGTAATTGAAAGGCTGGGCTCCAGTAGTTTAAGAAAATAAATAAAACTCTTTGAATGAGAAGGTGTGTCCAAACTTTTGGTCTGTACTACATATATATATATATATATATATATATATGTCCTACTGATTGTCTCATACTAAGGACTAACTAACTCATTAAATGAATACATTATGATATATTTTGCTTTATTAATAAATACCTAATTGTATAGGTAATTATCATCAGCTGCATAGAGCTTATCTTTATCTCCCGTCATAAATTTATGAGTAGACAAGGAGGCCTCTTCTCAGACCAGTACATTAATGAAGAGAATAACACTGAAGAGTAGAAACCTTTTTACACAGAAACCTTTGTGCGACCTTAGTCGAGCATGGCTCTTAAAGGCAATGAACATCCATCTTGACTAGAATAATTGGATATCATTGCATTTACTTATGAAAAGGCACAACAGGACCAAGGTGACATCTGCACCGCTGTCTCGGAATCCGATCATAGTCTGGCCGTTTACAGTGACTGAGGATGATTTATTTGGTCACATATTAAAGTGGCATAGTGACGCGTTTCAGCACTGGTGTGCTTTCATCAGACTGCAATAAAACATCATACACTCAAGCTATTTATACACAAATGAAACACTAAGGAACTGACATCATCAGAGGAACTCCGCCTCCCTCATTAAACATAAAATTCGCATGTCGAATATATCACAATGAAAAATTCGCAATGAAAAATTTGCATCCACTCTGCACTGGCAAAGATTTTCAATCAAATATAGTCTATTTTTGCAGTGATTAGTCACGCTGAAGAAGGAAAGAAATATATTTATCAAACTCCATAAGGCCGAATGCCTCATAGGAAGCAGGACACATTGTATTCACGATTGAGGCCCCTGGGCTCCATTGTCTGCAAACGATGGATCCAGTAAGCCTCTCTTTTCAATAACAATTTATTTCTATCACCCCCTCGACGAGGTAATGATACACCTTCAATGATCTGATACCTCAACTGCAAAATATTATGTTTTTTTTCATGAAAGTGAAGGGGTATTGGAAGTAATAAATTCTGTTTACGAATAGTAGATTTGTGCTTACTTAGTCTGTCCTTCATTCTCATCGAGGTTTCCCCCACATATAATAATCCGCATGGACATTTGAGAATGTAAACCACAAATCTACTATCACAGGTGAACGTGCCCCTTATTGGAATATTTTCACCTGAGTGAGGATGGGAGAAACATGAACCCTTTATAACGCTGGAACAATTGACACAATTTAAACAAGGAAAAGTGCCCCGTCTAGGTGTAGATAAAGTACTCTGTCCTCTTTCTATTTTATTACTTCCCACATCTGCCCAGACTATTTTATCCCTAATATTTTCTGCCCGTTTGTAGCATATCATGGGTGGCCTCTGAAACTCACCTATCTGTGGATAGGACTTAGATAATATATGCCAATGTTGATTGACAATAGTCCTCAGGCGCTGGGACCAAGGATGGTATTTAATCACTAGAGGGATCATTGTTTCTTTTTTAATTCTATCTGGCAGTATATTATCAGCTTTATTGCGCTGTTTATTGCAAGGGTAGCCTCGCTCTCTGAACTTATTGGTCATGTCGTCTAATCTTGTTTGACACATATCCTTATCACTAACAATCCGTCTAACCCTCTGGTATTATGAATATGGGATAGATTCCTTGATGGTTGCTGGGTGACTACTTGAAAAGGACAGCAAACTATTCCTATCAGTTGATTTCACAAATAAATCCGTCTGTATCTTACCATCTTTGTCCTTAATCACCCAGGTATCCAAAAAGGAGATTTTATCTGGACTATGGTGTACAGTAAATTTCAGTTCATCCCAGATGGAATTTAAATACATGGTAAATTCCGTAAGGGATCGGACTTCGCCTCGCCATACGCAAAAAATATCGTCGATAAATCAACGCCAAAATATACAATGTTGATGATATAGAGGACTAGAGTAAACAAATTGACACTCAAAAGAAGCCATATATGTATTTGCGTATGGCGGTGCGACGTTCGATCCCATCGCGGTCCCACGGCACTGCTGGTAAAAAGAATCTTGAAACAAAAAATAATTTTGCTCAAGAACTATTTTCAAAAGTTCCAGAAAAATTCCTTTTCTGCTATTTTATATAGAAAACTGTGACTGCATTGATGCCTTTTTCATGAATAATAGATGTGTAAAGACTGCACACGTCTAAGGTGACGAATATGCAGCCTTCATCCACCTGGAGAGAGCTGATTTCAGACAGAAAGTGGCCAGTATCACGAATGTATGATGGTGCTTGTTTAGTTAGAGGGGTTAATACCCTCTCAAGAATAATAGAAGAGTTTGAAAGAATGTGGAGTCGGTGGACGCCACTATTGGGCGACCTGGTGGATTAATTAGTGATTTATGCACTTTTGGTAGAGTATAGAACACCGGGGTAATCGGGTGTTATAAGAAAGTCCCCCAATTTGGCGTCCACCACTCCATTCTCTTTAGCTTTATCTACCACTCGCTGTAACATTTCTTTAATATGGTAGACTGGATTAGTATTTTATAAGTACTACTATCCTGTAATTGTTGTAAAATTTTGATTACACAATATTCTTTGTCTAAGATAACGATAGCACCCCCCTTATCAGCAGGTTTTATTATTAGGGATTTCTTCTTTAATAAGGAATCAAGGGCATGTTTCTCCTCCACAGGTAAATTATAATGTACATGTAACTTTCCTTGTTTGCATTGTTGCAACAATTTATCCACATCACTTTTCGCCAGATTAACAAATGTCTCAACTGGATGATATGTCCTGGGAGGTGTATAATTACTTTTTACTCTCAAGTTGAAGGGTTCATGTTTCTCCTATCCTCACTCAGGTGAAAATATTCCAATAAGGGCACGTTCACCTGTGATAGTAGATTAGTGGTTTACATTCTCAAATGTCCATGCAGATTATTATATGTGGGGGAAACCTCAATGAGAATGAAGGACAGACTAAGTAAGCACAAATCTACTATCCGTAAACAGAATTTATTACTTCCAATACCCCTTCACTTTCATGAAAAAAAACACATAATATTTTGCAGTTGAGGTATCAGATCATTGAAGGTGTATCATTACCTCGTCGAGGGGGTGATAGAAATAAATTGTTATTGAAAAGAGAGGCTTACTGGATCCATCGTTTGCAGACAATGGAGCCCAGGGGCCTCAATCGTGAATACAATGTGTCCTGCTTCCTATGAGGCATTCGGCCTTATGGAGTTTGATAAATTAATTTCTTTCTTTCTTCAGCGTGACTAATCACTGCAAAAATTGACTATATTTGATTGAAAATCTTCGCCAGTGCAGAGTGGATGCGAATTTTTCATTGTGAAATATTCGACATGCAAATTTTATGTTTAATGAGGGAGGCAGAGTTCCTATGATGTCAGTTCCTTAGTGTTTCATTTGTGTATAAATAGCTTGAGTGTAAGATGTTTCATTGCAGTCTGATGAAAGCACACCAGTGCTGAAACGCGTCACTATGCCACTTTAATATGTGACCAAATAAATCATCCTTTTTGATCTACATCCCTGCGAAGTGCCGGTCTTCTTCTCTGCAACGTTTGTTTGGACGCCATTCCACAGACATGTGCACCGCAAACCAAGGTAGTGCCGCCCTGTCTTCTACTAGATGACTGGTGATTCTGGGATCCACCGTGCACATCAGATCCTCCAACCAGCAATATAGCAGATGAAGCAGGTGTGGAGGCGTTGGCCCCCATAGGGCTTGGCGTTGTCTCGGTGCTAGCTGCCTGGCTAGGTGGTTGGGCCGGCTTCACTGCGTAGCAGGTTTGCTTGGTGTGACCGACCCTGTGACACAGTTCACACCAGAGTCTGGTTGTCTCACGGTTTACATGGCCAGCGGGCCTGCCTTCTATCCAGTTCTGGGACATGGCTCTGTCCTTGTCGGGTACTGGACTTTTGCGCCTGTCAGGTACTAGGGGCTTGCGGATGTCTGATACCATAGGCCTATGAACGTTCACCACCACAGGTTGGCGAACATCCTGCACCCGGGTTGCAACACACATGTCTGCCAGCTCAGCGGCTTCTTTGGCAGACTGGGGCATGAGCTCCAGCACATTTACATACACCATTTACATACTGTGGTTCTATTCAGTTATTTGAAAAACATCCATTTTGGGTAAAAAAAATAAATTGCGGCCTAGTCTGGATCTGTACGTGTGAGATACACAGTTTAGAGACTGTAGTTATATTCTTCTATTAATAAAACACCATTTTTGGGCAAAATACACGTGTGAAATTCAAGGGTTCTATACGGCTGTCATATTCTGTTACTAAACAAACACCCATTTTGGGCCAAAAACTTTATTTTATAGCCTTTGCTGCATATGTCATTGTGAGATACACACTTTATTAACATAGTAACATAGTACATAAGGCCGAAAAAAGACATTTGTCCATCCAGTTCGGCCTGTCATCCTGCAAGTTGATCCAGAGGAAGGCAAAAAAAAACAGTTTTCCTCACTTTAGGGGAATAAAAATTCCTTCCTGACTCCAATCAGGCGATCAGAATAAATCCCGGGATCAACGATCTCTCTCTAGTAGCTATATCCTGTAATATTATTACACTCCAGAAATACATCCAGGCCCCTCTTGAATTCCTTTATTGTACTCACTATCACCACCTCCTCAGGGAGTTCCATAGTCTCACTGCTCTCACCGTAAAGAATCCTCTTCTATGTTTGTGTACAAACCTTCTTTCCTCCAGACGCAGAGGATGTCCCCTCGTCACAGTCACAGTCCTGGGAATGAATAGATGATGGGATAGATCTCTGTACTGTCCCCTGATATATTTATACATATTAATTAGATCTCCTCTCAGTCGTCTTTTTTCTAAAGTGAATAACCCTAATTTTGATAATCTTTCAGGGTACTGTAGTTGCCCCATTCCAGTTACTACTTTAGTTGCCCTCCTCTGGACCCTCTCCAGCTCTGCTATGTCTGCTTTGTTCACTGGAGCCCAGAACTGTACACAGTGCTCCATGTGTGGTCTGACTAATAATTTGTAAAGTGGTAGGACTATGTTCTCATCACGGGCATCTATGCCCCTTTTGATGCAACCCATTATCTTATTGGCCTTGGCAGCAGCTGCCTGCCACTTATCTGCCCATGCCTCCAATGTATCCAGATCGCTCTGTAGTAGTATACTGTCCTCTTCAGTGTTAATTACTTTACACAGTTTAGTGTCATCAGTAGTAATCTGTGGTTTTATTCAGTCATTTGAAAAAGAGCCATTTTGAGCAAAAAAATTTAATTGCGACCTAGTATGGATCTGTACGTGTGAGATACACACTTTAGATACTGTGGTTATATTCTGCTATTTGAAAAACAGGCATTTTGGGCAAAAAACTTTAATTGCGGCCTAGTTTGGATCTGTAGGTGTGAGATACACAGTTTAGAGACTGTGGTTATATTCTTCTATTAATAAAAGACCCTTTTGGGCAAAATACACAATTTTACAGCCCTTGCTGCATCAGCACGTGTGAAATTCAAGGGTTATATACGGCTGTCATATTCTGTTACTAAACAAACACCCATTTTGGGCAAAAAACTTTATTTTATAGCCTTTGCTGCATACGTCATTGTGAGATACACACTTTAGTAATCTGTGGTTTTATTCAGTCATTTGAAATAGAGCCATTTTGGGCAAAAAAAATTAAATTGCGGCCTAGTCTGGATCTGTACGTGTAAGATACACACTTTAGATACTGTGGTTATATTCTGCTATTTGAAAAACAGACATTTTGGGCAAAAAACTTTAATTGCGGCCTAGTCTGGATCTGTACGTTTGAGCAACACACTTTAGATACTTCTATTACTAAAACACTCTTTTTTGGCAAAATACACAATTTTACAGCCCTTGCTGCATTAACATGTGTGAAATTCAAGGTGTTATATACAACTGTCATATTCTATTAAACAAACATCCATTTTGGGCAAAAAACTTTAATTGCGGCCAAGTCTGCATCTGTAAGTGTGAGATACACCATTTACATACTATGGTTCTATTAAGTTATTTGAAAAACAGCCATTTTGGGCACAAAACTTAAATTGCGGCCTAGTATGGATCTGTACGTGTGAGATACACATTTTAGATACTGTGGTTATGTTCTGCTATTTGAAAAACAGCCATTTTGGGCAAAAAAACTTCATTTTGCAGCCTTTGCTGTATATGTCACTGTGAGATACACACTTTAGATACTGTGGTTCTATTCAGTTATTTGAAAAACAGCTATTTTGGGCAAAAAATTAAAATTGTGGCCTAGTGAGGATCTGTACGTGTGGGATACACACCTTAGATACTGTGGTTATATTCTTATATTAATAAAACACCCTTTTTGGGCAAAAAACTTTCATTGCGGCCTAGTCTGGATCTGTACGTGTGACATGCAGACTTTGGTTATTGTGGTTCGATTCAGTTATTTTAAAAAACTGCCATTTTGGGCAAAAAACTTAAATTGTGGCCTATTCAGGATCTGTACGTGTGAGCTACACACTTTAGATACTGTAGTTATATTCTTCTATTTCTAAAACACCCTTTTTTGGCAAAATTACACAATTTTACAGCCCTTGCTGCATCAACACGTGTGAAATTCAAGGGTTATATACTAATGTCATATTCTGTTATTAAACAAACACCCATTTTGGGCAAAAAACTTTAATTGCGGCCTAGTCTGCATCTGTACATGTGAGATACACCATTTACATACTGTGGTTCTATTCAGTTATTTGAAAAACAGCCATTTTGTTCAAAAAACTTAAATTGCGGCCTAGTGAGGATCTGTACGTGTGAGCTACACACTTTTGATACTGTGGTTATATTCTTCTATTAATAAAACACCCTTTTTGGGCAAAATACACAATTTTACAACCCTTGCTGCATCAGCACGTGTGAGATACACACTTTAGATACTGTGGTTATATTCATTTATTTAAAAAAACAGCCATTTTGGGCAAAAAACTTTAATTGCGGCCTATTCTGGATCTGTACGCGTGAGCTACAACCTTTACATACTATCGTTCTATTCTGCTATTATTAAACACCCAGTTTAGGGCAAGTTCCTAAATTTGAGAAATATGAGGAGTGCATCAAATAAGGGACGTGGCCCAGGTCGTGGTGCTGCTGGTGGAGCTCCTGTTGCAGGGAGAGGACGTGGTTGATCTGTGCCAGCTACACGCACAATTGAAACCCCATCCTCAAGTGCGAGTAGGCAACAGAACCTGCAGCGGTATTTGGTCGGGCCGAATGCGGCTCTACGAATGGTGAGGCCAGAACAAGTACAGGTAGATTGGGTTGCTGACAGTGCCTCCAGTTCTTTCACATTGTCTCCCACCCAGTCTTCTGCTGAAATATCAGAGTTGGCACCTGCAGCCGATGTTCATCAATCTTTCACCTCACCCCCTTGCAAATCAGCCAAGCAGTCTGAGCCCCAAGTCATACAGCAGTCTCTTCTGCTTTTTGATGACTCTATTAACAGGGTTTCCCAGGGCCATCCACCTATCCCTGCCCCAGAACTGGAAGAGATTGAGTGCCCCGATACCCAACCACTTATGTTTCAAGATGAGTACATGGGAGGACCATCGCAGCACATCTCAGATACAGGTGTCAACTGCTGGGGATTTCGAAAGTGTGCAGACTGACATGGAAGGCAGGGGTGAAGACTGGGTGGAAGATGATGTCCTTGACCCCACATGGAATCAAGGTCATGCGAGTGATCTGTGTAGTTCGGAGGAAGAGGTGGTGGTCGCACAGAGCCACCAGCACAGCAGAAGAGGGAGCAGGGTGCAAAAGCGGAACGGACGTCCCCTGGACAGTACGCCTGCTACTGCCCAGCGCAGAAAGGGACCAAGCACACCAAAGCCAGCTCTAAGGAGTTCCCTGGCGTGGCAGTTCTTCAGACAATGTGCTGACGACAAGACACAAGTGGTTTTCACGCTGTTCAATCAGAGCCTGAAGCGAGGCATAAACGTTCTCAACCTGAGCACAACCTGCATGACCAGGTATTTAAGTGCAAAGCACGAGCTGCAGTGGAGTAAACACCTTAAAAACCAAGAAAGGTCTCTGGCTCTTCCTGCTTCCTCTTCTGCTGCAGTACCGCCTCTTCATCCAGCTCTGGAGTGACAGTGCCACCTGCCACCCCGCAAACAGAGTATCTGCCAGCAACACCACCACCTAAGTCACCAAGCATCTCCACAATGTCCCACGGAAGTGTTCAGCTCTCCATCTCCCAAACACTGGAGCAGAAGAGGAAGTACCCCCCTACCCACCCACGATCCCTGGCCCTGAATGCCAGCATTTCTAAATTACTGGCATTTGAAATACTGTCATTCTGTCTGGTGGAGACGGAGAGTTTTAAAGGCCTTATGGCGGTGGATGTCCCACAGTACGTCGTGCCCAGCCGCCTCTACTTTTCCAGGCGAGCCATCCCTTCCCTACACAACCAAGTGGGGTACAAAATCATGTGTGCACTGTGGAACGCCATCTGTGGCAAGGTGCACCTCACTATGAATACGTGGACCAGTAAGCACGGTCCGGACGCAATTTCTCCATAACAGCACACTGGGTAAATACATTGGCGGCTGGGCCTGAGGCGGATAGCAGTTTGGCGCATGTCCTTCCACCCAGTGGCGTAGCTATAGGGGTCGCAGCGGTCGCAATTGCGACCGGGCTCCTGAGTCAGGGTGGCCCACAGGGCCGAGAGGAGAGGCCCTGCGTGACGCGCACTGTGCAGGGCAGCTGGGCAGGCGAAGTGAGGAGGGGCCGGGGGAGCGGCTTCAGTTGAGGTGCGATGCAGGACTTAGTCACGTACCTCACTGTGACCTCCTGCGTCGGATATCGCGAGATGGCGCGGTGACGCAGCGTGGGCAGGCACAGTGAGCGAGGCATTGGTGGCCGCCTGTACAAGGATGCCACAAGCTGTGAAGGAGAGAGAGGTAATTATTTTTTTTTTTTATGTACCCTACGTTCTACCCTTATTGCAGAGGCACTGGGGGCACGAGAGGAGGACCACTGACAGTACTCAGTGGACATCATAGTATTAATAAGAGTGGAGAGACGACCATTATATTAATAATAAAGAGGGGGCCATTATATTATTAATAAAGAGGGGGCCATTACATTAATAATAAAGAGGGGGACATTATATTAATAATAAAGAGGGGGCCATTACATTATTATTAATATTATGGCCCCCTCTTTATTATTAATATAATGGCCCCCTCTTTGTTATTAATATAATGGCCCCCTCTTTATAGTTAATGTAATGGCCCCCTCTTTATTATTAATGTAATGGCCCCCTCTTTGTTATTAAAGAGGGGCCATTATATTAATAATAAAGTGGGGGCCATTATATTAATAATAAAGAGCGGGCCATTATATTAATAATAAAGAGGGGGCCATTACATTAATAACAAAGAGGGGGCCATTACATTAATAATAAAGAGGGGGCCATTATATTAATAATAATGTGGGGGCCATTATAATATACAGGGGGAATAATATTATGGGGAATGGGGGGACTATCTGTCTGGCTCTAGCACCGTATTGGGGGGCAGCAGGATGAGTTGTTGAGACACCAGGAAGGAGAGGTTTATAGTAAAGTGAGGAACCTAAATTTTTTTCTGTGAAACTCTGCAGAGACGAGAAGCGGCTGAAAGAAGGTATCATGGCGGTCTTGTCTCCTGTGATGTAGACTTTTCTCAACGTCTTCATCCAGAGATATCACTGGATGTAACAGGTATGGTGCGGCATTCTCCTGTAATAATATTATCCATGCACATAACTGTTTCTCCGTAGGGTAAGGGGTATATAGAATTTGACCCACACTGCCTCAGCCCAGCCCCAGACTTCCGGTAACACTGTGTGTGTTCTGAATTCTGGGGCCTCACACCCATCTACAACATTATCTGTACTCAGAGAGTTATCACTGTGTTACATAGGACTGCTAGTGATCTACTACAGTATTTGTTAAAAGGGGCGTGCCTGGGGTAGGGGGGGCACCGTTTTTGGCTTGCCCAGGGTGCAGGCAACCCACGCTACGCCACTGCTCTCCTATCCTGCTAGTGTGACTGCGACTGCGAGACACACTGACTGACCTGACTGACTTACTGAGGTGAGCGTCCGACCGACCGGGGTCCTGGTCCGGTTGGTCCAGTGAGTGAGTGACTGCGACTCTGTGTCTGTCCTGAGTGAATCCGGGCTCTGACCCGCCTGGTGGGAGCGTCGGTGAGATCGTGATAATAAGCCCAGACCAGACCAGTCAATACACCCTCAGTATTCTCATCGTGCATCATGTGACTGCAGCAGGCAGCGATCGATCAGCCAGGATTAATGTGCACAGCCTAGGAGGCCCCCCTTAGGCAAGTGACAAACTGCCCCCCCCCCCCCTCAGTCTTGGGCAAGTGACAAACTCATCACTGCTACATCTACAATGAACAACTACAACAAATGTAATGCCAAACTGCAGTTCCTTGTGATGCCTTGGATAGCTTCCACTGGACCCACACAGCCTGTGAGTCCAGTGGAAGCTATCCAAGGCATCACATAGAGGAACTGCAGTTTGGCATTACATTTGTTGTAGTTGCTCATTGTAGATGTAGCAGAGATGAGTTTGTCACTTGCCTAAGAATGATGGGGGGGGGGGACAGTTTGTCACTTGCCTAAGGGGGGGCCTCCCATTGTGCACATTAATCCTGGCTGATCGATCGCTGCTGCTCTCACATCTGATGAGAGATTTCCTAGGGACTGGCTGGTGGATAAGGGCAGCCACCCGGTCCTGTCTATGGATCACCCAGTTTGCACTTAGCTATGCCCAGGCGCCAATGCCGGGGGGGTCCCTGATGTATTAACTGACCAATAACATGGAGCTCCCAGTGCCAGCTGCCTTGCTGGTGGACGATTGGCATATACTTCTGCTGTGGGGTAGGGGGGGCCCAAATTGAACTCTTGCACCAGGGCCCATGAGCCTATAGCTACGCCCCTGCTTCCACCACCGAGGATTGCAGGGCGCTTCAGTTTGCCTCCTGTTGCTTCCTCCTCCTACTCCGCTTCCTCATCCTCTACCAGCTCCTCATCCAGTCAACACCTTCACTACGAAATTCAGCACAGCCAGGGGTAAATGACAGCAGGGAGTTTTAAAACTTATCTCTTTGGGGGGCAAACCGCACACTGCGCAGGAGCTGTGGACAGGCCTTGAACAACAGACCGATAAGTGGTTGGTGCCAGTGAGCCTCAAGCCCGACCTGGTGGTGTGCGATAATGGGCCAAATCTCGTAGCAGCTGTGGGACTAGTCGGTTTGACGCACATCCCTTGCCTGGCGCATGTGCTGAATTTGGTGGTGTAGAGATTCCTTTAAAATTACCCCAATATGTCAGAGCTGCTGCATAAAGTGCGGGCCGTCTGTGTGCGCTTTCGTCGTTCTCACCCTGCTGCTGCTCACCTGTCAGCTCTGCAGCGTAACTTTGGCCTTCCCGCTCACCACCTCATATGCGACGTGCCCACAAGGTGGAACTCCACCTTACACATGCTGGCCAGATTGTGCGAGCAGCAGCAGGCGATAGTGGAGTTTCAGCTGCAGCACGCACGGGTGAGTCGCTCTGCGGAACAGCACCACTTCACCACCAATGACTGGATGGCCTCCATGCGAGACCTGTGTTCCTTGTTTGCTGTTTCGAGTACTCCACCAACATGGCCAGTGCTGATAACGCTATTCTCAGCATTACTATCCCACTTCTATGCCTCCTTGAAAAAAACGCTGTTGGCGATGATGGAAGAGGATGTGGCACAGGATTTAGGAGGAGGAAGAGGGATTATTTTCATAGGGTTTCCGGAAAGTCATTCACAAGTGGCTCTGAGGGTGGGTTCCTGCACCTACAAATGCCAGGCACACTATTGTCCCGCCAGGGCACAGTTCTGGAGGATGACAAGGTGGAGGTTGAGAAGGAGGAGATGGAGGAGGAGGAACCATGTTCACAGCAGGAAGGCACCCAGACCAGCTCATGGCCATCACTGGTGTGTGGCTGGGGGGATACAAGCTTTTCATTGCCTCTGGGCAGCCTGGCACACTGAGCAATTACATGCTGCAGTGTCTCCGCAACAACCTCCGAGTTGCCCACATTCTAACTTGTGCTGATTACTGGGTGACTACGCTGCTGGATCTCCGTTACAAGGACAATGTACCGTCCTTAATTCCCTCATTGGAGTGTGATCGTAAGATGTGCGAGTACAAGTGAATGCTGGCAGACGCGCTGCTGGTGGCTTTCCCAGCTGACAGCGGGGGCACAGTGGAAGCACATGGCGAAGGCAGAAGAAGAGGAAGAGGCCGCCAATGCAGCTGGGGCAACGCCAGCACCTCAGAAGGCAGGGTTTGTGGAAAAGCTCAGAAGGCAGGAAATGTGGAAAAGCTTTGTCAGCACTCCACAACAACCAGCACCACCAGCTGATATGGAACATCTTAGCAGGAGGCAGCATTTCACCAACATGGTGGAGCAGTATGTGTGCACACGCCTACATGTACTGAATGACGGGTCTGCCCCCTTCAACTTCTGGGTCTCCAAACTGGGCACATGGCCTGAGCTTGTCATTTATGCCTTGGAGGTGCAGACATGCCCTGCAGCCAGTGTATTATCTGAACATGTGTTTAGCATGGCTGGGGGCGTTTTCACAGACAAGCGCAGCCGCCTGTCCACAGCCAATGTGGAAAAGCTCACGTTCATTAAAATGAGCCAAGCATGGATCCCACAGGACTTGTCCGTGCCTTGTGCAGAATAGACATGTATACCGGCCTTAACCAGCCATTTTTATACTACAGTGCAATTGCTCATTCTTGTATTTTGAATATTTCACACTCTTTTGCAGTGCAGCCTAGTTAAAAAATAAATAAAAATTAAAACTAAAAACCAGTGTTGGCTACCTCATCCTCCTCCAACCTACACCGCTTCTTCCAATGCTTCCTCAAATTCCTATTCCATATGGACCTCTACCTTATAAATCAAATTTATTTTTTTGATTTGTACGTTTTTTTTTATGTCATTTCACTACTTTGTCAGTTACATTTTCGGGTGAAATTCACCAATTTCTGGGTGTGATGTACCACTGCTATACCTAGTAGACAGGTTAAAAAAATATACAAATTTGTCTGTTATATTTTCAGGTGAAATTCACAAATTTTTTAGTGTAATATACCCCTCCTCTACCTAGTTGACAGCTTAATACATTTCACGAATTTTTCTTTTACATTTTCGGGTGACATTTTAAAATTTTGGACGTGAATAAACCCCTGCTCTGCATAGATGACAGGGAATAACATTTTACAAATTCTCCTTTACTTGATGCGCGCCACCTCCTTTCATTCAAGGCTTAAACTTTAACAAGTTGTCCCACATTTGTGCTTCAATAATTTGTCCCACATTTGTGTTTCAATAATTTGTCCCGCATTTGTGCTTCAATAATTTGTCCCACATTTGCGCTTTAATAATTTGTCCCACATTTGCGCTTTAATAATTTGTCCCACATTTGCGCTTTAATAATTTGTCCCACATTTGCGCTTTAATAATTTGTCCCACATTTGCGCTTCAATAATTTGTCCCACATTTGCACTTTAATAATTTGTCCCACATTTGCTCTTCAATAATTTGTCCCCCATTTGCGCCTCATAAACTTTTCCCATATTTCCGCTCAATCAAAATAAAGTTTCATCCATTTATCTCCCTTGGATGTGGTCTCTCTTTCTCATGCCTCCTCTCCGGCATGGAACCCTGATTCGCCGATAACAGTAATCAACATGGTAGGCTCAGAAAAGAACATTGAAAGTTGATAGAGAAGATATCTAAATGGATGGTGGACGTCACAGGGACATGCAATCAGGCAGAAGTTATCTAGAGTCAACAAAGCAGCAGCAGGGCCTCTCCTGGCTAACGTTTCCAAATCCCAAATACCCCAGTGACATTCCCTATAATTTTTTATTAATCATTCCAATAACAGGGCATCTTAAGAGTCGGCACTACCTCCCCTTCGGGAGTGGAAAATTGCCGCGCGCCCCCTCCTTAACTTGGAAGCTTATGCTTCAATATTTTGTCCCACATTTCCACTCGAAAGACCAGTGTATTGTCTGAACGTGTGTTTAGCACGACTGGAGGGGGTTATCACAGGTTTTATTTCCCAATGTTTTGGGGTGTACCCTAATTTAAAAAAAAACTCCTCCTCCCCGCCGCTTTCACCTACACCAGCCACATCCACCACCTCCTTTTTTTATTTTTACATATTTTATGTTATTTAAAGTCATTTCCCTATCCACCTCTGCATTTGTTTGCAGAGCACTTGCCATGATCGTAACCACATTTTGCTGGCATTTGCAACCCTCTAGCCCTTTCCATGAAGTTTTAACAGCCATTTTAGTGCTCAAAAGCTCGGGTCCCCATTGACTTCAATGGGGTTCGGGTTCGGAGTCAAGTTCGGGTCCCAAACTTGAACTTTTTTGCGAAGTTCGGTCGAACCCGAATATCCAGGTGTCCGCTCAACTCTACTCAGGGGTTAACTGAAGCTTAGCGATTATGGCATCCTTTATAGTCTGATAATCACAGTCGTGGTCTGTGGTTAACATAGTAACATAGTACATAAGGCAGAAAAGAGACATTTGTCCATCCAGTTCGGCACGTCATCCTGCCAGTTGATCCAGAGGAAGGCAAAAAAAAAAAAAAACCCTGTGAGGTAAAAGCCAATTTTCCCTTTAAACTTTAGGGGAATAAAACATTTCTTCCCGACTCCAATCAGGCAATCAGAATAATTCCCTGGATCAATGACCCCTCTCTAGTAGCTATATCTTGAATTCCCCTCTTGAATTCCTTTATTGTACTCACCATCACCACCTTCTCAGGCAGAGAGATCCATAGTCTCACTGCTCTTACCGTAAAGAATCCTTTTCTATGTTTGTGTACAAACCTCCTATGGACCCTCTCCAGCTCTGCTGTGTCTGCCTTGTTCACAGGAGCCCAGAACTGTACTAGTGATTTGTAAAGTGGCAGGACTATGTTCTTATCACAGGCTTCTATGCACCTTTTGATGCAACCCATTATCTCATTGGCCTTGGCAGCAGCTGCCTGACACTGTTTTTTGCAGCTTATTTTGCTGTTTATAAAAATTCCTAGATCCTTTTCCATGTCAGTGTTACCGAGTGCTTTACCATTTAGTATGTACGGATGACTCGCATTATTTCTTCCCATGTGCATAACTTTACATTTGTCAGTGTTAGGCTACTTTCACACTTGCGTTCGGGGTTCCGCTTGTGAGTTCTGTTTAAAGGCTCTCCCAAGTGGCCCCGAACGGATCCGTACAGCCCCAATGCATTATGAGTGGATGCAGATCAGCTCAGAATGCATCAGTATGGCTCAGTTTCGTCTACGTTCCGCTCAGCAGGCGGACACCCGAATACGGCTTGCAGCGTTTTGGTGTCCCCCTGGCCGTGCGGAGCCAAACGGATCCCTCCTGACATTTTCTCCCAGTCCGAGCATTCTCATTTTATATACTAACCTATTATGTGGTACAGTGTCAAATGCTTTGGAGAAGTCCAGATATACATCATCCATTGATTCGCCGCTGTCAAGTCTAGAACTTACCTCCTCATAGAAACTGATTAAGTTAGTTTGGCATGACCGATCCCTCATGAAGCGATGCTGAGTTAAAGTATTTGCTTATTTCCGTTGAGAAGCTCTAAGATAGCATCTCTTATAAAACTTTCAAACAATTTACCCACAGCAAATGTTAAACTTACCGGCCTATAGTTTTTAGGCTCTGTTTTTGGACCCTTTCTGAATATTGGCACCACATTTGCTATGCGCCAATCCTGTGGGACATTCCCTGTCAGTATAGAGTCTGCAAATATCAGAAATAAGGGTCCCGAAAAAGCATCCAGGGCTTTACTAGTAAGCTGAGGCATCATGTGTAGAGCCCAGTGATCCTCAGGGATGCAGAACTGGCAGCACGCTCTCTCAAACGAGCGTAAATACAAGTCAATTTCCCCACTTTCTCCATAACTGGAAACCTTGCTTTGGTGACCACGGGTAGAGGTATGCCTCCTGCAGCAGGAGTGTTAGGAGAGGAAGACCGCTTGGCCTGTCTCAGTTGGGCCAGTTCTAGTGCACGCTGGTGTTGCAGTGCTTCTCTCTGAAGCTGGAACTGCTGCTGTCTCTCCTCTCTTTTGAGCTGCATCTGAAGCTGGAACTGCCACTCCTCTCTTTGTTGCTGTTGCTGCATCTCCAGGTATAAACGTAATTCCGAGCCAGTCAGGCCCGGTAACAACTGCTGGCCCATAGGCCCAAGGCAGTGAAGTTCAGTCCAGGGCTGCTTGTTTCTTGCTGAGGCTTAGCAGGAGCTGTGGACATAGTGTAATCCAGGGTATTCACATCACCCGGAGCTGAAGTGGCAACATCAGAACTCCCATAGCTGGCGGTGCTGGTTGATGTTGAACGAAGGGGCAGGGAAGCCTCCCGCACGGGATTGGAATCCTCCATCGTTTGGCCATCTCAATGCGTCAAAGCTTTGATCAGCTGTGATCGATTTTTGTTATGAATGGCAATGCCTTGCGACTCACATAAGGCTTGTAAGTCGGCGACAGACCAACTTAGGTAATTTGGAACTGAATCAGACATTCAGAAGAGAAGAGTAAAAGAATAGGATAGAGGAAAGAAAAGGTGGGAAAATGTATACCATTTCATGTGTACCGTTTTGCGCCCGGAACTCAAGTTACACAGGAAAAGGATACTAAGTAACCACTGTCCTATGGTTCTGATTGCACAAAAACTGCACTTGTCAGTTCTTTGTGCTCTGATCTCCCAAAAGCTAACTTCTGCCTGGTTTTGGGTTCTGCTATCCCACTCACGCTGCCAACCAATGTGACAACCACCCGCCAATCCCGTCGTACTATGCCACAGTTGCCATACAGGTCTCGTCCAGAGACTTCTGGAGGCAAATCCACTGTGAGCACAGTAGACGTTAAAGATTGCAATTGTATGTACAATCGGTAAAATAAAATGATTGATTTTGCGCTGGAAATCAAATTAATTTGCTGCCACCACTCTTCGCATTGAATCGGGGCGAAGAGACCCCAGCTAGCTAATCCTAAAGGGAAGAAACGGTTATTTGCAACCAAGCTAACCAATTAACAAGTTATAGAAATAAGACAATGCGGTAGTATGTCTCTTCTAAGGACAGAGTTCTTAGCATAGACCAGATAATCAAGTAACAAGGGCAAAACTGGAACGATTAAATCGTTAGTTTTATTCTAAAAACTATACACAAAAAATATATACATTAAAACTGACAGATAAATATACCTGCCAGTCGAAAAGATTGATTGGATAGCAATAGGTAAGAGGTGGAAGGGAATAGAATGCCCGACTAGAGATGTCGCAAACATAACATTTTCCATTCACGAACAGCGAACGTGAATTTTCGCAAATGTTCGCGAACGGGCGAGCTGGGCGAACAGCCATAGAGTTCAATGGGCAGGCAAATTTTAAAACCCACAGGGACTCTTTCTGGCCACAATAGTGATGGAAAAGTTGTTTCAAGGGGACTAACACCTGGACTGTGGCATGTCGGAGGGGGATCCATGGCAAAACTCCCATGGAAAATTACATAGTTGACGCAGAGTTGGATTTTAATCCATAAAGAGCATAAATCACCTAACAATCAAATTTTTTTTAACAACGTGGTTTAAAACATCCAGAGGTATGATGTTGTATCGATCAGGTAGTGTAAGGGTTACGCCCGCTTCTCAGACATTGACAGACCAAACTCCCCTTTTAATGCACCGCAAACAACCGCAAACAGTCCATTTGCCCAACCGCAAACTTCCCATTTGCACAAGGTTGGATACCAAGCTAGCCATGTCCCGTTGATGTCATTGAAGGTTTCTTCCTCCACCCAGCCACGTACAACACCAAGGGTCCTGGAAAGGTGAATAGAATAGATTTTTCGAATGGGGAGATGGTTAAAATAACACTGGCTCCCTCCCCTTTGTTTGAATCCACAGTCACTGCGTCTGTGCCGTGCAATTTACTGTCTCACCCAATATGAGTGCTATTTTCTATAGTTCTCTCTTCTCATCAGTTTAATCCCAGTTTAATCTGAGGTCCATTTATTAAATAGATTTTTCGAACGGGGAGATGGTTAAAAAATTGCTGGCTCCCTCCCCTTTGTTTGAATCCACGCCACGGTCACTGCGTCTGCGCCGTGCAATTTACTGTCACACCCGATATGAGTGCTATTTTCTGTAGTACTATTCTCATCAGTTTAATCCCTGTTACGTCCCATATCAGGGTGGGATTACCTTTTGTGAAAAAAAATTTAGGCCGGGTATCTTCGACTGCCTTCACAGTGACACACCAAACTCTGATACACCAAACTGAATTGATTTTAGGAACCGGGAGATGGAAAAAGCAGCTTGGTTGGTCCTCTTACTCCCAAGTTGGGGCATTGCGCGTGCATGGAGCAATGTGCTGTGACACCCTATATGATTGGTGTCTTAACTAGTCCTATTCCTATCAGTTTAATCCCTGTTACGTCCCCTATCCGGAGACGTGTGTCGAATTGATTAACCATTGTCGAATTAACGAACCATTACGACATCCTGGAATAATTTAGTTCTGAGCTTTGTACTTGATTTGTATTGGAATTGTTGGGGATTTTTAAAATTGTCTGCATTATTTCTAATAAACTATTAAAAGACTTTATTATGATTTTTTATTTTATTTTATGTATTAAAAACCCACCCATACAACTTAAAAAAAAAAAAAAAAAGTTTTTTCTATGAAAAAACATCCAGGCCGATCATTTTTGGTCTGATCATAATGAAGCAACAGCCTTATGATCTGGGGTGTGGCAACATTGCCAACACACTCATAGAGGTGATGATCGCTTCATTGTGATACGCAAGCCCCTTCACCACAACAAGGTAACGATCACAAAAGGGGAATTGACACTTGTATGTGCCTTTTTTTTGTTTTGTTTTTGCAGCCACAGTGCAGCACCAGTGGCCAGAAAAATTAGACATGTACACATGCCTGAAAAACAATGTTATTGTTGCAGCGGCCGGAAAAATTGATGTTTTCAAGGTAGAAAGGGTGACTAAAACATTGCGGCTTGAACCCTAGTTGGTGGCGGAGAATTCACGAAAGTCATCCGGTATGCAGACATTAAATACAGCAGCGTGGGGACCATTTTGAGGCCAAGGCATGTCATCAGGCCTTTTGTTAGTTAAACGTATCCCCTACTGTCAGTCCCTTCGGGATCCATGCCTCATTCATCTTAATGAAGGTCAGGTAATTAACACTTTTTTGACCAAAGCGACTTCTTTTGTCAGTGACAATGCCTCCTGCTGCACTGAAGGTCCTTTCTGACAGGACACTTGAAGCGGGGCAGGCCAGAAGTTCTATCGCAAACTGGGATAGCTTAGGCCACAGGTCAAGCCTGCACACCCAGTAGTCAAGGGGTTCATCGCTCCTCAGAGTGTCAATATCTGCAGTTAAGGCGATGTAGTCTGCCACCTGTCGGTCGAGTCGTTCTCTAAGGCTGGATCCCGAAGGGCTGTGGCGATGTGTAGGACTGAAAAAGCTCTGCATATCCTCCATCAACAACACATCTGTAAAGCGTCCTGTCCTTGCTGCCATGGTCGTGGTAGGAGGAGGATTACTTTCACCTCTTCCCAAGTTAGATTCCTGTTGTGCTGTGACATCCCCCTTATAAGCTGTGTAAAGCATATTTTTTTGTTTGGTTTTAAACTGCTGCATCCTTTCTGACTTCCGGTAATTTGGTAACATTTCCACCACCTTCTGCTTATACCGGGGGTCTAGTAGCGTGGCCACCTAGTACAGGTCGTTCTCCTTCATCGTTTTTATACGAGGGTCCCTCAACAGACATGACAGCATGAAAGACCCCATTTGCACAAGGTTGGATGCCGAGCTACTCAATTTGCATTCCTCCTCCTCACTGATGTCATTAACGGTCTGTTCTTCCCCCCAGCCATGTGCAAGACCACGGGTCCCAGATAGGTGACAACAACAAGCACCCTGGGATGCCTGCTGTGGTTGGTCTTCCTCCTCCTCAAAGCCACATTCCTCCTCTGACTCCTCTTCCTCATACTCCTCTTGCAGCGTTGCCGCAGGTCCGGCAAGCGATGATGACAAGGCTGTTTCTGGTTGTGATGGTGACCACAACTCTTCCTCTTCACGCTCATCTACAGCCTGATCCAGCACTCTTCGCAGGGCACGCTCCAGGAAGAAAACAAATGGGATGAGGTCGCTGATGGTGCCTTCGGTGCGACTGACTAGGTTTGTCACCTCCTCAATAGGACGCATGAGCCTACAGGCATTGCGCATGAGCGTCCAGTAACGTGGCAAAAAAATTCCAAGCTCCGCAGAGGCTTTCCTAGCACCCCGGTCATACAAATACGCATTGACGGCTTTTTCTTGTTGGAGCAGGCAGTCGAACATTAGGAGTGTTGAATTCCATGTGTCGGGCTGTCGCAAATCAAGCGCCTCACTGGCATGCTGTTTCGGCGCTGAATGTCTGAAAAGTGCACCATGGCAGCGCAGGAACGCCTAAAATGGCCACACACCTTCCTGGCCTGCTTGAGGACGTCCTGTAAGCCTGGGTACTTAGACACAAAGCGTTGTACGATGAGATTCAACACATGTGCCATGCCCGGCACATGTGACAACTTGCCCAAATTCAATGCCACCAACAAATTGCTTCCATTTTCACACACCACTTTGCCGATCTTCAGTTGGTGCGGGGTCAGCCACTGATCCACCTGTGCGTTCAGGGTGGACAGGAGTGCTGGTCCGGTGTGGCTCTCTGCTTTCAGGAAAGTCAACCCCAATACAGCGTGACACTGTCGTATCCAGGATGTGGAATAGCCCCTGGGGAGCTGGGGGGATTCAGTTGATGTGCAGCCAGATGCCTCAGCAGAAGAGGACTCAGCTGAGGAGATTATGGAAGAGGATGGAGTAAGAGGAGTAGAGGAGGTGGCAGTAGGCCTGCCTGCAAGTCGTGGCGGTGTCACCAACTCCGCTGCAGAGCCACGCATTCCATGCTTGGCAGCCGTCAGCAGGTTGACCCAATGCGCAGTGTAGGTGATATACCTGCCCTGACCGTGCTTTGCAGACCAGGTATCAGTGGTCAGATGGACCCTTGCCCCAACACTGTATGCCAGAGATGCCATGACTTCCTTTTCAATCACTGAGTAGAGGTTTGGGATTGCCTTATTAGAAAAAAAAATTGTCCTGGTACCTTCCACTGTGGTGTCCCAATAGCGACAAATTTTTTGAAGGCCTCAGACTCCACCAGCTGGTATGGTAAAAGCTGGCGGGCTAAGAGTTCCGTCAAGCCAGCTGTCAGACTCCGGGCAAGGGGGTGACTCTGTGACATTGGCTTCTTACGCTCAAACATTTCCTTTACAGACACCTGACTGTGGGCAGATGAGATGGAACTGCTGAAGGTGAGAGACGGAGTGGCAGTTGGTTGAGAGAGGGCAAGGAGGACAGCAGTGGTTGACTTGGCTGAAGATGCTGGACCAGCAGGAGGATGGTGGCTTTGAGCTTGTGTGCTGCTTCTACTCGTCATCATGTGTTGATCCTATAGGCGTTTGTGATGTGCGATCATGTGCCTTTTGCAAAGCAGTTGTACCTAGGTGGGTGTTGGATTTCCCACGACTCAGTTTCTTTTAACACAGGTTGCAAATGGCATCGCTGTTGTCAGAGGCAGACACACACAAAAAATGCCACACTGCTGAGCTTGCAAATGTCACAGAATTTTTTTTTATAGAATTTTTTTTATCTGCCAGGTATTTGAGTGAATGATACCCTGTAACGGTATGAGTGGAGGCCTAGCCACTAGCCAGTATACAGTCTGTGTGGGCCTGACACACACGGGCTTGCAAATGTGATTATGTCACAGAAAAATAATAAATAGATTTTTTTTTTTTTATCTGCGAGGTATTTTCTGTCACACCCTGTATGAATGGTGTGCAGTGCACACAGTGCTGTCTGTGACTGAGCCTGCAGCCTCTCACACACGGGCAGCCAGGCAACTGCAATATATATATATATATATATATATATATATAAATAAAAGCACACTGATGTACCAGCCCTTAAAAAGGCTTTTTGGGTGCTGTCAGGATGCTGATTACAGCAGAAGAGTCTGTGGACACAGAACAATGACCTAGCTAACGCTTTCCCAATTGAATCAGCAGCAGCAGCAGTCTCCCTCCTCTCGCTGTGAATGCAGCTTCCGAATGAATCTAAAATGGATGCTGTCCAGGAGGTGGGAAGGTCTGAGAGGGAGGGTCTGCTGCTGATTGGCTGGAATGTGTCTGCTGACTGTGAGGTACAGGGTCAAAGTTTACTCAATAATGATGTATAGGGGGCAGACCGAACATTGCATAGGGGTTTGAATTAGGCACTTGAAATAAAGCCATTTGAAAAACGGCCATTTTGTGCAAAGATATATTTACTTCAGGCCTACAGAGGTTCAGGCCCTGTGAGATACTACCTCTACATACAGGGGTTTAAATTAGGCATTTGAAATGCAGCCTTTTGAAATACAGCCATTATTTGCAAATATATATTTACTTCAGGCCCACAGAGTCTCAGGCCCTGTGAGATACTACCTTTAAATAGAGGGGTCTGAATTAGGCATTTGAAATAAATCCATTTCAAATACAGCCATTTTGTGCAAAGATATATTTACTTCAGGCCTACAGAGGTTCAGGCCCTGTGAGATACCACCTCTACATACAGGGGTTTGAATTTGGCATTTGAAATAGAGCCATTTGAAATACAGCTATTTTGTGCAAAGATATATAAACCGGATTCCAAAAAAGTTGGAATCCGTGAATAAAAACTGAATGCAATGATGTGGAGGTGCTAACTTCTAATATTTTATTCAGAATAGAACATAAATCACAGAACAAAATTTTAAACTGAGAAAATGTACCATTTTAGGGGGAAAAATATGTTGAATCAGAATTTCATGGTGTCAACAAATCCCCCAAAAGTTGGGACAAGGCCATTTTCACCACTGTGTGGCATCTCCCCTTCTTCTTACAACACTCAACAGACATCTGGGGACAGAGGAGACCAGTTTCTCAAGTTTAGAAATAGCAATGCTCTCCCATTCTTGTCTAATACAGGCCTCTAACTGTTCAATCGTCTTGGGCCTTCTTTGTTGCACCTTCCTCTTTATGATGCGCCAAATCCTCTATAGGTGAAAGATCTGGACTGCAGACTGGCCATTTCAGTACTCCTACGCAGCCATGATGTTGTGATTGATGCAGAATGTGGTCTGGCATTATCTTGTTGAAAAATGCAGGGTCTTCCCTGAATGAGATGACGTCTGGATGGGAGCATATGTTGTTCTAGAACCTGAAAATATTTTTCTGCATTGATGGTGCCTTTCCAGACATGGAAGCTGCCCATGCCACACGCACTCATGCAACCCCATACCATCAGAGATGCAGGCTTCTGAACTGAGCGTTGATAACAACTTGGGTTGTCCTTGTCCTCTTTGGTCCGGATGACATGGCATCCCAGATTTCCAAAAAGAACTTTGAATCGTGACTCGTCTGACCACAGAACAGTCGTCCATTTTGCCACACAGTATTTTAAATGATCCCTGACCCAGTGAAAACACCTGAGCTTGTGGATCTTGCTTAGAAATGGCTTCTTCTTTGCACTGTAGAGTTTCAGCTGGCAACGGCGGATGGCACGGTGGATTGTGTTCACTGACAATGGTTTCTGGAAGTATTCCTGAGCCCATTCTGTGATTTCCTTTACAGTAGCATTCCTGTTTTTGGTGCAGTGTCGTTTAAGGGCCCCCCGGAGATCACGGGCTTCCAGTATGGTTTTACGGCCTTGACCCTTACGCACAGAGATTTTTCCAGATTCTCTGAATCTTCGGATGATGTTATGCACAGTTGATGATGATAGATGCAAAGTCTTTGCAATTTTTCGCTGGGTAACACCTTTCTGATATTGCTCCACTATCTTTCTGCGCAACATTGTGGGAATTGGTGATCATTTACCCATCTTGGCTACTGAGAGACACTGCCACTCTGAGAAGCTCTTTTTATACTCAATCGTGTTGCCAATTGACCTAATTAGTGTTAATCAATGCATTTTTCCTTTAAAATGATACATTTACTAAGATTAAACGTTTGATCTGTCATCTACGTTCTATTACAAATAAAATATTGACATTTGCCATCTCCACATCATTGTATTCAGTTTTTATTCACAATTTGTTTAGTGTCCAACTTTTTGGGAATCCGGTTTGTATTTACTTCAGGCCTACAGAGGTTCAGGCCCTCTGAGATGCTACCTCTACATACAGGGGTTTGAGTTAGGCATTTGAAATACAGCCATTTGTAATACAGCCATTTTGTGCAAAGATATATTTTCCTCAGGCCTACAGAGGTTCAGGCCCTCTGAGATACTACCTCTGCATGCAGGGGTTTGAATTAGGCATTTGAAATTCAGCCATTTTGTGCAAATATATATTTACTTCAGCCCTACAGAGATTCTGGCCCTCTGAGATACTACTTCTACATACAGATGTATGAATTTGGAATTTGAAATACAGCCATTTTGTGCAAATATATATTTACTTCAGGCCTACAGAGGTTCAGGCCCTCTGAGATACTACCTCTACATACAGGGGTTTGAATTAGGCATTCAAAATTGTAAAGGGTGAATATTAACCACCAATATTTATGCAAATATCAATAATTAATAATCATAAATAGGAGGAGCCGTCTATTGATGACTCTGCCTATTTATACCATTATATTCTAATAACACTAATATCACTTTACCATACACTCTACTGAACTACGTGCGACTATTGCTGCGGCGCCTTACTACTACAAAAGACTACACACTGTGCTTAAATAAAAGGTATTTATTAACACACTATACGTAACAGTCTAATATTTGGTTATAAATATATATATCTATATCAATGGTTATAAATATATATACATACACAGGGAGTGCAGAATTATTAGGCAACTTCCTTTCCTTACTCCAAGCTGTATAGGCTTGAAAGCCTACTACCAATTAAGCATATTAGGTGATGTGCATCTCTGTAATGAGAAGGGGTGTGGTCTAATGACATCAACACCCTATATCAGGTGTGCATAATTATTAGGCAACTTCCTTTCCTTTGGCAAAATGGGTCAAAAGAAGGACTTGACAGGCTCAGAAAAGTCAAAAATAGTGAGATATCTTGCAGAGGGATGCAGCACTCTTAAAATTGCAAAGCTTCTGAAGCGTGATCATCGAACAATCAAACGTTTCATTCAAAATAGTCAACAGGGTCGCAAGAAGCGTGTGGAAAAACCAAGGCGCAAAATAACTGCCCATGAACTGAGAAAAGTCAAGCGTGCAGCTGCCAAGATGCCACTTGCCACCAGTTTGGCCATATTTCAGAGCTGCAACATCACTGGAGTGCCCAAAAACACAAGGTGTGCAATACTCAGAGACATGGCCAAGGTAAGAAAGGCTGAAAGACGACCACCACTGAACAAGACACACAAGCTGAAACATCAAGACTGGGCCAAGAAATATCTCAAGACTGATTTTTCTAAGGTTTTATGGACTGATGAAATGAGAGTGAGTCTTGATGGGCCAGATGGATGGGCCATGGCTGGATTGGTGAAGGGCAGAGAGCTCCAGTCCGACTCAGATGCCAGCAAGATGGAGGTGGAGTACTGGTTTGGGCTGGTATCATCAAAGATGAGCTTGTGGGGCCTTTTCAGGTTGAGGATAGAGTCAAGCTCAACTCCCAGTCCTACTGCCAGTTTCTGGAAGACACCTTCTTCAAGCAGTGGTACAGGAAGAAGTCTGCATCCTTCAAGAAAAACATGATTTTCATGCAGGACAATGCTCCATCACACGCGTCCAAGTACTCCACAGCGTGGCTGGCAAGAAAGGGTATAAAAGAAGAAAAACTAATGTTTACTAATGTAATCCTTGTTCACCTGATCTGAACCCCATTGAGAACCTGTGGTCCATCATCAAATGTGAGATTTACAAGGAGGGAAAACAGTACACCTCTCTGAACAGTGTCTGGGAGGCTGTGGTTGCTGCTGCACGCAATGTTGATGGTGAACAGATCAAAACACTGACAGAATCCATGGATGGCAGGCTTTTGAGTGTCCTTGCAAAGAAAGGTGGCTATATTGGTCACTGATTTGTTTTTGTTTTGTTTTTGAATGTCAGAAATGTATATTTGTGAATGTTGAGATGTTATATTGGTTTCACTGGTAAAAATAAATAATTGAAATGGGTATATATTTGTTTTTTGTTAAGTTGCCTAATAATTATGCACAGTAATAGTCACCTGCACACACAGATATCCCCCTAAAATAGCTAAAACTAAAAATAAACTAAAAACTACTTCAGCTTTGATATTAAACGAGTTTTTTGGGTTCATTGAGAACATGGTTGTTGTTCAATAATAAAATTAATCCTCAAAAATACAACTTGCCTAATAATTCTGCACTCCCTGTAGACGCACACACCACAGTACAGCAATAACACTACAGTAAAACACAATAAAAACCTAACTACACTAGACAATACACAATTCCCAATTCCACCCCACACACTAGCTATACAGTATACACACATACATTCATTAGCAGCCCACCCAACCGGGCTCTAAGCTATCCCTATGGGAGGCAAAGGGTTTACACACACTCAGCTGCTACTGGGGTAAGCAGGCAGCAGTGAAGGGTTGAAGGATTACAGGGCAGCTAGAGGGGTAACTGGGGCTGCCTCAAGGGTACAGGGCTGAGGTTAATGCTGCAGGAGTTCAGCAGCCAGGGTTAGGATATAGTTGGTGAGAACAGGGCCTGCAGGGATAGGGATTGCAATGGGATGTGTTGGTGGCAGGGAAGGGTTACTATTGTTGGGGATATAGGGGGTATGTGAGGGGTAGTTAGGGGCTAGACAGGTAGGGGTTAATACTTAGTCCTTCCAGAGTTACTAGGCCTCCTCCAGGGGCACGTCATGGAGCTGTTCTCTCCTATGTCTCTCTCTGTTTGTAGTTCCGTTCCAAGAGAGCTTGTTCCTCGCTTGGGACTCCTATATCAGCCCTAGAACCAGCTCACCTCCTCCCCTCCTCAGGCATGTGACATCATAGTGCGCCTTCCTCAAATCCCAAGAGTCCTCCCCCCTAGTCCCAAAATGTTGGCAGTAAGGGCATGGAGTTTAGCCATTGGGCAGAGGTGTGGAAAACAGGTTCATGATGTCTCTGGTTAGAAAGCCCCCTGACAAACTGTGCAGGAGAGTCTGCAATCTATTTGTCCTGAGGTGGCCAGCAAACTGGCCCATCCTATTGTTTGGGGCCTGAATAAAAGAGGACTAGATACTAATCAGCTGTTATCAGGCTATCAGCACAAGTTTTTCTCTAAACATGGAAGATGAACTGTTGATAGGGAATTGAATCTAGGGAATATTTAATACACTTCCCTCTATATATATATATATATATATATATATATATATATATATACAGTACAGACCAAAAGTTTGGACACACCTTCTCATTCAAAGAGTTTTCTTTATTTTCATGACTATGAAGGCATCAAAACTATGAATTAACACATGTGGAATTATATACATAACAAAAAAGTGTGAAACAACTGAAAATATGTCATATTCTAGGTTCTTCAAAGTAGCCACCTTTTCCTTTGATTACTGCTTTGCACACTCTTGGCATTCTCTTGATGAGCTTCAAGAGGTAGTCACCTGAAATGGTCTTCCAACAGTCTTGAAGGAATTCCCAGAGATACTTAGCACTTGTTGGCCCTCTGCGGTCCACCTCACCCCAAACCATCTCGAGTCCCTGTGGACCACTAGGGGCAGATGTGCGCAGATGCTGGGCACATCTGCGCACATCATCCTATAATGAGGCTATTTAAGTATGCATATATATTATACATGCATGCCCGTGTTTGTGTATATATATATATATATATATATATATATATATATATAGATAAAAAGAAACGTTTGGCAGCACCAATTCACACCATATAGGAAGGGTGCTATGTCCAGGGAATTCACTGCTTACCCTTGCATACAATCGGAAAAGGACAGCAACTCCAATAGTACCAAAATAATAATTTATTGGGCCACAGTGGCACAGTGAGGCGACGTTTCGGCTCAAAATCCAGAGCCTTTCTCAAGCATGCTTGAGAAAGGCTCTGGATTTTGAGCCGAAACGTCGCCTCACTGTGCCACTGTGGCCCAATAAATTCTTATTCTTGTACTATTGGAGTTGCTGTCCTTTTCCGATTATAGATATATATATATATATATATATATACACATACATACATACGTCTCAACCCTTCCTCAACAATCCCCCTGTTGTCGGAAATACAACAATATATCTTGGGGGAAGGGGTTGAGATATATTTGCCCCCCCCCCCTCAACCCCATCCTTGGTGGAAGTTCAGGAAGAGCTGTAGTGCACACTGATCTTTAGGTACCTAGACCATCCCTCATCCAGCTTCCTCCGACCTGCCCTTCACCGTAACCTTCTCCTCCTTCCACAGGATACACCGTCTTCTTCTCGCGGGAACTTTCTTGACATCTTTTGAATTGTCTTCCAGTGTCGGCCACTCCCAATGTTTGTAGTGACCACACCCCCACAGTCTCTTGGTAGTATTGCCGATCTTCAGGTGTCCCCCCCCCCCCCCCCCAATCTGGAGCGGGTTCACCTTTGCAGTTTTTAACTGGCCTTTCTTTCAAGTAATAGTCTTCCAGTGTCGGCCACCCCCAATGTTTGGAGTGACCACACCCCCACAGTCTCTCGGTAGTATTGCCAATCTTCAGGTATTGCCCGCCTCCAAGGAATCTGGAGCGGGTTCACCCTCACAACCTTTAACTGGCCTTTCTTTCAAGTAATAGTCTTCCAGTGTTGGCCACCCCAATGTTTGGAGTGACCACACCCCCACAGTCTCTCTGTATTATTGCCGATCTTCAGTTATGGCCCGCCTCCAAGGAATCTGGAGCAGGTTCACCCTCACAACCTCAATCTCCAACTTTCTTCAAGCACGACTTTCGTCCAACGTCTCTTTTTCCATCTTAATGGGCGCGGTTCTCTCATAGACAGATTAATAGGTCTTTGCAAGGCAGGTCAGATTTTTCATTGAGCGAGGTGATGTCATGGTACCTAAATTCTAACTGCAGAGAACACCTCCGCCACACTACACATCCAGCCCTTCCCTTAAGAACTTCACCGTTCCAGGGTTCGAGGTGGCAAATGGCAGACAGAGGAGGCCTGTCCCTATTGTGTCCTAATCTTATCCCCATTCACACAAACACAGGTCACATCCCTCCCAACACCACCAAATTCCATTAAATGTGTGTACCCATAGAGACTCATGCAACCTGGCCTATCTCTCTACACCTCCAAAGACACAGCTAGGTCGTAGACCCATGTGTCAATGGGAAATGACTATAGGATGCAAATGTGTACAGCCAAATTATAACTCACCGCAGTGTGTTGAGCGAGTTTCCCTGGGTATAGGCTGTCACACATTTGTACCTAGAGTATCCATGGGTACACAATCAACAACAAACAAAATCAATATATGTACATAGTGCTATGGGGTTTCAGGTTAGCACAAGTTATACGTCCTGAACCCTCATAGGAAACAAAGTGTGTCCATAAGATATTTGGCTACAGGACTATGTTGGAGTTATGTCCTGAGCCTCCTCCTCCGGTTAGTTCGGTAAAGTTCTGTCTGGTTCTGGTGTGTTTGGTCAATAAGTCCCTTGACCCTCGATACGCAGTCTAATGTAGATGATGATGCCCAGAACCAGAAGAAGTTTCACTGGGTGAAACAAAAGATCGTAGCTGAATAAGCTTTTCCACCAGAACATCTCCAAGTCTTTCTCCAGAGCCTGAGATAATGCTCCCGCTGGATTGTGGCACAGTCCTCCATCTCTTGATTGCCAAAATCCAGTGGGATCCTCTGGAGCCTCCCAAGAGTGTCAGGGGGGATAGCTAGTCTCTTCTGTAGCATCATCTGGGTTTTTCTTCTGCTCCATAGTGAACACGCCTATGACAGAAAAAAATACCAGGCGCTTATGGGGGATTTCTCCTCTCCGGTGCAGTTAGTTGCACTACCCCAGCCCCTAAACCTTTGATCCAAGAAGAGAAAAGGCATTGGGCTGACCTCCATCTCGCAGGACCCCTTGTTATCCCAACACTGGTGTGAGAACACCCTACCGCGTCTCCCCATCCCTCTGCACCAACAGATCAGGAGGGGGACTTACTAAGTTAGGACATCTGAGGGGAGCTGTGGATGAGGCACCATCTAGTAATTAATGGCACTGTATCCCTGTCCACTCATGTGTGCTCAAGCTGATTTCCCCCGGTCATCCTGTTTTGTGAAGACTGGCAGAATCCATGGCATAAGTACTGCCTAGACTCTTCAGGACTCCACAACACAAGGACACAGTCCACACTCCGCCACCAGTCACCCTGCGTCCAATCCCAATCAGAGCTGTGCCACCTGGTCGGACCAGAGTGCGCAGCGCAACATTACACCAATGTTGCCTGTCTGCCTTAGTCCCCAGTATAACACAGCCCCACCGAAAACCTTGAGCACAAACAGTGTTATCTGTGTCGATCTTAGACCCTGGTTGTCCAGAATAATATCACACCATCCTTTGTGAGCTGCATGGTGAAGGTCCTATAATCTGGAATGCCTTCTCCCGACCAGCAGGAATTCCCATGTGACATTATCTGCTCGCGAACCTATACGTTCCCGACCCACAGTATAACACTGTCCCACTCCAAGGGGACACAAGAATGAATCGAAACAGCAGCGACTGGACTCACAGCGGGGAATGTAAACCACCACAATCAGCAGGGTAAGACACATTCATAGACAAGGACATCTGCCGTACACATAAAAAACATACAAACAGGTAACAAACTCACAACATGGACATATACGGGAAAAAAACGGTGTAACAACTAGTACAGGGGTTTCAAATGTTGCCTAGCTTGGCCATTCTGACCCCTCAACGCCTGATGAGGCATGTGTCGCTGAGAAGTAACCCCTTTATGGCCAAACTGACTAGACCCCACTGCACGATTTGTTACTTGGATCCCATCACTAGACACATTGCAATTACTTGCACAATGGCAATTCCTTGCAATGTGTCCTTTGTTCCCACACCTGAAGCACTGATTGGGCTTTCTGTCCTGTGTGCTTTGTTATTACTTGTTTTGCAGTGCTTAGCTATATGACCCAAGCCACCATACACAAAACATTTGATGTTTGCACGGCATGGCTTAGGTCCGTCCACACTGCATCTGCATTCCCTGAATTGTTCCATCCTCAGGGAGGCACTGTTCACGATCTTTCTTTTACCCAAAGTCAGGGAAAAATCTGTTAGTATGGACAGGCTTGGTCTGGTGATTTGGCCTGTCACAGACTACTCTCCCCCCTTTTTGCCCTGCATAGGGCAAAGTTTTGGGAGATTCCGACCCTGACTTTACGGGAAAAGAAAGGGCCGGCACCAACTTGGTGATGACTTGTTGCATGCCAGTCATTATCTGGGAGCTTACAGCAACCTGAGCCTTCAATTTGGCTACCGTCATATCAGTAGAGGCAATCTGCTCCTTGAAGGCCTTGACCTCAATATCCTCCGTCTGCTTAGCCTCAATTTCCTCCGTCTGCCTCTGCAGCTCTACTAACTGTGACTCTAACCTAGCCACCTGCATATCTCAGTCAATGGTAGACTGCACATTCTCCGCCAGCTATGCCCGCAATGCCGAAACCTGGTCCGAATTACTGGCACAGCACTGGCAGTGAATGGTCGGAGGAATTGTCTCCGTTGACTGGGACACCAGCGCAACTTCCTTTGGCTTGCAGATGCTAACCTCAAATGTATGCACAAGTTTGGCTAGCATCCGAAGCTGTTTGGTGGCCTTGTTCAACACCGTCCGTTTGTTAACACATAGCTTGTCATAACTACAAGCCTGTGCTAACAAATTGGACCACAGCATTTCTGCTGACTTGTCAGTGGTGGGGAGGATGGGATTGAAAGTGCTGTGTCTGCTCAAGTGTTGCAGTGTGGAGAAGTCCATACTCACTTTTTGATGAGCGTCCATCTTCTCATTGGGGCTGTACCTCTTCGTCCTACGCAGCTGCTTGGAAGAAGTCCTTTTTCTCCTGGATCGCTTCTTCCCGAGCAGCTGAACTTGTACGCTGCTCCAACGAAGATGGATCTCCTTCAGTGATGTGTACTCTTCTCCCTTGCAACACTCGATGCAGTGACCGTGTAAAGCAAACAGCAAATTATTAGCAAATTATTTGTTCACAGATAGATTATAGATTATCTGCTAAAGATTTTGATCTGCGTTTGGTACTATAAGGAAGAGTCTCGTTACCTGTCTGAATTATCAGGTCCTAGACACTCAGACCACTGACTGTGTCTCTCTTGCCTGATAATTCACGGTATAGCCGACCTCTAGGAATAGTCGCGTTACCTGTCCGAATGATCAGGCCCTAGACGCTCGGACCACTGACCGCGTCTCTCTTGCCTGATAATTCACAGAATAACCGACCTCTAGCCTCAAAACCAAACACAGATTTCAAAATCTGAGTAGTGGGCCTGACTCGCCAATGTAAAGGGGGAATATTAGTTGCCAATATTTATGCAAATATCAATAATTAAAGGGGTATTATCATCTTAATGATCACTGTTAAATCTGTTAATGATTTAACAGTGATCATTTTTCTAAATATATTTCATTAACAAATCCCCACCACTTAGAAAAAAATAAACCTATACTTACCTGACTGTTGTCTTCCGTCTCCCCTGGTTACGGCCACAGCTCTTCTCAGGAATCGCGGTGGCCGTGAGTGCGCAGACAACTTCTTTTCTTCTCTCAGCCGGCTGCGCGCTTTACTGAACGCACACGCCGAGTCTGTGCATGCGCCCTGGTGACTTTTCCTGGCAAGTATACTATACTGGCCAGGAAGAAGTCACTAGGGCGCATGCGCGGACTCGGCGTGCGCGATCAGTACAGCGCGTGGCCCGGCTAGGAGAAGACATCAATCAAGATGGAGCCCGCCCCCTGCCGAGTGCCAAAACCAGGAACTGGACGGTGCACCGGGAGCAGGTAAGTATAAAACTGCATGTTGAGAAAAGCCCTTTAATATTCATAAATAGGAGGAGCCATCTATTCATGACTCCGATTTATACCTTTATATTCTAATAACACTAATATCACTTTAATTATACACTCCACTGAACTACCTGCGACTATTGCTGCGGTGCCTTACTACTACAAAAGACTACACACTGTGCTTAAATAAAAGGTATTTATTAACACACTATACGTAACAGTCAAATATTTTTGTTTATAAATATATATATATATATCTATATCAATGCTTATAAATATATATACATATAGATGCACACACCACAGTACAGTAATAACACTACAGTAAAACACAATGCAAACCTAACCACACTAGACAATACACAATTCCCAATTCCACCCCACACACTAGCTATACAGTATACACACATACATTCATTAGCAGCCCACCCAACCGGGCTCTAAGCTATCCCTATGGGAGGCAAAGGGTTAACACACACTCAGCTGCTGCTGGGGTAAGCAGGCAGCAGTGAAAGGGTGAAGGATTACAGGGCAGCTACAAGGGTAACTGGGGCTGCCTCAAGGGTACAGGGCTGAGGTTAATGCTGCAGGAGTTCAGCAGCCAGGGTTAGGATATAGTTGGTGAGAACAGGGCCTGCAGGGATAGGGATTGCAATGGGATGTGTTGGTGGCAGGGAAGGGGTTACTATTGTTGGGGATATAGGGGGTATGTGAGGGGTAGGTAGGGGCTAGACAGGTAGGGGTTAATACTTAGTCCTTCCAGGGTTACTAGGCCTTCTCCAGGGGCACGTCATGGAGGTGTTCTCTCCTATGTCTCTCTGTTTGTAGTTCCGTTCCAAGAGAGCTTGTTCCTCGCTTGGGACTCCTATATCAGCCCCAGAAACAGCTCAACTCCCCCCCTCCTCAGGCATGTGACATCATAGTGTGCCTTCCTCAAATCCCAAGAGTCCTCCCTCAAAATGTTGGAAGTAGGGGCATGGAGTTTAGCCATGGGGCAGAGGTGTCGAAAACAGGTTTATGATGTCTCTGGTTAGAAAGCCCCCTGACAAACTGTGCCAGAGAGTCTGCAATCTCTTTGTCCTGAGGTGGCCATCAAACTGGCCTATCCTATTGTTTGGGGCCTGAATAAAAGAGGACTAGATACTAATCAGCTGTTATCCTACAGGCTATCAGCACAAGTTTTTCTTTAAACATGGGGGATGAACTGTTGATAAGAGTTGATAGGGAATTGAATCTCGGGAAAATTTAATACACTTCCCTCTACATATATATATATATATATGTTGGTAAGGCTGATTAGTCAGCCTGCATTTGTGGGAGGGGCGGAGGCTCTTCATATACGAGCCACACCCTCACTCACAGGTGTGTGTTTTCAGGTGCCATTAGCACACTAGCTTCTCTGGTGGTAGGATTCTTTCTTTGCAGCATGGAGCTTGTTATTTTGCTCTCTGCTACCGTAGCATGCACGCGCCGTACTACGTAAGTAGGTTGGGCCGGGGCCGTCTCTCCAGGCCGGTCGGATCCGACTTTGCTAGCGAACGGGAGGCTTCGCCTCAGAATCTGCTACCTCAGGTTTGCTCGTTTGGGCCTAAATACTTCCATTTGCTTTTCATTTTTGTTTGTTGGTAATAAGAGTTGGTTCCTATAAATCTTACAAGTTTCACTTTGCTTCGTTCGTCTCGTATGAAAAGTTTTCTTTACAGCAAACCGGCTGAAGTAAGAGTTACCCGGGCTGCACCTGACGTCATGTTTGGAGATCGGACGCAGTGTTTATTGTTTAGGCCTTTGGCTGTAGCTGTTCCTTGCCATGTGTCTCCCCCCCCCCCCTTTTTTCCCCCCGCTACCACCATCTTTAAACTTCATGTATTTCACTTTCGTAAGCCGTGTACCTGGGTGGGCTCCCCAGGATACAGCAAAGTCACAGACATGGAAGCATCACTGACACCATCTTTATATGCAAGAATATAAACTTTACTTTGGAAACAGTATTAACACAAGTACAAACAGTATAAGTAATACCCCAGGCCCACAGTCACCGTCCCTGTCCGAGGGACAGGCCTAGCCTGTTGGCGTACACAGCAGAGCCTACAAGTCGTACTGTGGCAGACACAGCAGAGCCTGCAGACACAGCAGAGCCTGCAAGTCAATTACTGCGCTGCAGTTCAGTACAGTAAGGCCTAACAAAGCTATAACCCTATCTAACTAGCGCATACAAGGCCTAGGCTAGTCTCTGTTACTTTAGGCGCCAAACAGTAAAGTACAATTGGTAATCAGGTATACTGACCTGCGTCCGTTCTGGGCCCTAGGATGCCGCTTACCCGGGATGGCCACCAAGCTCTCAGCAACCGTGCGGCCTTGCTTGATGCTAAGGTTTTCTGTCCATACACTGGAACTGGTCTTCCTGGGACAACCTCTCTTTCAAAGTGCTGGATCCAGACAGGGGACAGCAGATACTCTCCTTCCTTTGAGTGTCCATTCACTGCCGGACATCTGCAAGCCAGGATGGAATCGGATTCAGCCCCTCACAGCACAATCTTTCCACCATGTCAGATCAACATTTACTGGTTCACCCAGAAGCATGCTGACTGTGCTACAAAACAGCGGCCTCTAGTGCCCAGAATGCCAAATTACAGCTCCAGTACAATTTAAACATAAATATACAGGCAGAGCTTCTCCACAATCTCACACTTTCATGCTCCGCTGTTATCCTGAGCGGCATTTACACTTTCGGCTTTTATTTAATGTCTTATGCTGCATCCGCACGTCTTCACTGTACGGCACTTTTCTACTCTTGGTTCGTATTCACTCAGATTGGTCTCACACTCAAGCTGCGCTCACCTGTTGGCTGTTACATCTCATTCCATCCCCAGCCGACAGCCGGATCCGTATTACATGCCTGTTATTACATGTTGTATACTCGGCTTACAGCCATAGCTGCTACTGTTACTCCGTTTTCATGCTCTGGACGCACCACCCTGGTGTTCCCACCTTGCTCCACTCACAACCAGAGCTGCGTTCATACCAATTTTCATGCTCTGCTTATACCCAAAGTTGTGTTCACACTTCTACTGCTACACCAGGTTGTATACCCCACTCACCAAAGCCGCTTTCCATGTCTGCGGTCACATCAAGTTAATATTCCGTTCACATCCAAAGCTGCGTCCGCATGTCTGCTTTTCACATCTTGTCCTATACTCCTTTCACTACTAGAGCTGCGTCCACATGTCTGCTTTCGCATCACGTCAATACTCTGCTCACTTTCAGGTTGCATTTATACGTATTTATACCATGCTTTTCATGCGCCTATACCATGTTTTTAGGTACCACTCACATCCAAAGCTGCATTCACCCATTTGTTGTTACATCATGTGTTGTACTCTGCTCCCACTCAAAGCTGCATTCTCCTGTTTATTGCTACGTCGTGGTTTTGCTCAATCTCACCGGGGCAGTCTGCACCCACCGCTCTGGTACCTCTCTCCTGACAAACATAACTGCGTTCTTTTCAGGCTTACGTTCCCTTCCTCAGTGGTCTGTCACATTCCATAGGCCTAGTTTCTGTTTAATCCTGTTTCGTATTTACTCAGACTGGTCTCCTGCCCCAGTTCACCAAACAGCTCCTCAGCGGAGGTCAGTAGGCCGATAGGAGTCCGTTTCCTGGTATGTTTTCACAAGCTGTTCATTTGTTTGTCACGATAAGAGACTTCTCTTAGCGAACTCGCAATGCCCCAGGCATTTCATGTTTACGTTTATGGTTCACGGTGGTTAGTGTTTTATGTATGCACGTGCTTCGGATTACTAATGTCTATATTTTTAACGCCTGTTGGCAGTCATGTTCCTTAGGCCACCTTCTAGCCAATCCAATCATTCAAGTCGCTTCATATGCCATCAGGTCCGGCTTACGTTTTAATTACTTATCGTCACCGCAACGTCATCCCTCTGGCTTCGGGGGTCCTATGACCGATCCGGCCTCATGGCTCCGGGGGCCCCTTGACCGCTTTTCATGTTTTGTTTGTTAAGGGTACGACATGGTTGTAGGCTGGTTAGTGTCCCAGGTTTCTGTTGGAGGTTATGCGAGTCCATGTCTTTGTCTTTCTAGGTTCTCGAGTCCCTGTTGCTTACTAAACCCGTTGGGTTAAGGCCCAATCTTTTCCCCAGCCGTCCTTAATTCTAAGGTTCGCATCCCGGCGGCTGCCCGGCCCCATGGGCCCCTGGTGGTTGCTTCAGCCCCATGGCTTCAGGGGTCTGACCAATGGTTGTCTGTCCACCTGTGCAGCTATGCTTTTGAATGACTCATATCTTTACCTGCTTATGTTATTAATTTTAGTTAATGTCCGTTATTATCTCCATTTTCTGTCACGTTTCCCTTCGTCTTTTCAGGTCATGCAGTTGAACTATTGGGGTCACCTTCCACGTCGGTCAGGTCTCGTTCCTAACGATATTTCGCCTTGCATGTTATTCAGGCCACGTAGTTTATCTTGGGTATCACCTGCCACATCGGTCAGGCTCATGGTTTAATTCACGTGCACCTTATTCATGTCACTTTTCATAGTTATAATTATTTTTAAAAAAAATGGCTTTGGGGGCCCGACGACTGCTTCGGCCCCATGGCTTCGGGGGCCCGATGACTGCTTCGGCCCCATGGCTTCGGGGGCCCGACGACTGCTTCGGCCCCATGGCTTCGGGGGCCCGACGACTGCTTCGGCCCCATGGCTTCGGAGGCCCGACGACTGCTTCGGCCCCATGGCTTCGGGGGCCCGACGACTGCTTCGGCCCCATGGCTTCGGGGGCCCGACGACTGCTTCGGCCCCATGGCTTCGGGGGCCCGACGACTGCTTCGGCCCCATGGCTTCGGGGGCCCGACGACTGTTTTCAAATCAGCTGGGCTGATTGCCTGGTTGGTTGTCCATCTGTGCATCTAGGCTGATTTGGCCCCTATGTATCGCACACATACCTGCTTCCCTAATTTCCTAATAATCCATGTTGATCGCTCCATGTTGATCCATGGCTTCGGGGGCCCGACGACTGCTTCGGCCCCATGGCTTCGGGGGTCCGACGACCTGCTTCGGCCCCATGGCTTCGGGGGTCCGACGACCTGCTTCGGCCCCATGGCTTCGGGGGCCCGACGACCTGCTTCGGCCCCATGGCTTCGGGGGCCCGACGACCTGCTTCGGCCCCATGGCTTCAGGGGCCCGACGACCTGCTTCGGCCCCATGGCTTCGGGGGCCCGACGACCTGCTTCGGCCCCATGGCTTCGGGGGCCCGACGACCTGCTTCGGCCCCATGGCTTCGGGGGCCCGACGACCTGCTTCGGCCCCATGGCTTCGGGGGCCCGACGACCTGCTTCGGCCCCATGGCTTCGGGGGCCCGACGACCTGCTTCGGCCCCATGGCTTCGGGGGCCCGACGACCTGCTTCGGCCCCATGGCTTCGGGGGCCAGACGACCTGCTTCGGCCCCATGGCTTCGGGGGCCCGACGACCTGCTTCGGCCCCATGGCTTCGGGGGCCCGACGACCTGCTTCGGCCCCATGGCTTCGGGGGCCCGACGTCTGCTTCGGCCCCTTGGCTTCGGGGGCCCGACGACTGTTTTCAGTCCTGCTGGGCTAATTGCCTGGTTGGTTGTCCATCTGTGCATCTAGGCTGGCCCCTATGTATCGCACACATACCTGCTTCCCTAATTTCCTAATAATCCATGTTGATCCATGGCTTCGGGGGCCCTGACGACTGCTTCAGCCCCATGGCTTCGGGGGCCCGATGACTGCTTCGGCCCCATGGCCCCTATGTATCGCATACATACCTGCTTCCCTAATAATCCATGTTGATCGCTCATTTTATGTTTTGACCGCAAACTGGTCCGGTTCGCCCCACAGCATTATTGTCATGTCTTACGCAGATATTTCGTCTTTCTTTAATTGTTCATGCTTTTGTTCAGGTCCTGCCAGAGGAAGAACAAGTAGGGCAATTCGCTCTAGCATTTCAGTCTCTGATTGTAGTCGATCATATCTTGTCAACCAGGTCCCCGCACAAAGTCTTTGCCTTTTTACCACGACCAGGAATTCATTTTCGCCAGTAGCTTCATTGCATTGCATTCCCTCACTCATGGGAGGGCATAGACAGAATCTTGTATATTATGGCTTCTTGCCGCACTAACCTCCGACTCCCTACAACCACGCTGAATCTGATTTTGGACAAGGTCCAGCATTTTCTCACGGTAGAAGATTCAGATAGTAGGTCGGTCTTCACGTCTCAAGCGTAAAAACAATTCTCAGGGGCGCACAGTAGAACAAAGCGCGGATAGCTGTTGTCTGGGTAACTATTCAAGGATTCTCTTCCTATCTACATGGTTCTTTTTGGCCCTCATTCCTGCATAGTCTAGGCAGTTAGGTTTTGGTCCCACGATCTCCTGACGCTAGGGCATTGCCAGTACTCGCACTAGAACCAAACTTTACAAGTTTCAGTTGGTTTTTATGATCCATTTCACAACGTTTTCTCGGTCCTCCATTCCGCTTTTGTGCAGTATCCGCAATATTGAGCATCATGTCTCTGGCCTTGTCATCCACAAGATGGGTTGTAGGTTTCCTACTGGTCTTGCCTCACATACCCCGAATTTTCGCTCTAGATCCCGGATGCCTTGCAGTTGGCTTGGGGATTAGTTTGTACATGCCATTCAAATTCCTCTTCTACCCTACTTGGCTTGGTTTTTGCCCACTTATAGGCCTACCCACGATCATGGCTTAGGGCACACAACAAGCCATTTAGTGAGGTCAGCTAAGACACGCCTAGCTGGGTTAGGTTGTTCCTGTTGTTTTCTCCCTAGGGTTCTTCGGATACCTCTTGGCCGTAGCCATGACCACAAGTTGGTAAGGCTGATTAGTCAGCCTGCATTTGTGGGAGGGGCGGAGGCTCTTCATATACGAGCCACACCCTCACTCACAGGTGTGTGTTTTCAGGTGCCCCACCCTCCCTCCCTTATCTTCTCATTTCCACAGGGTATGCCCACTTATAGGCCTACCCACGATCATGGCTTAGGGCACACAACAAGCCATTTAGTGAGGTCAGCTAAGACACGCCTAGCTGGGTTAGGTTGTTCCTGTTGTTTTCTCCCTAGGGTTCTTCGGATACCTCTTGGCCGTAGCCATGACCACAAATATATATATATATATATACCAAGAAAAAATGGCGGCACTGGTACAAAATCAAGTGAAGCTAGGGTGCACGTCTCCAGGGGAATAGGCTTCTTACCCCAATGTATAATCCAGAAAAACGGGCGGCACTCCTAAGAACAAGTGAACCTTTATTCACCCAGGTGGTGCAACGTTTCGGCTCTGCACTTGAGCCTTTTTCAAGCAAAGTTACAACTCAAATCACAGCATTATATACAGGTGAATAAATTAGCATATTCAACATGTGATCACACTCCACCCAGTGGGTGTGTTACAAATCTTGATCATCCAATAAAAAACAATGTGTACATCACAAAACGAAAATAGACAGAATATAAATCCAGTGAAAAATACATGTGAGAAATAGATGTAACATGCATGTTATAAACAGTGTACCTGTGGACACATACCACATCAATCAGTAACAAAGTCGATCTATCCGATCGGTGCACTGTGCCGCCCGTTTTTCTGGATTATATATATATATATATATATATAAAGATGAAAAAAGTCGGACTGCACTCCAAAATGATGGTGAAATAAAAGTGTTTTAATCACCCATAATATGGCAACTTGCGACGTTTCGGCTCACAAGAGCCTTCCTCAAGCAAAGAGACAGTGAAAATGGAAGCATATATAGGTATAACAAAGGTATAGGACCAATCACATTGAAGATACAATCAAAGTGCAATTACATACATCTGCTGTGAAAAACAAAGTGCATGTGCATAAAGTGACATGTGCCATGTGATCTACATTCACAGGGACAAATCCCTTAACGTAGAAAAATGTGAACAATATACAGGTATTGACAATAAGAGACAAGTTTAAAACTGTGTCATACTAGTGAATAATAAATAATAAATACGGATCGCAGAAATCAGGCCTTCAGAAGTTGTAGCGTCCACACAGACCATCGTGTTAGTTGAGCGTCTCTATCTCTATCGTGCGCATGTCCAGATCTACGTCATCGTATGAGTCATGGTGCAAAGGGTATGGCGCATGCGTTCTATGGTATCTCACGAATGTCGCCATATTGCTTAAGGGAAAATTGCCCTATAGTTCTATGTATATACATAGTCCACAGATGGAGGCTGTAAAGATGTAAAAGTATGTAAAAGTATAAACAGATATAAGGCCGCAGTAGGGATCTCCTACATGTATCAGCGGACGGATCGGGATCCCGCCCCTCCGGGAGGGACACCGAACCTGGGGAGCCGCAGGTGTCGAAGCGAGACACTTCCATGAATCACATCGACATCAGCAGCCAAACCGCTTATATAAAAGCAGCCATAGAGGGAACATTCCTCCACATTATCTAACAGCAACACATCCAAAAAAGAATGAAAGACATATTAATCCACAACTAGATTACAGATCTGGACTTGCGCAGAGAGGAGAGAAGAATGATGTCAGCACTGGTCTGTGTAGCTTCCAGAAGGACATAATTCTCGGACCCGTATCCAATATTATGTGTGTTAAAACCGTCTAAAAGGCAAAGAGAAAATACATATATTAATGTATATAGATATCAAATTACAATATTATATTATTTTTTCATTATTTTTTCACAATTCTCTTGCACTATCATACATTAATGAGGATGTATCAGACACAAGAAGGGAAGGGAAGTGGGCCACCAATCAGCAGGCTCTCACCTAAACTCAACATTAAGACCTCTAGGGTACAGGCTATCAAGTTCATAGATCCAGCGCAATTCTTTTTTCTTAAGGATTGCTGAACGATCACCCCCTCTCCTAGGGAGTGGAATTTGATCAACAATCCAACACCTGAGATCACGCTCAGTATGTTGAAGGGATCCAAAGTGTCTCGCAACTGGCAAGTCGGTGCGTTTCTTCCTTATGGAATTTCTGTGATTGTTTAATCTCAGTTTCAATTCTGTTGATGTTTCACCAACATAAATTAAATTGCAAGGACAGGACAGAACATAAATAACATATGAGGAGGAACAGGTCAGATGGAATTTGATAGGATATTCTTTATTGGTGAATGGATGCACAAAAGATCTAGACTTACAAATATAGCGGCAATTGACACAACTGAGGCAGGGATAACATCCCAGTCCCAGCGGTGCCAATGTCCGCTGTGTACTGACCTTCTTGGGGCCGACATCTGCCCTCACTAAGCAATCTTTTATATTTTGGTTTTTCCGATAGGATAGAAGAGGAGGGAATTTAAATTCAGGTACATCCTTGATTGATCTACTCAAGATGCTCCAGTTATCCCTCAGGACACGTCCCACAGTCACACTAAGGTCAGAATACGTGGACTTGAAGGGTATCCTTCGTATCTTCTGGGAGGCAACTGGAGCAATCCCAGTGTCAGCATGTAGAATCTTCTTTTTCTGTTCATTCAACAATTTACGGGGATATCCTCGTTCCTTAAATTTATTTGCCATCTGGTCCAATGTGGTTGTTAACTCAATCTGATCTGATACAATACGCTTAGTGCGTAGAAATTGTGAATAGGGTAACTGTTTAACCAGACTTCGCGGGTGATTACTCTCATACCGTAAAAGTGTATTTCTATCAGTAGATTTAACAAACAGACCAGTATGAATAGAACCGCCAATCAAACGTACATTGGTATCTAGGAATGACAATTGTGTCTTTGAAAAAGATACTGTATATTGGAGATCGACATCAATATCGTTTAAGTATACATGAAAATCATTCAATTGTTGTTCCGTACCCGTCCACAGGAGGAAGACGTCATCTATGTATCGCCACCACCTCAGGACATGACTGAAGTGGTGGGACACATAGACGAAGTCCTCCTCCATGTGTCGCATATATATGTTCGCGTACGTTGGGGCCACATTGGACCCCATCGCCACGCCGCGCTTTTGGTTATAAAAGGTGTCTTGAAACAGAAAATAATTCTTCTCTAAAATGAGTCTCAGCATGATATTAATAAAATGCTTGGTATTTTGTGTTAGAAGCGACTCATCTAAATATTTGTTCACCGCAGCAATGCCTTTTTCATGTCCTATTGACGTGTACAGAGATACTACGTCAAAGGACACAAGGGTTAAATTCTAGTAAGTCTAGATCTTTTGTGCATCCATTCACCAATAAAGAATATCCTATCAAATTCCATCTGACCTGTTCCTCCTCATATGTTATTTATGTTCTGTCCTGTCCTTGCAATTTAATTTATGTTGGTGAAACATCAACAGAATTGAAACTGAGATTAAACAATCACAGAAATTCCATAAGGAAGAAACGCACCGACTTGCCAGTTGCGAGACACTTTGGATCCCTTCAACATACTGAGCGTGATCTCAGGTGTTGGATTGTTGATCAAATTCCACTCCCTAGGAGAGGGGGTGATCGTTCAGCAATCCTTAAGAAAAAAGAATTGCGCTGGATCTATGAACTTGATAGCCTGTACCCTAGAGGTCTTAATGTTGAGTTTAGGTGAGAGCCTGCTGATTGGTGGCCCACTTCCCTTCCCTTCTTGTGTCTGATACATCCTCATTAATGTATGATAGTGCAAGAGAATTGTGAAAAAATAATGAAAAAATAATATAATATTGTAATTTGATATCTATATACATTAATATATGTATTTTCTCTTTGCCTTTTAGACGGTTTTAACACACATAATATTGGATACGGGTCCGAGAATTATGTCCTTCTGGAAGCTACACAGACCAGTGCTGACATCATTCTTCTCTCCTCTCTGCGCAAGTCCAGATCTGTAATCTAGTTGTGGATTAATATGTCTTTCATTCTTTTTTGGATGTGTTGCTGTTAGATAATGTGGAGGAATGTTCCCTCTATGGCTGCTTTTATATAAGCGGTTTGGCTGCTGATGTCGATGTGATTCATGGAAGTGTCTCGCTTCGACACCTGCGGCTCCCCAGGTTCGGTGTCCCTCCCGGAGGGGCGGGATCCCGATCCGTCCGCTGATACATGTAGGAGATCCCTACTGCGGCCTTATATCTGTTTATACTTTTACATACTTTTACATCTTTACAGCCTCCATCTGTGGACTATGTATATACATAGAACTATAGGGCAATTTTCCCTTAAGCAATATGGCGACATTCGTGAGATACCATAGAACGCATGCGCCATACCCTTTGCACCATGACTCATACGATGACGTAGATCTGGACATGCGCACGATAGAGATAGAGACGCTCAACTAACACGATGGTCTGTGTGGACGCTACAACTTCTGAAGGCCTGATTTCTGCGATCCGTATTTATTATTTATTATTCACTAGTATGACACAGTTTTAAACTTGTCTCTTATTGTCAATACCTGTATATTGTTCACATTTTTCTACGTTAAGGGATTTGTCCCTGTGAATGTAGATCACATGGCACATGTCACTTTATGCACATGCACTTTGTTTTTCACAGCAGATGTATGTAATTGCACTTTGATTGTATCTTCAATGTGATTGGTCCTATACCTTTGTTATACCTATATATGCTTCCATTTTCACTGTCTCTTTGCTTGAGGAAGGCTCTTGTGAGCCGAAACGTCGCAAGTTGCCATATTATGGGTGATTAAAACACTTTTATTTCACCATCATTTTGGAGTGCAGTCCGACTTTTTTCGTCTTTACAAATCCTGGGTATAGCCGTTACCCTCTGCTGGACTTTGCACCCGTAACCTGGTTGGTGCTCCCGCTGGAATTTTCCTTCTCTTATATATATATATATATATATATACTTATTATGGGGCACATATTTTCCACAGGGGCCACAATGAGTCCCTGTGGACCACTAGGGGCAGATGTGTGCAGTTGCTGGGCACATCTGCGCACATCATCCAATAATGAGGCTATTTAAATATGCATATTGTAAAGGGGGAATATAAATCACCAATATTTATGCAAATATCGATAATTAATATTCATACATAGGAGGAGCCGTCTATTGATGACTCCGCCTATTTATACCTTTATATAACACAATACTTTCACTATACTTTACGCTAACCACTATGCTGGCTGCATGCGCCTTACTAAACTAACTATCGCTAATAACCACACGTTACACAGATAGCAGTACCTGAAACACAGTATTTATTAATACCTAACACACTAAGCACGCAATACACTAACAATACAGCACTAAATATACAATACTAAACTACTCTACACGTTCCCAAATTCCACCCATAAACTAACTATACAGTTCACACATACAAATATTAGCAACCCACCCCCCTGACTACTTTCTGTCCCTATGGGGTACAGTAAGGGTTAACAGTGGCGAGTGCAGGCCACAAACACAATAGTAGACAGCGATACAAGGGTTAATACTCTGTAGCAGAAGGTTCAGCACTGCAAGGGTTCAAGTGAGTGAAAACAGGGAATCAGGGGTGAACGTTGGTGGGACAGGGTAGGTAAGGGTTACACAGGTAAATACTTAATCCTTCCAGAGTTAGTAGGCCTTTTCCAGGTGGTCATCATGGAGCTGCTCTCTCCCATGTGTCTCTGATTCTAGTCTGGTTGCAAGAGACCCTGTTCCTTGCTTGGGGCTCCTATATCAGCCTCAGAAACAGCCCACCTGCCCCCTCCTCAGGGATGTGACATCATAGTGTGCTTTCCTCAAATCCCCAGAGTCCTCCCCCTAGTCCCAAAATTCTGGGAGTAGGGGCATGGCCATGGGGCAGAGGTGTTGAAAACAGGTTTATGATGTCTTTCGTTAGAAAGCCCCCTGACAACCGAGTCTGATTGTTTGGGGCCTGAACAAAAGAGGACTAGATACTAATAAGCTGTTATCCTACAGGCTATCAGCACAAGTTTTACTCTAAACATGGGGGATGAACTGTTGATAAGAGTTGATAGGGAATTGAATACACTTCCCTCTACATATATATATATATACTTATTTGGGGGCACATATTTTCCACAGGAGCCACAATGAGTCCCTGTGTGCTGGGCACATCTGCGCACATCATCCTATGATGTGTCAGTCAGTGCATGCATATATATCACACATGCACGCACGTATTTGCATGCATGTATGGATATATATATGCATACGTCTCAACCCTTCCTCAACACATATCTATTATACATGCATGCCCGTTTTTATACATATATATATATATATATATATATATATATATATATATATACACACATACGTCTCAAACCTTTCTCAACAGAAATACAGCCATTTGAAATACAGCCATTTTGTGCAAAGATATATTTACTTCAGGCCTACAGAGGTTCAGGCCCTCTGAGATACCACCTCTACATACAGGGGTTTGAATTAGGCATTTGAAATAGAGCCATTTGAAATATAGCCTTTTTGTGCAAAGATATATTTACTGCAGGCCTACACTGGTTCAGGCCCTGTGTAATACTACCTCTACATACAGGGGTTTGAATTAGGCATTTGAAATGCAGCCATTTGAAATACAGCCATTTTGTGCAAATATATATTTACTTCAGGCCTACAAAGGTTCAGGCCCTCTGAGAAACTACCTCTACATACAGGGGTTTGAATTAGGCATTTGAAATAGAGCCATTTGAAATACAGCCTTTTTTTCAAAGATATATTTACTGCAGGCCTACAGAGGTTCAGGCCCTCTGAGATACTACCTCTACATACAGGGGTTTGAATTTGGCATTTAAAATACAGCTATTTGAAATACAGCCATTTTGTGCAAATAAATATTTACTTTAGGCCTACAGAGATTCAGGCCCTCTGACATACTACCTCTACATACAGGGGTTTGAATTAGGCATTTGAAATACAGCTATTTGAAATACAGCCATTTTGTGCAAAGAAATATTTACTTTAGGCCTACAGAGGTTCAGGCCCTCTGAGATACTACCTCTACATACAGGGGTTTGAAATAGGCATTTGAAATACAGCCATTTTGTGCAAAGATATTTTTTACTGCAGGCCTACAGAGGTTCAGGCCCTCTGAGATAGGAAAAATACGTACTGAGATTTTACTTTCCTTGAGTCCGGAGGCAGAACACCATGGGTAAACTTGGCCTCGATAGCTACTTGGACCGTCCACCTAGTTAAAACAATCAAAGATTAATTAGTTCATTAGCCAGTACCTATATAGGACGCAGGGGCGGACACAGGAAGCAAAGGGCCCTTGTGCAAAGGATGTACCTGGGCCCCCCCCCCCCGAACCCCCCACTCAAACCACACATACAAATATAAACATATAAATGCAAAAAATATATTTGTTAATAAAAAGACTCCAAGGATAAATCTGTATTACACACTTTATTGTTTGTAACAGAAGTAAGGGTCCGTTCACATATAAACTTGGCGCTCTTCAGCAAACCCTCCAGTATTTAGGTGAGTGATCCCTCTGGCTCCTCTCCTGAACGTTGGAGGGGTCGCTAGAGGTGCAACATTAAAGAGGACCTGTCCCCTATCCTGACATGCCTGTTTTAATAGCTTCATGCATTCCCCATGTAATAATAATTCTGGAGCATCTTATGGCTCTATGTTGTGCCATTCCTTAATAATTTCTACTAGAAGTTATGAATGAATTGCTAGCAGTCTGCAGTAAGGGGTACAGAGGGGTGTTACCAGTCGGGGTGTGTCCTTGCACAGTCTGACAATGGCAGCACTGACTGGATAAAGTGAGACTGTGTAGGTACACTAGGGAATGCATGAAGCTATTAAAATAGACATGTCAGGAGCAAGGACAGGTTCGCTATAAAATGTCAACACCCCCTAACAAACAAAGCACTGTGCTGCTGGATAATGATTTTTGGTGCAAATAAACAATGCTGTAGGTAAACTCATAGAACAAAATACTATTAACCAAGGTAATAAACCAAATCAAGGGAACTGAAATTTAGTTATCAATTCAATATAGGTTTTACAGATTGTTGATAGAAAACGTATGCGAAAAAGTGCAATGACAACTTTAATAGTTTGATTCTGCCATTTGCTGGCTTGTTTGACAGTTGGTTGATCTACTTGAAACTCATTTTTCTGACCTTCATTTCTGCAAATTCATCAATGACTTTTTTTAAGTCAATCATTCTAGCACGTTCATTTTCTATGGACAACATAGCCAGTCCACTCAGTCTGCCTTGCCCCATGGTAGACCTCAGGTAGTTTTTGATTAATTTTAGTTTGGAGAACGAACGCTCAGCACTTGCCACCGTCACTGGCAGGGTCAAGAACAAAATGAACGCTGTGCATACTTCAGGAAAACTTGAGGTTAGTATATTGTTTTCAACAATTAATAGCTTGCCAATTTCTTCTACAGTTGTCAATTGTGAGATCTGTGGTTTTAAACAAGCTCTGAAAGAAATTAGCTGGTCAGGGAGAGCCGATGAAAAGTCATTCTTGAAATGCATTACAAGTTTTTCACCATCCTTATGCAGTTCCTCATCAGATGATGATAAAAGTGAGCTGGGAAGGATTGCTTTAAATTTTTTCACAGTCTCGTGAAGGCTTTGGAATCTTTGTTTTAGTTGTATTATAATTGTGTCTAAACAGGCGTTATAGATGTTTATCTGGAAGTACCTCTCAGCATCCTGAAGTCGCTCATCTTCACACAACTCATCATACTGTCACTTCACACGTCTTTGTCTTCTTTGTTGAAATGTGATTTCTATGCCCCATTTTCCTGACAATTGTATTGCACTGTTTTTGGCTCCGTCATAATCACTTCTGAACTTCTGAAGGATTTCAACTGCGTTTTGAAGCAATTGTGTTGCTTTCTCAATATTTGTGTCTTTAGCTTGCAGACACTTTGAAATTGGCCCCACAACATCCAGAATCTTTGCTTGAAGAACAACTATCATCACAAACTCAAAAGAGCTGATGTTTTTTTTTAAGCTAGAGGCATCGTTGCTGTCATTAGAATTTCTGTCTGATTTTAGAATGATTTTTGTCAGTGCTTTCTGTATATCAATGTAACGATACCAGAGTGCTGTTATGGAATCATTCCTGGAAGACCATCTAGTTGGACACAATCTCTTCAGAGTAATGCTTTCAGCTTCAGACGTAGAGGATATTTCTGATAATAATGCCCACCTTTTTATACTGTTGCCAAAAAACAGATATAATTTTTCTATTATATCATAAAATTTCGTTACTTCTGGTACAAATCTGACAGAATCGTTAACAGCAAGGTTTAAATTGTGAGCTGCACAATGTATATACTGTGCACTAGGCTCTCTTCTTGAAATTCTTGCTTGCACGCCTGTATATATGCCGCTCATGTTGGCTGCACCATCATATCCTTGACCACGGCATCTATTTATGTCAAGACCCCTTTTCTCAATACTTTGTACAATTTCTTTTTCAAGGTTTGCAGCAGTTTGATCATTGATGGCATGAAATCCCAGGAAAACTTCATTTACCTTTAATGTTGTGACAGCATTTTGTGGATTTGTTTCAACTGTCACATAACGAAAAATCTGACTAAGCTGATCAGTTTTTGAAATGTCTTGCGTTGTGTCCATGATTATCGAAAAAAATGGAGAGCTTTTGATCTCATTAACAATTTCTTGCTCTATCTTTTTTGATAATAAACCAATGATCTCATCCTGTACCCTGTGGCTCAAATATCGTACAGATCCTCTTGGCATTTCCAACAGCTGCTGCAGAGTAGAGTCATACTTTGCTAGCAACTGTATAATCGACAAAAAAACACCACTGTTTGGTTGGCCTATTACTTCTGTGTGACCTCTGAAAGGAAGATTACACATTGCCAGTGTCAATGTAACATTAATCACTCTGTCAAGCACTTGCCTCCAGAAGTTTGTTTGTTTTCTAATCTCTCTTTCATTTTCTTCATCTAACGTACCGTGTCTGCGCCACTGCTGCATCAACATGCAAGCATGAATGTGCTGCATGGAGCTATCATGATAATGTACTGCCTGTGTTAGATGAGACCAGTTTCTCACACCAGTCACCCATGCTGAATTGTAAGCACCAGAGCTACGATCAGCAAAAAGCCAGCAAGGTTCACAGTAGGCACAGTCTAGTTTTGGAGAATAACACAACCATGAACGTTGGAGCAATACTCCAGCTTGTGTTCTCTTCGTATAAAACTTGGGGGAAAAACAACGTCCTCCCTGTTTTTTATCTCTTGGAAATGTTATGAGTGGCCTACAAGACCCCTGAGAAATTATGAATCTCTTTGTTTCACTGTCAGTAATATCTGATGGGAAATTACCACGGTCAGTTGGAAATGTACTTTCAATTGAAACATGGTCTTCAGCAGCTACGATCATGTCCTCCAGATAATCTCTGGAAGGTTCCTCACTCTCTATAGTAACGGTTACACAGGGTTCATTATTTGAAGCTGCCTCTGAACATTCTTTGTTTTTTGAAGCAGTGTGAGAAGCCTCCTCACATGTAACTTCAGCATTTAAATTTGGAGAGTTTTCATTCTCCCCACCCTGGACACTTGCTTGTGCACTACTGTCCTCTTCTATAGGGCTAACCTGGCCACTGACATCAGAAATGCTGCTACAGGGGGCTGGTATATCACTGAGTTCTTTCTCAGCTTGTTTTAGAAATGAGCTAATCTTTGGTAGTTTAGCTGTCTGTGCTAACTCTTCCTTTCTTTGTCTGCGCTTTTGAGCACCACTTTTTGGTTTTGGGCCAGGTACCATTCTGAAAAGTAGATAATCATTTATGCTTACTACAGAATGTTACCAGTGTGGCTTATCTAACATATATATTATTAAAATTAACAAATAATAATAAAAAACTACTTTTTTGTTGTACTGGGAAAGGCTCAAAAGGTGCCACATGCGTTGAATATCAACCACCACAGGTAGGTGTCAGATACATTTATGGGGCAGCACTGTGGCTCAGTGGTTAGAACTAGTGCCTTGTAGTGCTGGGTTTGAATCTGACCAAGGACAACATCCGACATGAAACACAATGTAAGTCAATGGTGCTGGATCCGTTTTCTCGGACACAAAAGAGAACGCATTGACTTACAATGGTTTTAGTGCCGAATCAGTCTTGGCTATTTTAGAGATAATACAACCAGATCCGTTCAGAACGGATGCAGCCGGGTGTATTATCTCGACGGAAGTGTTTTTGCTGATCGCTGCTTGATCTAGCAAAACGCTGATGTGCAAGTAGCCATAGACTGGACAGGGAAGATGATGGGTCCTCATCTGCCGCATATTAAAAAGACCTGGAAGTTTATAGGTCAACACAGTGTGTAGTGGGTGCCCACAGTTAGTGTAGCCCAGATACCATTCTCTTACATAGGACCTAAGAACTTCCAGTTTTATCAATGTGCAGTAGACAGAGAACTCCTGAACAAAATGTTATTAGTAAAACTACAAGTAACAGCACAAAGATATAAGAAAACACTGAATATAAAATAAACTGCTTAGTGGCTATACTTACTGCTAGAAAAAATAGAAGCTCTTTGCGCATATTATTGATCAAAAATATGTCGGGCCCATCTACCGATCGACAAGGTGGCTTCCATCAGATGGGGCCTACTCTAACACAAGCCTCTCCTCTCCAGCTGATGTTGAGACATAGACTCCCACTGATATACTGTAGATGAACTACCCTACAGATTGGTCACTAGTATGTCATATGGAAATACCCCTTGAATTAAAAAAACAAGAAACAATGTTATCACTCACGTGACTTGTCTGTAATCGCTGGCTGTATTCCAAAGGGGCCAAGAGGGCTTGATCAATGGTCTGCAAATAAAAGGAAAAGCATGAATAGTTTGTAAAAGAGATGCATGTTGTAATTATTATGCAGTCTGTACCTTGTCACTTGGTAGCCCCAGCTCTATGAAATGATAGCAAAGTAAGACCTGTGTTTAGTAATTTAATAATGGTATTTGTTGCAGATTTCATGCTGACTTTTAACCGATCTCACCTTTCTATTGAAAAGGGTGAAATCCACACAAAAAAATTGACACAATTGACGCTGCAGATTTCAATATCCGGACGACAAGTCAATTTCTGCACAGAAGAAAATCTGCAAAGTGTTCATGAGATTTGTGTGATCTGACACGCTTTGCTGGTCCTGTAGTGTGCTGCGTTTTCTCCCCACACAAGTGTCCGTTCCGTTCCATTAATTCTCTATGGGACTGCCAGAGATAGCCTAGTGCAGCGTTTGGCTGAAGTCCCATAGAGAATGACTGGAGTGGCAGAGCACATGCCATCAGATCGAGCAAACAGGATCCACATTCTTGTGATCAGTGGGATTCACAGCAGTCAGAACCCCACTGATCAGTTACTTATGCCCTATCCTGTGTAGTGAATAACTTCCAAATTTGGCACAATCCCTTGAACTAATTCCCAATCTACATTTACCACTCCCATGGTAACCATACCGCACCATATATTGATTAAATATTATAATAGCCACACTAATAACTCACACCCCCATATAAGAGGCTCAGAGCCCCCCCATATCACCAAATCAGTTGCTCAGAACCCCCCATATTAGTTGCTCAGACCCCCCCCCCACCAATATACTCAGACAGGCCCCCCCCATATGTTGGTTGCTCAAACTCCCCCCAATATCAAATGCTCATTCAGGCCCCCTATATGTCAGTTGCTCAGCCCCCCCCCCCCAATATCAGTTAATTATTCAGCCCCCCAATATCAGTTATTAAATTATACAGCCCCCCCCATGTCAGTTGCTCAAGCCCCCCCCCCAGGCCCCTACTAATATCAGTTAATTATTCAGCCCCCCCAATATCAGTTATTTATTCAGCCCCCACCAGATGTCAGTTGCTCAGCCCCCCAAAATCAATTATTTATTCAGCCCCCCCATGTCAGTTGCTTAACCCCCCCATATGTCAGTTGCTCAGCCCCCTAATATCAATTATTTATTCAGCCCCCCCTCAGGCCCCCAATATCAGTTAATTATTCAGCCGCCCAATATCAGTATTTATTTAGTCAGCCCCCCCAATGTCAGTTGCTCAGCCCCCTCCCCCAATATCAGTTATTCATTTATTCAGCCCCCCCCCATACATCAGTTGCTCAGCGTTCCCCCTCATATGCTCATTTAGCCCCCCCTTGCTCAGTCAGGAGTCAGACTCAGACCCCAAGAGGAGTCAGGCACCCCCATATGCTTATTTCCCACATATGTCAGTTGCTCAGCTCCCCATATCAATTATTTATTCAGCCCCCCCAGGCCCCCAATATCAGTTAAGTATTCACCCCCCCCAATATCAGTTATTTATTTAGTCAGCCACCCCATCCCCCCCATATGTCAGTTGCTCAGCCCCCCTCCCCCAATATCAGTTATTTATTTAGTCAGCCACCCCCCATACGTCAGTTGCTCAGCGCCCCCCCCCCCCCATATGCTCATTCAGGCCACCTCTTGCTCAGTCAGGTGTCGGAATCGGACCCCAAGTCAGGCACCCCCATATGCTTATTTCCCCCATATGTCAGTCAGTTGCTTAGCCCCCCCATATCAAATTATTCATTCAGCCCCCCCCCCAGGCCCCCAATATCAGTTAATTATTCAGCCCCCCCAATATCAGTTATTTATTTAGTCAACCACCCCCCATATGTCAGTTGCTCAGCCCTCCCTCCCCCAATATCTGTTATTTATTTAGTCAGCCGACTCAGCCACCCCCCCATATGTCAGTTGCTCAGCCCCCCCTCCCCCAATAAGTTATTTATTTATTCAGCCCCCCCCACCCAGTTGCTAAGCGTGGCCCCCCTCATATGCTCATTCAGGAGTCAGACGGTGGGACCCCAAAAGTCAGGCACCCCAGGCCCCCATATGCTTATTTCAGCCCCCCCCCCCCATGATGTGACAGACAGTAGACAGACCCCAGGAGGGCGGCGGGCCCCATCATGATAATCAGACCTCAGATCAGACAAAAATAAATAATTGAAACTCACCTCTCTCCTGCTCCGCTGCTCTCTCCCTGTACTGATGTGACTGCCTGCCTGCACGGTCTCTGACTCCAACAGCCCGCCCCGCGCTGCACACTTGACCTGACTGCGTACAGCGTCAGGTGACAGGTCATAGTTGCGCTGCGGCTGTACGCAGTCAGGCTGGAGGAGACCAGCGCCAGAGCGGGGTAAGTAAACAAGCGCCGATCGCCCGATCTCCTGTCCTGCATACTAGACAGTACTACTACTACAGTAGTGAGCAGTGCACTGAGCGGCGCTTCTGGATGCGCTTATTAGTATGAATGGGCGGCGGGCCCCCCCACACGCCGGGCCCCTGTGCAGCTGAACCGGCTGCACCCGCGATCTGTCCGCCCCTGATAGGACGTCATCTCCAGTATCCCCTTGTGTTTAAAAAAATATTATTTATTTTTGTCTGATCTGAGGTCTGATTAGATCTTTATTTGGGAGGGTATACATGTGCTGCCTCCGGACTCAAGGAAAGTAAAATCCCAGGTACGTATTTTTCCTTTCCCTCTTCGTCCTCCGGCAGCACACCATGGGATTTTCATAGATCACAAGGGGGGGGGGGGGGGTACTCAGCAAAACTCACTTAAAACTCCAGTGCCGAAGGCTGAGCTTTTAGCGTTGATGTCCAGTGCTTGACAAAGGTGAGGGAGGAGGACCAGGATGCAGCGTTAAAGATGTCTTGAATAGATACTTGCGCTTTTTCCGCCCAGGAGACTGCGGTGGCTCTTGTTGAATGCGCTCTTAGCGGGAACGGAGAAGAGCGACCTTCTAGTTCATACGCTTCCATAATCGTAGACTTTATCCACCTAGCCAGGGTGTCTTTAGATGGTTGTTGTCCCTTTTTTGATCCCGAAAATGACACAAAAAGGTTTTCTGCATTTCTGAAATCTGCTGTTCTTTCCAAATAGATCTCAATAGCTCTTTTAACATCTAGTGTACAGGTCCTTCTACAAAAATTAGCATATTGTGATAAAGTTCCTTATTTTCTGTAATGTACTGATAAACATTAGACTTTCATATATTTTAGATTCATTACACACAACTGAAGTAGTTCAAGCCTTTTATTGTTTTAATATTGATGATTTTGGCATACAGCTCATGAAAACCCAAAATTCCTATCTAAAAAAATTTGCATATTTCATCCGACCAATAAAAGAAAAGTGTTTTTAATACAAAAAAAAGTCAACCTTCAAATAATTATGTTCAGTTATGCACTCAATACTTGGTCGGGAATCCTTTTGCAGAAATGACTGCTTCAATGCGGCGTGGCATGGAGGCAATCAGCCTGTGGCACTGCTGAGGTGTTATGGAGGCCCAGGATGCTTCGATAGCGGCCTTAAGCTCATCCAGAGTGTTGGGTCTTGCGTCTCTCAACTTTTTCTACTACTGTGGGCTGATCCATCCTGTTTAGGGAGCAGTAGTTGGTCAATTTTCTGTTCTTCCTGGACGCCATGACATCCCAATCTGGACATCCCCATCTGTCTACAATTTGTTGAAAGATAACAGGATTCAATTCCTATTCTGAATGACTGATCTTCCTCCAACTCAGGAGATCCGCTCGAGTATTCAAGCAACCTTTTATATGCGTCGCTCTTAACTCTGAGAGATGCACTTCTGCCCAAAAGAATATCTCCTTACATAGATTCAGGAGTGCAGTATTCTTTGTACCTCCTTGCTTGTTCAGGTAAAATACAGCTGGAAGATTGTCTGAACGAATCATCACACATTTTCCTTTGATAAATGCCTGGAAGTGGAGCAGGGCTAAAAGTATTGCTTTCAGCTCTCTGAAGTTTGAAGAGCGTTTCCTCTGATGCACCGACCATTCTCCTTGGATCCATCTGTCCTGAAGGTGTGCTCCCCAACCACTGCTGGAGGCATCCGTAGTGATTTCCACCGGAGATCTGAATTGAAATGCTTTCCCCCGGGAGAGGTTTCTGGATGAAAGCCACCACTTTAGGCTCTGTAAAGTCGAGGTTCTTATATTCACTCTTGCCTCCAGATTGTCCCCTAGCTTAAATAATTCAAATTTGGCACCTAAAACCGGAACTTCCTGTGACGTCAGATGCCCAGCGTCTGCGTTCCACATGGTGCGTTCCACCGCATTGGAAGTTAGGGACATGACTTCCGGTCCCTCGCTACTGCCAGCGCACCGATGAAATTGGAAGGAAAAAACGCCAGGGACCATACATGGCGTGCAAGAAGAAAACAACAACCCGGTGGGCATACTTCCAGCTGGCCGTCTACTTCTACCGGCCAGTCAGCTGAAGGACAATGAAAAAACACAAGGGGATACTGGAGATGACGTCCTATATAGGTACTGGCTAATGAACTAATTAATCTTTGATTGTTTTAACTAGGTGGGCGGTCCAAGTAGCTATCGAGGCCAAGTTAACCCATGGTGTGCTGCCGGAGGACGAAGAGGGAAACTACTTCTACATACAGGGGTTTGAATTAGGCATTTGAAATACAGCCATTTGAAATATAGCCTTTTTGTGCAAAGATATATTTACTGCAGGTCTACACTGGTTCAGGCCCTGTGAAATACTACCTCTACATACAGGTGTTTTAATTAGGCATTTGAAATACAGCCATTTGAAATACAGCCATTTGAAATACAGCCATTTTGTGCAAAGATATATTTACTTCAGGCCTAAAGAGGTTAAGGCCCTCTAGGATACTACCTCTACATACTTAGTAACATAGTAACATAGTACATAAGGCCGAAAAAATACTTTTGTCCATCCAGTTCGGCCTGTTATCCTGCAAGTCGATCCAGAGGAAGGCAAAAAAAAAACTGTGAGGTAGAAGCCAATTTTCTCCACTTTAGTAACATAGTACATAAGGCCGAAAAAATACATCTGTCCATCCAGTTCGGCCTGTTATCCTGCAAGTTGATCCAGAGGAAGAAAAAATAAAAAAATAAAAAATTAATTCCTTCCCGACTCCAATCAGGCAATCAGAATAACTCCCTGGATCAACGACCCCTCTCTAGAAGCTATAGCCTGTAGTATTATTATTTTTAGTCTCCAGAAATACATCCAGGCCCCTCTTGAATTCCTTTATTGTACTCACCATCACCACCTCTTCAGGCAGAGAGTTCCATAGTCTTACTGCTCTTACTGTAAAGAATTATTTTCTATGTTTGTGTACAAACCTTCTTTCCTCCAGACGCAGAGGATGTCCCCTCATCACAAGGGTTCAAATTAGGCATTTGAAATACAGCCATTTTGTGCAAAGATATTTTTACTGCAGGACTACAGAGATTCAGGCCCTCTGAGATACTACCTCTACATACAGGGGGTTTAAATTTGGCATTTGAAATACAGCCATTTTGTGCAAAGATATATTTACTTTAGGACTACAGAGATTCAGGCCCTCTGAGATACTACCTCTACATACAGGGGTTTGAATTAGGCATTTGAAATACGGCCATTTGAAATACAGCCATTTTGTGCAAAGATATATTTACTGCAGGCCTACAGAGGTCCAGGCCCTCTGAGATACTACCTCTACATACAGGGGTTTGAATTAGGCATTTGAAATACAGCCATTTGAAATGCAGCCTTTTTGTGCAAAGAAATATTTACTGCAGGCCTACAGAGGTGTCAAGCCTCATAGGGAGCCAGTAGTGGGATGAGGAACCCACTGGCAGTAAGCAGCTGACAGCCCAGAACGCGGTACAAGTTTAGGGATAATCCAAGAGGGGTAGTCAATGTCCAATCCGGGTCGAGGCAGGCAGCGAAGGTTCAAGGCGGAAGACAGTCCAGGGGTCAGTAGCCGGGAAGGATACAAAGAAACAACAGGCAATAGGAGGATCTGCAGGGAGGCTAGGTGTTCACCATAAGGTGGAATAACTCAGCAATGAGCCAGAGCTCAGGCCAGGTCTTTATAGCCAGGGAAGGTAGGATCCACCCTCCCCAGGAACCAATGGCAGGCGAGGAAGGTGGAAGGTGTGTACTGGGAACCTCCCCCAGCAAGGCTCACACCTGGCAGCCAGATAATGCAGGAATGCTATGCACCCGGGAATGCGCACGCAGCCTGCGTACTGCACACGCGCACACGCCGCGCACCCGCACCTCGGGCACCAGGTGTTCTACCGAGCTGGAGGGGAACCCGTGCCCTGAGCCGTGCCCGTGGTCCCCGAGTAGGGCTAACACCCCCTGCTTCCTGACAAGAGGTTCAGGCACTATGAGATACAACCTCTACATACAGGGGTTTGAATTAGGCATTTTAAAATACAGCCATTTGAAATACAACCTTTTTGTGCAAAGATATATTTACTTCGGGCCTACAAAGGTTCAGGCCCTGTCAGATACTATCTCTACATACAGGGGTTTGAATTAGTTATTTGAAATACAGCCATTTGAAATACAGACTATTTGTGCAAAGATACAGTGGGATGCGAAAGTTTGGGCAACCATGTTAATCGTCATGATTTTCCTGTATAAATCGTTAGTTGTTACGATAAAAAATGTCAGTTAAATATATCATATAGGAGACACACACAGTGATATTTGAGAAGTGAAATGAAGTTAATTGGATTTACAGAAAGTGTGCTATAATTGTTTAAACAAAATTAGGCAGGTGCATAAATTTGTGCACCACAAAAAAGAAATGAAATCAATATTTAGTAGATCCTCCTTTTGCAGAAATTACAGCCTCTAAAAGGCTTCCTGTAGGTTCCAATGAGAGTCTGGATTCTGGTTGAAGGTATTTTGGACCATTCCTCTTTACAAAACATCTTTGGTTCATTCAGGTTTGATGGCTTCCTAGCATGGACAGCTCTCTTTAAGTCACACCACAGATTTTCAATTATATTCAGGTCTGGGGACTGAGATGGCCATTCCAGAACGTTGCACTTGTTCCTCTGCATAAATGCCTTAGTGGATTTTGAGCAGTGTTTAGGGTCGTTGTCTTGTTGAAAGATCCAGCCCCGGCGCAGCTTCAGCTTTGTCACTGATTCCTGGACATTGGTCTCCAGAATCTGCTGATACTGAGTGGAATCCATGCATCCCTCAACTTTGACAAGATTCCCAGTCCCTGCACTGGCCACACAGCCCCACAGCATGATGGAACCACCACCATATTTTACTGTATGTAGTAGGTGTTTTTCTTGGAATGCTGTGTTCTTTTTCCTCCATGCATAACGCCCCTTGTTATGGCCAAATAACTCAATTTTAGTTTCATCAGTCCACAGCACCTTATTCCAAAATGAAGCTGGCTTGTCCAAATGTGCTTTAGCCCACCTCAAGCGGCACGTTTTGTGCTGTGGGCGGAGAAAAGGCTTCCTCTGCATCACTCTTGCATACGGCATCTCCTTGTGTAAAGTGCGCTGAATGGTTGACCAATGCACAGTGACTCCATCTGCTGCGAGATTTTTCTTGGTCTGCCACTTCGAGCCTTAACTTGAACTGAGCCTGTGGTCTTCCATTTCCTCAATATGTTCCTAACTGTGGAAACAGACAGCTGAAATCTCTGAGACAGCTTTCTGTATCCTTCCCCTAAACCATGATGGTGAACAATCTTCAGGTCATTTGAGACCCCCATGTTGCTACTCTTCAGAGAAAATTAAAAGAGGAGGGAAACTTACAATTGACCCCCTTAAATACTCTTTCTCATAATTGGATTCACCTGTGTATGTAGGTCAGGGGTCACTGAGCTTGCCAAGCCAATTTGAGTTCCAATAATTAGTTCTACAGGTTTACTTCAGTCATACAGAGGTTCAGGCCCTGTGAGATACCACATCTACATACAAGGTTTTGAATTAGGCATTTGAAATACAGCCATTTGAAATATAGCCATTTTGTTCAAAGATATATTTACTGCAGGCCTACACTAGTCCAGGCCCTGTGAGATACTACCTCTACATGCAGGGGTTTGAATTAGGCATTTGAAATACAGCCATTTGAAATATAGCCATTTTGTGCAAAGATATATGTCACTGCCAGTTCTGTGAAAAGGTCTGGCAGACGTTCTTCTCTAGCTCTTGTATGATGTTCTTTGTTTAGGTTTCACTTTCTCGTCTCCTTTCCTACTGCCAGGTGTCACTTATTTAGACTAATCGTCTTCCTTTATATTCCCTCCCATACTGCCTCACTTTGCGGTTTATACTATTTCCTGGATGAAGTGTTCACTGCTGGAGGCTGCTTCTGCTGTTTGCTCAGATAAGTCCTTTACTTTGTTGTGTTTCCTTGCTGGCTTGATTCTAGGTGACCCTGACTCCGTCCGTGTTATGTGCAGGGAGCCGGTGGCAGTGTCCCCTCACTATTATATGGTTTTCAGGTGTCACACAGACTAAGGTACGTGGGCATGCAATCGTCTACCATTGAGACCCTTGCATGTGCATAGCAGTCAGGGAGAGCTCTTAGGGTTTTATAGGGCTCACCTATAATCTCCTTAGTTTGTGATCAAGCCAGTCGCCCGTTTATTCATAAGTTCCAGCTATCTGCAAACTTTACCAGTGACAATATATTTACTGCAGGCCTACAGAGGTTCAGGCTCTCTGAGATACTACCTCTACACACAGGGGTTTGAATTAGGCATTTGAAATACAGCAATTTGAAATACAGCTTTTTTTGTGCAAAGATATATTTACTTCAGGCCTACACTGGTTCAGGCCCTGTGAGATACTGGCTCTACATACAGGGGTTTAAATTTGGCATTTGAAATACATCCATTTGAAATACAGCCATTTTTTGCAAAAATATATTTACTTCAGGCCTACAAAGGTTCAGGCCCTCTGAGATACTACCTCTACATACAGGGGTTTGAATTAGACATTTGAAATACAGTCATTGTGGGCAAAAAAAACTTTTATTGAGGCCTAGTCTGGTTCAGGCCTTGTGAGATACACCCTTTACATACTGCCGTTCTATTCTATTATTAATTAAACTCCCATTTAGGGCAAGAGTCTTAGCAGGAGGCAGCATTTCACCAACATGGTGCAGCAGTATGTGTGCACACGCCTACACGTACTGACGGGTCTGCCCCCTTCAACTTCTGGGTCTCCAAATTGGGCACATGGCCTGAGCTTGCCCTTTACGCCTTGGAGGTGCTGGCCTGCCCTTCAGCCAGTGTATTATCTGAACGTGTGTTTAGAATGGCAGCGGGCGTCATCACAAACAAGCACAGCCGCCTGTCCACAGCCAATGTGGACAAGCTCACGTTCATTAAAATTAACCAGGCATTCATGGATCCCTCAGAAATTTTCCGTACCTTGTGCAGAATAGACATGTATACCGGCACTAAGCAGCCATTGTTATACTGCAGCACAATTGCTCATGTTAGTATTTTGGATATTTCACACTCTTTTGGAGTGTACCTTAATTTTACAAAATTAAAACCAAAAACCTGTGTTGGCTATCTCGTCCTCCTCCTCCGCCGCTTCCACCTACTCTGCTACGTCCACTGCCTCCTCAAACTCCTACTCCATATGGAACTCCACGTTATAAATCCAATTATTATTTTTTGTATGTGTTTTATTTTATATAATTTCACTACTTTGTCTTTTACATTTTCTGGTGTAATTCACCAATTTTTGGGTGTATAGTACCACTGCTCTACCTAGTAAGCCGGTTAAAAATAAAAAAGAAAATTGTCATTTACATTTTCTGGTGAAATTAACCAATTTTTGGGTGTATAGTACCACTGCTATACCTAGTAGGCCGGTTAAAAAAATAAAATAAATTGTCAGTTACATTTTCTGGTGAAATTCACATATTTTTGGGTGTGAAGTACCACTTCTATACCTAGTAGACAGGTTAAACATTGCAAAAAATTGTCTCTTACATTTTATGGTGAAATTTACAAATTTTTGGGTGTGATGTACCACTGCTCTACCTATTAGGCCGGTTAAAAAAATAAAATAACATTATAATTAACAATTTCGGGTGAAATTCACCAATTTTTGGGTGTATCGTACCACTGCTATACCTAGTATGACGGTTAAAATAAAGAAAGAAAATTGTCATTAACATTTTCTGGTGAAATTTATCAATTTTTGGGTGTATAGTACCACTTCTATACCTAGTAGGCCAGTTAAAAAAATAAAATAAATTGTCATTAACATTTTCAGGTGAAATTCACCAATTTTTGTGTGTATAGTGCAACTGCTATACCTAGTATGACGGTTAAAATAAATAAATAAAATTGTCATTAACATTTTCGGGTGAAATTCACCAATTTTTGGGTGTAAAGTACCACTGCTATTCCTAGTAGACCGGTTAACAAAAAAAAAATTGGCAGTTACATTTTCTGGTGAAATTCAGCAAATTTTTTTGGTTTGAAGTACCACTGCTATACCTATTAGACCGGTAAAAAAAAAAAATAAACATTTGTCAGTTCCATTTTAGGGTCAAATTCACAAATTTTGGGGTGTAATATACCCCTCTTCTGCCTAGTTGACAGCTTAATAAATTTCAATAATTTTTTTTTTTTACATTTGCGGGCGACAATAAACAATTGTTTTCTGTCATAGACCCCTGCTCTACAAAGTAGACAGGTTAATTCATTTCTGTAATTTTTTTCTGTTGCATTCTTGGGTTGACATTATACAATTTTAGACATGAATAAACCCCTGCTCTGCATAGGTGACAGGGAATAAAATTTCTGAAATGCTTCTTTAATTGATGCACGCCACCTCCTTTGATTCAATGCTTAAACTTAAGCAAGTTGTACCATATTTAGGCTTCAATACTTTGTCCCACATTTCCGCTATACTCTTTTGGCCAACATTTGCGCCTCAATAGCTTTCCCCACAATTCTGCTTGACTCTTTTGGCCCACATTTAGGCTTCTGTAATTTGTCCCACATTTGCGCCTCAATAACTTTTCCCACATTTCTTCTTGATCCCAAATTTATTAAATAAATTCATCTCCCTTAAATTTGGTCTCTTTTTCTCACGCTCCCTCTGCGGCCTGGAACCCTGATTCCCCGTCACCTATAATCACCATGGTAGGCGCATAAAAGAACATATAGAGCAGATATCAAATTGGATCGTGAACATCACGGGGACGTGCAACATGGTGGGTGGGGCAGTAAGTATGCACACGCCTACATGAACTAACTGAGTCTCCAAATTGGGCACATGGCCTGAGCTTGCCCTTTACGCCTTGGAGGTGCTGGCCTGCCCTGGTGTATTGTCTGAATGTGGGTTTAGCACGACTGGAGGGTTATATTTCCCAATATTTTGGGGTGTACCCATATTTAAAAAAATATAAATAAATGTAAAACCAAAAAGCAGTGTAGGCTAACTCCTCCTCCACCTACACCGACACATCCACCGCCTCCTCAACCTCCTTCTCCATATGGACCTGGTCCCCCTAGATCAAGATTATTATTTTTCCATATTTTATGCTATTTTAAGTCATTTCCCTATCCACATTTGTTTGTAGAGCACTTGCCATGCTCTTAACCACATGTTGACACCATTTGAAGCCCTTTAGCAATTTTCATTACATTTTTACAGCCATTTTAGTGCTCAAAAGTTCGGTTCAAGTTCGGGTCCCTAACTCTAACTTTTTTCTGAAGTTCGGCTGAACCTGTCGAACCCGAACATTCAGGTGTCTGCTCAGCTCTAATCAGGGGGTTTCAAATGGGACATGGTGTCAAAAAACCAGTCCAGCTAAATCTGCCTTCCAAAAACCGTATGGCACTCCTTTCCTTCTGCGCCCTGCCGTGTGCCCGTACAGCAGTTTATGACCACATATGGGGTGTTTCTGTAAACTACAGAATCAGGGCCATAAATATTGAGTTTTGTTTGGCTGTTAACCCTTGCTTTGTAACTGGAAAAAAAAAAATATTAAAATGGAAAATCTTCCAAAAAAGTGAAATTTTGAAATTGTATCTCTATTTTCCATTAATTCTTGTGGAACACCTAAAGGGTTAACAACGTTAGTAAAATCCGTTTTGAATACTTTGAGTGGTGTAGTTTCTAGAATGGGGTCATTTTTGGGTGGTTTCTATTATGTAAGCTTCACAAAGTGACTTTAGGCCTGAACTGGTCCTTAAAAAGTTGGTTTTTGAAAATTTCTGAGAAATTTCAAGATTTACTTCTAAACTTCTAAGCCTTGTAACGTCCCCCCAAAAATAAAATGTCATTCCCAAAATGATCCTAACATGAAGTAGACATATGGGAAATGTAAAGTAATAACTATTTTTGTAGGTATTACTATGTATTATAGAAGTAGAGAAATTGAAACTTGTAAAATTGCTAATTTTTAAAAAAAATTTTTTAAATAAAAATGATTTTTTTTTACTCCATTTTACCTGTGTCATGAAGTACAGTATGTGACGAAAAAACATTCTCAGAATGGCCTGAATACGTCAAAGCGTTTTAAAGTTATCACCACATAAAGTGACACTGGTCAGATTTGCAAAAAATTGCCTGGTCCTGAAGGTGAAAATGAGCCCGGTCCTTAAGGGGTTAAAGTCAAAAATCATTTTCATTTGTCCTCTAGCTAAAAATAACTTCACCACTCCTATTTGTAAACTGAAAACCTGTTCGTCTGTGATAGATAGGTCTTACAATGGAGCCATAGGCTTAGCCATTGCTAGCCGTTTTTTTTTTTTCTTTGCAATATGATTTAGCATGCAAACACACAGTATATCTGAAGCTCATTCTGACTTTCATCATGACCAGTGACGAAATTCAGACATCACAGTCAAACATTACTAGAATTTACCATCTACGTAGCTTATTTAAAAAATGTAATTCTTCTTTTTGGTCTGCTAGTGGGTCTTGATCCCAAAATGTACAACACATAAAACAAAAACCTTACCATTGAGCCACAGGCTCATCTGTTATTGAAAAGTGATTTTCTTTGTCTATGTGATTTGGCTACTAAATACGCACTGTATCTGAAACTCATTCTCAGTTTGACCCATGAGGAAAGTCAAGTATTATACACCATTTGAGCTTGTCATCTTGATAGTATTATTAAAACCTTCTATTCAACAATTACTGCTTATTTGATTAGATATTCAGGCAAAAAAAAAAAGTATAAGTAAACAAAAATACATGATTGGGCATTGAGTAGTCAGGCATCAGAGTCAGTTATCAGGGAGAACTGACATCATTCTGATAACTGACTCTAATATCTAATCATATCCTAAAATGAACACTGTACAAACGCTTGTTCAGGTAAATTCATAATTTATGAGCATCAGATTGTGCTGTGTAAATAGAGATCTGTTTCCCAGAAACAATGAATCAATATAAGCCTACATGCACACAAATGTTTGTGTTTTGCGGTCATATTTTTTGGGCGGATTCATTGTGACAATGCCTATTCTTGTCCGCAAAACCGACAAGAATAGGACATTTTTTTTTTTTTTTTGCGGGGCTACGAATGGAGCAATGCATGTGGACAGCACTCCGTGTGTTGTCCGCATCTTTTGCGGCCCCATTGAAGTGAATGGGTCCACACTCGAGCCACAAAAAATGCGGCTCGGATGCGGAACCAAACCTTGTTTGTGTGCATGTAGGCTAAGGATGAGCGATTGCAGTACCAATCTCTCATCCCCATATAGTGGAGATGATTGCTGCAAATGCATTTCTCAGCTCCTCTAAAGAGCTGGCAATTTTGGGCAATGAACTGTTCCTTCCCGAATTATTTCCTGCTCAGTTGATGCATGTAAATCAGATAGCCCTGCAAATAAACATACATTCTTGGCCAATCTGAGCACCTATACTTAAAGGGACACTGACAGGCCCAATAAGCATAATTATCTATATATATGCATGCACAGGTCTTCTGTATTAAAAACATATAAGTATAACCCCTGTCCACCTTATAAATACAGCAAACTCATGTTTTATAACCTCATGTAATCGCTCTTCTTTCTGCCCAAGGGGGGCATTTCAGCTTCACTTGCGCCCAGCCAACCGCGCCCCAACCGCTGTTTTGAAGCGCTGCCCAGCTCATCAATATTCACTTCGCTGGGCGCTTCTGCTGTCCCTGATGTTCCGAGATCCTGTTTCATGCCCAGTGGAAAGCTATGGGATCTCGGAATGTCGGGGACAGCAGAAGCCATTCAGCGAAGTGAATATTGATGAGCTGGGCAGCGCTTTAAAACGGTGGTTGGGGAGCGGCTGGCTGGGTACATGTGAAGCTGAAACGCCGCCCCTTGGGCAGAAAGAAGAGCGATTACATCAGGTTATAAAGCATGAGTTTGCTGTATTTATAAGGTGGACAGGGGTTATACTTATGTTTTTAATACACATTAGAAGACCTGTGCATGCATATATATAGATAATTATGCTTATTGGGCCTGTCAGTGTCCCTTTAAGGAAATCATGGAAAACTAGAAAAGCTACAATTTCTGGGGAAATTGTGTGAAGTGTTCTTGCCTCCACCAGAAGTCTACAACTGGAGTGGGCGTAGTAACTGGGTGGAGTGGTATGAGTAACTGTTGTGTGGTTGGAGTGGCTGGAGTAACTGTGGAAAGGTTAGACTGGGCAGATCAACTTTATGGAGTGGGCAGAGTAACTGTGTGGAGTGTTTGGACTAAGTAAAGATAGTAAACATTACAATAACCAATTGATTGATCAAATTTAATAAGTGCACATGGCAAGCTTGATAGAGTGAGAAATGCATTTCAAATTATTTATTTATATAGCACATTTAATTGCAATGTTGTTTCAAAGTGCTACACAGTTACATTAAAACATACATTTATAAAAACATTAGCAGCCGATTTGTGTAGGTGGGCTTGAAAATGAGAGAGTGGTGGCAGTTTCAAAATCATGTCCTGATTTTTCAGCTCACACTCTAGCTTTTGTCACTCTGCTAGCTGCTCACACACCTGGGTTCCTATGGCACTCTGCTCACTTCACTGGCGGTTGCCATCTTCAAACAGTTGTAGTTTTAAAATTATAAATCCTACAGTGAAGAGCTTTATATTGTGAGAATCACAAGACTCATACCTACATTTTGATGAGCAGTATGTCTCTGAAATCTTAAAGATTAAGGGCACAGTCGCAGTTTAGAAATTGTCCTTCAAATTTGAGGTGGCTAGAGTGGAGTTTCAATAAATGTAAATTTGCGTCATGAGTTGCAAACAAATGTTATATTGTGAAAACTATCAGGACTATGGCTTAGACATGAACATTTTGTGGCAGCAGGGATAGCTGAACTTTTTGATATAAGATTTGTGTAGGTGGGCTTGAAAATGAGGGAGTGGTGGCAGTTTAGAAATCATGTCCTGCTTTTTCAGCTCACACTCTAGCTTTTGTCAGCAACCACTCTAGTTTTGAACATTCCGCCATTCATTCCTATGGGACCAATTTCGCCCCAAAAACGCAGATAATTGAAGATTATGCTAGCGCTAGTGTACTTATAATCTTAATTTTAGTAATGACAGGAGGCGAGTATTTTGCATTAAACTCTCTTTACTTACTCCACATAGCAGTAAAGAAACAGTTAAAACAGTAACCAATCAAAATGCAATAGGAGGTAATATATTCTGAGCCGTGAGACTCCTCCTCCTCTTTCGCATGCGACATCAGAAAAACTGGACAAACTAAAGTCAATGTCTCTTAAACCACGAACCACCGAACGAACTCCTTGTCCTGTAACTGTAAGGCATGAAGAAAATCCAGAATGAACTGTAACCGGAATCAAAAGACCTTCTGTCCGCACTCAGATCTCCGTGAGACGAAGTCCGATCGACACGAAGAAACTCCTTGAAGTTGGACCGGAAACCTCAAGCATTTATACTGAAAAACAATGTGAAATGGGTTAGGAACCGAAACTGAACCTGCTTGCAGGCATGACCCACATAAAATGACAGTACATGACATCACTTAAAAGGATCTTGGCTGCTAAAACGCAAAAGGGAATGAAACCATATACTTACCCACGAGCACTTACCAAGGGTGGGAAAGAGGTGGGAAAATACTCGCCTCCTGTCATTACTAAAATTAAGATTATAAGTACACTAGCGCTAGCATAATCTTCAATTTTACCACATGACAGGAGGCTTCGTATTTTGCATTTTTTAACGCTGATTCACAAGACACATAGCCGCCCCCGTGCTTGGACGAAAGTAGAATGTCCTGAAGGTAGACTCCCTCGACCAGTCCGCCGAATGTAGGATGTCTGTCAGAGAAGCGCCTGCCGAGAAGGCCGAGGAAGCAGCCGCCCCACGAACTGAATGTGCCCCAAAACAGGGGTCCACGCCCGCCAGAGACAGAAGCCACCGTATCCACCTGGCGAGTGTAGTAGTTGAGACGGGAACGTGAGGCCGAACGTAGGACACCAAAAGCTGTCCCGAGGCAGAAGTTCGAAGCGCGGAAGTGACCTCAACGTACCGAGTAAGGGTAGAAACGACACAAAGTTGCGGTTCTGAGGCAAAGAAGGGATAAAAGACCGACGTAGAGTTGGACTTGGTACGTCTAGACACCCGAAAGGTAACTCCCTCCGGAGAGACCGAAAAGGCGTCGACGTCGAAAGCCCGTACATCCTAAACTCGACGAAAGGAAACGAGGCAAAGTAACAAAGTCAACTTGGCCGACAGCTGTCTTAGAGAGAGGGAGGTATTAGTCGGCCAATCTCTCAGAAACTGAAGAACCAAGGCCACATCCCAGAGACGAGAATATCTGGGGCCCGGAGGTCTCTGCAACCTTATACCCCTAAGTAAACGGCAAACAAGTGGATCCCTACCGATTGGGATACCAAGAGAGGGAACGTGCGCCGCCGAAATAGCGGAGCGCACCACGTTGAGAGAACGATAGGAGCGGCCCAAAGAGAACAAATGTGACAGAAAATTCAATATGGCGGTCACAGGTGCCGTAAATGGATCGAAGTCCTGTTCACAGCACCAAGAGGACCAGGAATCCCAAGCTGATAAGTAACATCTTCTAGTTCCAGGAGCCCAGGAGTCCCATATGAGGTCTCTAGCTGCCTGCGATAAATCGCTGGTCTGCCAGGCTCCCCGGAAAGAGCCCAAGCCACCAGAAGGAGACGGCCCTCGAGTACCAGGGAATGCGGATTCCCTTTCGGGTCCGTGAGGAGCATCGGGAAAGACGGTAGAAGCAACGGATCGATGTAGGAGAGCTCCAGAAGGTCCGGGAACCACGGTTGACTCCGCCAAAGCGGAGCGACGAGCAGGAGAGAAATGCGTTGATTCCTTAGGAATTGAATTGTCCGTGCGATCATGCTGAAAGGGGGAAAGGCGTACGCTCCCTTGGCTGGCCACTGTTGGAGAAACGCGTCCACCGCTAAACTCTCCGGATCCGGTAGCCAGCTGAAGTAGGCCGGAGTCTGCCTGTTGTTGCGGTAAGCGAATAGGTCCAGTCGGAAGGGGCCCCTCCTGACCGAGAGTCGTTGAAAGACCTGAGGATCCAATCTCCAGTCGCTGCTGTCCCTCCAGTGACGTGAGAACCAGTCTGCCGTCAGATTCGTCTCCCCCGGAAGGTATTCCGCCTTGAGTGAAATGTTGCGGGGAAGGCAGAAGTCGAAGATCTCCTTCGTCACCTCCGACAGTAGACGGGAACGGGCTCCGCCCAGGCGGTTGATATAGCGGACTGCCGAGATGTTGTCCATCCGCAAGAAAATACAGCAATGTGACTTGTCCTTCGCCAGACTGCGGATAGCGAACAACCCCGCCAACAGTTCCAGGCAGTTGATGTGGAGAAGACTCTCTTGAGCGGTCCAGGCGCCTCCTGTTGATCTGCCTCCGCCCGTCGCGCCCCAGCCCCAAAGGCTGGCGTCCGACTCCAAGCCTCCATGCTGTCTAGCCACCATCTGAATTCCTCCCTGACCTCTTCCGTTATCGGGATCGATTGATCGTAGGAAGGATTCCGATGGAGAAAGTAGGTCTTCAGACGTTGCATCGCCCTGTAGTGGAGCGGTCCCGGGAAAATGGCCTGAATGGAAGCGGATAGTAGACCTACGATCCGAGCCAGAGTACGGAGTGGAATGGAGAAGCAGCGGATGACTCTGCGCAATTCCTTCTTGATAGCCGCGATCTTCGTCGCTGGTAAGCGTAGTGTGCTGGACCTGGAGTCTATCTCGAATCCCAGAAACTGGACAGTCTGATTCGGGGACAACTCCGACTTCAAGAAGTTCACCACGAACCCTAGGGAGGTCAGGAAGTCGACGGTAAAACGTGTGTGCCGAGTCAGTCCGGACCTGTCGTCGCAAAACAGAAGCAGGTCGTCCAGGTATATAATGCACCGAATCCCTTGAGCACGAAGATGTGCGACCAAAGGCTTCAGCAACTTGGTGAAACACCACGGGGCTGAACTGAGGCCGAAAGGGAGGCACGTGAACTGCCACGGTCGACCTTGCCATAGGAATCTGAGGAAACGTCGGCAGGTCAAGTGGACCGGTACCGACAAGTACGCGTCTTTGAGGTCCAGTCTCGTGAACCAATCTCCGTCTCGAAGGAGGTCCCTCAGAAGGTGTATGCCCTCCATCTTGAAGTGCCTGTATCGCACGTAGGAGTTGAGCTTTTTTAAGTTTAAGACTGGTCTGAAATCCCCGGTCTTTTTCTTCACCAAGAAAAGATTGCTGAAAAAGCCTCCCTGATCGTGTGCGGGCTCCACCGCACCCTTGGAGTGGAGGTCTAGTAGCTAGTTTGCTATCAACCTGTAGTCCTCTGCGGAGCAGAGAAAAGGATGCGGCAGGATCGACTGGTCTGGACGTCCCACGAAGTCTATGACGTAACCCTGCACCATCTGGAGTATCCATGCGTCCGACGATATAGCCGCCCAGTTCTGAAAACAAAGGGAAATACGACCTGCTGTATGAGTGAGAAGAGGTAGCTGCAACAAGTGACGACTTACCGGTGGAGTTGAAGCGAGCCCTGCCCCGGGCACGTGATCCACGACCTCTGTCGGCTCCTCTGGTGAAGGAGAAAGGCTGTCTATAGCCTGTTTCTGGGTAGAACGGTTGAGGCCTTTGAGAACTGGGGCCCGAAGGCCAGAATCGGCTGGCAGCTCGGCCTCTGTGGCGGCCAGCCCTTCCAAAAACACCCCTTTGGGAGTTGGCTCGGAAGACCCGCTTCATGGAGGTCTGTGCTTTGTTAAGCGAGGTAAAGACATTCACATGTCTATTGAGCTCCTTCAGAAAAGTCTCACCAAATAGCTTGCCCTGTGCCAGAGGTCCTAGTTCTTTGGTGCCCAATTCCACCAATTTTCCGTCAAGACGGAGTAATGCTGCTTTCCTCCTCTCAGAAGAGAGGGCTACGTTGGCGTTGCCTACAAAGCAGAAGCACCGTTGAGCCCATTCTCTAATGTCGTGAGCCCATTCACGAACCATATTAGCGTCAAACTCCTCTGATCGCGCTAGGGCATCATCCGCCAAATACAAAATGCGGGAAAGTGGACCAATGGAGTCCAACAGCTTATCCTGCACGCCGTGGAATGCCTTCTCAACCCCTTTGCGAGGGTCCCGACCACCCCTAGACATAAAGGTGGTCATGATCTGGTCGAACTCCGGAGTTTGCGCCACGAAGTCGGGTAACAGAGGGCGAGGGCATTCGGATCGTAAACGGTTGCAAACCGTTTTGTCCATAGGTTTGCGTAGCCATAGGTGCATAAACTTTGCGAGGTGATCCGGAGGCGTCCAGTCCCCAGAACGTGGATGACGGATGTTTCTCGGATCGAAGAGACGTTGGCCGGAGGGGTCCAGGATGGTTTCCTCATCCTCCAGCGGTGGCGCCGAGTCGTCGGGTAGCTGGGCGGTTTCGAGAAAGGTGCCCTTTTGGTCACCGGAAAACGCACCCTCATCTGAGCCCCAGGCGTCCTCCGGAACGTCGGAGTCCGCGGCCTGCCACGAGTCCAGAATATTCATGGACGGAGAAAGCTTATCCTCCTCGTCCGAGGAGTATTGATGTTCAGGCGAGGGAGCGAGAGGAGACGGTTTGTCGCGCTTGGCGGGGGCCTTGCCCCTGTCCGGATTAGCAGAGCCCTTCTCTCCTTTCCAATGGCGTTTTTGTGGCCGAGAGTCGGCACGAACCTGTGACTCCGAAGCCTCGGAATCGTAGTCCTGTTGCGGGACCTCAGCGAGGTCATCTGGCCCATCAGCCGCCGTCATAATTCTGGAAAAAGCCTTCTCCATCGAGGCAGCAACTGCCTCATTAATCATGGCCTGAAGCTGTGCAGCGTTCTGGTCCATTGTCCAACAACACCCTGGCACAGGGTAGTATAAAGTATATAGAGATGGTACCAGCAGTACCTATAACCCCAGCAGGGTAAATTGGGATTTTTACACTGGGCAGCACCCAGGAATAGAGGATGTATGTCTGACACCTCTGTAGCAGCAGCAATTTCGGGGCGACACCCCAAAGCCCAGGGAATGAACCCTGCAGTGATGAGGCCTGGACAAACGGCCACAGATTTGAGAGCCCTGCCTGGTCGTCTGACAGGCTTATGCGATCCGAGCTGTGAAGGAGGAGAGACACAGTGAGGGCTCTGACACGGAGCACAATAGCAAATAGTAAGAGGAAATGGTTGTAATGGACTTACCGCAAAAACCGAGCGCGGAGGACATGGAGTCTCTATCCAAAATGGCGGCCACAGTTCTCGCGAGACGCGAGTATAATTGCCGCGGTTGCCGCGAGCGAAAATGCGCGGCGAAAAATTTCACCGAAAATGCGCGGCGAAAAAATGGCGACGCGATATTCGCAGATGGGGTGAACGTTACCCCTCACCATAAACCTTGGGGGGGGGGTGCTAGTAAATAAATAAATAAATTGGCTAGTAAAGCTTATCCTCCACGTCCGAGTGAGAAGGCCAGACAGGGACGGGAGACCAACTGAGGAGAAAAATTTTTGCTTGAGCCACAAACCCCCCAAAATGTAGTAGTAGGCATTAAATATTACCACAAGGATAGATAGAAAAACACTCAAATGGAAATACATAACCCCCAAAGCCTTATAACTGGGAGAGCAGAAACTCTGACCTGTCTGTCTGATGGAGCAGTAAAGAAAGAGGAGGAGGAGTCTCACGGCTCAGAATATATTACCTCCTATTGCATTTTGATTGGTTACTGTTTTATCTGTTTCTTTACTGCTATGTGGAGTAAGTAAAGAGAGTTTAATGCAAAATACGAAGCCTCCTGTCATGTGGTAAAATTTGTGATCCATTCAGCGAAATGTTCCACAAAGTAATAGCACATCAATCGAAAACAATCCACATGTTTCAGTATATTACTGTCTATGTATTTTAAAAACTGTGGGAAGAGTTAGGGTGGTAAATTTGGCTATAATAATAAGAATATATACAGTACAGACCAAAAGTTTGGACACACCTTCTAATTCACAGAGTTTTCTTTTTTTTTTCTGACTATGAAAATTGTAGATTCACACTGAAGGCATCAAAACTATGAATTAACACATGTGGAATTATATACATAACAAAAAAGTGTGAAACAACTGAAAATGTCATATTTGAGGTTCTTCAAAGTAGCCACCTTTTGCTTTGATTACTGCTTTGCACACTCTTGGCATTCTCTTGATGAGCTTCAAGAGGTAGTCACCTGAAATGGTCTTCCAACAGTCTTGGAGGAATTCCCAGAGATGCTTAGAACTTGTTGGCCCTTTTGCCTTCACTCTGCGGTCCAGCTCACCCCAAACCATCTCGATTGGGTTCAGGTCCGGTGACTGTGGAGGCCAGGTCATCTGGCGCAGCAGCCCATCACTCTCCTTCATGGTCAAATAGCCCTTACACAGCCTGGAGGTGTGTTTGGGGTCATTGTCCTGTTGAAAAATAAATGATGGTCCAACTAAACGCAAACTGGATGGAATAGCATGCCGCTGCAAGATGCTGTGGTAGCCATGCTGGTTCAGTATGCCTTCAATTTTGAATAAATCCCCAACAATGTCACCAGCAAAGCACCCCCACACCATCACTCCTCCATGCTTCACGGTGGGAACCAGGCATGTAGAGTCCATCTGTTCACCTTTTCTGAGTCGCACAAAGACACGGTGGTTGGAACCAAAGATCTCAAATTTGGACTCACCAGACCAAAACACAGATTTCCACTGGTCCGAGGTCCATTCCTTGTGTTCTTTAGCCCAAACAAGTCTCTTCTGCTTGCTGCCTGTCCTTAGCAGTGGTTTCCTAGCAGATATTCTACCATGAAGGCCTGATTCACACAGTCTCCTCTTAAGAGTTGTTCTAGAGATGTGTCTGCTGCTAGACCTCTGTGTGGCATTGACCTGGTCTCTAATCTGAGCTGCTGTTAACCTGCGATTTCTGAGGCTGGTAACTCGGATGAACTTATCCTCCGCAACAGAGGTGACTCTTGGTTTTCCTTTCCTGGGGCGGTCCGCATGTTAGCCAGTTTCTTTGTAGCGCTTGATGGTTTTTGTGACTGCACTTGGGGACACTTTCAAAGTTTTCCCAATTTTTCGGACTGACTGACCTTCATTTCCTAAAGTAATGATGGCCACTCGTTTTTCTTTACTTAGCTGCTTTTTTCTTGCCATAAAGCAATTCTAACAGTCAATTCACTAAGACTATCAGCTGTGTATCCACCTAACTTCTCCACAACGCAGCTGATGGTCCCAACCCCATTTGTAAGGCAAGAAATCCCACTTATTAAACCTGACAGGGCACACTTGTGAAGTGAAAACAATTTCAGGTGACTACCTCTTTAAGCTCATCTTGAGAATGCCAAGAGTGTGCAAAGCAGTAATCAAAGCAAAAGGTGGCTACATTGAAGAACCTAGAATATGACATATTTTCAGTTGTTTCACACTTTTTTGTTATGTATATAATTCCACATGTGTTAATTCATCGTTTTGATGCCTTCAGTGTGAATCTACAATTTTCATAGTCATGAAAATAAAGAAAACTCTTTGAATGAGAAGGTGTGTCCAAACTTTTGGTCTGTACTGTATGTGAGATAACAGTAAGTGGTCTTGCCATGCAAGAACACTTAAAGGGGTTATCCTCAGGATAGGTCATCAATATCTTATCGGCTGGGGTCTGACAGCCAGCACCCCCACCGATCATCTGTTTGTAGAGAAGGAGCCAGCGCTGCCTCATCTTTATTGTTTACCTGCTCTCCATTGTATCTGCAGTGGTGAGCAGGTGTAATTACACCCAAGCTGTCCCATTCATTTCAATGGTACAGATCGCTACTATGCAAGTGTATGGGAACGATCTGTCCCATTGAAAGGAATGGGACGGTTAGGTAAAATTACACCTGCTCACTGCTGTAGATGCAATGACGAGCAGGTAAACAATGAAGAGGAGGCAGCGCTGGTACGGCGCGCGCCTTCACTTCAAACAGCTAATCGGTGGGGGTGCCGGGTGTCGGACCCCAGCCGATCTGATATTGATGACCTATCCTGAGGATAGGTCATCAAATAAATATAACTTGGACAACCCCTTTATTTATTTTTTCCAACTATTTAATATGTATGCCAGTGAGTTTGCTCTAATATGCTGTGCTGATTTATTTCTTAACATGCAGTATGTTTATAGCTGTAGGTGGTTTTGTTTTCTATAACAGCACTGCAAAATGCACTATAAATAGAGTGAATTAAATCATAAAATTATGTCTACCTGCAGCCATCGCTAGTTGGAGTTAATGTTTACTGCAGTGTGTTGATTAATTCAATTAATTAAAGAGGACCTGTCATCACTTATGACATCCCGTTTTAATAGTGTCATGCATTTCCCATGTAATAACAATTCCAGAGCATCTATTCTTATGGCTCTATGTTGTGCCATCCCTTTATTATTTCAACTAGAAGTTATGAATGAATTGCTTGCAGTCTGCAGTAAGGGTACAGAAGGTTGTTAACCAGTTGTGGGGGGGGGGGGGGGGAGGGGGTGTACCTGCACATACTCACTCTATACAATCAGTGCTGCTATTGTCAGACTGTGCACCCCCCAACTTGTTACCACACCTCTGTACCCTTACTGCAAACTGCTAGCAATTCATTCATAACATCGATTTGAAATAATAAAGGAATTGCACAATGTAGAGCCATAAGAATAGATGTTACAGAATTGTTATTAAAAGATAAATACATGAAGCTATTAACCACCTCAGCTCCCCTAGCTTAAACCCCCTTAATGACCAGACCACTTGCAATTCTGCACTATACTACCGTCACGGTTTATTGCTCGGTCATACAAATGACCCAAATGAATTTTACCTCCTTTTCTTCTCACTAAGCGTTTACAAACTATGGTGCAAAAATGTGAATTTCCACATTTTGAAGCAGCTCTAACTTTCTGAGCACCTGTCATGTTTCTTGAGGTGCTAGAATGCCAGGATTGTATAAATACCCCCCAAATGACCCCATTTTAGAAAGAAGACACCCCAAAGTATTCGCGGAGGGGCATGGTGAGTTAATGTATGAATTTTTTTTTTCCCACAAGTCAGCGGGTAATGACACTTTCTGAGGAACAAAGATAATAATAAAGTTTCCATTTCTGCTAACTTCTGGCAAAAAAAATAATAATCTCTCACAGACTCACTATGCCCCTCAGTGAATACCTTGGGTGTCTACTTTCCGAAATGGGGTCATTTGTGGGGTGTGTTAACTGTTCTGGCATTTTGGGCGAGGCTAAATTGTGAGCAACCCTTTAAAGCCTAAAGGTACTCATTGGACTTTCGGCCCCTTTGCGCATCTTCGCTGCAAAAAAGTGTCACACATGTGGTATCGCCGTACTCGGGAGAAGTAGGGCAATGTATTTTGGGGTGTATTTTTACATATACCCATGCTGGGTGAAAAGAATATCTCTGAAAAAAACAACTTTTCCCAATTTTTATACAAAGTTGTCATTTTACAGAGATATTTCTTTCACCCAGCATGGGTATATGTAAAAATACACCCCAAAACACATTGCCCTACATCTCCTGAGTACGGCAATACCACATGTGTGACACTTTTTTGCAGCCTAGGTGCACAAAGGGGCCCAAATTCCAATGAGTATCTTAAGGATTTCACAGGGAATTTTTTACGCATTTGGATTCCAAACTACTTCTCACACTTTAGGGCCCCTAAAATGCCAGGGCAGTATAAATACCCCACAAGTGACCCCATTTTGGAAAGAAGACACCCCAAGGTATTCAGTGAGGGGCATGGCGAGCTCCTAGAATATATTTTTTTAGACACAAGTTAGCGGAAAATTATATTATATATATATATATATATATATATATATTATTTTTTTTCTTACATAGTCTCATATTCCACTAACATGTGACAAAAAATAAAATTCCCTTCACAAAATATCTTGGGGTGTCTTCTTTCCAAAATTGGAATTTGGGCCCCTTTGCGCACCTAGGCTGCAAAAAAGTGTCACACATGTGGTATTTCCGTACTCAGAAGAAGTAGGGCAATGTGTTTTGGGGTGTATTTTTACATACAGTCATGTGAAAAAATAAGGACACCCTTTGAAAGCATGTGGTTTTTTGTAACATTTTTAATAAAAGGTTATTTCATCTCCGTTTCAACAATACAGAGAAATTAAAGTAATCCGACTAAACAAAGAAAACTGAAGAAAAGTCTTTTCAAGATCTTCTGTAAATGTCATTTTACAAAAATGCCTATTCTAACTGAGGAAAAAGATAGGACACCCTTGCCCCTAATAGCGAGTGTTACCTCCTTTGGCTGAAATAACTGCAGTGAGACGGTTCTTGTAGCCATCTACCAGTCTTCGACATCGGTCTGAGGAAATTTTACCCCACTCCTCAATGCAGAACTTTTTCAGCTGTGAGATGTTTGAGGGGTTTCTTGCACGTACAGCCCTTTTCAAGTCACCCCACAGCATCTCAATGGGATTCAAATCTGGACTTTGACTTGGCCATTCCAGGACTCTCCATTTCTTCTTTTTCAGCCAATCTTTGGTTGATTTACTAGTATGTTTTGGGTCATTGTCATGTTGCATGGTCCAGTTCCGCTTCAGCTTTAATTTTCTAACTGATGGTCTCACATGTTCTTCAAGCACCTTCTGATACACAGTAGAATTCATCGTGGATTCTATGATGGTGAGCTGACCAGGTCCTGCTGCAGCAAAGCAGCCCCAAACCATGACACTTCCACCTCCATGCTTCACAGTTGGTATGAGGTTCTTTTCTTGGAATGCTGTGTTTGGTTTACGCCAAACATGTCCTCTGCTGTTGTGTCCAAATAATTCAATTTTGGACTCATCTGTCCAAAGAACATTATTCCAGAAGTCTTGGTCTTTGTCAACTTTATCTCTGGCAAATGTCAGTCTGGCCTCGATGTTTCTCTTGGAAAGCAAAGGTTTCCTCCTTGCACACCTCCCATGCAAGTTAAACTTGTACAGTCTCTTTCTGATTGTAGAGGCATGTACTTCTACATCAACAGTAGCCAGAGCCTGCTGTAGTTCTCGAGATGACACTTTAGGGTTTTTGGAGACCTCTTTTAGCATCTTGCGGTCTGCTCTTGGGGTGAACTTGCTGGGGCGACCAGTCCTGGGCATGTTGGCAGTTGTTTTGAAAGCCCTCCACTTGTAGACTATCTTCCGGACAGTGGAATGGCTGATTTCAAAATCTTTTGAGATCTTTTTAAATCCCTTCCCAGACTCATAGGCTGCTACAATCTTTTTTCTGAAGTCCTCTGACAGCTCTTTTGCTCTCACCATGGTGCTCACTCTCACTTCAACAGTCAGGAGCACACCAAACTAAATGTCTGAGGTTTAAATAGGGCAAGCCTCATTCAACATGCAGAGTAACGATCTACTAATTATGTGCACCTGGTGTGATATACCTGTGTGAGATCTGAGCCAATTTAAGAGGGAATACATGTGAGGGTGTCCTATCTTTTTCCTCAGTTAGAATAGGCATTTTTGTAGAATGACATTTACAGAAGATCTTGGAAAGACTTTTCTTCAGGTTTCTTTGTTTAGTTGGATTACTTTAATCTCTCTGTATTGTTGAAATTGTTGAAACGGAGATGAAATAACCTTTTATTAAAAATGTTACAAAAAACCACATGCTTTCAAAGGGTGTCCTAATTTTTTCACATGACTGTATACCCATGGTGGGTGAGAGAAATATCTCTGTAAAAGACAACTTTTCCAATTTTTTTTATGCAAAGTTGTCATTTTACAGAGATTTTTCTCTCACCCAGCTTGGGTATATGTAAAAAGACACCCCAAAACACATTGCCCTACTTCTCCTGAGTACGGCGATAACACATGTGTGACACTTTTTTGCAGCCTAGGTGCTCAAAGGGGTCCAAATTCAAATGAGTACCTTTTAGGAGGACATTTTTAGACATTTGGATTCCAGACTTCTTCTCACGCTTTAGGGCCCCTAAAATGCCAGGGCAGTATAAATACCCCACATGTGACCCCATTTTGGAAAGAAGACACCCAAAAGTATTCCATGAGGGGCATGGCGAGTTCATATAAGATTTTTTTTTTTGGGCACAAGTTAGCGGAAATTGATTTTCTTTTTTTCTCGCAAAGTCTCCCTTTCTGCTAACTTGGGACAAAAAGTTCAATCTTTCGTGGACTCAATATGCCCCTAAGCGAATACCTTGGGGTGTCTTATTTCCAAAATGGGGTCATTTGTGGGGTGTTTGTACTGCCCTGGCATTTTGAGCGGGGCTAAATTGTGAGCAACCCTGTAAAGCCTAAAGGTACTTGTTGGACTTTCGGCCCCTTTACGCACTTAGGCTGCAAAAAAGTGTCACACATGTGGTATTGCCGTACTCAGGAGAAGTAGGGCAATGTGTTTTGGGTTGTATTTGTACATATACCCATGCTGGGTGAGAGAAATATCTCTGTAAATTGACAACTTTGTATACGGCGATACCACATGTGTGACACTTTTTTGCAGCCTAGGTGCGCAATGGGGCTCAAATTCCAATGAGTACCTTTAGGATTTCACAGGGCATTTTTACGCATTTGGATTCCAAACTACTTCTCACACTTTAGGGCCCCTAAAATGCCAGGGCAGTATAAATACCCCACAAGTGACCCCATTTTGGAAAGAAGACACCCCAAGGTATTCTGTGAGGGGCATGGCGAGTTCATAGAAGTTTTTTTATTTTTGGCAAAAGTTAACAGAAAAAGATTTTTTTTTATTATTTTTTTATTACAAAGTCTCATATTCCACTAACTTGTGACAAAAAAGAAAATTTTACATGAACTCGCCATGCCCCTCACGGAATACCTTGGGGTGTCTTCTTTCCAAAATGGGGTCACATGTGGGGTATTTATACTGCCCTGGCATTTTAGGGGCCCTAAAGCGTGAGAAGAAGTCTGGAATCTAAATGTCTAAAAATGCCCTCCTAAAAGGTACTCATTGGTATTTAGGCCCCTTTGAGCACCTAGGCTGCAAAAAAGTGTCACACATGTGGTATCACCGTACTGAGAAGAAGTAGGGCTATGTGTTTTGGGGTGTATTTTTACATATACCCATGCTGTGTGTGATAAATATCTCTTTAAATGACAACTTTTTACATTTTCTTATACAAAGTTGTCAATTTACAGAGATATTTCTCTCACCCAGCATGGGTATATGTAAAAAGACACCCCAAAACACATTGCCCTACTTCTCCTGAGTACAGCGATACCACATGTGTGACACTTTTTTGCAACCAAAATGTGCAAAGGGGCCCAAATTCCAATGAGTACCTTTAGGATTTCACAAGGCATTTTTTAATTTCCGCTAACTTGTACCAAAAAAAATAATTTGCTATGAACTCGCCATGCCCCTCAAAAGTGATCTTTATAGCGCTGCAGTGATTTTACCGTGTTTTTGCAGTGATCAGAAAAAAAAATATTCTGTCACTGCGGTGGGGCGGACTGAACGCAAGTGTGCGCACAAGATCAGGCCTGATCGGGAGAAAACAGCGTTTTTTGTAGAGCCTATAGAACATGTCCTATTCTTGTCCGCAATTGCAGACAAGAAAAGGCATTTTCTATATAGTTTTGGCAATGTGCGGATCCGCAAAATGCGGAAAGCACATTGCCGGTGTCTGTGTTTTGCGGATCCGCAAAACACATACGGACGTCTGAATGGAGCCTTACAAGGGGGTGATCAATGACAGGGGGGTTATCAGGGAGTCTATATGGGGTGATCAGGGGTTGATAAGGGGTTAATAAGTGACAGGGGGGTGTAGTGTAGTGTGGCAATCGGTGCTACTTACAGAGCTGCCTGTGTCCTCTTGTGGTCGATCCAAGCAAAAGGGACCACCAGAGGACCAGGTAGCAGGTATATTAGATGCTGTTAACAAAACAGCGTCTAATATACCTTTTTGGGGTTAAAAAAATCGCTTCTACAGCCTGCCAGCGAATGATCGCTGCTGGCAGGCTGTAGATCAACTTCTCAGCTGCGTGTCGCTGTGAACGCGCGCACGTTCACACGAAATCTCGCCTCTCGCGAGATGACATGTAGATGCGCCAAGGAGGAATAACCAGGCCGCCTGCAGGACACATCCCTGCGTTAGGCGGTCGGGAGGTGGTTAAAACAGGCATGTCAGGAGTGATGAAAGGTCTTCTTTAAAGGGTGACTGTCACCAAGAGTTTTACTGTCTGCTCTTTTTATATCTATATCAGGATACCTCATCAATATCAGATTGGCGGGGGGGCCTGACACCCTACACCCCCACCGATCAGCTGTTTGAAGAGAAAGCAGAGCTCATATAACCGCTGCCTTTTCTTTATTGTTTACCTGCTCGCTGTCGCAACTGCAGAGGTGAGCAGGTGTAATTCTAGATTTACTATTCACTAATGGGGATCTTGTGTTAGAGGTTAATATGGAACAAAATCTAGGATCCAGTAACCACCGATGTTTGTGGTTTGCCATAAAAACAGGCTGGGAACAATTCTACGCTACAACCAAAGTATTAGACTTTAAAAAGACTAACTTCAAAGAAATGGGGGAGTGTTTAAAAATGGAATCAAAAGGTTGGGGTAACACTGCCAGAGCAAGTGTCGAGTGGCCATCATAAAGGCAACTAAACTATATGTCAGACAGATTAGCAAAAGTAAAAGGAAGAGGAAACCATTATGGTTTACTAGAGAAATAAGTAATATAGTAAAAGAAAATAAGTCTGCATATAGGAAGTATAAAGACTCTAGGAGTGTAGCTGACAAAGAGCTGTATAAAATTAAACAGAAGAAACCCAACAATTATCAAGGTCACCAAGGCTTTAAAGGAAGAAGAACTGGCCTATTAAGGCTACTTTCACACTATCATTTAAGTTTTCCGGTATTGAGTTCCATCATAGGGGCTCAATACCAGAAAAAACGCTTCCGTTTTGTTCCCATTCATTGTCAATGGGGACAAAACTGAACTGAACAGAACGCTCCAAAATGCATTCCGTAGCATTTAGTTGCATTCCTACACCAGAGAGCAAACTGCAACATGTTGTAGTTTGCTTTCCGTCCTGGGATGCGGAGCAAGACGGATCCGGAATGACCCACAATGCAAGTCAATGGAGACGGATCCGTTTTCTCTGCCACAATATTCATGATAAAATTTTAGATCATATCATATAAAAACCACAAATCCATTCACATAATGATTAATATGAACATTACAAAGAATATTAAAATTAGATCCTTTTTAGAGATGGCCTTGCGGTTTGCGGACGTTTCACAGCAAACTTTGCTCGTTCGCAATTCGCCGAACGGCGAACATATGGCGATGTCCGCCGGCGCCATATTCTTTAACATTGTGAAGAACTTTGACCTATGACACATCCATCAAGTGGTACAGGACAACCAATTGAAATGTTTCAGCACATGGACATACCCCCTACCTTATAAATAAACCTGATCTGGCCGCCATATTACATTCAGTCTTTTGCCAGTGTAGGGAGAGCTTGCTATGTGGAGCAGGGACAGACTGTTAGGGACACCAAACTCTAGCTATTAGGGCCACAAAAGTCCTTTTGAGGACTGGAATAGTTGTGCTATCGATAGGTGTGACTTACTGAGGGGTGTAATATACTTATAATTATACTTTCTAACATAGAAAGTGCAAACCGAATTCCCAAAAAGTTGGGACACTATACAAATTGTGAATAAAAACTGAATGCAATGATGTGGAGATGGCAAATGTCAATATTTTATTTGTAATAGAACGTAGATGACAGATCAAACGTTTAATCCAAGTAAATGTATCATTTTAAAGGAAAAATACGTTGATTCAAAATTTCACGGTGTCAACAAATCCCCAAAAAGTTGGGACAAGTAGCAATTAGAGGCTGGAAAAAGTAGATTTGAGCATAACGAAGAGCTGGAAGACCAATTAACACTAATTTGGTCAATTGGCAACATGATTGGGTATAAAAAGAGCTTCTCAGAGTAGCAGTGTCTCTCAGAGGCCAAGATGGGTAGAGGATCACCAATTCCCACAATGTTGCGCAGAAAGATAGTGGAGCAATATCAGAAAGGTGTTACCCAGCGAAAAATTGCAAAGACTTCTGGCAACTATCATCATCAACTGTGCATAACATCATCCGAAGATTCAGAGAATCTGGAAAAATCTCTGTGCGTAAGGGTCAAGGCCGTAAAACCATACTAGATGCTCGTGATCTCCGGGCCCTTAAATGACACTGCACCACAAACAGGAATGCTACTGTAAAGGAAATCACAGAATGGGCTCAGGAATACTTCCAGAAACTATTGTCAGTGAACACAATCCACCGTGCCATACGCCGTTGCCAGCTGAAACTCTACAGTGCAAAGAAGAAGCCATTTCTAAGCAAGATCCACAAGCTCAGGTGTTTTCACTGGCCCAGGGATCATTTAAAATGGAGTGTGGCAAAATGGAAGACTGTTCTGTGGTCAGACGAGTCACGATTCAAAGTTCTTTTTGGAAATCTGGGACGCCATGTCATCCGGACCAAAGAGGACAAGGACAACCCAAGTTGTTATCAACGCTCAGTTCAGAAGCCTGCATCTCTGATGGTATGGGGTTGCATGAGTGCGTGTGGCATGGGCAGCTTGCATGTCTGGAAAGGCACCATCAATGCAGAAAAATATATTCAGGTTCTAGAACAACATATGCTCCCATCCAGACGCTATCTCTTTCAGGGAAGACCCTGCATTTTTCAACAAGATAATGCCAGACCACATTCTGCATCAATCACAACATCATGGCTGCGTAGGAGAAGGATCCGGGTACTGAAATGGCCAGTCTGCAGTCCAGATCTTTCACCTATAGAGAACATTTGGCGCATCATAAAGAGGAAGGTGCAACAAAGAAGGCCCAAGACGATTGAACAGTTAGAGGCCTGTATCAGACAAGAATGGGAGAGCATTCCTATTTCTAAACTTGAGAAACTGGTCTCCTCGGTCCCCAGACGTCTGTTGAGTGTTGTAAGAAGAAGGGGAGATGCCACACAGTGGTGAAAATGGCCATGTCCCAACTTTTTGGGGATTTGTTGACACCATGAAATTCTGATTCAACATATTTTTCCCTTAAAATGGTACATTTTCTCAGTTTAAACTTTTGTTCCATGATTTATGTTCTATTCTGAATAAAATATTAGAAGTTGGCACCTCCACATCATTGCATTCAGTATTTATTCACGAATTGTATAGTGTCCCAACTTTTTTGGAATCCTGTTTGCATATTATAGTGCATTTGTATTGTGCAGCAGTTGTGTGCGTTTCTGCTGCGATATTGCAGATACAGAGAGTGCCAAACGCTATTGGAACAATTAATTTCTACTGGTGTGATATACCAGTTGCCCCCCAAAAAAACTGATTGAAGCAGGGGTGTTATATGCCAATAATATACTTTCTATATAGTGCATTTGGGTAGTGCAGCATTTGTTTGAGGTTTAGCTGCGTTACCTCAGCTACAGATAGGGACAAACGACATTGGAACAAATAATTTCTACTGGTGTGATGTACCAGTTGCCCCCTCAAAAAAAGTAATTGAAGCAGGGTTGTTATAAACCAATTATATACTTTCTATATACTGCATTTGGGTAATGCAGCATTGGTTTGCGGTTTTGCTGCGTTACCGCAGCTAAAATGTCCCCTGATTAAGATACATATTTTTTTTTATAGAATTTTTATCTTTCATTCCCTTCTAGTATGTCACTGTCTATGTTGTGGGACTATTTGTACACTTCTACTAAGTATTTGTTGGCTGCAAATATGACCTAAAAGTTGAATGGGGCCTGCAGCGAACTTGCGGTTCGCGAACATTTGATCGCGTTCACGCGATCGTGTTCGGGAACCATCCCGGCCGATGTTCGTCCATCACTAATCCTCTTTCTATTCACTGAAAATAAACTAAATCACAACACATTTCTACTTGGTTACATATCTACAAACAGCATTTTATGATACGTTTCTGCAAATGCATTAAGTCTTTTATGATGCATGTTAAACCCCCTTATCTCAAGATAATACTTATACAAACATTTCTGCACAGATCCGTAATTTCAAAGTTAGGAATTCTAAGTCCAAAGGGTTTGAACTCATATTGCCCTTTTGACAAAATCAGACATGATGGCTTCTCCTAATGTTCATTTCCATATATCTGTATAGGCTTTCATAAGATGGGTTCCTTTTAGATCCAATAGTTCTGACAGTGTATCAGTGATAGAAAGAAGAACTGTGGTATTACAAAATGTAGAAATGGAGAAAATCACTATGTTGATAGGGTTAAGGCTGACCATTTAAATAGTTACTTTTATTCTGTATTTCCAGTAGGCGGCTATCAGAATCATGATTTGTATGGGCATACATTTCCAGTAGTTGTAAGAGAGGAGCTCAGGTGTTTTTGGGGGCTGATGTTATAGGTGAATTAGCACGCTAAAAGTAAAAAAAAGGCTATGGGCCCAGATGGCATCAACCCCAGAGTACTTAAAGAACTCCAGTCTGTGATTGCTGCTCTTCTAACAAATTTGTTTAACCGCACCCTCTTAACAGGTGATGTTTCTGAAGATTGGAGAATGGCCAGCGTTGTACCCATCTACAAGAAGGTTAGCAGAGAGGAATCTGGAAACTACCAGACCAGTGAGCTTAACTAAAAACCAACAACTTATTGGACACTAAACAGCATGGCTCTACTGAGTGCCGATAATGTCAAACTAATCTTATAGATTTTTTTGACAGTGTCACAAAAGTATATAGATAAAAAGACTGCGCACACCTGAGGAAATTGGTCACTCTATTTATTGATTAGGCTAAAAACATATGACTAGTAGGAAGGAAATAATATGCTCGGTTTATACTTGGGTGGGCAGGTATGTATTGGGCAGTAAATATATAAGATACAGTATATACCACCACTATAAGCTACACAATAAACAGGGTATACAGTATATTCGATCAATAGACCTCCTATAAATAAGAAAAAATTATACCATCAATAAAAGCTGGTAGTAGATATAGCAGCATGCAGCATGTGGAGCAGCATTAATATGAAGATCCAAATAGCAGCGTAAGTGTCTAGAAGGCAGCTTGAAATAATGTCTCCACTGGGGAGGGATCGGGTGACACAGAATATATCAATAGCGGCTGATTGCCATAAAGAGTTGCAAGTAAGTTTGTGAATATGCATCCATTGCGATCATTAGTTCATATACCCAATTCAACAGACAAGCTCCATTGTAACCACCATGGAATATTGCAGTCAGTGCGATAGGTCAGTACCAAAACCGCAAGTGCATCTAGGGTCACGATGCTTGAGCTGAGCGCAGCGGCGTCCCGCTGACTAAACTTAGCGGCGTCCCGCTAGAGTAGATAATGCAATTAATAATCGCTCTAAGCTCAGAACGGTCTTACCGATTGCTGAAGACCTCTGCCGTCCTGTAGACTCTAATGGGATGCTTTCCCCTTGTCTTTCAGGCTGTTCTTTGACCGCGTCGGTGGGTTGTTGCACGTGGGCCAGCCAATTCAAGTCCAGGCTCCAGCTCACCTCCACCCTCTCCCGAGGAATTTCAAAGTCATTTTTTTTGGGCACTTGGTCTTGTATTAATTGTCTGTGGTGCACTCACATTTAAATAGGGGGTCTGACCAGACGCATTTCGGGGTTTGCGTATCCCCTTCCTCAGTGGTAATCGGACCCCCCAAGCAACATCTCTTTTATAATGAAAATGTGTTCACTGCAAAATCAGGGATGGATCCGGTTCCGGAAGTCTGCTAGTAATTTTTATCTGGCAGAAATGTTCCATTTTTCTGTAATGTGTCAGTGATTAAATGTATTATTCCATAAATTACACTATTCCATCGGTCTGTCCATCCATATAGTGATACTTTACAGTTACTTATTCCGTTTACAATAAAAATGCACTTTTAGTAATAGTCTTAGTGTGTTTTTAGCTGCGTTTTTATTGTCAAGCATTAGACTAATAAATATGAGATATGTATCGCATTGTGTTAAAATGAAATAGAATACAAAGGAGATTTTTTCCTCAATAATAAAAAACGTAATATATATAAATAACAACTAAGTTTTATTAACATAAATAAAGAGGCATTTAAAAAGGAGTGTTATACTCCTACTGCAACAGTATTTCACTAAAGTACATTAAATAAAACAAAATAAAAACCAAGGGAGTCTTGACTTTGTTTTATAATTAAATACTAATAAAATGAGTTTTGATAGATAAAAACAAATATTAGGGAATAAACATAAATAGAACTATCTGGATTACGAGTTCTATTCTAGTTCTATTTATGTTTATTCCCTAATATTTGTTTTTATCTATCAAAACTCATTTTATTAGTATTTATCAAATAATTTATGAATTTTAAGATAATTTATAAAGAAAATTTGAATTTAGTATCCTTTAGACTGTGGTTTACATCTTAGGTCCAAATCTTACAAAACGCAGCACAAACGCATCGTCATTGTCCAGACATCAGTGGCAGCTTTCTCCGCTAAGGCACAAAGCATTCGAGTCAACAACAGGTTATAGATTGACGGATGAGAGGGTGTTAATTATAAAACAAAGTCAAGACTCCCTCGGTTTTTATTTTGTTTTATTTAATGTACTTTAGTGAAATACTGTTGCAGTAGGAGTATAACACTCCTTTTTAAATGCCTCTTTATTTATGTTAATAAAACTTAGTGGAATTTATATATATTACGTTTTTTATTATTGAGGAAAAAATCTCCTTTGTATTCTATTTCATTTTAACACAATGCGATACATATTTCATATTTATTAGTCTAATGCTTGACAATAAAAACGCAGCTAAAAACACACAAAGACTTACTAAAAGTGTGTTTTTATTGTAAACGGAATAAATAACTGTAAAGTATCACTATATGGATGGACAGACCGATGGAAAAGTGTCATTTATGGAATAATACTTTTGATTAGTGTTGATCATGAATATTCGAATTTCAAATTTGTATCGCGAATATAGGTAGTTTGAAAATTCACGAATATTTTGAATATAGTTATATATTCGTAAATTCGAATATTCGTTTTTTTTTCTTTCTTTTTTTTTTTTTAATCAGTACACATGATCCCTTCCTGCTTCTAGCTTGTGGGCAATATACTTCACTTTAGGAGTAGTAGTGTTTCCTAATTTTGCTCTATATTCGTTTTTTTGAATATTCGCTATATTGCTATATATTCTTGTTTTAGAATATTACAAATATTCAAAAAAACTAAGTTATAGCAATATAGCGAATATTCGAAAAAAAAACGAATATAGAGCAATTTAGCTAATAGTGCTATAATCTTCTATAATTTTTTTCTCATCTGAAGTTCAGATTGGAAAAAAAATTACAACTATAAAAAAAAAGATTATAGCACTATATTAGCTAAATTGCTCTATATTTGTTTTTTTAGAATATTCGCTATATTGCTATATATTCTTGTTTTAGAATATTACGAATATTCGAAAAAACTAAGTTATAGCAATATAGTGAATATTCGAAAAAAATCGAATATAGAGCAATTTAGCTAATATAGTGCTATAATCTTCTTTGTCTAATAGTTGTAAGTTGAAAAATTCGCTTTAAAAAAAATCGAATCTGAAAATTCGAATCCAAAAATTTGCATATTACACAATCATTACCTTGCCGATTTTCCGAGGTAAAAAAAAAAATCTCGAATATTCAACGAAAATTCTAAAAAATATTCGCAAAATATCGTGAATTCGAATATGACCCCTGCCGCTCATCACTACATTTGATCACTGACACATTACAGTAAAATGGAACATTTATGCCAGATAAAAATTACTAGCAGACTTCCGGAACGGGATCCATCCCTGATTTTGCAGTGAACACATTTTCATTATAAAAGGGATGTTGCTTGGGGGGTCCGATTACTACTGAGGAAGGGGATACACAAACCCCGAAACGCGTCTGGTCAGACCCCCTATTTAAATGTGAGTGCACCACAGACAATTAATACAAGACCAAGTGCCGAAAAAACTGACTTTGAAATTCCGCGGGAGAGGGTGGAGGTGAGCTGGAGCCTGGACTTGAATTGGCTGGCCCACGTGCAACAACCCACCGACGCGGTCAAAGAACAGCCTGAAAGACAAGGGGAAAGCATCCCATTAGAGTCAACAGGACGGCAAAGGTCTTCAGCAATCGGTAAGACCGTTCCGAACTTAGAGCGATTATTAATTGCATTATCTATCTCTAGTGGGACGCCGCTAAGTTTAGTCAGCGGGACTCCGCTGCGCTCAGCTCAAGCATCGTGACCCTAGATGCACTTGCGGTTTTGGTACTGACCTATCGCACTGACTGCAATATTCCATGGTGGTTACAATGGAGCTTGTCTGTTGAATTGGGTATATGAACTAATGATCGCAATAGATACATAATCACAAAATTACTTGCAACTCTTTATGGCAATCAGCCGCTATTGATATACATTATTCTGTGTCACCCGATCCCTCCCCAGTGGAGACATTATTTCAAGCTGCCTTCTAGACACTTACGCTGCTATTTGGATCTTCATATTAATGCTGCTCCACATGCTGCATGCTGCTATATCTACTACCAGCTTTTATTGATGGTATAATTTTTTCTTATTTATAGGAGGTCTATTGATCGAATATACTGTATACCCTGTTTATTGTGTAGTTTATAGTGGTGGTATATACTGTATCTTATATATTTACTGCCCAATACATACCTGTCCACCCAAGTATAAACCGAGCATATTATTTCCTTCCTACTAGTCATATGTTTTTAGCCTAATCAATAAATAGAGTGACCAATTTCCTCAGGTGTGCCCAGTCTTTTTATCTATATATTTGTTCTCAACTAGTAGTAGGGTGATACTACTTGACCGTGAGCACCCTGGTTGGTGACTAGCAGCCCTGTGCGTCCTACTATTTCATAATTTTCAGTGTCACAAAAATATGAAGGAGGTGCTGTGGATATTGCCTACCTGGATTTTAGCAAAGCCTTTGATATAGTGCCACATAATAAGCTGATAGATAAATTACTCAAGATTGAACTAAATCCCTGGATAGTTCAGTGGATCTGCAATTAGCTGTGGGACAGATATCAGAGTGCTGTTGTTAATTGGGTACATGTTGAGGAGAGACGAGTCACAAGTGGTGTACCTTAAGGATCCGTCTAATCTTTGTAGGAGAAGGTTTGGTAGGTAAGGTTTGTCTGTTTGCCAATGACACAAAAGTGTGCAATAGCGTTGCTATTCCTGGAGGGGTTTGTAATGTGGAAAAAGATTTAGCTTCACTAGATAAATGACCCAAACAATAAAAAAATCAGTTTCCACATGTAAAATAATGCACTTGGGGAGAAGGAGCCCTCAGTTTGAATATTGTATTGGCAGCTATGTGTTAGCGAGGACTTCAGAAGAGAAGGTATATCTGTAAAGAATAAATCAAGACAACTGGTCTTACTGTAGATTTCTTGAAAAAGTTCACTCATTCTTACAACGAGCTTTCTCAATTCTGAGTGACTGTACAAGAATTCTCTGGGAATAAATATGTAACTGAATCAACATCTGGTAATTATACACCAGCATGGGGTCAGAGGTCATTATACCCAGCATGGGGTCAAAGGTGTTGATTACATTATCCTAATTGGAGTCAGTAGGTGAAAATGACCTCCCAGAAAAAGATGGCAAGACAGCATTGTATGTGGCAGACAATTGATGTCTAATCCCCCCGCCTCTTTTCAAGCTTGGCTTCTCAATTTTTAAGTAGATGGCCTCCCTCACACCTTGTTTGTACCAATCGGCCTCCTTATCCAAAACACTTACTTGACTGTCTTCAAAGGTGTGACCTGTTTCTTTTAGATGTAAGTACACGGCTGAATCTTGATCAGAGGTTTTGGCTCTTCTATGCTGAGCCATACGCTGATGTAGTTGTTGTTTTGTTTCGCCGATATACAGTTCTGAGCATTCCTCATTGCACTGGACTGCGTACACAATGTTTTCCATCTTGTGTTTAGGCGTTGGGTCTTTTGGGTGAACCAGTTGTTGCCTCAGTGTGTTGCTGGGTAAAACTCAGACAGGGATGTGATGTTTATTAAAAATCCTTTTGAGTTTCTCAGACACTCCAGCTACATATGGGATAACCATATTCTTGCGTCTGTCGCGCTTCTCGCCCTCACTGGTAGTCTTGGTGCCCTTTCTTCTCCTTCCTTCTGTTTTGACAAAGGCCCAATCTGGATACCCACAAGTTTTGAGTGCCCCTCTGAGGTGTTTGAATTCCTTTGCCTTGGCCTTTTGCTGGTGGGGATTTTCTCTGCCCGGTGGTGTAGAGTCTGGATGACTCCCAGTTTGTGGTCTAAAGGATGGTGGGAATCAAATAGCAGGTACTGGTCTGTGTGTGTTGGTTTTCGATAGACCTCTATTCCCAGCTTCCTTCCCTCTTCCACTGTTATAAGACAGTCAAAAAACGCCAGTTTGTTGTTCTGCATATCTTCAGGAGGCAACAACTGGTTCACCCAAAAGACCCAACGCAACAACTGGTTCACCCAAAAGACCCAGTGCCTAAACACAAGATGGACAACATTGTGTACGCAGTCCAGTGTAATGAGGAATGCTCAGAACTGTATAATCAGCGAAACAAAACAACAACTACATCAGCGTATGGCTCAGCATAGAAGAGCCAAAACCTTTGGTCAAGATTCAGCCATGTATTTACATCTAAAATAAACAGGTCACGCCTTTGAAGAAAGTCAAGTATGTGTTTTGGATAAGGAGGCCGATTGGTACAAACGAGGTGTGAAGGAGTCCATCTACGCAAAAATGGAGAAGCCAAGCTTGAATAGAGGCAGTGGGGTTAGACATCTATTGTCTGCCACATACAATGCTGTCTTGCTGTCTTGACACTTTTTTCTGGGAGGTTATTATCACTACTGACTCCAATTAGGATAATGGAATCAACACCTTTGACCCCATGCTGGGTATAATTAGCAGATGTTGATTCAGTTACATATTTATAGTCCCAAATTCTTGTACAGTAACATAGTAACATAGCACATAAGGTCGAAAAAAGTTGTCCATCCAGTTCGGCCTGTCATCCTGCAAGTTGATCCAGAGGAAGGCAAAAAAAAAATAAAAAATGGGGGGTAGAAGCCAATTTCCCCCACTTTAGGGGAATAAAAAATTCCTTCCCGACTCCAATCAGGCAATCAGAATAACTCCCTGGATCAAATACCACTCTCTAGTAGCTATAGCCTGTAATATTATTACACTCCAGAAATACATCCAGGCCCCTCTTGAATTCCTTTATTGTACTCACCATCTCCTCAGGCAGAGAGTTCCATAGTCTCACTGCTCTTACCATAAAGAATCCTCTTCTATGTTTGTGTACAAACCTGCTTTCCTCCAGACGCAGAGGATGTCCCCTTGTCACAGTTACAGTCCTGGGGATAAATAGATGATGGGATAGATCTCTGTACTGACCCCTGATATATTTATACATAGTGTAACGGATCTCCTAGCACCCTGACCGTGTACCTCTGTCGATGAATGCTCCTAGTGCTTCCCGAGGACTCCAAGCACTCCACTTGACACCGTAAGCGCTGCAGACCCCATGAACCACCAAAGCTTGGTTGAGGTCTCACCGTCTCCTACCCACCCTGGACCTATGACAAGGCTCCAGGTTCCAGTGGGTGAACCTCTCCTACATCCAGAGAGCAGGAACAGCTCTTACAAGAGCTAGTAGTTATGCCAGAGGAGTATAGCAAACCTTCAGCGTATAGCAATCCCCCAGTGTCGATCAGTTACCCAAACACCAGCCTCAACTTGGTAAAGGGTAAAAACAGGAACTCTTTATTTGAACACACAAGCATTGATTTATACACATCTTCCAACAAGGTTACCACCCACAGGGTTTTGTAAAGACAGCCAATAACCACGTACAATACACTCAGACACTCCCACACAAAATCCACCCCTCTGCCTGTGATACAATTGCCTCACACTGGCTTGCTGCAATCATCACAGGCAGGAGAATACACAATATCTTCTGTCCTGGAGACAACCAAGACGTAATTCAATTATCTCTCAGGACAAAGGGACATCGCCAATACACACAGAGAGACAATGGAACAGACCTCACTTCTCAACGTATACAATGTCCCACCCTTTATAATACACATAGACATTTAACATTCCAAAATGGCACAAATTAGACCAGGGGTTCAAGTTAGTTCAAGTCCTTTGTGAAAAAAGGAGGCCTGGCTGATGAGAGGGCCCGTAATCCAGGGGCAGGAGGCGGGCAAACAGCCCCCTCCAAAACACCGTGGCGAAGTGGCTTTCACCACACATAGTCATTAGATCTCCCCTCAGTCGTCTTTTTTTTCTAAAGTGAATAACCCTAATTTTGATAATCTTTTAGGGTACTATAGTTGCCCCATTCCGGTTATTACTTTAGTTGCCCTCCTCTGGACCCTCTCCAGCTCTGCTATGTCTGCCTTGTTCACAGGAGCCCAGAACTGTACACAGTACTCCATGTGTGGTCTGACTAATGATTTGTAAAGTGGTAGGACTATGTTCTCAACACTGACATCTATGCCCATTTTGATGCAGCACATTATCTTATTGGCCTTGGCATCAGCTGCCTGATACTGTTTTTTGCAGCTTAGTTTGCTGTTTATAAACATTCCTAGATCCTTTTCCATGTCAGTGTTACCAAGTGCTTTACCATTTAGTATGTACGGGTGACTTGTATTATTGCTTCCCATGTGCATAACTTTACATTTGTCAGTGTTAAACCTCATCTCCCACTTATCTGCCCAAGCCTCCAGTCTATCCAAATCGCTCTGCAGTAGTATTCTGTCCTCTTCAGTGCTGATTACTTTACACAGTTTAGTGTCATCTGCGAAAATTGATATTTGACTATTCAAGACTTCTACAAGATCATTAATAAATATATTGAAGAGAATAGGGCCCAATACTGACCCCTGAGGTACTCCACTAGTGACAGTGACCCAATCTGAGTGTGCACCATTAATAACCACCCTCTGTTTTCTATCCCTCAGCCAGTTACTTACCCACATACAGACGTTTTCTCCCAGTCCGAGCATTCTCATTTTATATATTAACCTTTTATGTGGTACAGTGTCAAATGTTTTGGAGAAGTCCAGATATATGACATCCATTGATTTGCTGCTGTCAAGTCTAGAACTTACCTCCTCATAGAAACTGATTAAATTAGTCACTCAGAATTGAGAAAGCTTGTTGGAAGAACGAGTGAAATGTTTTCAAGAAATCTACAGAAAGTCCAGTTGCCTTGATTTGTTCTTTACAGATATGCCATGACCTGGATAAATGAGAACTTTCACAGTCAGAAGAGAAGGGTTTAGGTGTCCTGATATCAGACAGATTCAAAATGAGTGCACAGTGTGGACATCCATGTGCACCTATTGTCCTGTTCTCACAACATGTACCCCCAGTGTCTATATGCAGTTTAACAGGCAGATATCACCATTCTACTAGTTAATAAGATGAGACTTGTTTCTGTAGTCTGTGGTTTTTATTAACCGGCAGTAGATAAGGTAAACTATAAGAAAATTAACATACAAGAACTGAATATACAGCACAATGTACACAAAACCTATACAAAAACAATAATTAATCTCTTACCGACGATGCTTTAGTAAGAGACACACAATGTGCTGCTGCTTCTTCCATGAGCTGATGGAAAAAGGAAGAAAGTGTCTGTCTCTTTCCAAGAAAGCACTGTGAGTAGGAAGTCAGGTGACCTAATTAATATGCATAGTTTAATAAGGCAGAAGATGCACTTACAGCTAAAGATCACTAGATGGTGCTGAAGGCACGCATATGAACACACACATTAACAAACTATGCAATAGTTAGTGAAGAGAAGACAGTACACTCCCCATCAGCCGATGTCCCTATTAGAGTCCTCAACAGATAACAGTAGGATTAGTTCGGAAGTAGGTCTGATAAACAGTTTGGTCTCATTTTGTTTGAAAACCTTGACCTCAACTTTACGGATATGTCCGTCTTCACTTGGGAACACTTTAGTAATAAGGCCCAAAGGCCAATGATTTCTTTGAGCTTGAGAGTCTTTAACAAGAACAATGTCATCAGGTTTCAGGTTGGGCTTAACTGTGTGCCATTTGGTTCTTGTCTGTAAGGGGGGAAGATATTGCTTCTTCCACCTATTCCAGAAAGTTTCGGCAAGGCCTTACACTTGTCTCCATTGGCATTTGTAGAGATCTTTGGTGCCAAACTCTCCGGAAGGAGCACTCACTATACCAGCCTTTGGGTAAGTAGGGAGGCAGGCGTAAGCAGTATTGGATCTCCTGGGTCATTTGATATCGGATCCAAGGGTCTGGCATTGATAATGGCTGAGACTTCGGCCATAAAGGTTGTAAGGCATTTATCAGAGCGTCTAGCATTGCCCACTTGTAGGAAGATAGAGTTCAAGATTCTACGGGCTGTGTGTGCTAAGCAGATGATAGCTCGCATAAGTGACTTCCAGGTGGAAAACCTGATGAAACGGTGGCTACCAAGCTGATTGTACAAATTTACAGTAAGTAGCACAGATACCTGGGGACAGATTACTTTGTCAGAATCTGCATCTAACAGCTCATATGAGTCACAGGCAGAAGAATGTTCTGATTTGTATAGAAAAGCAGGACCCGTGAACCAAACTGCATCCTTAAGGTGACTGGCAGCAACTGACCTGATTGCTAAATCTGCTGGGTTATGGTCAGTAGGTACAAAGTGCCATTGTTTTCGGAAAGTGGACCTCCTGATTCGTAACACTCGGTTGTTAACGTAAAAATGCCTAGTTTGGTTGTGAATGTAGCCAAGGACCACTTTACTGTCTGTATAAAACTCGGTGTCTCGAATCTCTAGGTTTATCTTTGATGTAATTAATTCAGCTAGTTCAACAGCTAGTACAGCGGCACAGAGTTCTAGCCTGGGTATTGTATGTTCGAGAAGTGGTGCGAGTTTTGCTTTGCCCATGACAAACCCTGCATGGCACTGACCTTTGTTGTCTACCGTTGTCAGATAAGCTACAGCGTCAATTGCTTTGACGGACGCGTCAGAGAATACGTAAAGTCTTTGTGTTTTTACTTCTTTGGATGGCACAGGAGCGCAAGAACGTAGAACATGCAGGCTAGATAAAGTCTTTAGAGAATTTCTCCACTCTATCCATAGGTTTCTTTTTTCAGGGGAAAGTGGGTGATTCCAATTCAATGTCTCCTGAGTTAAGTCTCTAAGTAGTGATTTGTCCTGGATTGTAACGGGGGCTGTGAATCCCAAGGGATCATAAAGACTGTTTATGGCAGACAAGACACCTCTATGGGTAAAGGGCTTCTCTTCCTGGCTGATTTGGAAGGTAATTGTTTCTGATTTTAGATCCCAGAGGAGACCAAGGCTACGTTGTATAGGAAGGGAGTCAGTCCCTAAGTCTAACCTCCGTTAGGTCATTTTAGTGGTCTTGAGAGGGAAATAGCTGCTTACTATTGGAGGCTATTTTGTGGAGTCTCAGGTTTAAGCATGCGAGCATTTCTTGAGCTCTCTTAACCACTTCAGCCCCGCTAGGTGAAACCCCCTTCATGACCAGAGCACTTTTTACACTTCGGCACTACACTCCTTTCACCGTTTATCGCTCGGTCATGCAACTTACCACCCAAATGAATTTTACCTCCTTTTCTTCTCACTAATGGAGCTTTCATTTGGTGGTATTTTATTGCTGCTGACATTTTTACTTTTTTTGTTATTAATCAAAATGTAACGATTTTTTTGTAAAAAAATGACATTTTTCACTTTCAGCTGTAAAATTTTGCAAAAAAAACGACATCCATATATAAATTTTACGCCAAACTTATTGTTCTACATGTCTTTGATAAAAAAAAAATGTTTGGGCAAAAAAAAAAATGGTTTGGGTAAAAGTTATAGCATTTACAAACTATGGTACAAAAATGTGAATTTCCGCTTTTTGAAACAGCTCTGACTTTCTGAGCACCTGTCATGTTTCCTGAGGTTCTACAATGCCCAAACAGTAGAAAACCCCCACAAATGACCCCATTTCGGAAAGTAGACACCCTAAGGTATTCGCTGATGGGCATAGTGAGTTCATAGAACTTTTTATTTTTTGTCACAAGTTAGCGGAAAATGATGATAATTTTATTTTTTAATTTTTTTTCTTACAAAGTCTCATATTCCACTAACTTGCGACAAAAAATAAAAAATTCTAGGAACTCGCCATACCCCTCACGGAATACCTTGGGGTGTCTTCTTTCCAAAATGGGGTCACTTGTGGGGTAGTTATACTGCCCTGGCAATTTAGGGGCCCAAATGTGTGAGAAGAACTTTGCAATCAAAATGTGTAAAAAATGACCGGTGAAATCCAAAAGGTGCACTTTGGAATATGTGCCCCTTTGCCCACCTTGGCAGCAAAAAAGTGTCACACATCTGGTATCGCCGTACTCAGGAGAAGTTGGGGAATGTGTTTTGGGGTGTCATTTTACATATACCCATGCTGGGTGAGAAAAATATCTTGGTCAAATGCCAACTTTGTATAAAAAAATGGGAAAAGTTGTCTTTTGCCAAGATATTTCTCTCATCCAGCATGGGTATATGTAAAATGACACCCCAAAACACATTCCCCAACTTCTCCTGAGTACGGCGATACCAGATGTGTCACACTTTTTTGCTGCCAAGGTGGGCAAAGGGGCACATATTCCAAAGTGCACCTTTCAGATTTTGCAGGCCATTTTTTACACATTTTGATTGCAAGGTACTTCTCACACATTTGGGCCCCTAAATTGCCAGGGCAGTATAACTACGCCACAAGTGACCCCATTTTGGAAAGAAGACACCCCAAGGTATTCCGTGAGGTGCATGGCGAGTTCCTAGAATTTTTTATTTTTTGTCACAAGTTAGCGGAAAATGATGATTTTTTTTTTTTTTCTTTTTTCCTTACAAAGTCTCATATTCCACTAACTTGCGACAAAAAATAAAAAATTCTAGGAATTCGCCATGCCCCTCACGGAATACCTTGGGGTGTCTTCTTTCCAAAATGGGGTCACTTGTGGCGTAGTTATACTGCCCTGGCAATTTAGGGGCCCAAATGTGTGAGAAGTACCTTGCAATCAAAATGTGTAAAAAATGGCCTGCAAAATCTGAAAGGTGCACTTTGGAATATGTGCCCCTTTGCCCACCTTGGCAGCAAAAAAGTGTGACACATCTGGTATCGCCGTACTCAGGAGAAGTTGGGGAATGTGTTTTGGGGTGTCATTTTACATATACCCATGCTGGATGAGAGAAATATCTTGGCAAAAGACAACTTTTCCCATTTTTTTATACAAAGTTGGCATTTGACCAAGATATTTTTCTCACCCAGCATGGGTATATGTAAAATGACACCCCAAAACACATTCCCCAACTTCTCCTGAGTAAGGCGATACCAGATGTGTCACACTTTTTTGCTGCCAAGGTGGGCAAAGGGGCACATATTCCAAAGTGCACCTTTTGGATTTCACCGGTCATTTTTTACACATTTTGATTGCAAAGTTCTTCTCACACATTTGGGCCCCTAAATTGCTAGGGCAGTATAACTACGCCACAAGTGACCCCATTTTGGAAAGAAGACACCCCAAGGTATTCCGTGAGGGGCATGGCGAGTTCCTAGAATCTTATTTTTTGTCGCAAGTTTGTGGAATATGAGACTTTGTAAGGAAAAAAGAAAAATCATCATTTTCCGCTAACTTGTGACAAAAAATAAAAAATTCTAGGAACTCGCCGTGCCCCTCACGGAATACCTCGGGGTGTCTTCTTTCCAAAATGGGGTCACTTGTGGCGTAGTTATACTGCCCTGGCAATTTAGGGGCCCAAATGTGTAAGAAGTACCTTGCAATCAAAATCTGTAAAAAATGGCCTGTGAAATCCGAAAGGTGCACTTTGGAATATGTGCCCCTTTGCCCACCTTGGCTGCAAAAAAGTGTCACACATCTGGTATTGCCGTACTCAGGAGAAGTTGGGGAATGTGTTTTGGGGTGCCATTTTACATATAACCATGCTGGGTGAGAGAAATATCTTGGCAAAAGACAACTTTTCCTATTTTTTTATACAAAGTTGGCATTTGACCAAGATATTTTTCTCACCCAGCATGGGTATATGTAAAATGACACCCCAAAACACATTCCCCAACTTCTCCTGAGTACGGCGATACCAGATGTGTGACACTTTTTTGCAGCCTAGATGCGCAAAGGGGCCCAAATTCCTTTTAGGAGGGCATTTTTAGACATTTGGATCCCAGACTTCTTCTCACACTTTCGGGCCCCTAAAAAGCCAGGGCAGTATAAATACCCCACATGTGACCCCACTTTGGAAAGAAGACACCCCAAGGTATTCAATGAGGGGCCTGGCGAGTTCCTAGAAATTTTTTATTTTTTGCATAAGTTAGCGGAAATTGATTTTTTGGGTTTTTTTCTCACAAAGTCTCACTTTCCGCTAACTTAGGACAAAAATTTCAATCTTTCATGGACTCAATATGCCCCTCAGCGAATACCTTGGGGTGTCTTCTTTCCGAAATGGGGTCACATGTGGGGTATTTATACTGCCCTGGCTTTTTAGGGGCCCTAAAGCGTGAGAAGAAGTCTGGAATATAAATGTCTAAAAATGTTTACGCATTTGGATTCCGTGAGGGGTATGGTGAGTTCATGGGAGATTTTATTTTTTGACACAAGTTAGTAGAATATGAGACTTAGTAAGAAAAAACAAAAACAAAAACAAACAAAAAATTTCCGCTAACTTGTGCCAAAAAAAATGTCTGAATAGAGCCTTACAGGGGGGGGTGATCAATGACAGGGGGGGGTGATCAATGACAGGGGGGTGATCAATGACAGGGGGGTAATCACCCATATAGACTCCCGGATCACCCCCCTGTCATTGATCACCCCCCTGGTAAGGCTCCATTCAGACGTCCGTATAATTTTTACGGATCCATGGATCGGATCCGCAAAACACATGCGGACGTCTGAATGGAGCCTTACAGGGGGGTTATCAATGACAGGGGGTGATCAGGGTGATCACCCCCCTGTCACTTATCACCCCCCCTGTAAGGCTCCATTCAGACATCCGCATGATTTTTTACGGATCCATGGATACATGGATCGGATCCACAAAACACATGCGGACGTCTGAATGGAGCCTTACAGGGGGGTTATCAATGACAGGGGGTGATCAGGGTGATCAGGGTGATCACCCCCCTGTCACTGATCACCCCCCCTGTAACGCTCCATTCAGACATCCACATGATTTTTTACGGATCCATGGATACATGGATCGGATCCACAAAACACATGCGGACGTCTGAATGGAGCCTTACAGGGGGGTTATCAATGACAGGGGGTGATCAGGGTGATCACCCCCCTGTCACTGATCACCCCCCCTGTAAGGCTCCATTCAGACATCCGCATGATTTTTTACGGATCCATGGATACATGGATCGGATCCACAAAACACATGCGGACGTCTGAATGGAGCCTTACAGGGGGGTTATCAATGACGGGGGTGATCAGGGTGATCAGGGTGATCACCCCCCTGTCACTGATCACCCCCCCCTGTAAGGCTCCATTCAGACATCCGCATGATTTTTTACGGATCCACAAAACACATGCGGACGTCTGAATGGAGCCTTGCAGGGGGGTGATCAATGACAGGGGGGTGATCAGGGAGTGTATATGGGTGATCACCCGCCTGTCATTGATCACCCCCTGTAAGGCTCCATTCAGACGTCCGCATGTGTTTTGCGGATCCGATCCATGTATCCATGGATCCGTAAAAATCATGCGGACGTCTGAATGGAGCCTTACAGGGGGGTGATCAATGACAGGGGGGTGATCAATGACAGGGGGTGATCAGGGAGTGTATATGGGTGATCACCCGCCTGTCATTGATCACCCCCCTGTAAGGCTCCATTCAGACGTCCGCATGATTTTTACGGATCCATGGATACATGGATCGGATCCACAAAACACATGCGGACGTCTGAATGGAGCCTTACAGGGGGGTGATCAATGACAGGGGGATGATCAGGGAGTGTATATGGGTGATCACCCGCCTGTCATTGCTCACCCCCTGTAAGGCTCCATTCAGACGTCCGCATGTGTTTTGCGGATCCGATCCATGTATCCATGGATCCGTAAAAATCATGCGGACGTCTGAATGGAGCCTTACAGGGGGTGATCAATGACAGGGGGGTGATCAATGACAGGTGGTGATCAGGGAGTGTATATGGGTGATCACCCGCCTGTCATTGATCACCCCCCTGTAAGGCTCCATTTAGACGTCCATATGCGTTTTGCGGATCCGATCCATGTATCCGTGGATCCGTAAAAATCATACGGACGTCTGAACGGAGCCTGACAGGGGGGTGATCAATGACAGGGCGGTGATCAATGACAGGGGGGTGATCAGGGAGTTTATATGGGGTGATCATGGGTGATCAGGGGTTTATAAGGGGTTAATAAGTGACGGGGGGGGGTGTAGTGTAGTGTGGTGTTTGGTGCGACTGTACTGAGCTACCTGAGTCCTCTGGTGGTCGATCCTAACAAAAGAGACCACCAGAGGACCAGGTAGGAGGTATATTAGACGCTGTTATGAAAACAGCGTCTAATATACCTGTTAGGGGTTAAAAAATTCGGATCTCCAGCCTGCCAGCGAGCGATCGCCGCTGGCAGGCTGGAGATCCACTCGCTTACCTTCCGTTCCTGTGAGCGCGCGCGCCTGTGTGCGCGCGTTCACAGGAAATCTCGGCTCTCGCGGGAGGACGCGTATATGCGTCCACCCAGAAGAGCAGGGCCGCCGGCAGGACGCAATCCTGCGTACGGCGGTCCTGTAGTGGTTAAGGAGACTTATTGCACCCTCAACAGTGGGTAGTGATTTTAGACAGTCATCTACATAAAAGTCTCTTTCTACGAATTGTCTGACGTCTGACCCATATTCTAGTTCGCCTCCCTGAGCAGAGTGTCTGAGACCATAAGTTGCAACTGCAGGGGAGGGGCTGTTACCAAAGATATGTACGCACATGCGGTACTCCGCAATATCTTTTGTGGGGTCATTGTCAATAAACCAAAGAATTCTTAAGAAGTTTGTGTTCTTTTTTAATGAGAAAGCAATGAAATATCTGCTGAATGTCCGCCATGAAGGCAACAGAGTCTTTGCGAAAACAAAGCAGTACTCCTAGGAGTCTGTTGTTAAGATCTGGACCTGAGAGCAGGACGTCGTTGTAGGTATGGCTACCTCTGGTGTAGGGATCTTGTAACATAGTAACATACATAGTAACATAGTACATAAGGCCGAAAAAAGACATTTGTCCATCCAGTTCGGCCTGTCATCCTGCAAGTTGATCCAGAGGAAGGCAAAAAACCCCTGTGAGGTAGAAGCCAATTTTCCTCACTTTAGGGGAATAAAAATTCCTTCCCGACTCCAATCAGGCAATCAGAATAAATCCCTGGATCAACGATATCTCTCTAGTAGCTATAGCCTGTAATATTATTACGCTCCAGAAATACATCCAGGCCCCTTTTGAATTCCTTTATTGTACTCACCATCACCACCTCCTCAGGCAGAGAGTTCCATAGTCTCACTGCTCTTACCGTAAAGAATCCTCTTCTATGTTTGTGTACAAACCTTCTTTCCTCCAGACGCAGAGGATGTCCCCTCGTCACAGTCACCGTCCTGGGAATAAATAGATGACGGGATAGATCTCTGTACTGACCCCTGATATATTTATACATATTAATTAGATCTCCTCTCAGTCGTCTTTTTTCTAAAGTGAATAACCCTAATTTTGATAATCTTTCAGGGTACTGTAGTTGCCCCATTCCAGTTATTACTTTAGTTGCCCTCCTCTGGACCCTCTCCAGCTCTGCTATGTCTGCTTTGTTCACTGGAGCCCAGAACTGTACACAGTACTCCATGTGTGGTCTGACTAATGATTTGTAAAGTGGTAGGACTATGTTCTCATCACGGGCATCTATGCCCCTTTTGATGCAACCCATTATCTTATTGGCCTTGGCAGCAGCTGCCTGACACTGTTTTTTGCAGCTTAGTTTGCTGTTTATTAAAATTCCTAGATCTTTTTCCATGTCAGTGTTACCGAGTGTTTTACCATTTAATAAGTACAGGTGACTTGCATTATTCCTTCCCATGTGCATAACTTTACATTTGTCAGTGTTAAGCCTCATCTGCCACTTATCTGCCCAAGCCTCCAATCTATCCAGATCCCTCTGTAGTAGTATACTGTCCTCTTCAGTGTTAATTACTTTACACAGTTTAGTGTCATCTGCAAAAATTGATATTTTACTATGCAAGCCTTCTACAAGATCATTAATAAATATATTGAAGAGAATAGGGCCTAATACTGACCCCTGAGGTACCCCACTAGTGACAGTGACCCAATCTGAGTATTTACCATTAATAACCACCCTCTGTTTTCTATCATTGAGCCAGTTACTTACCCACTTACAGACGTTTTCTCCCAGTCCGAGCATTCTCATTTTATATACTAACCTTTTATGTGGTACAGTGTCAAATGCTTTGGAGAAGTCCAGATACACGACATCCATTGATTCGCCGTTGTCAAGTCTAGAACTTATCTCCTCATAGAAACTGATTAAATTTGTTTGACATGATCGATCCCTCACAAAGCCATGCTGATATGGCGTTGTTTGCTTATTTCCGTTAAGATGCTCTAACATAGCATCTCTCAGAAAACCTTCAAACAGTTTACCCACAACAGATGTCAAACTTACCGGCCTATAGTTTCCAGGCTCTGTTTTTGGACCCTTTTTGAATATTGGCACCACATTTGTGTCTATTATCAGGGATTTGGTTACATTCAGTAATAGTTGGTAAGGAAAGACACGTTTTACCAGCTATGGATTCAATTAGGTAGCTACTAGCTCTCCTCCCCGCTGTTTCTACAGTACCTGCACAGGTCTTTAGAGAATAAGGAGTATTGGGCCCTTTGATGTTGAAAATGTCAAAGAAAGTAGATTTGTCTAGGGACGCATTACTTTGGTAATCTAGGATAGCGTAAACATTGATGGCTTTGTCTCTGCAGCCCTTTGGGTATACTTTTGTTAGGCAGATTTTTGAGCAGGACCTGCCGCCTATGAATCCTTTACAGACTTCAGTGCATTGTGAAGTAACTGCTGGTGGGTTAGCTTCATAGTTACTTTTTTCCCCGCTATGCTCTCTGGCACTGTTACTCTGTGATGAGGTCCATGGGAAAGGCCCAGGATGTAGGACCGTGTTGTGATCTGAGTTGTTGCATTCTGTGCATTTTACACTAACCTGACAGTCTTTGGCAATATGTGATGTTGATGAGCAGCACTTGTAGCAAATGAGGTTCTCCTTGAGGAAGGCTTTGTGATCTCCTATGGACATTTCTCTAAAGGCTCTGCACTTGAGAAGAGGGTGTGGCTTCTTGTGTAGAGGGCACTGCTTACCAGAATCTTTGACTGTTTTGCGGCTGGCGGAGCTGTAATGCCTGTAAGAATCTGCAGGTGAAATGTTAGTTTTGTGCACTGCCACTGATTCTTTGTGTGGTCTGTGGTCATAGGGAGTGGCACAAGACTGTGATAGATCAAAGCTAGGGTCATTACGAATATTGGCCTCTAGCCTTACAAAGTCAACAAACACACTGAAGGGAGGGAATAGCACATTGTAGGTATGTTTGTACGTTGACCTGTGGGAGACCCATTTCTCCTGTAGGTTGTGGGGAAGCTTTAATACAATAGGCTTGACACCTCTGGCAGTGTTGAGGAAAGCAAGCCCTGGTAAATCCCCTTCGGCTTTGGCAACCTGTAATTCCATCAGTAGATCACTTAAATCCCTAAGTTTCTGGAGCCCTTTGCTAGATATTTTAGGGAATTTGTCAACACATCCTCTATGGCCTCTTATGATCTCTACAGAACCATAACATTCATCAAATCTATCCAGATCATTTTTAGGCCAATCTCTGGGTAGTTTATATTAATATCCCTGATTCTCTTGGGATGTTCTACAGAGTCTTTTCCTAGCGGATCTACAAGGAAGTCTATCTCCTCACTACATGACAGATCCAAGTCTTTTGCAATGTTATAAAAGGAGGCTCGCCATGCTCTATTGTTTTCAGGGCGATCACTGAACTTTGCCAGTCCCTTTGTAACTAGCTCTCTTTTAGTAAAGAACCTGGCAAAGTCTTCTGCGCTCTGGTTACTACTAAGGTTGGTTGGAGGTGGAAATTCACAGTGAGAGTGTGGTTGGCGATCATACCTGTATGGAGTCTCTGACTTAGGCCAGCCCATGTCATACCGTCTTGTGGGACAAGGTGGGTCTGCAGGCTGGACTGGAAGCTGTCTTCCTTTGTGTGCAGGAAAGTTAGCTCGAGTTTTGTCATGTGGATCTGGGCTCTATTGTTTGTAGGATTGGGTTCCGAGTGTGACTCTTTCTTTTGGATGGTATGATTCCTCTGTGGCATAGGCGACATCTTCGGTTCCAGGGAATGGATCAGCATTGCTGTTTGGTCTGGAGTGTTGACGGACGTACTCTGAAGTGTGTTGTACAGGATCTTGCTGGCTGAGTTCTGGACTAAGCACACTGCGGTGACTTTCGGGTATTACATTGCTTCCAAGAACTCTGCTTCAGCTATGGCGGCTGCCGTTTGTTTCTCTACAGCGAGTTTCTCTAGCTTTGCATCTAAGAGGACCTTTTGCATTTCTAGCGAAGCCTGTAATTGTTCCTTTTCTTCTTTCATCTTCATTTCTTGTTCGGCAAAGGCTGCTTTGACCTTCGCGGCTTCTGCTTTTGCGCGGGCAATGGCCGCAGCATTGCTAACAGAACACGACTTGGTGGAACCATCTTTCTCTGATCTTGTCTTGTAGCTTGATACTGTGCTACGCGACATGGTGTTGGTGAAGACACTTAACTGCATGGAGACTACTGTGCTGAGGAATACTGGTCTCTGTGCTTAGAGAGCGGTCACAGTATGCAATCAAATGTGTCTACATTGCTTGAAGCGGCTATCCCCTTGCAGCACTGGACTGTATAGAAGTTGCTGTGGTGTCCGTTTGCAGATATTGCATGGACCGTAAAAGACTTCTGTGTAGTCAGGTGTGTCTCTCTCGCTAGAAGTCGTCGTTTACTGTCCTGTTCTCACAACATGTACCCCCGGGGTCTATATGCAGTTCAACAGGCAGATATCACCATTCTACTAGTTAATAAGACGAGACTTGTTTCTGTAGTCTGTGGTTTTTATTAACCGGCAGTAGATAAGATAAACTATAAGAAAATGAACATACAAGAACTGAATATACAGTACAATGTACGCAAAACCTATACAAAAACATTAATTAATCCCTTACCGACGATGCTTTCGTAAGAGACACACAATGTGTAGCTGCTCCTTCCATGAGCTGAAGGAAAAAGGAAGAAAGTGCCTGTCTCTTTCCCAGAAAGCACTGTGAGCAGGAAGTCAGGTGACCTAATGAATATGCATAGTTTAACAAGGCAGAAGATGCACTTACAGCTAAAGGTCACTAGATGGTGCTGAAGGCACACATATGAACACACACATTAACAAACTATGCAATAGTTAGTGAAGAGAAGACAGTACACCTATGATTTTGGATATGCTAGTCTAAATTTTCTTGCACTGTTTGAAGGGTAGCTGCTTCCTTTAGATTAAGCACTCCCCATCCATCTGCCCAGGGCTTCTAAGCATCTGTTAGTATTAGATACCCATCAGCAAAAGCTACCTTGATGTTGGTAGATGGGCCCAACACACGTTTGAATGTGCACAAAGAGCACTTTTCATGTATAGCAGGTATAGTATCACTGTAATGCAAAATAATCCCTATGAGCAACTAAACCAGTTCTACTTTACACCAGTTTGATAAATGACCCCCTTAATCTGTATAGCTTTGTGGAAAGAAGGAAAAGGGGGACATAATCAAAACCTTTAAATATGTTAAAGGTTTAAATAAGGTTCAGGAGGGAAGTGTTCTCAATAAGAAGCTAAACATCAGAATAAGGGGACACAATCTGAAATTAATTGGGGATTAGATCAGGAGCAATGTCAGGAAATATTGTTTAACTGAAAGCATGGTTGAAACTTGGAACAAACTTCCAGCAGATGTGGTTGGGAAATCTACAGTAAGTGAAATGAAATATGCCTGGGATAAACATATGTCTATCCTAAGATAACAAAATTAAATAATATAAGGGCAGACTACTGTAGATGGACCAGGTGGTATTTTTCTGCTGTCAATCTGCAGTAAACCGGATTAGAATAATGTACACTGACGCTATAATATGCAATGACTGGGTCAGGTGAAAATGATAGTTAAGAGTTTTTGTTCGTGACACCAATTGCAGCGTGCACAGGGTACAGTCTCAGGGCCCTTTAAGGTGTTGCAACTCACGTACCAAGTTAGGAATGCCAGAGTGGTATAATGTCTCTGTGTGGTAGCAGTAATAGTGTCAACTGTGTCTTCTACCTTGGTACGGCTGGACTCCTGGATCCTGGCTCACTTGCAATAAATGAGTGTGTTGCTAGTAGGAGTAATTGAGGAACATGGTAGCAATGAATGAGATCCAGACTTGGCATATAATTCAAACTGGTCTTTACTTGATGCAGCAGTAATACATATGAGATACAGCAATAGTCTTGGTTCCCAGCAGGTATTTGCAATATGTGGCAGGAATTACTATTTTCTGCTCTGTCTATCTTCTGCTGTGTTGGGGACTGACTAGCTGAGGAGGAATTTACCTTCTCTTGGTCTCTGGATGGTACTCACAGTTATGCTCACAGAGTATTGTTCTTCCTGGAGTTCTGAAGGTGGCTGCTTGCTTTTCACCAGCTGAGGCTGAAGGGCTCAAACTGGGAATGGTGATCTTTGGTCTCAGCCGAGACAAGATTCTGGGTTGGGATCCCTAGGACTGGGAGCTCCTACCAGCCCAGCCTTCCCCTAGCCGGGGTGGCTGGCACACTAACTGTAACTTCCTTCCCTCCCCATGAGACAGGATGTGGGAACATTCCACACCTCCTTAAAGAGGGGGAGCTAAACTGGAATGAACTACTCCAGTCTAGATATGCTAAACTGAACTAAATTCCTGATAACACATTGCTGCCATCTGCTGGTGAACATGAAAATTACAGCAAAATACATGTAACAGGCTTAGAATATGCACATTTGTGAGAATATAATATAAATCACATTAGATGACAACGCACATGTTACCAACAAATAGTAGCGGGAAAAAAGAGTTTAGTAAAATAATCTTCTATGTTTCTAAGGACAACGTAGCTGTTCCATTCAGTTCAACATTATGGCTCTGTAGTATTCAGTTGAATAGGAAGGAGCCGACCCATAGAAGTGAATGCAACAGCTGACATATGATTACACCTGCTCACTGTCACAACTCATACAATCAATGCTTTCTCTTCAAACAGCTGATCGGCAGGGTTGCCAAGAGTTGCCCCCCCGCTGATCTGAAATTTATGACCTATCCTCTTTTTCTTGCTGTTGGGGTTCCTCGGGTTCAGTCCTATGTCCTCTCCTGTTTTCTCTCTACACAGTCCCTATTGGACAGACTGTCAGCAGATTTGATTTCCAGGATCATCTCTATGTCGATGACACCCAACTATATACTTCTTCCCGTGCTTTTGTATCTGTTTTAGAGTGTAGAGGAAATACAGATGCAGCTGAGCTGAACTTGATAGTTAACACATTAGGTAAAGAATGGAAAGAAAAGGTTAACTACATTTTCATGGACTTCAATCGCTTTTGTCACAACATAACCGAGATGACACTGTGACATGTGTTGTCAGAGTCGATTTTAGCTTGGCTATATCTGTACTTAATCCAGGGCACTTATAAGGGTGTAATTATAGTGTTAGTTAGTATAGAGTTCAAGACATGAGAGGGAAGGGATTGGGGACAGTGATCACTGTAGAGAGACTCTCTAAGTTACTTAGTGTCAATGGTATGTCAATTTCTGAATGTGTGACAAGTAGGAGTGTGCTAAGATGGATGAGAAGTTGTGACAGTGAAAGAGAGTAGGTTGTGGTCAGAGAGTGGGAGAGAAGAGTTAGTAGTCGGAAATGGAGCAGAGCCAGGTCAAGTGTGTTGCTGTCTTTCTGCATCTAAGAGTTTAAAAGTTGTCAATGTCTAAGACAGGAGGTAAGAGATAGAAGCTGAGAGGCAGACAGGGATGTCTATGGGGGTGTTGAAGTCACCCAAATTGAGAGTTGGTAGTTTGGAAGACAAGCAGTGTACCAGCCAGGCAGCAGAGTGAGCCAGGAACTGGGGGAGTGGGCCAGGGGTTCAGTAAATAACTGACACTCAGAGACTTTAGCAAAATGAGAATGCAGCACACTATAAAAAGTGGGTGCAAGACAGGCCAGTGTGGACCGGCACCTAGGTCCAATGTAGTAGAGAAGAAAAGAAGGCCAGCAGCACTCCAAAAATATCAAAAAAGCGTGTGGTTTATTCACCCAGAGTCGCTTTATTCACCCAGAGTTGGAGTGCTGCTGGCCTTCTTTTCTTCTCTGACACTCAGAGAGAGAGGATGAAAGAGTCTGAGGGTATGGATCTCAAAAGATGTGAATAAGAGCGATGGTACTGGGGGAATGTAAAGTGCATTGAGGGAAAATAAGTATGCCAATTCTACCTTCCATGTCTGTTGTCTGATCTGGGCGTATGTGAAACTGTGTAGGCCACCTTAAAAGAGCGACAGGAGAAGAAGTGTCAGATTACTGAATCAAAGTTTCGGTGAGGGCCAGCAGGTTAAGAGAATTAGTAAGAAAGGTGTTGTGAATTTTGAGCTGGTTACACAAAGTCAGTGGATTCCAGAGCACATCATTAAGAGAGCAAAGAGAGGACACAGAACTAATGTTTGAGATTAATAGGGTTTCTATGGGAGATGGAGAATGGATTGGAATTAGAAAATGGAGGGCTAGGGTTAGGAAAGATATCCCCTGAAGTTGGAAGCAAATGTATGAAGAGGAAGAGCAGATGACTGTGTGATTTGTAAGACAGCTTATTGTGCTGCACCCTGAAACATGATGGGTTGAAATTATTCAGGAAGGTGAATAAGGTGATCCTAATATTACGTGATCAATACAGGCTTGGGTCAAAAACTAATATATAGCACTATATATATTAATTTTCTAGAATATTCAGCATTTTTTCCATCTGAAGTTATGATTCCTCCCTGCTTGACAAGTTCAGAGGGAAAAAAGTTACGAATATATAAAAAAAACTAATATATAGCACTATATTCTATTTTGATCTGTTTTTGACCCACGCCTGTACCTTGCTGATTTTTCGAGTAAAAAAAAGTAGACTATAACGAATAATCGAATTTGTGAATATTCAATGAATATTCTACAAAATATTTGCAAAATATAGCGAATTTGAATATGACCCCTGCCGCTCATCACTAATGTCCACTTTCTGAGGCCTCTGTGCTCACTATGGGACAATTATTTTGCCTCCATGAGGCTTAACCTGATGTCTTTTAATGTCAAGGGACTCAAATGCCCTCAAAAGAGGTTCTATGTGTGGAGAGAGGTGCTGATTTTGAAAGCAGATGTAGTATGTGTGCAAGAATCTCAACTTATTCACAACAAGATGCTCATCGAGTGAGGCACTGCCTCTATCCACACATCATACATTCCCATAATAGTAAAAAATCTAGAGGGGTTTTCATAGCAGTCAGGAACACAGTGGCCTTCTCCCTGATTCAACAAATAGTGGACCCAAAGGGCTGCTACTTAATACTGGTAAGTGCAATTAACAACATCACCTACACGCTTGTGATTCTTTATTCTCCAAAACGTCCACCAAATTTCATTCTTGAATAAACTGATGAGGGAAATCAAAACTATAAGACAAGGCAAGCTTATCCTAAGCGGAGACTTTAATATCATAATTGGATCCCTCTTTTGATTCCACAAATCCCACCCGCCAAATTGACATAAATCTCTCCTCCTTTATACACACAGAGGGACTCAGTGATGTTTGGAAGGTGCAAAACATAGCTCAGAAAGGGACTTCACTTATTTTTCACCATTCCACTTTTCTTATTCACGCATAGATATGTTCCTAGTGGACAGAAATGTCTTACTACACACTACCCACACAGGTGGGTAGTAAGACATTTCTGTCCACTAGGAACATATCTATGCGTGATCCAATGGTCCAACCATGCTCCCATTACTATAATTGTAGCAGAATAATACCAGCCCCAAACAAATCCGATCTGGAGAAACAATACATACATCTCAAATCATGCTAAATATAGAAAGGACATTGATAATGCTTTGAAAGAATACGTTTACTTTAATGTAGGATCAGTCTCTGGCCCTTTTACCATTTGGCAGGCACACAAAGCCATCCTGAGAGGCTTCTTACCAAAATTGCCCATTTGTAAAAGAAAACTAGAGAGAAAGATGTAAATACCTCCCGCCAGTAACTTAGGGATCTGGGAAAACGAAATAAAACTTAACTGTCAACCCAGAGATCTCTTGAGATTAGATTAGCCAGAGATAAACTGTGAGGTTTGTTGTTACACAATTATGAAAGAGCACTCTTACGTACACGATCCCAATACTACGCACAGGGAAACAAGGCGGGCAGGCTGCTAGCAAGCAAAATGAAAGCCCAACAGGCCAAGTCTAAAATCCCTTTCCTTTTACACCCCCAATCAAAAGCTAAACTCACTGAATCTAGGGAGATAGCGGTTCAATTTAGATTTTATTATGAGGGTCTAAATCATCTCAAAAACAACACCAATCGCCCAGAAAACCATTACCAATTAGTGAAGCACTTCCTGGAACAATCCTTATTGCCCTCACTTTTAGAATCCCAATTGACAACCCTAAATGAACCTATTTCAGGGGAGGAAATTGGAACCCTCATTAACGCCCTTGCTTTGGGGGAAATATCGAGGCCCAGGTGGACTATCAAATGAGTATTATAGACTATTTCACCCAACTTTATTACCATACCTGGCAGCATTCTTCCAAAGAGCAGCAGATGGAACCCCATTTCCCACTGAAATGTTATCAGCCCTCATAGCAACTTTTCTAAAACCAGGTAAAGCAAATTATGTGCCTCAAATCTTTGTTTAATTGTTAAATTCTGACATTAAAATATTCGGCAAGTTGCTTGCTGGCAGATTTTCCCCGCTATTGCCCTCGCTCATTACTGCAGACCAAGAAGGTTTCATTAAAGGTAGGCAGGTGTCAAATAACACTAGATGACTACTAAATATATTCAATTATGCAGAATCCAAAGGCACTGCTCTACTGGCAGTCACTATAGACGCAGAGAAAGCCTTTGACTGTTTTCATTAGTCATTCGCCTTCTCGACACGTCAAATAATGGGCCTCAAGGGACAGCTCCTCAATGCAATAACTAGCCTATACTTTTCCCCATCAGCTAAAGTGTTTGTAAATGGCGTGGTTTCTGACAGCTTTGACATAAGTAATGGGTCCAGACAAAGCTGTCTGTTATCCCCACACATTTTTATATTAGCTCTAGAGCTCCTGTCACAGTGGATCAGGAATTCACCCAAAGTGGAAGGAATAGGGCCTAATACTCATACCATCACTCTGTACGCTGACGATATTATCCTTACCCTGACAAATCCAAGACAATCCTTGGAGAAAGCATTAACGATCATATCACACTATGGAAGCCTTTCATATTATAAAGTAAACAAAGCAAAATCACAAGCGCTCACTATACACATCTCCACGGGGGATTGAAAAGACGTACAGAACGCGTATCTGGGCATAAATCTCACCTCGCCCTGCTCTCTTTTCTATAAGCAGAATTTCAGCCCCCTATTAAGTGTAATTGCACAAGATCTCAACAGCTTTAGCATGAAAGATCTTTCATGGGTGGGTAGAGTTGTTTCTTTTCAGATGATGACCCTAACCAAGATCATCTATAAATTCCGCACATTGCTCATACCCATGCCTGAGTTTTTCTTTAAGAAAGCCCAGGCTCTTCTCAATAAATATATTTGGCAATGAGAGCGACTTAGAATAGCCCATTCTCTCCTGAATAAAAGAAAAGAGGAGGGTGGCATTGTACTTTCCTCAATTAAGGACTACTATAAGGCCACAGGGCTCTACTTTTTACCAGATTGGTGGTCACCCGACTATAAAAAAACGTGGGTACAAATAGAGAAATATACTAATGGGGGAGGTCCCTTGAAGGATCACCTGATTGGAATGCTTTGGTATACTGGGGCCTCCAAACAGGAGTTGCTTTCTGCACACGACACAAGAACACTCTGGGTACAACTACACTCGACGACAGGTAAACCTACTTCCACCCTTGTGTCACACGCATCAACATACTTACTAGAAAGAGCTATTGAAGGCCTATATCTGTCATCCTGGCGGTTGCTGGGACTTACCTTAGTGGAGGGGAAAACGCGAAGTCCTTTGAAGACATTAGATCCACTTTTCTGATTCCTCATACGGAATTTTGCAAATACTTGAGAATACAACACTTCTTGGGCCCTATCCTTAGATCTCCCCCCAGAGCCAACAATGACACAATCGAACCACTGCAAACTCCACACTCACAGAAAACTATTATTCTACTTTTATGATCTCCTGGGAGACAAAAACATTCTTCACAAGACACACACGATGAGAGCATGGGAAGCAGAGCTGCAACAAACCTTCCCAGAGGAGGACAGGAGGGGGCCTTGCATTTTCTTTCAACCCCTTTCAAATGCACTGCACACTATGGAGCTGGGGTGAAAACGATACACCACTGGTATTACAGAAATTTCACCATATTTGCCAGGGAGTACCCGCAACATGTTGGAGAGAATGAAACTAGACAGGAACTCTACACCATATTCTATGGTCGCGCCCAAAGCTAACCAACTTTTGGCAACTGGTCTTCTTATTAATATCGGAACTCAGCCTTATTTGGATAAAACTGTCCCCTGCATTGGCGCTACTATTTATAGGAGTGCAGAGATTCCCTCCTACCATTAGATCTTTGATAGGCCACATCTAGTAGTCACACGCCACTGGAAGAAAGTACATGCTTCTGAACTTTTAGAGGTCATACAGGCCCTTAACACTACATGCCGTTATAAAAGAATATTACCTCCCACTGTAACGTCCAGAACTCGAGTGGAGTGTACATTTGGCACAAGAACCACAGATTCACCCGTAACTAAAGGCTTGAAATAAATGATCACCCCATTAACAGAGCTTCGGAGAGTGGCAGTTTGTCTGTTCTAGTCCTATGTTTTAAAATACTACACATATCCACAGAGCGTTTACACTGTACAGTAAAGTGAACTGGAGGATTACCCTCTAATCGTACTAATAGCTAATATTTCTGTTTTGTACTCTTTCCTTTATTGTTCGAAACTATGTTCTGACAAAATACCTTGTAAAAATGTCTAACAGGGTTTAGAATAACAATGCAAACAATGTAACTGTATGCTTTTACTTGTACCTAATGTGAGAAACGCTGATCAATATCTTGCTTTGATGTTTGTATACCCTTGAATACCAATAAAAAATGACAAAAAAAGCATAATACAGTACCAGATTCAACAAATCTTGTGTATGCTTTGCTTTTTTCTTAGGTGCGAAAATTGATCTGCTGTGTGAATTTTTAATTCTGCAGCATGTCAATTGGTGTTGCGTTTTTGCATATAATACTCTTTTCAATAGAAGGGTGAGATCTGTAGGAAATCTGCATTAAATCCTGACCAAAAAATACTTAAAAAAAGCTCTGGTTTTGGTGCGGATTTCATACAGTCTGTCTGCCCTCAAATCTGCACCATGTGCAGCTGGAGCTTCCCTTATCTTCAGCTGTCCTGCATATTAAAAAAGTTTTCCTTCTACAAAACTTGTAAAATGTGTTTGATATGTGAAAATCTACAATTTGAAATTAGGGTTGAAATGCCTAAAATATTACTTTATTAGAGTTCATTTCTTATTTGTTCAAATAATATACAGGTGCATCTTAATAAATGGAGAATATCATCGAAAAGTTAAATTATTTCAGCAATTCAATAAAAAAATAAAAGACATATATAGATTATTTACATACAGAGTGATTTATTATAAGCATGTATTTCTTTTAATGTTGACTATAGCTTACAGCTAATGAAAAGCCAAAAGTCAGTGGTTGAGATATATCAAGGCTGGCGTGGTGGATCCATCCGCCAGTCTTGATTTCCCTGCACTGACGTGAGATGCACCTGATTTGTTAAGAGGCAGAAGCCTCTTAATAAATCGGGTGCACCTCTGCCCTGCTATGTGCCAGAAAGGGAAGTCTACGCCAGCTACCGGCTGTCATAGACTTCAGCTATAACTGGCGAAAGTTATAGTAAATGCGGTGGGCGGCGCAAAGTTTTGCCCCCTTCAGCTAAGCCATGCCCCCTTTTCATTCAGGAAAAGTACACAAAAAGTTGAAAATTATGGTGCACAGATGCTGTGCGCCTTAATTAGCAACTTTTTTATTCCACAATTGTGGCATAGAAACAATGATAAATGTCCCACAGTAGCTCATAAAATTAGATTATTATATAAGAACAATTTAAAATGATTTTTAATACAGAATTGTTGGCCTAATTAAAAGTATGTACAGTGTATGGTCGGGGCACCTTTTGCATGAATTACTGAATCAATGGGGCGTGGCATGGAAGTGATCAGCATGTGGCACTGCTTAGATGTTGTAGATGCCCAGGTTGCTTTAATAGCCGCCTTCAGATCATCTGCATTGTTGGGTTTGGTGTCTCATAGTCCTCTTGACAATACCCCATAGATTGTCTATAAGATTTAGGTAAAGGCGCGTTTGCTGGCCAATCAAGCACAGTTATACCGTGGGTATTAAACCAGATACTAGTACTTTTGGCAGTGTGGGCAGGTGCCAAGTCTCCATAAAGCTGTGCTGACTTTGAGCATGGTATAACATAATGGACCAACACCAGCAGATGACATGGCTCCCCAAACAATCAAACAATCACTGACTGTGGAAACTTCACATTGCACCTCAAGCAGAGTCTCTTTCTCCAGACTCTGAGACCAAATGAAATGCAAATTTTACTTTCATCTGAAAACAGGTGCTGGGTCCACTAGAGAGAAAGAGAGTGAGAGATGCACTTTTTGTAGCTGTGTCCTGTTTTGGGACCTCCTAGTATCAACTCAAAATGTCCCTATCGGGTAGTTTAAAATGTATTTTTGAAAACCAGAAAACCTATTTAGCTCTGAGAATTCCACCATATGCGTACTCTACACCAGGAGTGCACTGCAGTATCACTGTGCTTGTTTGGCCAGCAAACTCGGCTGACCTAAACCCTATAGAGAATCTATGGGGTATTGTTAAAAGAAAGATGAGAGACACCAGACCCAACAATGCAGACGAGATGGAGGCTGCTATAAAAGCAACCTGGGCATCCATGACACCTCAGCAGTGCCAAAGACGGATTGCCTCCATGCTACGCCGCATTAATGCAGTAATTCATGCAAAAGGGGCCCAAACCAAGTATTGAGTGCATATACTGTACATACTTTTCAGTGGGCCAACATTTATGTTTAAATTGGTCTTATATAATATTAAAATTTTCTGAGATACTAACTTTTGGGTTCTCATTAGCTGTAAGCCATAATTATCAACATTAAATTAAATAAACACTTGAAATTGATCACTCTATGTGTAATAAATGTATAGAATATGAGTTTCACTTTTTGAATGTAATTACTGAAATAGATTAACTTTTCAACAATATTCTAATTTATTGAGATACACCTGTAAGAGAAATACTTAATATGGAAGTTAATATTGATAGTTTTCATGAAAATGAAAAATTACCTTCTAAAACATGTGATTTTTATTTTCTTAAATAGAAGGAAAGATTTGTGAAGCTGCTTGATCAACTGCACAACTCATTGCGTATTGACCTTTCAATGTACCGGGTAAGAAGAAAATTCAGTTTTATGATATGTACAAACATAAAAAAAAAAAAAAAAAAAAACGTAAATATGAATTCTGTCCCAGCCCAAATTAAAGAATACGTAAGAGTATTACATGCACAGGTAAAAATTATAGTCCTCTATAATTCATCATGTTTTTTTTTTTTTTATGTCAGGTCATTTCCTAAATGCCCCTAATGGTGGCTTCAAGCAGAGACAGACCATTTTATAATACACCATATGAGGGAAACCACAGACTTAGAATTGTATTTATTAATGTATTTATGTCAGTTGTTTGGACCATATTAATGAAATACCTGTTCACATTTTTTTTAATAAAAATTTCTTCTACTTAGTAAAAAAATAAATAAATCATAAACTCATCAGAAATCTGGAGCGTTGCACTTTGCATTCAGCATTGCCTGGGAATGTTTGACTCATGTGTACTGGGAAACTAAGTGGGGGAGACCATACAAAGCTTGCTAGTGGTCCCTTAGAGATATTTGCTCCCAGGGCACATGACCCAATAGCGCACAGCTATACCACTGCCCTTTACAATTCATAAAGCATTCTTCAATAACATACTAATGTTATGTATTATCATTATTTTACATTCATTGCTAATTATTTTTATTGGAGAATCTCTTTTTAATATTTTGCATTTTTTCCTTAAAAAATATATAAATATTAGAACCAATCTGTCAGGATCAGCGACGTTATGAAAACTTCCATTCAGCTGACTTGCTGAATTTCACAAATACATTTTCTTTGTAATTAATTAGTTTGTCATGAAGCGCATTTCTTTGTAAGTAGCATTTGCAATGGCGGAATGTGATTGTGCCACCCCCATCATTTAACCCCTCAGATGCCGCATTCATATCTGATTGTGCATATAATGTAAAAATGGAGGCCTTTCAGGCCAAAAAAAGAAAAGAGAAAAAAAATACCCACCTCATCCATTTGAGAGTGAAGAGGTCACTGTGGCAATCTTGACTGAAGATCTTGCAGGGTGCTTGGTGACATCATATGTCATGAGATTTTTTGCAGGATCTTCAATCAAGATGGCATGACGGCCTCTTCGCGCTCAAACGGATACGGTGAGTATGTTTTTTTACGCCATTTCAGGGAAAATTGATTTGTTAACGCGAAGCACAAGGAAATTCTGCTTAATGGCAAATCAAATTTTCCCTGAAATCGGATCAAAGTCCACCTTGGATACTTCATTTCACTCAACCCTACTCAGGATGTGATCTCAAAGGGTCACCCAGATTTTAACGGCAACCTCCCAACTCTGCTACTTTGAGCCATAGGGTTATGCTAAATCTTTCCCCTTCAGCTGGTATCCACATCTAAGGGATTTTAGCTGCCATCACTTTTATTAGGCGACAAGATGCCTTAAAGTTAGGTAACTGACAATTACCCTCTCAAACCCACTATTCGCTCTAGCATTCAGAGTTAATACAGTTTGTAATCTTTTAAGAGGACCTTTCATCAGTTTAACCCTTGTGTAATTATGGTCTTACCTTATAGGGCAGCCCCCACTGATGCCATGGCACTTCTTTTTTTTTCCAAAGACCTCATTCTCCCTGGCTAAGAGCAGTATGCTCTGATTGGATGAGCTCACAGCCAGGGAGAATAGAACTGCCCCCAGCGAAACTGCGAGTCTCCGCCTAGTATAATCAAGTCGGCTAATTATAATCTACGGCGCCGAAATTAACAAGCGGGCTAACATGGGGGTCTTTGGAAAAACAAAGTGCCATGGCATCTGTGGGGACCGCACTATAAGGTAAGACCATAATTAGACTAGGGCTAAACTGATGAAAGGGCCTCTTTAAAAACACATGAAGACTCTTATTAAAGTGAAGTTTTAATATCGACAGGACAGTGTGTACAAAACATACAGTTATAAATGTAAAAATACAATGTCATGCAAATACAATGTGCAAAAATAATTTTATGAAAATAAAAAGGATAAAAGAAATGGAACTTGACACGTTATAAAATGGTAGAAGTCTGGTTGGCTGGGTGTAGCATAAAAGTTGGCCAGATCATCAACCCAATTGTCCCCCAAAAGAAATTACAATTAGCTAAAAGGACACACACCTTAAAGGGGTTGTCCGGGATCAAACTTTTTTTTTTTTTTAAAACATCTTACTCACCTTTAGTAGCTGAGTCTATATTCCCATAGTGGTTTGAGGTAGCTTTTACACTGGATCATAGCTCCTACAGTCCTGAACAGATCTTTTACATATCTGTTTATCTGTACATTCACTTCCTGCCACACTGCACTGTGGTTCCCAATGCAGAGTGGCATCTCCTGGTTTCTCCTGTCTAAAATTGCGTCCCTGTACCTGCCCCCTCATACATATTCATGCATCCAGCAGAACGTTCACCCCCCCTTCGATCCGCCCCCCCTCATACATATTCATCCTTTTGCCTCATATTCCTAACCCATATGTACGCCTATAAACTCCTCCTTGCTCTATCTCTGGCAACTGTCATGCGCTCAGTGTTTGCAGAGCAGAGAGGCAACGGAGGCAGACAGTGAACTATAGTTAGAACAGCCAATAAGAGAACTCCAGGACCATACATATAATATACTGGGGTCTAGTGTACAATATTATTAAAAAAAAAGCCAACCAATAACCCCGAAAAAATTGAAAAACACTCATATAAAATATATGCAGTTTTATTTGTACATAAAGTATACACAAGAATAACAAAAGGCCCCCGGTCATGGGAAGGCGGGGAACCCCGTGTGACGGGGAGATAATCCCACCCTCACATGTACCGCCCAAACAGGGAGACAGACCAGAAAATCTGGAAATAATCAACCACACCCTAGGGGCCCAATAGTAGATGTCCGTACATACCATATGACTAGATACAAGCCCAAATAGATAGAGATGAATAGTATCTACTACCCCCAGTGCCGTGTCAGAATAACATATGAGAAACAGTGGCCAGCAACCAATTACCAAAGGGCAAGCGGTCTGGTCACAGCTGTACAGGTAAAAATTAAAGCAAAGACACGCCAATGGTAGGCACATTACAATGATCACTGTTACATAATCACATGAAAAAACATAGGAATGTATTAATTATCCATAATGTGTGAAAGCACTGGATGTCTGGGCAGAGCAATACCTCGACGCGCGTTTCGCCAGGAAAAGTTTTGTCAGGAGGTAAGTAAAATGCACAGGTGTCCGTCTTAAATAGTGAGGTCCAAACCAGATAATAGTAGTGCGTATGCGCATGATGAATGAGGATTTTCTGGTCTGTCTCCCTGTTTGGGCGGTACATGTGAGGGTGGGATTATCTCCCCGTCACACTGGGTTCCCTGCCTTCCCATGACCGTGTGCCTTTTGTTATTCTTGTGTATACTTTATATACTAATAAAACTGGATATATTTTATGAGTGTTTTTCTATTTTTCGGGGTTATTGGTTGGCGCTTTTTTTGGCAGACAGTGAACTACCATACTGGGAGCAGCTGCCTCCATTCATTGTAATGCTCAATGAACAGTGACGTCACTGGACTGGTGGAACGGGGCTTAGCACGATGTCGACCGGCCAAGTTACCGCCCCTCCATCCTCTCTGCATAATTACCTAGGCTGCCAGTGACATTACCAGGCTCCCTGAGCAGCGGAGGAGGAGTCTTTGCTCGCCTGCCAGGGACAAGGTACGTCACTGAAAAAAATAAAATACTTCCGGACAAGAATTATCATGAGAGAAAGGGGGCTTGAGAAATATGTTCTAAAATATGTTTGTAATGTTTATGTTATTAGTAGGGATGAGCGAACCCGAACTGTATAGTTCGGGTTCGTACCGAATTTTGGGGTGTCCGTGACACAGACCCGAACCCGAACATTTTTGTAAAAGTCCGGGTTCGGTGTTCGGCGCTTTCTTGGCGCATTTTGAAAGGCTACAAAGCAGCCAATCAACAAGCGTCATACTACTTGCCCCAAGAGGCCATCACAGCCATGACTACTATTGGCATGGCTGTGATTGGCCAGTGCAGCATGTGACCCAGCCTCTATTTAAGCTAGAGTCACGTAGCGCTGCACGTCACTCTGCTCTGATCAGTGTAGGGAGAGGATGCAGCTGCTGCTGTTAGGGCGAGATTAGGCAGTGATGTACTCTTCAAAAACACTTAATGAAGTGATCGATCTACAGCTGTAAATCATTCAACCTCTGCTATTTAATTGCTCACTGTTTTTAGGCTGCCCAGAGCGTTTTTCTGTCACTTTTTTCTGGGGTGATCGGAGGCCCTTTTGTGTCTTGTGGTGCGCCAGCACAAGCTGCCACCAAATACATTTAACCATCAATAGTGTGGTGTTTTTTTTGCTATATCCTACATCAGGTGCTTGGCTGTGCCTGCTATTTTATTGAGGGGTGAAATACAATTGCCAAAATGGTGTTTCAGCTGTGGCTAGCCAATTGTAATACTGTCTGCTGTATGGCAAAGGATATATTTTTGTTCTGGGTTGAAATACAATTCCCAACTTAGCAATTCCCTAAATCAGTGGTTTCTGCTGTATCTGGCCAAGTTTAAATCTATCCATAAAAGGGTATATTAGATTGAAGGAGCGGATAGGGTCATCCTCAATAACTTCACACGCTACCGTGCATTTCCAAGTCTAATTCTGTCCGTAAACGTATACCTGTCATCCAGCGCCTAAATAATAGGCCTACAATTTATATTCAGCTAAATCTGTTGTTACTGCTGTGGCTGGTCAATTTATTTAGTGTCCGCCAAAGCACAGATTTTGTTCTGGGTTGAAATACAATTCTCAACTTAGCAATTCCCTAAATCAGTGGTTTCTGCTGTATCAGGCCAAGTTTAAATCTATCCATAAAATGGTATATTAGATTGAAGGTGCTGATAGGGTCATCCTCAATAACTTCACACGCTACCGTGCATTTCCAAGTCTAATTCTGTCCGTAAACGTATACCTGTCACCCAGTGCCTAAATAATAGGCCTACAATTTATATTCAGCTAAATCTGTTGTTACTGCTGTGGCTGGTCAATTTATTTAGTGTCCGCCAAAGCACAGTTTTTGTTCTGGGTTGAAATACAATTCTCCTATTAGCAATTCCGTAAATCAGTGGTTTCTGCTGTATCAGGCCAAGTTTAAATCTATCCATAAAAGGGTATATTAGATTGAAGGTGCTGATAGGGTCATCCTCAATAACTTTACACGCTACCGTGCATTTCCAAGTCTATCTCTGTCCGTAAAAGGGATACCTGTCACCCAGGGCCTAAATACTAGGCCTACAATTTATATTCAGCTAAATCTGTCGTTACTGCTGTGCCTGTATTAGTGTAATACGGTACCTAAATAGATAGCCAGATAGTGTTAGGTGCCTGTAAAAAAAGGCCTGAATTTAAATTCAATATATTGGGCCAAATAATTTTTTTCTTATTGTGGTGAACGGTAACAATGAGGAAAACATCTAGTAAGGGACGTGGACGCGGACATGGTCGTGGTGGTGTTAGTGGACCCTCTGGTGCTGGGAGAGGACGTGGCCGTTCTGCCACAGCCACACGTCCTAGTGTACCAACTACCTCAGGTCCCTGTAGCCGCCAGAATTTACAGCGATATTTGGTGAGGCCCAATGCCGTTCTAAGGATGGTAAGGCCTGAGCAGGTACAGGCATTAGTCAATTGGGTGGCCGACAGTGGATCCAGCACGTTCACATTATCTCCCACCCAGTCTTCTGCAGAAAGCACACAGATGGCGCCTGAAAACCAAGCTCATCAGTCTGTCACATCACCCCCCATGCATATCAGGGAAACTGTCTGAGCCTCAAGTTATGCAGCAATCTCTTATGCTGTTTGAAGACTATGCTGGCAGGGTTTCCCAAGGGCATCCACCTAGCCCTTCCCCAGCGGTGAAAGACATAGAATGCACTGACGCACAACCACTTATGTTTCCTGATGATGAGCACATGGGAATACCACCTCAGCACGTCTCTGATGATGACGAAACACAGGTGCCAACTGCTGCGTCTTTCTGCAGTGTGCAGACTGAACAGGAGGTCATGGAGGAAGACTGGGTGCAAGACGATGCAGGGAACGATGAGGTCCTATAGACCCCACATGGAATGAAGGTCGTGCCACTGACTTTCAGAGTTCGGAGAAAGAGGCAGTGGTTAGACCAAGCCAACAGCGTAGCAAAACAGGGAGCAGTGGGCAAAAGCAGAACACCCGCCGCCAAGAGCGTCCATCTGCTACTGGCCACCACCATCTGGGACGGAGCACCCCAAAGGCAGCTTCAAGGAGTTCCCTCACGTGGCAGTTCTTCAAACAATGTGCTGACGACAAGACCCGAGTAGTTTGCACGCTGTACCATCAGAGCCTGAAGCGAGGCATTAACGTTCTGAACCTTAGCACAACCTGCATGACCAGGCACCTGCATGCAAAGCATGAACTGCAGTGGAGTAAACACCTTAAAAACAAGGAACTCACTCAGGCTCCCCCTGCTACCTCTTCTGCAGCTGCCGCCTCGGCCTCTTCCTCTGCCTCTGGAGGAACGTTGGCACCTGCCGCCCAGCAAACAGAGGATGTACCACCAACACCACCACCTCCGTCACCAATCATGTCAACCATGTCACACGGCAGCGTTCAGCTCTCCATCTCACAAACATTTGAGAGAAAGCATAAATTCCCACCTAGCCACCCTCGATCCCTGGCCCTGAATGCCAGCATTTCTAAACTACTGGCCTAACCAAAGATACGTCCACCTAACCACAGATACGTGGACCAGTAAGCACGGCCAGGGACGCTATATCTCCCTAACTGCACACTGGTTAAATGTAGTGGCGGCTGGGCCCCAGACGGAGAGCTGTTTGGCGCACATCCTTCCGCCGCCAAGGATCGCAGGGCAACATTCTTTGTCTCCTGTTGCCTCCTCCTCCTACTCTGCTTCCTCCTCCTCTTCTTCCACCTGCTCATCCAGTCAGCCACACTCCTTCACCACCAACTTCAGCACAGCCCGGGGTAAATGTCAACAGGCCATTCTGAAACTCATATGTTTCGGGTACAGGCCCCACACCGCACAGGAGTTGTGGCGGGGTATAGAACAACAGACCGACGATAATGGGCGAAATCTCGTTGCAGCTCTGGGACTAGCTGGTTTGACGCACATCCCTTGCCTGGCGCATGTGCTGAATTTGGTGGTGCAGAAGTTCATTCACAACTACCCCGACATGTCAGAGCTGATGCATAAAGTGCGGGCAATCTGTGCACACTTCCAGCGTTCACATCCTTCCGCTGCTCGCCTGTCTGCGCTACAGCATAACTTCGGCCTTCCCACTCACCGCCTCATATGCGACGTGCCCACCAGGTGGAACTCCACCTTGCACATGCTGGACAGACTGTGCGAGCAGCAGCAGGCCATAGTGGAGTTTCAGCTGCACCACGCACGGGTCAGTCGCACTGCAGAACAGCACCACTTCACCACCAATGACTGGGCCTCCATGCGAGACCTGTGTGCTCTGTTGCGCTGTTTCGAGTACTCCACCAACATGGCCAGTGGCGATGACGCAGTTATCAGCGTTACAATACCACTTCTATGTCTCCTTGAGAAAACACTTAGGGTGATGATGGAAGAGGAGGTGGCCCAGGAGGAGGAGGAGGAAGAGGGGTCATTTTTAGCACTTTCAGGCAAGTCTCTTCGAAGTGACTCAGAGGGAGGTTTTTTGCAACAGCAGAGGCCAGGTACAAATGTGGCCAGCCAGGGCCCACTACTGGAGGACGAGGAGGACGAGGATGAGGAGGAGGTGGAGGAGGATGAGGATGAAGCATGTTCACAGCGGGGTGGCATCCAACGCAGCTCGGGCCCATCACTGGTGCGTGGCTGGGGGGAAACGCAGGATGATGACGATACGCCTCCCACAGAGGACAGCTTGTCCTTACCTCTGGGCAGCCTGGCACACATGAGCGACTACATGCTGCAGTGCCTGCGCAACGACAGCAGAGTTGCCCACAATTTAACGTGTGTGGACTACTGGGTTGCCACCCTGCTGGATCCCCGGTACAAAGACAATGTGCCCACCTTACTTCCTGCACTGGAGCGTGATAGGAAGATGCGCGAGTACAAGCGCACATTGGTAGACGCTCTACTGAGAGCATTCCCAAACGTCACATGGGAACAAGTGGAAGCCCAAGGCGAAGGCAGAGGAGGAGCAAGAGGTCGCCAACGCAGCTGTGTCACGGCCAGCTCCTCTGAGGGCAGGGTTAGCATGGCAGAGATGTGGAAAAGTTTTGTCAACACGCCACAGCTAACTGCACACCCCTCCACGTACTGACTGATGGTTCGGCCCCATTCAACTTCTGGGTATCCAAATTGTCCACGTGGCCAGAGCTAGCCTTTTATGCCTTGGAGGTGCTAGCCTGCCCGGCGGCCAGCGTTTTGTCTGAACGTGTATTCAGCACGGCAGGGGGCGTCATTACAGACAAACGCAGCCGCCTGTCTACTGCCAATGTGGACAAGCTGACGTTCATAAAAATGAACCAGGCATGGATCCCACAGGACCTGTCCATCCCTTGTGCAGATTAGACATTTATAACTACCTTCCCTTAACAATATATTCTTGTACTCCAGGGCACTTCATTCAATACTCTTTTTTTAATTTTACCATTATATTGCGGGGCAACCCAAAGTTGAATGAACCTCTCCTCTGTCTGGGTGCCGGGGCCTAAAAATATCTGACAGTGGCCTATTCCAGTGTTGGGTGACATGAAGCCTGATTCTCTGCTATGACATGAAGCCTGATTCTCTGCTATGGGACCTCTCTCCTTTGTCTGGGTGCCGGGGCCTAAAAATATCTGACAGTGGCCTGTTCCAGTGGTGGGTGACATGAAGCCTGATTCTCTGCTATGACATGAAGCCTGATTCTCTGCAATGGGACCTCTCTCCAATTAATATTGGTTATTTTTTATTTATTTTATTTTTATTTCAATTAATTTCCATATCCACATTTGTTTGCAGGGTATTTACCTACATTCGGATCCCGAACCCGAACATTTCCAGGAAGTTCGGCCGAACTTCTTGAACCCGAACATCCAGGTGTTCGCTCAACTCTAGTTATTAGATTACTATTAGACAAATGTCCCCAATCCCTGACAACCCCTATAAGAAGGTCTGCAGATTCCACCTCTAGCCCCCCATTCTTTGATGTTATGGAAAGGCTAGTGTGCATGCTAATGGTCTTTTACAACCGAGTTTTATGAGGTCAGCTTAACCATGGTTTTGACTAAAAGCTGTCCACAAAAATATATTTTCTTGTGGGCATCATAGCAACTTCATAATACCTTCAACTAACCCATAATAATGTTCTGCACATGTGCATATCATACGTAGAGGGGTTAGAGGCAGTACTTGAGGAGTTCCTTAATTGATACCTCTTAGGCTACTTTCACACTAGCGTTAGTTTGTCCGGCAAGCTGTCCTGACAGGGGAACAGCCTGCCGAAGCCATACTAACGCTTTCACTTGTGTGTTACGAGAGTCCGGCCCGGCCCCATTCACCTCAATCAGGGCTCTGTAAGGCTCTGTAATGGGGACGGGCAGGAGATGCGTCCGCCTCTCGGCATGTTTGCCATGCTGCGGCCACATCTCCCTCCCGTCTCCATTATAGTAAATGAGGCCAGGCCGAGCTTCCAGCACCACACAAGTGCAAGCTTAGTACAGATCTGGCAGGCTGTTCCCCTGCAGAAACAGCCTGCCTGACAAACTAACGCTAGTGTGAAAGTAGCCTTACAGAGCCATGATTGAGGTGACGTTAACACAGGTGATGCTGGTAAATGGCCTAAGTCCAACATGAGCAGCATACTGCCACATTATGGATTAGGTCCAGTATTTTTCTGATGAATATTCATCTGTATGGGTTTTTATACATGACCCCTTCTGAAGGTCAAAGTATCCTCAGCCTGACGTACTGAACAGCTCCACCAGTATCTAGGGGTTTTGAAGAAATAGATGTCAGCAACAGGTTTTATGAGGGGATACCTCCTGTCTATGTGAATTTGTTCTGCTTCCCTGATTTTGTTTAGACAAACCTTGTTTCCTGGTTTTGGGAATAAGACATTGACAATGTTATGCCAGTCACAAGAATGTCAGGGGGGCTTCTACTGCTCTGCTATCTAAAAATCATTTTGATATCTATACCACCACACTATGTATGTAAGATATATTCACATATTACATATTGGTATAAAACAGTGAAATATTGTTTGATAGTTGAATCTATATATATGTATACAGTGGGATGCAAAAGTTTGGTCAACCTTGTTAATCGTCATGATTTTCCTGTATAAATCGTTGGTTGTTACGATAAAAAATGTCAGTTAAATATATCATATAGGAGACACGCACAGTGATATTTGAGAAGTGAAATGAAGTTTATTGGATTTACAGAAAGTGTGCTATAATTGATTAAACAAAATTAGGCAGGTGCATAAATTTGGGCACCACGAAAAAGAAATGAAATCAATATTTATTAGATCCTCCTTTTGCTTAAATTACAGCCTTTAAACGCTTCCTGTAGGTTCCAACGAGAGTCTGGATTCTGGTTGAAGGTATTTTGGACCATTCCTCTTTACAAAACATCTTCAGTTCATTCAGGTTTGATGGCTTCCGAGCATGGACAGCTCTCGTTAAGTCACACCACAGATTTTTAACTATACTCAGGTATGGGGACTGAGATGGCCATTCCAGAACGTTGTACTTGTTCCTCTGCATAAATGCCTTAGTGGATTTTGAGCAGTGTTTAGGGTCGTTGTCTTGTTGAAAGATCCAGCCCCGGCGCAGCTTCAGCTTTGTCACTGATTCCTGGACATTGGTCTCCAGAATCTGCTGATACTGAGTGGAATCTATGCGTCCCTCAACTTTGACAAGATTCCCAGTCCCTGCACTGGCCACACAGCCCCACAGCATGATGGAACCACCACCATATTTTACTGTAGCAGGTGTTTTTCTTGGAATGCTGTGTTCTTTTTCCTCCATGCATAACGCTTCTTGTTATGGTCAAATAACTAAATTTTAGTTTCATCAGTCCACAGCACCTTATTCCAAAATGAAGCTGGCTTGTCCAAACATTTTGTGCTGTGGGCGGAGAAAAGGCTTCCTCTGCATCACTCTCGCATACAGCATCTCCTTGTGTAAAGTGCGTCGAATGATTGAACGATGCACAGTGACTCTATCTGCAGCAAGATGATGTTGTAGGTCTTTGGTGCTGGTCTGTGGGTTGACTCTGACTGTTCTCACCATTCGTCGCTTCTGTCTATCCGAGATTTTTCTTGGTCTGCCACTTCATGCCTTAACTTGAACTGAGCCTGTGGTCTTCCATTTCCTCAATATGTTCCTAATTATGGAAACAGACAGCTGAAATCTCTGAGACATCTTTCTGTATCCTTCCCCTAAACCATGATGGTGAACAATCTTTGTCTTTAGGTCATTTGAGAGTTGTTTTGAGACCCCCATGTGCTACTCTTTAGAGAAAATTAAAAGAGGTGGGAAACTTACAATTGACCCCCTTAAATACTCTTTCTCATAATTGGATTCACCTGTGTATGTAGGTCAGGAGTCACTGAGCTTACCAAGCCAATTTGAGTTCCAATAATTAGTTCTAAAGGTTTTGGAATCAATAAAATGACAACAGTGCCCACATTTATGCACCTGCCTTATTTTGTTTAAACAATTATAGCACACTTTCTGTAAATCCAATAAACTTCATTTCATTTCTCAAATATCACTGTGTGTGCGTCTCCTATATGATATATTTAACTGACATTTTTTATCGTAACAACCAACGATTTATACAGGAAAATCATGACGATTAACAAGGTTGCCCAAACTTTCGCATCCCACTGTATATATATACATATCTACACTCACCTAAATAATTATTAGGAACACCATACTAATACGGTGTTGGACCCCCTTTTGCCTTCAGAATTGCCTTAATTCTACGTGGCATTGATTCAACAAGGTGCTGATAGCATTCTTTAGAAATGTTGGCCCATATTGATAGAATAGTATATTGCAGTTGATAGAGATTTGAGGGATGCACATCCAGGGCACGAAGCTCCAGTTCCACCACATCCCAAAGATGCTCTATTGGGTTGAGATCTGGTGACTATGGGGGCCATTTTAGTACAGTGAACTCATTGTCATGTTCAAGAAATATTCCCCAAAAATGCAAATATGACACATCACATGACCTACATTAGCCAAAAGAATCCTGCAAGTCTTTCTCTTCATATCCCAACTGCCATACACGCGGTCACATGTCCCTTATCAGCCAATAGAAGCTTGCAGGTCCTTAGTCTCCACATACACACAGTTTTACACCAGGTTTCACAACCCAGCCATTTTTCTTCACTGCTGTAGGTCAGCTGTAAAAGGGCAGGGGGCAGTGGATAAAACTGTTAAGGGAGCGGAGTGCTGTAGAGGTCACAGTTCAGGGGCAGGTAGGGTGGCCATTCAGGCTATCCTCAATAGACGGACTTAAAAACCCTGCCCCAGGTCCCGCTAAGTCACGCCACCTCCCACTCCGCAGCCGATAGGGATTGAAAAAATGAAAGTAAAAATCAACTTCTGTCAGCTTCAGGGGATCGAGGGAGGGTGACTTTCTCCCTGCAGATCATGTTCAGACACCATAGTGCTGCTATCTGAGAGTGAGCTGTTCAAAAGAACATCCCTGAGTCCGTCCAGGACATGCGCTTAAAACGGACCTATGTCCACCCTAGGGGTAGGCTGCTGTGGAGGTCACAGTTAAGGGGATGGTCCGCTATGGAGGTCAGTGTTAAGGGGCAGATTGCTGTAGAGGCCACTGTTAAGGGGACAGGGTGTTGTCAAAATCACTGTTAAGGAAATGGGGTACTTGTTACCAGGGAGATGAGGACGCTGGCCACGTCTGACGCTGGCTCCTCCTCCCTCTTTATCAGCGGGGCGCCAGCGGTGCTTCAAGGAGGGAGCGCACTGCCGATTCCCTGTTACAGTATGCCCCCCTTCCACGAGGGGCCACTGGACACTTACTTAACAGAGCCGGTGTTTCAGGGTGTGCCAGATAAAATTTTCTAATAAAGCTAGTAGCATGCATTTTATTAGCTGGCACCCAAGACCTCTCTTCCAGACCAAAACCTCTCCAGCGAACCAAATACTGCAACAAATTACAAATTTTCCTTACATCAAGGGTTCTAGAAACCTCGTATTCTATGTGACCGGCAACCTTCACTGGTGATGGAAACTCCTGTGCAAGAGATACAGATGGCACATACTTTTTGAGTAATGCTTTGTGAAAAACATTATGAATACGAAAGGAGTCAGGTAACAGTAACTTAAAAGATACAGGGTTAATTATGCCGATAATCTCAATAAATCAAGGACCAATAAATCAAGGTGCAAATTTACCCAAAGGTACCTTAAGATGCAAATTCTTGGTGGACAACCACACCTAGTCTCCCAACCCAAAATTTACAAAAGTTGCATTAAACTTCTGAACCTACTGGGCTTTCTTCAGGTTTGACTGAACCTGGGCCCAGACTGCGCACAGTTCTTTAACTACAAAATCAGCCTCCGGAACCTGGTAAGAAGACGGCGCGAATGAACAAAATCACGGATGAAACCCCAAATTACAAAAGAAAGGAGACATATTGGTAGACGAGTTCATCAGATTGTTAATGGCGAATTCCGCCACAGACAAGTATTTCGCCCAACGATGTTGGTTGTCATAGACATAACACCTTAAATATTGTTCCAGGGACTGATTAAGACATTCAGATTGACCGTTGGTTTTGGGATGGAATGCCGAAAAGAAAGACAAAATGTTGAAACAAACTGAACACCTCTATCTGAAACAATATTGACTGGAATACCATGTAAGCGAACTATGTGGTCAACAAAAAGAGAGGCTAACGTTTTAGTTTTAGTATTTGACAGGGGAATAAAATGACACATTTTGCTAAACCTATCCACAACCACCCACACAACTGTCTAACCCTCAGACATCAGTAGATCGGTATTAAAATCCATGGATACATGAGACCAAGGCCTACCAGTAGGGTTGAGCGAACCCGAACTGTAAAGTTCGGGTTCGTACTGAACTTTAAGATTTTTGGACCCCTCACCCGAACTTTTCAGTAAAGAAAAAAGCCAATCAACAAGCGTTTAACTCATGTGCCCTTAGAAGCCATCACAGCCATGCCTACTAATGGCATAGCTGTGATTGGCAAGTGCAGCATGTGACCCAGCCTCTATATAAGCTGGAGTCACGTAGCGCTGCACGTCACTCTGATCATATCAGTGTAGGGATAGGATGCTGCTGCTGTAAGGGAAATAATAGGAAAGAATCAGTTATCAGAAGTACTTGTTAACTCAGCGATCTACAGCGATTTTTTTTTTATGGATGCAGTTACCCTGCTCTGAGCCCAGTGACACCGAAAAATAACTTTCATCCGTCTGTTAGTTAGATGGGCGTCGACAGCCATTTTAAGCAAGTTCAGTGCACCAGAAAAGCATATTTGCATTTGTGACAGTGAAATACAAGCTTGAAATAGTGCAATTATATTCTGGGTTTAAAAAACACCTATTTTTTTGCAATACCCTACATCTGGTGCCTTTTCGGCATTTGTCAGTGTGAAATACAAGTTTGAAATACTGCAATTATATTCTGGGTTTAAAAAAAAAACACCCATCTTTTGCAAGACCCTACATCTGGGGCCTTTGCTGCATTTGTCACAGTGAAATACAAGCTTGAAATACTGCAATTATATTCTGGGTTTAAAAAAAAAGCACTCATTTTTTGCAATACCCTACATCTGGGGCCTTTGATGCATTTGTAACAGTGAAATGCAAGCTTGAAATACTGCAATTATATTCTTGGTTTAAAAAAAAAACACCCATTTTTTGCAATACTCTACATCTGGGGCCTTTGCTGCATTTGTCACAGTAAAATATAAGTGTTAGATAGTGCTGTTATATTATTGAATAAAAACAAACACCCATTTTGGGAAAGATAATAAATTTGCGGCCTTTCCTGGATTTCTGACAGTCCAATACAAGTGTGATATACCGCTGTTATATTCTGGTATTAAAAAAACACCCATTTTATGCAAGATAATACATTTATGGCCTTTGTTGCATTTGTGACAGTCAAATACAAAGTTTAAATACTGCAGTTATCTTTTTGGTTAAAAAAAACACAAATTTTTAGCAATACCCTACATCTGGGGCCTTTGCTGCATTTGTATTTCACAGTGAAATACAAGCTTGAAATACTGCAATTATATTCTGGTTTAAAAAAAACATAATTTTTTTGCAATACCCTACATCTGGGGCCTTCGCTACATTTGTCACAGTGAGATACAAGCGTTAGATAGTGCTGTTATATTCTGGTATTAAAAAAACACCCATTTTGGGCAAGATAATAAATTTGCGGCCTTTGCTTCATTTCTGACAGACCAGTTCCTTCATATTGTCTCCCACCCAGTCTTCTGCTAAAAGATCAGAGTTGGCACCTGCAGCCCATGTCCATCAGTCCTTCACCTCACCCCCTTGCAAATCAGCTAAGCAGTCTGAGCCCAGAGTCATGGAGCAGTCTCTTCTGCTTTTTGATGACTCTGCTAGCAGGGTTTCCCAGGGCCATCCACATAGCCCTGCCCCAGAAGTGGAAGAGATTGAGTGCATCGATGCCCAACTAGATATGTTTCAGGATGAGTACATGGGAGGATCACCGCAGCACGTCTCGGATGATGACGAAACACACATGCCAACTGCTGCAGCTTTCTGCAGTGTGCAGACCGACAAGGAGGGCAGGGGTGAAGACTGGCTGGAAGATGATGTGGAGGACAATGAGGTCCTCGAACCAACATGGAATCAAGGTCATGCAAGTGACCTGTGTAGTTCGGAGGAAAAGACGGTGGTCGCACAGAGCCACCAGCACAGCAGAAGAGGGAGCAGGGTGCAAAAGCAGAGCGGCCGTCCCCTAGACATTACGCCTGCTACTGCCCAACGAAGCAAAGGACCGAGCACACCAAAGCCAGCTCTAAGGAGTTTCCTTTCTCAACCTGAGCACAACCTGCATGACCATGCATCTAAGTGCAAAGCTGCATTGGAGTAGACACCTCAAAAACAACGAAAAGGTCTCTGGCTCCTCCTGCTTTCTATTCTGCTGCAGTCTCGGCCTTTTTATCCACCTCTGGAGTGATAGTGCCACCTGCCACCCCGCAGAGGATCTGCCAGCAACGCCACCACCTGGGTCACCATGCATCTTCACAATGTCCCATGGAAGAGTTCAACTCTCTATCTCCCAAACACTCAAGCGAAAGTGGAAGTAGCCCCCTACCCACCCGCGATCCCTGACCCTGAATGCCAGCATTTCAAAATTACTGGCCTTTGATATGCTCTCATTCTGTCTGGTGGAGACAGAGTTGTAAAAGCCTTATGGCGATGGCTGTCCCACAGTATGTCGTACCCAGCCACCACTACTTTTCCAGGCGAGCCATCCCTTCGCTGCACAACCAAGTGGGGGACAAAATCAGGGGTGCACTGTGCATTTCAGCCATTGACCTCCCTTGAATGTGGTATCCCTTTCTCACGCTCCCTCTTCGGCGTGGAACCCTGATTTGCCGCTAACCGTGATCAACATGGTAGGCGCAGAAAATGAACATCGAAAATTAATAGAGAAGATATCCAATTGGATTGTGGACGTCACAGGGACGTGCGATCAGGTAGAAGTTATCTAGAGTAAATAAAGTAGCAGCAGGACCTCTCCTGGCTAACGTTTTCAAATCCAAAATACCCCAGTGACATTCCCTATAATTTTTTATTAATCATTCCAAAAACAGGGCGTTTATCATCACTACCTCCCCGAGTCGGGAGTGGGTAATTGCTGCACACACCCTCCTTTACTTGGAAGCGTCGGCTTCAATAATTCCACTCGATCACATTTAATTTCATACATTGACCTCCCTTGGATGTGGTATCCCTTTCTCATGCTCCCTCTCCGACGTGGAACCCTGATTCACCGCTAACCGTGATCAAGAGCAGATATCCAATTGGATTGTGGACATCACAGGGACGTGCGTCATGGTGGAGCAGTATGTGTGCACACGCCTACACGTACTGACTGATGGGTCTTCCCCCTTCATCTTCTGGGTCTCCAAATTGGGCACATGGCCTGAGTTTGCCCTTTATGCGTGCCCTGCAGCCAGTGTATTGTCTGAATGTTTGTTTAGCGCGGCTGAGGGGTTATCACAGGTTATATTTCCCAATGTTTTCGGGTGTACCCTAATTTAAACAAAAAAAGTTTAAATAATAAAACCAAAAAACTGTGTTGGCTACCTCCTCCACCGCCTCCTCAACCTCCTACTCCATATGGACCTCCTCCTCCTAGATCAAGATTATATATATATTTTTTAATGTATTTTATGTTATTTTAAGTAATTTCCCTATCCACATTTGTTTGCAGAGCACTTACCATGCTCTTAACCACATGTTTGCCATTTGCAGCCCTCTAGCCCTTTTCATGACTTTTTTAGAGCCATTTTAGAGCTCCAGAGTACAGGTCCCCATTGACTTCAATCAGGTTCGGGGTCAAGTTTGGGTCCCGAACTCAAACTTTTTTGTGAAGTTCGACCGAACCCATCGAACCCGAACATCCAGGTGTCTGCTCAACTCTCCCTTCCAGGGATGGCTAGAGGTCGCAATTCCCCAGCCGGATGAGACCTAGGAGTCTTGGACCTGGCACAAACCTCACAAGAGGATACAAATGAATAGATATCTCTGGACAAAGAGGGCCACCAAAAAACAGCATTATGACACTCGCCGGAGGTGCAAATGACCAGGGACAAACAACTTATCTTTAGGAGACAGTACCGGAGCCAAGTGTTGTCCCGCAGTAATCTCGTTTGTCAAATCAGAAGAGACTGAAGCCACAATGATTCCTGCCGGCAATATAGGTTCTGGTGGGGCATCAGGAGACTAAAAGGCACAAAAACTTGGGGATAAAGCATCTGCCTTGACAATTTTACTTCCTGGCCTGAAAGTAATGCAGAAGTTAAAATTAGTAAAGGACAATGCCCACCTAGCCTGTCTGGGATTCAAACGCTTAGCAGAATCCAAAAATGTTAAATTCGTATGATCCTTAAGTACAGTGACGCAATATTGATCCCCCTCCCAAAAGTGATGCCATTCCTCAAAGGCCCATTTAATCGCAGGTAACTCCCGATTTCTGATGTTGTAATTTCTCTCGGTCGGAGAGAACTTACAAGAAAAGAAAGCACAAGGTCTTAATTAGTGAGGGTTGGTGACCCTTGGGAGAGTACTGCCCCCACCCCATCCTCAGAAGCGTCCACCTCAACCACAAAAGGTCTCTCTTAGTCTGGTTGAAACAATACTGGGGTGTCAACGAAACATCTCTTAAGTGTATCAAAAGCCTCTATAGCCTCTGGCAATCAATTAAATAGATCCGCCCCCTTCTTGGTTAAATCAGAGGCTTAGCAATAAAAGAAACATTTTTTATAAACTTCCGGTAATAGTTCAAAAAAACTAAAAAGCGTTGTAACGCTTTAAGAGAGGAGTGTCACACCCATTCCAAAATAGCCTGCACCTTCCCTGGATCCATCTTAAAGGATTGGGGTGTGAGAATATATCAATTTTGGGATATTTCCTGAACTCCAAATATACACTTCTCACCCTTAACAAATAATCGGTTCTCCCGCAGAACCTCTAGTACAGCAGTCAGCAACCTTCGGCACTCCAGATGTGTTGAAACTACGACTCCCTGCATGCTCCATTCACTTTTATGGGAGTTCTGAAAATAGCTAAGCAAGTGTGCATGCTGGGAGTCGTAGTTTTACCACAGCTGGAGTGCCGAAGGTTGCTGATCCCTGCTCTAGTACCTGTCTAGTTTGTATAATATGCAAATCCCAGTCAGGTGAATAAATTATAATATCATCTAATTTTGGAAAACCGCCGGTGCATTGCTGAAACCAAAAGGCATCACTAATTATTTGTAATGGCTCTCAGGGGTATTAAAGGCCGTTTTCCACTCATCTCCCTCCTTAATTCGGATTAGATTATATACCCCAGTAAGATCAATTTTAGTGAACCAATGAGGTCCAAGTATTTGATAAAACAGGTCTGGTATAAACTGCAAAGAGTACCAGTTCTTAATAGTAATTTTATTTTCGATTCTATAGAAACACCAGCTTGAACAACAGGAAGTCAGCAGGAATCCCAATTTAACCCCCATTTCTCTAATTCGCCCAAGGACCAGTTGATAACTGGGTTATGAACCTGGAGCCAAGGCATACCAAGAACTATCTCCACGGGCAGATTTTTCTAAATCAAAAAAGAGCAACTTTCTGTATGAAAAGCCCCCACTACCAAGGTCACCTCAGGAGTACAATATTCCACAGTCCCGCCAACAAAAGGAGTGGAGTCAATTGCAATAATATGAATAGGGTTAGCAAGAGACAAAATGGGCACACCTAGGGAAATGGCAAATTTGTGGTTAATAAAATTTGAAGCGGACCCAGAATTAATGAATGCCTCCCCACAACCTTTACAAGTGCCAAGAGAAATAACCACAGGTAACAATATTTTTTTTAACCACCTTGTGGAGTACCTTATCCTTCTGGGCATCAGGACGTGGAACTTTCCTGGTAGGTGGAAATTTAGGACATTGCTGCAACCAATGGTCTGTTTCTCACAATAGAAGCAGGCACCCCTCTGACGTCTTTGATCCCTCATGGTAATTCCGAGCTGCATGGGTTCCTCTAGACGATCATCCAATTTGGTTCTCAAGGGTGGGGAACCGGGTTTAACTACCTCCTGTGGAAATGTAAACCATTCTCTTTGTCTCTTCCTGATACGTCGGTCCAGTCTAATGGCTACTTTCATTGTCTGTTCTAAGGTATCTGGAGAGGGGTAACTGACCAACATATCCTTCAGATCCTCAGATAGCCCTTACCTGAACTGACACTTAAGTGCTGGATTGTTCCAGACAGAAGAAACACACCATTTTCAGAATGCGGTGCAATATTCTTCCACCGGTCTCTTTCCTTGACTAAGAGACTTTAATCGACACTCTGCCGACTTATCAGGCTCGTCATAAAGTATGCCTAGTGGCTGAAAAAATGCCTCAACAGTATTCAGACAAGGGAAATCCAGGGGAGAGAATAAGCCCATTCTTGCAAGTCTCCCTGCAACAAAGAGATAATAATGCCTACTCTTTGTTGTTCAGAACCCGAAGAGTGTGGGCGTAAATGAAAATAGAGCTTGCAGCTCTCCTTGAATGTAAAAAAAATGCTTACGATCTCCTGAAAACCAATCAGACAACTTAATATGAGTTTCAAAATTCTAAAGAGAGGAGACCGCTATAGGCGGGGTCTGAAGCAACTCCTCCTGATGCTGCTGCCTCTCTGTCAGTTACTGCACCATTCGGGCGTTATTCTGCACCTGATCCGTTAAGACTCTCATGGCGTCCATGGTTTTAGGTAAAGCCTGTGAATCTGTCACTAATTGATAGGGATAGTGCAGCCCTAAGCTCCACCTACACCACTATCCCTACCTACTTGCACGGCCCGTCCTAACTGACGGTGCGTAACTGGATGGCAGTCCCTAGCTTACGTACATGCAGGGGCCTATAGGGAGGGAACCAGGTAGGAGAAAACAAGAGACAAAGACAGCAAACGCAAAAACGTAAGCTACCAGGCTGGGTCAGAAACCAAATAAGCAAATAACCAACCGTAAGCATCAACCAGAACAAAATGGAAGCCGAGGTCAAAAGCCAGGTGGTCACGTCAGCACAAAGGAATAACACAGGATCAAGGTCAACTACAAGACGAGGTCAGAAGCCACAAGGTCACATCAATACACAGGAATAACACAGGATCAAGAGTCAAATGCAAGCCGAATACACAAAATCACACATGAAGGAAAATGCTAGTGGTGTAGTAAGACCAATCACAGGCAACTTGCCTGTAAAATAGGCCAAATTGAATGGTCATTTGACATGGCCAGCATTATGCGACACTGCGTTAGCCCCAGGAAAAACTCTGAGTGCCAGCTCATACCCATCGGCGCTCTCTTCTGCCCCTGCTCGTTGCCTAGGGGATGGAGGACACCAACTGCACTGAGGAAGCATACGCCGCTGGGTCCTCCCTAACCCCTTGTTACCAGGGAGATGAGGATGCCGTCCATGTCTGATGCCGGCTCCTCCTCCCTCTTTATTAGCGGGATGCCGGCGGTGCTGCAAAGAGGGAGCGCACTGCCAATTCCCTGTTACACCGTGTTTGTCGGCTGATTGACATCTTTTATCAGGATAAAAGATGCACGATTATTGCCAGAATATCTCCCTGTGTAAATAGGAATGTGCATCCGAGAATCAGTATAACTGAATGAGGGAAGAACGACTGTGGTAGTGATCATTCATCTCACATTCACTTTGCATTAGCCTACTATGATGCAAATGAGTGCTAATGGACATGTTTTCAGCTCTCATCTTGCCTAAATATTGGGCAGTTTAATAGGGCCTGAATTGTCAAAGGCAAATGTGAGAAAAGTCATTCAGCTTATCAGTATGCATTTGTTCCCCATAGTTGTGTGCACCTTACAGGAGGTGAAAGCTACATTTACATGTAGCAATCAACTCCACTGTATGGGGATGAGCAATCAAAAAAGTGATCACTCGTCCTCAAAATACATTCATTGTTCAAGGGAAGCATATCGTTGTTTACAAAGCCCAGGAGATTTATAATAAGTAGTGCAGGTGAGGAAAAAAGTGGAACGGTTGCCAATGGCTGCAGTCAGACTCCAGCTGTCAGTTTGCAGAGACCCTCTGGGAAATCAGAGCAACAAACTTTGTGATTCTATGGGCAACTGTTTTGAACCCATTTTCACTTTTTATAAATGTACCTCACTCTATGAAGCTGTTATTTATTCTTCTCATCTTTCATATCTTCACATTATTGTGATTTGCTCTGTTTACCTTTCATGAAAATAATCATGATACCCATCGAAGAAATAGGATTGTTAACAACACTCATTCATTGGGTGAAAGCATTCCTTCCTAAGTCACTTTGTCACCTAAGTCATTATTTCTGGGTAGCAAGTTGTGTAAACAATGATCTGTGACGAATGCTTACAGATGCTTAACATGCCCATTATGGATAGCGTTTGTTATGGATAGTATTACATAGGCAAATGCAAAGTGAATGTGAGAGGAATGATCGTTACTGCAGTTGTTTCTCCCTTATTATCGGAAGCACATCCAGAGTGGACTGGCCATAGACCCTACAGGTAAATTCCCTGGTGGGCTGATGCCCAGGGGGCCACCCGAGCCCTCCTCACAGCTGCAAGCCAGGGACATAATGAATGGATGCTCTCAGCATAACTTAATGCTGGGAGTATCAGATACTTACCGCATGTCACTGGGCAACGGCCGCAAGTGTCCTCCTGCATTTAAACTGTATCACCGTTCTCAGTATTCAATTGAATACTGTAGTGACGGTGGCAGGATTTTGTGGTGCACTGTAGTATTTGGTTCTGCTGAGGTGGTATCTTGTGCTGCACTACAGTATTGCAGGCCCTGTCTACTTGTGTTACCCTGCCTTCTGTCACTTTGGACCCGCCTACAACATGGGGCCACTTTCAGTTTTTTTAGGGCCACTTTAAGTTCCCATTTCACCCATGAGCACATCCATGATTACACAGGGAAATGTGCTGAGAATAATAGTGCATCTTTCATCCTGATAAAAGATGCTAATCAGTTGACAAACAAGTGTTTGCTCATTTATCACATGTTTGGCTGCACGATTATAACAGCCAATTATCCAGAACGAGCATTCCTATGAAATCTTGTATCTAAAGATGAGCAAATTTCTAAAAAATTCGATTTGGCTGGTTCGCCAAATTTTCAGAAAAAATTTGCCTCTATCCGAATATATTCACAGCAAATCAGGTTAAAAAACGGCTAATTCTGGGCTATAGAGAGCCTTTATAGGAGTGTGGAACACTTTGCCTTGCAGTAACACACATAGGGATTGTGCTGGGGTAGTGAAATAATATGACATGATTCTGTATGACATGCAGATGATAGGCGTTGCTATTTGAATCACTGCACACTTCACTTTTTTGGGCAGTCACAGGGCCAAAACTGACAGAGTGGCATGGTGACATAGTGTGGACATGGCAGCACCAGGAGGCCACAGAGTGGCAAGGTGACATAGTGTGGACATGGCAGCATCAGTAGGCCACAGAGTGGCAAGGTGACATAGTGTGGAGGTGGGTGGCAATACTAGTACTCGCTGAAGATTATGGGTGAAAGAAGTAGCACTTGGCATCAGATGTTTGGCATCAAGTGGGTAACTGCGTAAATAACAACAAAAGTGACCTGCATATATATTTATTGTATTGTATTGAAATAGGCCACTAAATTATATCAGCGCAGTTAACAGCAAAAGTGACCTGCGTATATATTTATCTTTTTCCACTGATAAAAGACACTAAAGGCTTTTCAACATAGCACTTGCACCACAATAACTAATTGCTGGAATAACAAAGAGGTATTATGAGACTATCTGGAACCCCATGTAATGTTTACCTGCACTTGCAAATCGATTGTTTTCACAATGAGGAATTTACTATAACTCTCCCTAGCATCTGCACATGTCTCTCCCTGACTATGAAATGATTCCTTTCACTGTCCTTTCCCTGAACTAGTAAATTGCATCTTTCCTTTTTTTTTTTTAAACCGTTTCTTTCACTCTCCCTAGCGCCTGCATACACGTCTGTCCCTGAATAGTGTACGGTGGTAAATGGCAGTATCTAAGATGGCAGCCATATTTATAGGGCTGTGACATCACCGGGCTGGCTGGCTGCTGATTGGCTGCATGCATGGCATTATGGGCCATTCCGCCTTCCCAGAGTCCTTGCCCCATGTCCTTACACGTGTAGCCACCATTTTAGACGCCATTTTAGCCACCCGCCATTGTAGGAAATAATGCGATTCGTTACCACGAAGCGTGAAGAAATTTGCATTTGTTCAGAACGAATTTGAAATTCTGAACAAATTTGACTTAATCAGCTTCGATTTGCTCATCTCTACTTGTATCCAATAATGGGCTCCAATATAGTTCAGTCTAATAGGACCTTTAGGCTGGTTTCAGACCTGAGCATTTTACAGCATGTTCCTACACGCTGTAAAACGCTCAACAAGGAGAAACCAATGCTTCCCTGTCGGCATGGTTCTCACCTGGGCGTTTTACAGCGCGTACAATCGCACTGTAAAACGCCCAACGCCCCAAGAAGTACAGGAGCTTCTTTTGGGCGTTTTGTCGCGCGTCCCCGTACATAGACTTCCGGGAATGCGCGACAATGGGCGTTCGCTTCTTCCGGAGCCGCTATTGTAAACGCGCATACAATCGCTCGCTCCATCCCGAACGCTCAGGTCTGAACCCAGCCTTATAGTAAATCGTACATACTGATTATACAAACTTATCCAGACTATTTAGCTATACCATTGTTTGTTTATTATACATTCAACTGATGATCAAATGATATTTCACTGTTTTATACCAATATTTCATATGTGAATATAACTTACACTTAAAAAAAAGGGTAGTGGAAAGAGGAATAAATAGAATATATTAATAATAGACTCTCCAATAAAAATAATTCAATAAATTCAAATAAATAATGATAGTATAAAAGCAAAATTAGTATGTTTAACACTGACAAATATAAAGCTATGCAAATAGCTAAGGAAAAATGCTGTACAAGGCACCAGCACTAAATAGTAAAACATTGGGTAACACTGACATGGAAAAGGACTTAAGAATTTTAGTGAACAGCTGCTACCAATGCCAATAGGATTATGGTTTGCATCAAAAGGGGTATAGATGCACCTGATGAGAACATAGTCCTGACTCCTGACACTTCACAAATCACTAGTCAGACCACACATGGTGTATTGTGTACAGTTCTAGGCTCCTGTGAACAAGATAGACATTGCAGAGCTAGACGGGGTTTAGAAGAGGGCAACTAAAGTAATAACTTGAATTGGTGCACTACCCAGAAAGAGTATCAAAATTAGGGTTATTTAGGTTAGAAAAAAAAAGACAACTGAGGGGAGATCTAATAACTATGTATAAATAAATCAGGAGTCAGCAAAGATATCTCTCCTATCATCTATTTATACCCAGGACTGTGATGATGGGACATCCTCTTCGTCTAGAGGAAAGAAGGTTTCTACCCCAACATAGAAGGGGATTCTTTACAGTATGACTATGGAACTCTCTGCCTGAGGAGTTGATGATGGGGAACTGACTAAAAGAGTTCAATAGGGGCCTGAATGTAAAAAAATTAGGGTACTTTCACACTAGCGGCAAGGAACTCTGGCAGGCTGCCACTAGTGAACGCATGCCCCCGCTCTGTCCCTATTGACTATAATAGGGGCAGGCTGGAGCTCTGGCGGCAGCACGGCAAACTTGCAGAGAGGCGGACAGAATAAAAGTACAACATATCATACTTTTATTCCATGTTTGCCGTGCTACCACCGGAACTCTGGTCCACCCCCATTATAGTCAATGGGGGAGGAGCGGTAGTCCAGGGGCACATGTGCACAATAGCGGCAGCACGGATCCGAACAGCCTGCCAAAGATCCTTGCCGCTAGTGTGAAACTAGCCTTACAGGTTATAGTTATTCGATTTATGGAGAAGGGTTATTGGGGCATGTGCTGTTGTAGTACCCCAGAGTGGGCACCACACTCCAAAAGTACCAGAACTGTCAAAGTCCAGTAATCAGACCGAAGCCAAAGATTAGCACAGAAGAGAAGAATTAAGTTCACTTGCCAGTCTACCCCAAAACCTGCTGGAGCCAGAGAAAGAACACTTAGGCCTCTTTCACACGGGCATCTTATTTTTGGCCCGGATAAGAGGCGGGTGCGTTGCGGGAAAAAGCGCGATTATTCCGCGCAAGTCCAAAACATTGTCATGCGTTTTGCACTCGCGTGAGAAAAATCGTGCATGTTTGGTACCCAAACCCGAACTTCTTCACAGAAGTTGGGATCAGTGTTCTGTAGATTGTATTATTTTCCCTTATAACATGGTTATAAGGGAAAATAATAGCATTCTGAATACAGAATGCATAGTAAAACAGTGCTGGAGGGGTTAAAAAAACAACAAAAAACGTAACTCACCTTAGTCCACTTGATCGCGAAGCCCGGCATCTCCTTGTGTCTCCTTTGTTGAATAGGACCTGTAATGAGCATTAAATACAGGTAAAGGACCTTTGATGACGTCACTCCGGTCATCACATGGTAAAAGATCATGTGATGTACCATGTGATGACCGGAGTGACGTCATCAAAGGTCCTTTACCTGTATTTAATGCTCACCACAGGTCCTATTCAACAAAGGAGACACAAGGAGATGCCGGGTTTCGCGATCAAGTGGACTAAGGTGAGTTAAATTATTATTATTATTATTTAACCCCTCCAGCGCTGTTTTACTATGCATTCTGTATTCAGAATGCTATTATTTTCCCTTATAACCATGTTATAAGGGAAAATAATAATGATCGGGTCTCCATCCCGATCGTCTCCTAGCAACCGTGCGTGAAAATCGCACTTGCTTGCGGATGCTATGCGATTTTCACGCACCCTATTCACTTCTATGGGGCCTGCGTCGCATGAAAATCGGACAATATAGAGCATGCTGCGATTTTCACTCAACGCATAAGTGATGCGTGAAAATCACCGCTCATGTGCACAGCCCCATAGAAATGAATGGGTCCGGATTCAGTGTGGGTGCAATGCGTTCAACTCACGCATCGCATCCGCACGGAATACTCGCCCGTGTGAAAGGGGCCTTAGTGTCTGGATGCAAGTTTATTCAAGTAAAGCTGTACCAAGTCTGGACTTTTACTCTACCAACTATCACTCTCCCCTTTATTGGTGCGGAGCCAGGTAGGAGCACCATGACACACACAAAACTAATAGGGCAGCATCTCGGCATTCCTAAAAACCTGGGACACGATCGGCTGTGGGGGGCGGCACATTACCTTGCCTTACTACTGAAATCCCCCATCTGGAATACCCTCTACAAGTGACTTTATTGCATTTACTTACTGCTGGAAGGTGTGAATATGCATCAGTAGCAGAACTGTGGCAAAACAGGGGTTAATCAGCCATCTTGGATTTCTGCCCCATGTATTGAGAGGAAAAACATACACCCAGCAGAGGGGCAGGGAACAAACAGCCCGCCTCAACAGAGGAACCATCCTTACAGCAGGAAGAATTAAAGTGCTGAGTTGAAGCTCCCAGGAGGACAAAGAAACCAACTATACCCCTACAGGAAGTAAAAGCAACAGCCATCTTGGAGAAGGGAAAATGCAGTTCCAGCTTCACTGGATCCTGAGAATCAATGTCCAGAGTTCTGAGTGAGTACTGCTGAGGAAACTAACCTTTCTAAATACTTTTTGGGGCCAGAATATGCCATCCAGAGCATCATACTCCCCAAAATTGAGCGGCCGAAGCAACCCTTAAAGGGGCCACACACCAAGTATGCTGCCGTTGCCCATAGCAACATGCTCCCAATTTGCTACATTGCCTGCCGCTGACCTAACTAAATGGAAGGAGCCTCAGCAAGATAGTGGAAAAACTGCACAACCTAGATTGAACGCTTGTTCAAAGCCTGCAGCGCAGCCAACCAATAAGCGTTTAAGCTGTGGCCACTTGTAAGCCATCACAGTCATGCCTAGTATTAGCATGGCTGTGATTAGCTGGTGCACCATTTGACCCTACATGCATAAATGACGGCTCACATGGTTTTTATATTTTTTAAAGTCTGTGACTGACCTGTAGGCATTTATGTGGGTGCAAAACATCACCTTTGCACCAGTGACACAGAAATACAATACTTAATCAGGATGTTCAGTGTGAGGTTGATCTGTAGTGACTTTGGTCGGTGCAATATTACTCATTTGCACCAGTGACACAGAAATAAAATAGTTAATCCATCTGTTAATTGTGTAAGTGGCACACTTCAATTGCCCCATGACATGGAAATTCAATAATCAGTGTGTTAATTGTTTTGGTGACACTAAGCAATATTTTCGGGTTCCAAAGTGCCCCATTGCATCTGTCTTACTGTAATAGCAGAGCAAATCAATCTGTTAATTGTGTCGGTGAAACAAAGCAATTTTCGGGGTATCCAGGTCATCAGAGTGATGTGTGCTGTTCAGAGGAAGAGGTGGGGGTCATGTAACGCCAGCCGCACAGCACAAGAGGGAGCAGGGTGCATAAGCAAAGCGGACGGTACCCAGCCAGTACGCCTGCTACTGCCCAAGATGCTGAGGGACAGAGCACACCAAAACCAGCTCAAAGGAGTTCCCTGGCGTGGCAGTTCTTCAGACAATGTGCTGACGGCAAGACATGGGTGGTTTGCATGCTGTGCAATCAGAACCTGAAGTGAGGCATAATTGTTGTAAATTTCAGCACTACCGGCATGACCAGGAATCTAACTGCAAAGCATGAGCTGCAGTGGAGTAGACACCTAAAAAATAACATGAAAGATCTGAGGCTCCTACTGCTCCCTCTTCTGCTGTGGTCTTGTCCTCTTCGTCCCACTCTGGAGCGACAGGGCCACCTGGCACCCCTCAAAGTGAGGATGTGACACTAACACCACCATCACCACCAAGCATCTCCACCCTGTCCCATGGAAGCGTTCAGCTGTCCATCTCCCCAAACACTGAAGAGAAAGAGGAAGTACCATCTTACCCATCCGCGAGCCCTGGCCATAAATGCCAGCATTTCAAAATTCCTGGCCTTTAAAATGCTGCCATTCCATCTGGTGCAAATGGAGAGTTTTAAAAATGTAATAACAGTGACTGTCCCACGATACATGGTTCTCAGCTGCCACTACTTTTCCAGTCAGGCCGTCCCTGCCCTGCACAAACAAGTGGCGGAAAAAATCAAGTGTGCGCTGCACAACACCATCAGTGGCAAGGTCCACATAACCAGCGATACGTGGACCAGTAAGCAGGGGCAGGGATGCACATTCTACCACCACTGAGGATTGCTTGACGTTTTTCTGTGCCTCCTGTCGCCTCCTCCTCCTTCGGCTCCTCCTCTACCATCTCCTCATCACATCAGCACAACACCTGCTCCACCAACTTCAGCACAGCCAGGGGGACAGTAGGCTGTTCTGAAACTCATATTTTGGGGGGTAAAACCCCACACTGCACAGGACCTGTGGGCGGGCATGGTAGAACAGACTGATGAGTGGTTGGTGCCGCTGAGCCTCAAGCCCAGCCTGGTGATGTGCGACAACGGGCAAAATCTCATAGCAGGTCTAGGCCTGGCTAGTTTGATGCACATCCCTTGCCTGGCGCATGTGCTGAACTTGGTGGTGCAGAGGTTCCTTAAAGAATAACCCCAATATATCAGAGTTGCCACAGAAAGTGAGTGCCGCCTGCGAGCTTTTGACGTTCTTACCCTACTGCTGCTTTCCTGTCTCCGCTACAGCTCAACTTCAGCCTTTGCGCTCACTGCCTCATATGCGACGTACCCACAAGGTGGAACACACCTTGCTGGATAGACTGTGCGAGCAGCTGCAGCACACACAGGTGAGTCACTCTGCAGAACAGCACCACTTCACCACCAGCGAGTGGGCTTCCATGCAGGACGTGTGTGCCGTGTTGCGCTTTTTCGGTACTTCACCAACATGGCCAGCCCCGATGACGCAGTCCTCAGCTTTACTATTCTACCTCTTGAAAAAACTCTTTGGGCGATGATGGATGAAGATGTGGCACAGTAGGAAGAGGAGGAGGAACAGGGATCATTCCCACGGTTATCAGGCAAGTCATCCACAGGTGGCTTGGAGGGTGGGTTTCCTGCACCAACAGCGGCCAGTTACACAGTTGCCCAACCAACGCACAGTTTTGGAGAATTAGGAGGATGATGATGAGGAGGATTCGCGTTCACAGCAGGGTGGCAACCAAATCACAGGCAGTACTGAAGTGTGGCTGGGGGGGTACAGAGGACATACACAATACATCTCCCATGGAGGACAGCTTGTTGTTGCCTCTGGGCAGCCTGGCACACATGAGCGACTACATGCTGCAGTGCCTGCACAATGACCGCAGAGTTTCCCTCATTCTTACCAGTGGTGATTACTGGGTGGCCACCCTGCTGGATCCCCGTTACAAGGACAACGTCTTTCAGCGTCCTTACTTCTGTCACTGGAGCACGAACGGAAGATGAGTGAGTACAAGCGCACGCTGGTAGGCGCGCACCTGATGGTGTTCCAACCTGACAGCGGGGTCAGTGGAACCACAAGGCGAAGGAGGAGGATGAAATCGCCAATGCAGCTGGGTCACCACCACCGCCTAAGAAGGGAGGGTTAGCATGGCCGAAATGTGGAAAAGCTTTGTCAGCACACCACAACATCCGGCACCACCAGCTGATATGGATCGTCTTAGCAGGAGGCAGCATTTCAGCAACATGGTGGAACAGTACAAAAAATTTATTTTAAAATAAAAAAGTTGACTACCTTGTCCATCGTCTCAGCCTCTTACGCCTACACTGCCACGTCTGCCGCCTCCTCCATTTGGAACTCCACCTCCTGACTCAAGATTATTATTAACCTACACAAGTATATAAATGGGCCATGCAAAAAAATACGGCGAAAAGCTTTTCCATGTAAAAAGTGCTCAAAAGAAAAGGGGGCACTGCCTCCGACTGAGGAAGAAAAAGTTCAGTCTCCAGAAGCGTCAAAGAACTGTGAATCTGTGGAATAGACTTCCTCAGGACGTGGTCACAGCAGGAACAGTGGACAGTTTCAAAAAGGGTTTAGACAGGTTCTTCTTAAGTAAAAAACATAAATTCTTATGAAAACGTGTAGAAATCTGAGCCTCACTTCCTTCTGGGATTCGCATCCCCACCTTTCCCTTGGTTGAACTTGATGGATGTTTGTCTTTTTTTAACCGTATTAACTATGTAAGTATGTAACTATGTCTTATATTGTCAGAGTAGAAAAGTATACCGGCCGCACCCCAAAAAATGGCTAAAGGTCACACACAGAATTGACGGACACATAAAAATAAATAAAAAAAACAGTTTTGGCTTCCATTCCCGCCTATTCCACCTACACCGCCACGTCCACCTCCTCCTCCTCTACTCGGACCTCTACCTCCTGGCTTAAGATAATTATTTGTTATATTGGAAGAGTAGAGAAGTATACCAGCTGCACCCCCAAAAATGGCTATAGGTCACACACAGAATTAACAGACAAATGAAAAAAAATATTTAAAAAAACAACCCCACAAAAACACTGTTGACTTCCTCCTCTGCCTCTTCTATCTACACCGCCACGTCTACTGCCTACTCAACTTCCTACTCCACTTGGACCTCCGCCTCCTGGTTCAATATATATTTTTATTTATTTATGTATTTTATGTTATTTTAAGTCATTTCTCTTTGCATATTTGTTTGCTGGGCAATTGTACTGCTCTTACTCCCATTTTTTATTCTTTTGCAGCCCTCTATACCTTTTTATGACTTATTTACATCAGTTTTTCAGCCCCAAAGTTTGGGTCCCATTGACTTCAGTGTGGTTTGGGGTCAAGTTCGGGCAAAAGGCCCCAAACCAAACTTTAAAACTAAATTCAGCCAAACCTGTCAAACCCAAACATCTACAGGTTCGCTCATCCCTGGTGTTGGTCTATGCTGATGATCCCTGGTGCCACTAGACCTTTCCTCTGGAGATACTCAATCTGCATTCTCCAGCAGACTCATCTGGGTCACATGGGCCCTCCTTATTAGCTCAAGCAGAAATTAACCCTGCAAGTTCCACTACTGGAGTTCACTATAGTATCACAGATGAAATATCTACTGGAATTACAGATCCAGTAATGACAGCAATGAGGATTTCACATCCCCAGAATCAGTTGCTGAATAAGAGGCCATGGGTTCTGACCAGGACTGAAGTCCTTCAGTAAAGCTGGAAGACCTTGGAGCCCAACGAGCTTCAGGAGGGTGAGATACCTGAGACCGGTCCCTGTTTGTCTTAATGTTTGGGCCCTACACATCCACCCTCCTGTCTCTTGCTTACAAAAGGGGCCTCCTTCATCTATTTAGCCTTTTTTTCTCACGGTAAACAAAGAAGACCCACCTGAGATCTATTCTGCAAAGTTATAAACCAGCACCCAAAGAATGGACTCAAACGTGTACCTGAGCTCTTTGTGACTACAACTGTGGCATTTTTGCACCACAGTTTTAAAGTTTTTGCAATGTTAAAGTATTTTTGCCCATTTTATGGACTCTTTTTGATTGGAGCCAGTATGTCCTGTGTCTTTGGGATCATGTGCTGTTGCTACACAAGAGGACCATGACGTAGAGTCACAAGCAGTACCATTGCTGTAAGCAGTACTGTTGCTTCAAGCAGCACCAGTGTCTTAATACCTTAAAGTTTAACCCTGCTGCAAAAAATGGGAGCTCATGGAAGCTATGGAAGGTGGGCTGGTTACTCCTCCTGGTTCTAGGTGCCTTATAGCACTACCTGAAGGAAAAATATAGAACTAACAAGTTTAGACATCAAGGCGACAAAGCGTAACGATGATTAGACCTTGATGCAGCAAAGGGATTACAGGATAAAGCCACCCTTCTATTTGGAGGCCTTCATTATGTAGTGGTGGGATTACAGAATACTGACACCCCCACACTCCAGATATGACCCTAGCCACGTTGTACAGATCTTGGCGTAATAAGTGAACACCTAATGCCAGTATAAGTGAGTAGAGAGTTCTTTAATTTGTAGATGGTAGCCATTGTTATTTCAGCTTATATGTATGGTAATAGAAAGTAGTTTAAAGCAGCACTTAAAAGAGACCCTGACACTCAACCCTAAAACTTGAAAGGGACCAGTGAGCATATTCTAAGAGTGGCTTGGTTTAAAGTAAGGGTGTATGTAGTACCCCAGAGCGGGCACTGCCATTCCTACACCCTGCTACTCTCTCTAATGTCTAACAATAATGTAATTTGTGTATTTATTCCAAGTCCTCCTACACTCTGCATTAATAGTATTACTATGTAACTGTAATATTCATTTAATGTGCCTGCTTCACCAGCAGGTGATAGTATATCTTGCAGACAGAGAAATCTTTAGATAGAATGGAATTTACCATTCCATTCTCCCCCTTTTTGGGCAGAAGTGGGCTAGTCCTGGTGCCTACCAGGGGAGGGGTTGCTGGAAGTTCTAGTTCAGTTCTATAGAGTTGAGAGTGAAATTGATAATTGTAAGGAGATGAGGAGTGCCCTGACTCCTTACAGATTAAGAGACAGTATCACTAGGCGGTCAACAGGCAAAGGCACCCCACTCCAAAGGTACCAGAACTGTCATAAAGTCCAGTAATCAGACCGAAGCCAAAGATTAGCACAGCAGAGAGGGATAAAACAAGGGATTCAAGTTTACCTGCCAGTCTACCCCAAAACCTGGTGAAGCCACAGAAAGACCACTTATTGTCTGAATTCAGATTTATTCAAGAAAAGCTGTTGAACTTTTACTAAGTCTGGACTCCTACTCCACTAACTATCACTCCCCCTTTTATTGCTGCAGAGCCTAACTATCACTCTTCCCTTTACTCTCTATCACTCTCCCCTTTGTTGATGCAGAGCCTCACCCTGGTGAATGATGGTATCCAGGTAGGAGCACCATGACACACACAAAACTAATAGGGCCGCATCAGCATTCCTAAAAACCTGGGACACGATCTTCCCTGTGGGGTGGCACATTGCACTGAGGGTGCTAAACAATGTTACATATTTCTAAAGGCCCCATAGTAAAAGTATACATGGGCCCCCACAGCCCACTCAGTTTCCCAATACACATGTCTCAAACACTCCCAGGCAATGCTGAATGCAAAGAGCAATGCTCCAGATTTCTAATTTATTTATTTATTTTTATTAAGTGGAAGAAATTTTAATTTAAAAAGTGTAACAGTCCAAATCAATCTTCAGCTGTTTGCTGTGGAGCCTCACCAAGCCCCTGTTTAGACAATGTATAATAAACACAGCTCAGTAATCAATAAGTTAATTCAATATATCAAAGCGAGCATCAATATATTACTCACGGCTATGAGGTACTGTACTTTTAATGTGCCGTTATTTCTTTATTCAGTCCTCTGACTTCAATTCATACTTTATAGTATAGCATTTAGAGAACACTGACTTTTCTGCTCCATCCGCACGACGTTTAGGAGGACAAGTACCCAAATGTAATGGATGATCAGGAAACATGCATAGAAATAAGTTAAACCATAATCGGCTATTCATGAATATTCATCACATGCAAAACATTTATTTTATTATTATGTTCATGAAACATTGTGTGAAAATGAGACACCATTGGAGAGATTTGAAATGGGACATTCTGGAGTGTGTTAATATTGCAGACTCTGAGGGTGAAAATAGAAAAAGATTGTTACAGCAGTAAACATATTGGATTACTAAAATCGACACAAACACACCAAGGGATTAAATGAAATGTGCAACTTTAAAGTATTTTTATGAACAGCTCTGCAGGTACTGTGTTCTTTAATGTTTTTAATTGTATCTTTTTTCTAATATGACTGTTTTGCATGTAATGAATATTCATGAATGACCTATTAAGGTGTAACCTATTTAGATGCATGTTACCTGACCATCCATTACGTATCCTCTTAAATGTCGCATGGATCAGTTAAGTCAGCGTTCTCTAAATGCTATGCTATGAAGTATGAATTGAAGTCAGAACACTGAATAAATAAATAACAGCACTTTAAAATTACCTTGTGGTTGTGGGTACTATATTGATGACCTGGATATATTAAATTAACTTTTTAATAAAAAAAAACGTGGAAAACGTGTAACAGGTACTTCATAAATATGGGCCACACAATTGGCATACATACTTTGATAAATCTCCCCTGTACAACTCTATGTCTGCAGTTTCCCACATACCGTGTAGTATAAAATTGTCTGGCTGAAGCCACCACTAGTGGGAGCTCAGTTCAATATGCACTGATAGATTCATCATTAACTGCAATGGAAGCTGTAAAAATCCCATTGCACTGAACTCCCAAGTGGTGGCTGCATAAAAATCCCCTGCACTCTGGCCCAATAGCAGTCACATGGTCTGCCTCCATGGAAGGTATGCCATGAAAACTATGCTGAGTGCAGGGGAGGGTTAGTTAGAACTCACAAGGGGAATACAATATAAAATGTGGAAGAATGATACATACAAAAATCCTGAATAATTAATATTTTTTAAATCCTTTTATGTGCTGCCTATAGTGAGAGTATTCCAGAAAATAAGAAATGTTCATGTGAATCAATTTATTGGCATCTTCCTTACGTGACTACTGCTCCAATGATTTATAAGAGTAAAAAATGCCACTTTTTTGTTGCGATTTTTTTTTCTGTGCGCAAATAATGGCACAACCAGATGCTACAGTATATGTTGGCCAATAGGAAATTGCTATGTGTATTGTCATTTTAAGACTGTTCCTGGCTTTTTCTTTTGTTTGTTTATGCCTTTGGTGTTTTTTTTCAAATTGCAGCATGGTCTGGGTGTAGCTTTTTTTTAAAAGCTTTTCCCCTAGACTTCTCTAAAGGAAAACAAAAAAATTAAAAATATATACATAAGATTGTGTTGCACCATTAAACCCTTGCTGACACATGACGTAATAATAAGTCATGGCTGCAGGTGACTTGCCGCATTTTGACGTACTATTACGTCATGGTGATCGGGTGGGCACCGACTGAGGCCTGGCAGTCCCTGATAGCCGGGCCCCTGCTGTATACTCCAGCATTGCTGTAAAAGCCGGTCCCGGCGGATTAACCCCTTCTATGCCACGGTCAGTTCTTCTATGCATGCGATGGGTGAGGGAACCCATCGGGTCCCCGTGCTGCTGTGGTGGGGACCCGATGGGTGACAAGGCACCCCGATGCCATGCACAGGCTGCCCAATGTCTTGCACAGATATATTGCAATGCATTGCAGAGGGGATCAGACCCTTAAAAGTTGAAGCCAGAGTGGGACAGAAATAAAGTTTTTTTTTTATAATGAAAAATAGAAAAAAAACACACATATGAGGTATCGCCACATCCATAGTGACTGGCTCAATAAATATATCACATGATCCACCACGTCCGATAAACAGCGTAAAAAAATACATTAAAAAAAAAAGTCGAAATAGCCATTTTGTCACCTTACATCACAAGTGCAACACCAATGGATCAAATAGGCATATGCCCCCCAGAATAGTACCAATAAAACGTTCACCTCATCCCGCAAAAAATGAGCCCCTACATAAGACAATCTCCCAAAAAGAGAACCTACCTAAGACAATCGGACAAAAAAAAAATCTATGGCTCTCAGACCATGGAGACATTAAACATCATTTTTTTTGTTTCAAACATGATTTTATTGTGTAAAACTTAAATAAGAAAAAGTATGCATATTAGGTATTGCCGTAATGACCTGCTCGATAAAAATATGACATAACCTAACCCCTCAGATGAACGCTGTAAAAATAAATAAATAAAAACTGTGCCAAAACAACCAATTTTTTGGTTACCTTGCCACATAAAGTGTAATAGTGAATGATCAAAATATCATATGTACCCAAAAATGGTACCAATAAAAACGTCAACTCTTCCTGCAAAAAACAAACCCGTGCACAATATGATCAGCAGAAAAATAAAAAAAATATGGCGTTCAGAAAATGGAGACACATTTTTTTCAATGATGCTTCATTATGTAAAACTGAAACCAACAAAGAAAGTAGACATATTTGATATCATCACGTCTGTAACAACCTGCTCTATAAAAATAGCACATGTTCTAACCTGTCAGATGAACGTTGTAAAAAACAAAAAATAAAAGCAGTACAAAAACTGCCATTTTTTGTTTACCTTACCTCACAAAAAGGATTAATCACTCTTATCGGTAATTGGATTTTCCAATAGCCTCCACAACGGCACTCTCAGAAGGGTGTCCCCACCTGCCCAGGACAGGAAACAGCGTAGAAGCTCAAGTTTAAAAGGCCCCCTTCCCTTTTCCTGCTTGAGCTAATGACATAGAACTCTTTAGTAGAGCATGTGTATTTTAACAATATAACGCAACATAATTTACATTAAATAATAAGGGCTGGGAAACTCCAGTGCAATTGTGGAGACTATTGGAAAATCCAATTACCGGTAAGAGTGATTAATCCTTTTCCCTGGCACCTCTACAACAGTACTCTCAGGAGGAGTAACAGAGAAACAAAAGTCTTTTAGAGTGGGACTACCGCAGATAATAATTTTCTGCCAAAAGATAAAACATGGGTATGGAGAACATCCAACTTGTAGTGAAAAAAGCATTTTAGTTTGCCCACGTGGCTGCCCTGCATATCTGTTCCACCGACGCAGATGCATTTTCTGCCCATGGTGGAGTGAGCTTTAATCCCCACAGGGGGAGTCGTCTTTGTGAAGAAAGCAGAATTCAATGGTATTTCTGATCCACCATGCGATGGTACTCTTGCTTGCTGCTGATCCTTTATGCTGACCTTGATATTAAAGAAGAAGGTGATCTGAGCTCCTGAACTCTTTGGAGACCATATGATATTTTTCCTCTATTTTTGAAGATGGATTTGGGCAAAAGGATGGAAGGGATATTTCCTGCTGACGATGAAATTTTGAAGCCACCTTAGGTAGAAACATAGGGGTATGTCTGAGAACAATTCTGTCCTCCAACACTGGGAGGAAAGGTTCCTTACAGGAAAAGGCTAGCATCTCCCACATCCTTCTGGCTGATGTAATTGCCAATAAAAAGGTGGTTTTAAATGTTAAAAGTTTTAGCGGCACAATCTGTAAGGGTTCAAAGGGCACATCCATCAGAACTTCCAGCACTAGGTTCAAATCCCAAGGTGGGATAGTGCAATGAACAAACGGGAATTTTCTTGTTGCACCTTTTAGAAATCTTTTTATCAGAGGTAGATCCGCTAACTTTATTTCTAAAAAATTGCTTAGTCCTAGCCCCTTGTCTAGACCGGACTGAAGAAAATCTAATATAAGGGGAATGTCGGGATCTTGACTGAGATTCGATCTATCCCCTGCAAATCTTAAGGTTTGCCATGTTCTTGAATAGATTTTGGAAGTTGTAACTTTTTTACTATATAAGTACTCATGCACATGACCGTTGTGTGCATCCGCATTCGTTCCGTCATTTTTCGCAGTTTAGTGGAGGTCCCATTCATTTCTATGGAGCTGTGAAAAAAAAAAGATAGTCCTCTATTGTTTCTCCGCGTCCGTGATCCGTGATTCCAGTCTGTCAAAAAATATAACCTGTCCTATTCTTGTCAGTGGAAAACGGAGGATGGACCCATTGTGTCTGTCAAAAAAAACTGATGCACAGCTGGTATGTGATCCGTGTATGCTTTTTTCTACAAGACCATGGTGCAATAAAATTACACTTTTCATTAACCTTCTTTTTTCCCCCCTGTCAGACAAAAAAAAAGGAAGACACAAGGAAACACAACTTAAGCAAAATCGGACACAGGCCACTGAAGCCAAATTACTGACTGTCGTGTGCATGAGGCCTAAAAGAGTGGAAATTACCTGTTCTGACAGACCTTTTTGTTTTAGTAGAATCTGTTCATTCTCCAGACTGTTAGGTGTAACTGGTATACACTTGGATGGAACACTGGGCCCTGACGCAGTAGACCTGGATAGGATGGAAGGGACCAGAATTACCCAGATTGAACAGGAGAGGAAACCAGGACCTTTTCGGCCAGAACAGGGCGATCAGTATCAATTGTGCCCTTTCCTCCATTGCCTTCATCAATACCCTTGAAATTAGACTGAAAGGCGGTAAAGTGTAAAGAAGACTCTTTGGCCATGGGGAAGATAGAGTGTCTATTATTAGAGGCTGATCCCAAACGGAGAGGGAACCAAATTTCTCGACATGTCTGTTTTTTCGATCCACATAAAGGTCTATGATCGGGGTTTCCCACTTTTCTGATATTTGTTTGAACATTTCTGGGTCTAGCAACCACTCTCCTTCTTTCAGACTTTTCCTGCTGAGATAGTATGCTACTGTGTTTTCCTTGCCTTTTAGATGAACTGTTGTCAGAGTTTTTATGTTCTTTTCGGACCAGCAAAAAAAAAATTGTGAAAAATCTTGCAGTGCCTTGCGTTTTGTACCCCCCTTGACGATTTAAATAAGCCACAGTAGTGGTGTTGTCGGACAGAATTTTCACATGTTGAAATCTTACAGTTGACTGTAGAGAAAGTAGTACTTTGTATACCGCCGTGAGTTCTTTTAGATTTGAAGATGCTTCTGCCATCTTTTGACTCCAAACAGCCTGTACTGGGTGTGGCCTCCCCAACTTTGACCGCTGGCGTCGGTTGTAATAAATATTTGATTTGTATGTCACCAGAACAAACCTCTTTGAAGATTTTTCTTTATTCCCCACCAAAGGAAAGACTGTTTTACACTCTGTAGCATTTGTGTATGATGCTGGGCCCACCTGACTGCAGGGATTGCGGAAGTTAAATGGCCTAATAGCGCCATGATATCTATGATGGACACTATTCTGGACTTGCAAAATTAGCACCACCTTTTGAGAGAGAGAGAGGTTTTCTTTTCTTGCGGGAGGAAAGACATAAGATTGTGGGAATCTAGCATGACTCCCAAAAATACCTTTTGTTGACTGGGAAAAGGGTCTGACTTCTCTTCGTTTATTAACCAGCCTATTTCCAGTAATTTTTCTTTCTCAACCCTTAAATGAGCTTGGAGATCTTGGAGGGACGGAGCTGCCACCAGAAAGTCGTCCAAATATGGAACGATTAGTATTCCCTGGAGATGAAAAGAACTCGTTACTTCTGCCATAGTTTTTGAAAAGACCCTGGGGACTGACGACAAGCCGAAGGGAAGGGCCTAAAACTGAGAGAGATCCATATTTGCCATGTAGCAATCGCAGGTCAAGAGATTTACTGTCGATTTTATCGTTTCCATTTTTAATTTCTTGCAAGATATTTTTTTGTTCAACTTTTTTAAGTTTATTTTTAATCTGAAGGATTTGTTTGGTTTTTGGATGAGAAAGATGGGAGAATAAAACCCTGTTCCCTCCTGATCTCTTGGAACTGGGATTAAGACCTGTTTTTGCAGGAGAGAGCATATCTCGGAATCTAGAGCCTGCTGTTTTTCCTTCTGAAGTAATGGTTTGTTGAGCGTGAAATAATTTTGAGGAGGTGCACTGAACTCATGTGTGTAGCCTTCTCTTGTAGTGCCTATTTCCCAGGGAGAGGTAGAAATATTTTCCCAGGCCAAGACCAATCTTATTAGTCTGCCTCCTACCTGAGACCTGGCGTCATTGTTTTGCAGAGGTTTCTGGGGTGAATAAGAATCCTCTTCCCTTCCCTCTAGAGGGCCGCCACTTTCCCGAGTTCTCTTTCCTCTTCTGGTCAGATCTGGGTCTCCTTTGGTTATGAAAGGACCGTCTCTGTTGAAAAAAAAATTGAATCTTTTTTCTTGTCTGATGCCTTATCCAGGATATCATCCAGGAGCGAGACAAAAAGCTTATCCCCTTCTCACGGGATGGAGCATAGATGACTCTTAGAACTGGCATCCCCAGATCAAGACCTGAGCCATATGGCTCTCTGCGTGGCATTTGAAAGGGCAGAGGATCTAGCTGAGAGCTTTACCAGATCTGTCGAGGCATCAGACAGAAAATTTGAGGCCTGTTTCAGAATAGGAATGGAGGCTAAAATCTCCTCTCTGGGGGTGCTGGCTACCAGGTGTTCCTCTAACTGGGTTAACCAGACTGTCAATGATCTCAAGATGCAGGTTGCCGCTATACTCGGCCTTAACATAGCCGTGTTTGTTTCCCATGCCCATTTAAGAAGACCCTCCCATTTTTTGTCCATAGGGTCTTTTAAAAGGCCCATATCTTCAAAGGGTAGCAAAGTCTTTTTTGATATGCGGGAATCTATCTTGGGAATCATATCCCACAAAGCTGAGTCTGAATCCGCAAAAGGTTATTTCCTCTTAATGGCATTTGGAATTGTATTTTGCTTCTCCTTAGCGATTAGCATTGTTATATTTTTATGAACGGGAAACAACGTTCTTCTCTTTTCACCCAGTCCCTGGAACATTCTATCTTGAATAGACTGGGGCTCTTTAACTTCCTCAATTTTAAAAGTGGCTCTTATAGTTCTCAATAATTTTTTTATGTCCTCAAGGGCTTCCCCGAATCATCCTCAGAGGACTCAGAACCTACATCTGAGAATATTTCCCACTCATCAGAGTCAGGTTCAACTTGGAATTCTGACGTTGGTGATCTTTGAGAGGTGGATGGTTGGGGGGAAGTCTTGCGTGGTAGTTGGTGGTAGTCTTGCGTCTATCACTGTCTTTACTTCTTCCTTGATCATATTTCTTATAGATTCTAGGAAGGAAGGAGTCTCTTCGGTCACCACATTGTCCGTACATCTGGGACAGAGCGCCTTTTTAGTCTTTGACAGCAGGGATTTTTTGCAGATTGCACATTTTTTCCGCCACAATTCTCATCCAGAGGATTTAATGGTGCTGGTCTCCCTGCCCTACAAGGTAATAATATAAATCAGGGCTAGTGGCCATAACTCTAACTTTGGACCAGCACAACACCAGTGGGGGGATAAATTAAGTTGTGCCCCCCCCCCCCCTTGCAGCAGGAGCAACATATGTAGCACAATATTTGGAAGGAGGCTTACCGGGCTCTGGGCAGCAGATATATCCACAGGCTTGCGGGACATATCTGGCACTTCCAGTGGAGCTGACATGCTGCACGTGTCAGCGTTCATCCTGCAGACATCTTCCCTGATATCCGCCAGGCCTCTGGCGTCATGCACTGGCGGAAGTGGCACACAGAGGCCTGGCAAATGAAACTCTCGGCCCTAGAGAGCTCCGGCCTGTTTGCGCATCCCTTGTTCCCCGCCATGAGATGGAGTGGGGGAACAGATGCCCGGGGCTGCCTTCACTGAAGGGTTTATGCCTAAGGAGTGAGGATAGAGGCTCCAGACCCCTTCTGTACCCGTCCTCTGCACCGGCCCTCTCAGGATGGGGCAATAATAATAGGTCGTACGGTATGACTTGAACTCCTGACACCACAGGAGCGGCTTACATGCAATCCCGAGGACAGGAAACAACAACTGGAGCAGGTAAAGGCCTTTTAAACTTGAGCTTGGGGAGGCGGGGACACCCTCCTAAGAGTGCCATTGTGGAGGCAACAGGGAAAAACGTAATCTAGAGCGATTAAAAATCATGTGTACCCCAAAATAGTACCAATAAAACTGTCACCTTAAGGCCTCATGCACACGACCGTTGTGTGCATCCGTGGCCGTTGTGCCGTTTTCCGTTTTTTTTCACGGACCCATTGACTTTCAATGGGTCCGTGGAAAAATCGGAAAATGCATCGTTTCGCAGCCGCATCCGTGATCCGTGTTTCCTGGCCGGGAAAAAAATATGACCTGTCCTATTTTTTTCACGGCCAACTGTTCACGGACCCATTCAAGTCAATGGGTCCGTGAAAAATCACGGATGCACACAAGATTGTCATCCGTGTCCGTGATCCGTGTCCGTTTTTTCCTATCATTTCAATGGCAAACTTGACTTAGATTTTTTTTTTCTTATTTTTCATGTCCGTGGATCCTCCAAAAAACAAGGAAGACCCACGGACGAAAAAACGGTAACGGATCACGGACCTACGGACCCCATTTTTGCGGACCTTCAAAAAAAACGGTCGTGTGCATGAGGCCTAACCTGTAGTTTTCAAAATGAGGTCACTTTTTGGGAGTTTCTACAGTAGGGGTGCATCAGGGGGGCTTTAAATGGGACATGGTGTCTAAAAACCAGTGCAGCAAAATCTGCCTTCCAAAAACTATAAGGTGCTCCTTTTCTTATACTCCCTGCCGTGTGCCCTTATGTCAGTTTACGACCACATGTGCGGTGTTCCTGTCAACCGCAGAATCAGGGTAATAAATATTGAGTTTTTTTTGGGCTGTTAACCCTCCATATGTTAATGAAAACAATGGATTAAAATGGAAATTCTGCCCAAAAAGTGAAATTTAGAAATTTCCTCTCCATTTTCCTTTAAATCTTGTGGAACACCTAAAGGGTTAAAGTTTGTCAAATCAGTTTTGAGTAAAGCCTCATTGACACGTCCGTGTCCGTGCTCAAATCAGTGAGCAGTTGGTCAGTGATGCATCCGTGAAGCTGTCCATGAAGGATCCGTGTTGGGTCGGTGTGCCCGTTTTTTGCTGTCCGTCTTGTATCCGTTTCACTGACACCGAACAGCTGAAAAATAATTTTCAAAGCATCTCTTCCTAATGATCTGTGAAACACGGATGCAACACGGATTGCATTTGTGATTTTCACAAACTCATAGACTATAATAGACGTGATGGATCCGTGAACACGGAAAAAGTGAGCATGCATCTGTGCTGAAAACACGGACCCACGGACCGCGCTGAAACACTGATGTCTGAATACACACATTAAACGCTTACCGTTACACTAACGCCGATAGGTGTCAGTGCGGCGGCACTCTCAGGTCTCAGCGACGCTTATTGGCGTCATCTTGTGAGACCCAAGATTTCCTGTGAACGCGCGCTCACAGGAGAGCGCATTCACAGGATCGCATAGTAAACAAGTTGAACTACAGCCTGCCAGCAGCGATCATTGGCTGGCAGGCTGTAGATTTTTAAAATAACCAATGAAATGGGTATGTCAGACGCTATTTTGTAAATAGCGTCTGATATACCTGCTACCTGCTCCTCTGGTGGTCCCTTTTGCTTGGATCAACCACCAGAGGACACAGGCAGCTCTGTAAGTAGCACCAATCACCACACACACGCATTACATTCCCCCCTGTCACTTATTAACCCCTTATTATCCCCTGATCACCCCCCTGTCATTGATCACCCCCCTGTAAGGGTCCCTTATCACCGCCAGTTACTTAGCTACTGGTTAGGTAGTTAGTGCCCAGCCCACCGCACTGCAGTCACTGATTAGTCGCTGATTAGCGTCATCGCTGTCGCTAATCAGCACAAGTATCTGATCACAATCAGATCTATATCAGTACATTAGGGTCACCTTAGGCTCTACAAAAAATGCAGTGTTCGCCCGACCAGGCCTGATTTTGTGCACACACTTGCGTTCAGTCCACCCCACCACAGTGACAGATTTTTTTTTTTCTGATCACTGCAAAAACACCGTAAAACCGCTGCGGCACTATAAAGATCACTTTTGATCTTTCTGGATCTTTATTAGCGATCGCAGCTTTACTTCGCAAGCACTCCTTTTTACTAGGCAGGTGTACTCTTTTTCCTGGGTAGTCTCAGAGGAATACCCCCTAAATTTAGTTAGCCCAAAATGTCAAAGGGGTATTTCGCTGAAGAGGCCTACAGGATTCTGGCCGTGATGGATGAAAGCGATGGGGACACCTCATCCGCTGAATCCAGTGGTTCAGAATATGAACCTGTAGACAGCAGTGGCACTCTAACCGCTAGTGAAGATGACGAGGTTGAGGTCCCTGCTATGGTTAGGCGTACCGGACCCCATGTCAGTGTTCTGTATACCCCGCGTGATGAGCCTCATCTGCAGCAGAATGGTGCTAGCGCTGATATTTTTTATGGTGCGGCATACACCAGCAGCGCAGCACATCCTGGACCTTCTACCAGTACTGCCGTAATCCCTGGTGAAGTGGCGAGCACCAGAAGGGCAGTTCAAGCTGGTACGGTGGCACGTGCAGTAGCTCCCCTTTCGCCGTCACCACGTTCACTGGCCCGTAGAGCCCTTAGTTTCCCAGAGGTACTGGCAAACCCAAATTGGAAATCCCCTGCTTCCACCGCACCAGTATTGCCCCCTTTCACCGCCCAGTCTGGAGTTCGCGTGGAGACAGCAAATTTAGGATCGGTCCTTGAGTTTTTTGAGCTGTTCTTCAGCGCGGATCTCTATGACTTAGTTGTGGCAGAAACCAACTGCTACGCCACACAGTTTATAACCGCAAATCCGGAAAGCTTCTATGCCCAGCCTTTCCGGTGGAAACCAGTCACAATTTCCGAATTTAAAATATTTTTGGGCCTTATCCTCAGCATGGGTCTAACTAAAAAAAAATGTATTGCGGACCTATTGGCCTAAAGACCCAATATATTACATGCCCATGTTCTCTGATGCTATGTCCAGGGCACGTTTTGAGGTCATCATGCGCTTTATGCATTTCACTGACAATATAACCTGTCATCCATGAGGCCACCCTGCTTATGACCGGCTCCACAAAATTCGGCCCCTCATAGACCGTTTGTCATCCAGGTCTGCAGATGTGTATACCCCCAATCAGAACATCTGCATAGACGAGTCCCTTGTACATTTTACCGGGTGCCTTGGCATCAAACAGTACATCCCCAGCAAGCATGACCGGTATGGGGTCAAACTGTATAAGCTCTGTGAAAGGGCCATAGGCTATACATATCGTTTTAGAATCTGAGGGAAAAGACTCAAAACTGGAGCCGGTCGGATGCCCTACTTGGGGAGCAGTGGCAAGATTGTCTGAGGCTTACTCCACAAGGGGTACCACTTATTCGTGGACAATTTTTACACAAGCGTGGCCCCCTTTCGGCACTTACATCTAGTCGGAATTCAATGCTGTGGCACCGCACAACCTAGCCGCCGGGGCTTCCCCCAACGGCTTGTTAATACCCGACTTGCACGGGGGGAGAGGGCTGCCTTGTGTGACCAAGAACTGCTCGCGGTGAAGTGGAGCGACAAGAGGGACGTTTACCTTCTGTCCACCATTCACGCAGACACGACAGTACAAATTGAAAGGGCAACTGGAGTAATTGAGAAACCCCTCTCTGTCCACGACTATAACCTTCACATGGGAGGGGTGGACTTCAATGACCAGATGTTGGCTCCCTATTTAGTGTCCTGCCGCACCAGACACTGGTATAAGAAGGTGTCTGTTTATTTAATTCGATTGGCTCTGTATAATAGTTTTGTTCTCTATGGTGAGGCTGGGAGAACGGGATCCTTCCTAAAATTCCAGGAAGAGATCATTTTGGAACTCCTGTCCGTGCCCCAAGTCCCTGATGCAGTTAGCAGGCTACATGGCAGACACTTCCTGAGTGTCTATCCTGGTACCCCAACTCAGCATTCCCCAAGAAAAAGATGTTGTGTCTGTAGCAGGGCTGGAATAAGGCGTGACACCACCGTTGTCCTGACCAGCCTGCCCTATGCATAGGGGAGTGTTTCCGCAAGTACCACACACAGGTACACTATTAGTGTAGAGATCGCGTGACACAAGACAGGCACACAGGGGTCTTAGGGCCCTTTCACACAGAGCTGCTACAAACCTCTCCTTTCACCTGGGACAAAGTGCATAATGTACTTCGCCACATCTCTGGGCGCTTTGCACATTGTCCCATGGGGAAGGAGAGGTTTGTCCTCTAAAGGTAAAAAAAAAAAAAAAAAATCACAGGTAACTAATAAGTTAATGCCCGGCTGCCTGTTTTTTTTTTACCTTCTAGGTGGACCAAGCGATCAACCAGCTGCAGCACTGATGTCTGCGCTGCTGTCAAATTACACAAAGTTGGTGTATGCGGCGATGCAAGATGAGATTTCTCCTCTGCAGTAAAAAAGATATGTTTGCCGAGGCTTATGAGCTGAGAGGAGGTGTACATATGCTTTGGCAAACACTTTGTATAAAAAAAATAATAATTCTGGCAATGATTTATTCATCCACATCGACAGACGCCTTTCCCCTCTTTTTTTTTTTTTTGCACATTTTTTGGCAGAGATTTTTTCATCCACATTGATCGATGTGAATGAAGAAATCTGTGCCGTTCATTTTTTCTTTCAGCCCAGAGGCTCATCTCATTACCCGTATGCTCAATATAAGGAGAATAGCAGAAACTCCTAATGCTGGCCATACATGTAATAATTGTGGAGACCCTCAAATGCCAGGGCAGTACAAACACCCCACAAATGACCCCATTTTGGAAATAATACACCCCAAGGTATTCGCTGAGGGGCATATTGAGTCCATGAAAGATTGAACTTTTTGTCACAAGTTAGCGGAAAGGGAGACTTTGTGAGAAAAAAAAAAAATTCAATTCAAACAAATCAATTTACGCTAACTTGTGCCAAAAATCTTCTATGAACTTGCCATGCCCCTCACGGAATACCTTGGGGTGTCTTCTTTCCAAAATAGGGTCACTTGTGGGGTATTTATACTGCCCTGGCATTTTAGGGGCCCTAAAGCGTGAGAAGTAGTTTGGAATTCAAATGCGTAAAAAATGCCCTGTGAAATCCTAAAGGTACTCATTGGAATTTGGGCCCCTTTGTTCACCTAGGCTACAAAAAAGTGTTACACATGTGGTATTGCCGTACTCAGAAGAAGTAGGGCAATGTGTTTTGGGGTGTATTTTTACATATACCCATACTGTGTGTGAGAAATATCTCTGTAAATGACACCTTTTTCCATTTTTTTAATACAAAGTTGTCAATTTACAGAGATATTTCTCTCACCCAGCATGGGTATATGTAAAAATACACTCCAAAACACATTGCTCTACTTTTTCTGAGTACGGGAATACCACATGTGTGACACTTTTTTGCAACCTAGGTGCACAAAGGGGCCCAAATTCCAATGAGTACCTTTAGTCTTTACAGGATTGCTCACAATTTAGCCCCACCCAAAATGTCAGAACAGTAAACACACCCCACAAATGACCCTATTTCGGAAAGTAGACACCCCAATGTATTCACTGAGGGGCATAGTGAGTCCGTGGGAGATTTTTTTTTTGCCCGAAGTTAGCAGAAATGGAAACTTTATTATTATTTTTTTTGCCTCAGAAAGTGTCATTTGCCGCTAACTTGTGAAAAAAAAATTAAATCATACATGAACTCACCATGCCCCTCCCTGAATACTTTGGGGTGTCTTCTTTCTAAAATGGGGTCATTTGGGGGGTATTTATACTATCCTGGCATTCTAGCACCTTAAGAAACATGACAGGTGCTCAGAAAGTCAGAGCTGCTTCAAAATGCGGAAATTAACATTTTTGTACCATAGTTTGTAAACAAAATAACTTTTGCGCAAACCAATAAATATACACTTATTGGATTTTTTTTATCAAAGACATGTAGCACAATAAATTCTGACACAAGCTTGTATAGGAATGTAATTATATTTGAACAATTTAACCAGAGAAAGTTAAAAATACACTTTTTTTGAGAAAATTGCAGTCTATTTTTATTAATATCAGAAAAACGAAAAATCTCAGCAGCAATCAAATACTACCAAATGAAAGCTGTATTTGTGAGAATAAAAGGAGGTAAAATTCATTTGGGTGCCAAGTTGCATGACCAAGCAATAAACTGTTAAAGTTGTCAAGTGCCGATTTGTAAAAAGGGCCTGGTCACTGGGGGGTATAAACCTGTGGTCCTTAAGTGGTTGAAGTGAATGGGGACGTGTGCTGTCCATGGAAAACACGTACAGTACACGTCCGTGGAACACTGACACGTGAATGAGGCTTAACTTGAGGAGTGTAGTTTCTAAAATGGGATCATTTATGGGTGGTATCTATTATGTAAGCCCCCTAAATTGACTTCAGACCTGAACCTGTCCTTAAAAAGTGGCTTTTAGAAATTATCTTAAAAATTTTAACAATTGCTTCTAAAATTCTAAGCCTTTTAACATCCTAAAAAATAAAATGACATTTACAAAATGATGCCAACATAAAGTAGAATGTTAAGTAATACATTTTATTTTATCACTTGGCTTGGATAAGTTAAATGGATTCTGTCAGCTCATTTTTGGTTATAGAGCTGTGGACATGCACGGCTAGATCACCGCTAGCATGTCTGCAATATACCTGTCCTATAGGGCTATGTGCTTTTATTTAGTTTAAAAAATTATTTTAGAGTTACGTAAATGACCCTGGTAAGGAGCCCAAGGGGCTGTACTAACCTTCTTAGTGCCCAGCCACGCCCCCCTGTGAAGGAGCCCAGCACCGCCTGCGTCCTCCCTATCTTCTCCTTTCTTCACATTTAGATTGCCGTAATCTCGCGATGCGCGAAATCGCACATGCACAGTTCCTTCTCTGAGGCTGAGGTCGGCACAGGGAAGGAACACTATACCGGCACTGCGCATACGCAAGCTCGTGCATGGCATGATTACTGCAATCTAACTGTGAAGAAAGGAAGAGATTCAGAGGACACAGGCGGTGCTGGGCTCCTTCACACGGGTCCTGGCTGGGCGCCAAGAAGGTTAGTACAGCCCCCTGGGCTCCTTACCAGGGTAATTTACATGTCTCTAAAATCATTATTTTAAACTAAATAAAAGCACACAGCCCTATAGGACAGGTATATTGCGGACATGCTAGCGGCCATCTAGCCGTGCATGTCCGCAGCTCTATAACCTACAAACCGGATTCTAAAAAAGTTGGGACACTAAACAAATTGTGAATAAAAACTGAATGCAATGATGTGGAGATGGCAAATGTCAATATTTTATTTGTAATAGAACGTAGATGACAGATCAAACGTTTAATCCAAGTAAATGTATCATTTTAAAGGAAAAATACGTTGATTCAAATTTTCACAGTGTCAACAAATCCCCAAAAAGTTGGGACAAGTAGCAATAAGAGGCTGGAAAAAGTTAATTTGAGCATAACGAATAGCTGGAAGACCAATTAACACTAATTAGGTCAATTGGCAACATGATTGAGTATAAAAAGAGCTTCTCAGAGTGGCAGTGTCTCTCAGAAGCCAAGATGGGTAGATGATCACCAATTCCCACAATGTTGCGCAGAAAGATAGTGGAGCAATATCAGAAAGGTGCTACCCAGCGAAAAATTGCAAAGACTTTGCATCTATCATCATCAACTGTGCATAACATCATCCGAAGATTCAGAGAATCTGGAACAATCTCTGTGCGTAAGGGTCAAGGCCGTAAAACCATACTGGATGCCCGTGATCTCCGGGCCCTTAAACGACACTGCACCACAAACAGGAATGCTACTGTAAAGGAAATCACAGAATGGGCTCAGGAATACTTCCAGAAACCATTGTCAGTGAACACAATCCACCGTGCCATCCGCCGTTGCCAGCTGAAACTCTACAGTGCAAAGAAGAAGCCATTTCTAAGCAAGATCCACAAGCTCAGGCGTTTTCACTGGGCCAGGGATCATTTAAAATGGAGTGTGGCAAAATGGAAGACTGTTCTGTGGTCAGACGAGTCACGATTCAAAGTTCTTTATGGAAATCTGGGACGCCATGTCATCCGGACCAAAGAGGACAAGGGCAACCCAAGTTGTTATCAACGCTCAGTTCAGAAGCCTGCATCTCTGATGGTATGGGGTTGCATGAGTGCGTGTGGCATGGGCAGCTTGCATGTCTGGAAAGGCACCATCAATGCAGAAAAATATATTCAGGTTCTAGAACAACATATGCTCCCATCCAGACGCCATCTCTTTCAGGGAAGACCCTGCATTCTTCAACAAGATAATGCCAGACCACATTCTGCATCAATCACAACATCATGGCTGCGTAGGAGAAGGATCCGGGTACTGAAATGGCTAGTCTGCAGTCCAGATCTTTCACCTATGGGAGAACATTTGGCACATCATAAAGAGGAAGGTGCAACAAAGAAGGCCCAAGACGATTGAACAGTTAGAGGCCTGTATTAGACAAGAACGGGAGAGCATTCCTATTTCTAAACTTGAGAAACTGGTCTCCTCGGTCCCCAGACGTCTGTTGAGTGTTGTAAGAAGAAGGGGAGATGCCACACAGTGGTGAAAATGGCCTTGTCCCAACTTTTTGGGGATTTGTTGACACCATGAAATTCTGATTCAACATATTTTTCCTTAAAATGGTACATTTTCTCAGTTTAAACTTTTGTTCCGTGATTTATGTTCTATTCTGAATAAAATATTAGAAGTTGGCACCTCCACATCATTGCATTCAGTATTTATTTACGATTTGTATAGTGTCTCAACTTTTTTGGAATCCGGTTTGTAAAACGAGGTGACAGGATCCCTTTAAAGTGTCTTAAAATTGTTACCACTTCTGGTTTTGTCTTAAAAAACGGCATCAAAAATGCTATGTGTGACACCACCCTCAAAGTCAAAATCATATGTGGTTACCAGGTGCTAATTATTGACTATATTAAAATGTACCTTATTGTGAGAAGTATGGCATTCCCTTTAAAAGGGAATCTTATACTATACTACTCTCTACAGCAAGCTCTCAAGGGGTTTGTGCACTGAAGCATTTAGGAACCCTTTCTAATATTTCAAAGAGTCCAGGATTAGCATTAGTATGGACTCTTTGCAGGGCAACTGTGAGGGAACGCCATTGAGTACCAAGATAAAAATTACTTATACTGATCCAGCGTCTTTTCATCTGTCCAGCCTTTACAATAATTTAGGGAAGATGGTCGGGTTTGATGGTGACAAATTTTCTTTAACTACATGCTCCAATTTCTTTTTTGCTTTCTTATAGAATAATTTTCCAGCTAGCAGCCCAGAGAGACTTCAAGACCTCAAATCTACTGTTGATTTACTTACCAGTATCACATTCTTCAGAATGAAGGTGAGAAAAATCATTTAAAAGGGCCGTGAAACTAATATAAATGTATCCCGCATAACAGATATTGCTGTTATATCATAAAATACCACCTGTGACACCAATGCAAGATTGGTTGTGGATGTACAGTATATTTCCTCAAGATTCTGTTCCTACAGTATGTGTAATAGCAGGTGAGGTAATTAATTAACACAGAGGGTGAATACTTAAAGGGAATGTGTCATCAGAAAATTACCTTTTGTTCAAATCATGTTTTATGTTTAACATATTTTTTAAGAATTTATGTTATTTTTTATTTGCCATGTCAATATCTAAATTTAAACAAAGAACATACAATCCTGCACTTTTTGCACTGGACACTAAGCTTAATAATCAGTGCCACTTCTTGGTCTGTACAAATCACTTTACTGCAGTTACCTGCTTATACCATATGACAGTCTGATCCTGCCTATAATGGTATCACCTCTGTGTATAGATACGTAAGACATGATCCACCATTCACAATATATGATTGTCAAAGATTGTCTATTTGATTCTTGTACTATGCACAGGTCACAGAACAATGTTTCATAGAAGTAAACAAGGTCTCCGCCTGATCAGGTTAATCTCCTGCAGCACAAAGGGGTCCTCTTACCACATGTTGCTTTCATTTATACACTGAACAGATGGCAGATCTCCCTTCCCTGGTCTGCACTGCTTCGGCTCTGCATTGTCCAAGTCTGCTGAGTGAAAGAGCGTCTGCCAAGCTCAGGGACAGGGAGAAGTGTACACAGCCCAGGCACTGTTATCAGCTGCTGGGGAGGACCTGGAATTAATCATTTACTTACAGTCCCTGGCTGTCAGTAATGTGACCTTGCACGCAGCCTGCTTCTGTGTCCTCCGTCCTTCAACACATAGAAGGATCAGGGCTTTGTTCCTCTTCGACGCGCCTGCGCGTCATCTCGCGAGACGTGAGATTTCCTGTGAATGCGCGCACACAGGTGCGCATGGTCACAGGAAACGGCAGGTTAACGAGCGCATCTGCAGCCTGCCAGCGGCGATTGTTCGCTGGCAGGCTGTAGATACGATTTTTAACCCTTGAAAGGTATATCAGACGTTGTTTTGTTAACAGTGTCTGATATACCTGCTACCTGGTCCTCTGGTGGTCCCTTTTGCTTGTATCGACCACCAGAGAACACAGGTAGCTCTGTAAGTAGCACCAAACACCACTACACTACACCCCCCACCCCCTGTCACTTATTAACCCCTGATGACCCTATATAGACACCCTGATCAACCCCCTGTCATTGATCACCCCCCTGTAAGGCTCCATTCAGACGTCCGGATGTGTTTTGCAGATCCATGGATCCGCAAGAAATGGACACCGCGGATCTGCAAAACACGGACACCGGCAATGTGCTTTCGGCATTTTGCGGATCCACACATTGACAGAACTATATAGAAAATGCCATTTATTGTCCGCAATTGCGGACAAAAATAGGACATGTTCTATAGGCTCTACAAAAAATGCAATGTTCGCCTGATCAGGCCTGATCTTGTGCACACACTTGCGTTCAGTCCGCCCCACCGCAGTGACAGAATTTTTTTTTCTGATCTTTGCAAAAACACCGTAAAATCGCTGCGGCGCTATAAAAAGATCACTTTTGAGGGGCATGTCGAGTCCATAGAAGAATTTTTTTGGGGGGGGGCACAAGTTAGTGGAAATTTTTTTTTTTTTTTTTTTTTCTTACAAAGTCTCATATTCCACTAACTTGTGCCAAAAAATAAAATCTCACATGAACTCACCATACCCCTCATGGAATCCAAATGCGTAAACATTTTTAGACATTTATATTTCAGACTTGTTCTCACGCTTTAGGGCCCCTAAAATGCCAGGGCAGTATAAATTTATTTATTTTTGGCACAAGTTAGGGGAAAATTATAATTTTTTATTTTTTTTCTCTTACAAAATCATTTTCCGCTAACTTGTGACAAAAAAAAATATTCAGGAACTCGCCATGCCCCTCACGGAATACCTTGGGGTGTCTTCTTTCCAAAATGGGTTCAGTTGTGGGGTATTTATACTGCTCTGGCATTTTAGGGGCCATAAAGCGTGAGAAGAAGTCTGGAATCCAAATGACTAAAAATGCCCTCCTAAAATGTACTCATTGGAATTTGGGCCCCTTTGCGCATCTTCGCTGCGAAAAAGTGTCACACATGTCGTATCGCCGTACTCAGGAGAAGTAGGACAATGTGTTTTGGGGTGCATTTTTACATATACCCAACTTTGTGTGAGAAATATCTCTGTCAAATGACAACTTTGTATAAAAAAATGGGAAAAATTGTCATTTAGAGAGAGATTTCTCTCACCCAGTATATGTAAAAAGACACCCCAAAACACATTGCCCTACTTCTTCTGAGTACGGCGATACCACATGTGTGACACTTTTGTGTAGCCAAGATGCGCAAAGGGGCCCAATTTCCAATGAGTACTTTCAGGATTTCACAGGGCATTTTTACGAATTTGGATTCCAAACTACTTCTCACGCTTTAGGGCCCCTAAAATGCCAGGGCAGTATAAATACCCCACATGTGACCCCATTTTGGAAAGAAGACACCCCAAGGTGTTCTGTGAGGGGTATGGTTAGTTCATGTAAAATTTAATTTTTTGTCACAAGTTAGTGAAATATTAGACTTTGTAAAAATAAAAAATAAAAAAAATAATAATAATCATTTTCCGCTAACTTGTGACAAAAAATAAAAACTTCCATGAACTCACTATGCCCATCTGCGAATACCTTAGGGTGTCTACTTTCCGAAATGGGGTAATTTGTGGGGTTTTTCTACTGTCTGGGCATGGTAGAACCTCAGGAAACATGACAGGTGCTCAGAAAGTCAGAGTTGCTTCAAAATGCGGAAATTCAAATTTTTGCACCATAGTTTGTAAACGCTATAACTTTTACCCAAACCAATAAATATACACTTATTGCATTTTTTTTTTATCAAAGACATGTAGAACAATAAATTTAGAGAAAAATGTACAGTTGTGGCCAAAAGTTTTGAGAATTACATAAATATTGGAAATTGGAAAAGTTGCAGCTTAAGTTTTTATAATAGCAATTTGCATATACTCCAGAATGTTATGAAGAGTGATCAGATGAATTGCATAGTCCTTTTTTGCCATAAAAATTAACTTAATCCCCAAAAACCTTTCCACTACATTTCATTGCTGTCATTAAAGGACCTGCTGAGATCATTTCAGTAATCGTCTTGTTAACTCAGGTGAGAATGTTGACGAGCACAAGGCTGGAGATCATTATGTCAGGCTGATTGGGTTAAAATGGCAGACTTGACCTGTTAAAAGGAGGGTGATGTTTGAAATCATTGTTCTTCCATTGTTTACCATGGTGACCTGCAAAGAAACGCGTGCAGCCATCATTCCGTTGCATAAAAATGGCTTTACAGGCAAGGATATTGTGGATACTAAGATTGCACCTCAATAAACAATTTATAGGATCATCAAGAACTTCAAGGAAAGAGGTTTAATTCTTGTTAAGAAGGCTTCAGGGCATCCAAGAAAGTCCAGCAAGCGACAGGATCGTCTCCTAAAGAGGATTCAGCTGCGGGATCGGAGTGCCACCAGTGCAGAGCTTGCTCAGGAATGGCAGCAGGCAGGTGTGAGCGCATCTGCACGCACAGTGAGGCGAAGACTTTTGGAAGATGGCCTGGTGTCAAGAAGGGCAGCAAAGAAGCCACTTCTCTCCACAAAAAACATCAGGGACAGATTGATCTTCTGCAGAAAATATGGTGAATGGACTGCTGAGGACTGGGGCAAAGTCATATTCTCCGATGAAGCCTCTTTCCGATTGTTTGGGGCATCAGGAAAAAGGCTTGTCCGGAGAAGTATAGATGAGCACTACCATCAGTCCTGTGTCATGCCAACAGAAAAGCATCCTGAGACCATTCATGTGTGAGGTTGCTTCTCATCCAAGGGAGTGGGCTCACTCACAATTTTGCCCAAAAACACAGCCATGAATAAAGAATGGTACCAAAACACCCTCCAACAGCAACTACTTCCAACGATCCAACAACAGTTTGGTGAAGAACAATGTATTTTCCAGCACGATGGAGCACCGTGCCATAAGGCAAAAGTGATAACTAAGTGACTCAGGGACCAAAACGCTGACATTTTGGGTCCATGGCCTGGAAACTCCCCAGATCTTAATCCCATTGAGAACTTGTGATCAATCCTCAAGAGGCAGGTGGACAAACAAAAACCCACTAATTCTGACAAACTCCAAGAAGTGATTATGAAAGAATGGGTTGCTATCAGTCAGGAATTGGCCCAGAAGTTGATTGAGAGCATGCCCAGTTGAATTGCAGAGGTCCTGAAAAAGAAGGGCCAACACTGCAAATACTGACTCTTTGCATAAATGTAATGTAATTGTTGATAAAAGCCTTTGAAACGTATGAAGTGCGTGTAATTATATTTCACTACATCACAGAAACAACTGAAACAAAGATCTAAAAGCAGTTTAGCAGCAAACTTTGTGAAAACTAATATTTGTGTCATTCTCAAAACTTTTGGCCACGACTGTATATAGAAATGTAGTTTTAATTGAAACATTTTACAACCGAAAGTGAAAAATTATGATTTTTTGCAAAAGTTTCGGTCAATTTTGATTAATATAAAAAAAAAGTACAAATGTCAGCAGCAATGAAATACCACCAAATGAAAGCTCTATTAGTGAGAAGAAAAGGAGGTAAAATTCATTTGGGTGGTAAGTTGTATGACCGAGCAATAAACCGTGAAAGTAGTGTAGTGTAGAATTGTAAAAAGTGGTCTGGTCATTAAAGGGGTATTCCCACTTCATTAAATAGGTTTTAACTAATTCATTTCCCCCCACTGAACATATCTTCTTATATATGTAATTTACAAAAAAATTACCATTCGTCCTAAAAAAGGTTCTATGAGAACCCTTTGTTTACTCTTGTCTCCCATGGATACGGCCTCATCTCGCCGGCCGCATTCATGTGCCGCGCCTGCGCACCACAGCCGAAGACATTCATCGGCCAGCCTCTCCAGTAATACGAGAACGCGCACGTAGTATATCCAGCGCGTCTGAGATAGAGTTGCGCATGCGCGGGCATCCGAACAGTTCGGGCGAATCAGTGGAGTGAGCGGACGGACATCGGAGGAACGGGATACTATTTCCTAAAAGGTAAGTATAATATCTACTGGCCCACTAATCCACCAACGATTATTGAATATTGGGCAATAAAGGGGGTTCATCGTGAATTCAATGGGGGCATATTTATGTACACTTGGGGCAACTCTATGAATTCTATGGACACTGGGGGCAACTGTATGCTATGTATGGACACTGGGGGCAACTCTATTTATTTTATGGACACTGGGGGCAACTGTATGCTATGTATGGACACTGGGGGCAACTCTATGTATTTTATGGACACTGGGGGCAACTCGATATCTATGGACACTGGGGGCAACTGTATGCTATGTATGGACACTGGGGGCAACTGTATGTATTTTATGGACACTGGGGGCAACTATATGAAATGGATGGGAGGCACTTATGGGGGCAGATATGCAGAGATGTGTATGTGAGGTTTAGAATCAATGCGGGTGAAAGATAGAATCAGATGTAGCAGGGCTGAATAAGCGCTGTTCAGTCACAGTACTAATGGTGAAGAAAATAGATGGATTTAGCAGAGATGTGTATGTGGCGGTTTAGAATCAATGCTGGTGAAAGAGAAACAGATGAAGGAGAGCTGAATATGCGGATGTTCTGACACAGTGCTGGTTGAATAGAAAAACAGATGTAGCAGAGCTGTATATGTAGCAGGTCAGCATCAATGCTGGTGAAAGAAAAACAGATGTAGTAGAGCTGAATATGCGGCTGTTCTGATACAGTGCTGTTTGAAGAGAGAAACAGATGTAGTAGAGCTGAATATGCTGCTGTTCTGATACAGTGCTGTTTGAAGAGAGAAACAGACAGATGTAGCAGAGCTGTATATGAAGCTTTTCAGACACTGGAGAAGACACATGTAGCTGAGCTGTATATGCATCTATAAAGATACATAGTGTGAGGTTTATACACAACTGGAGCACAGCTGTAATGGAAACAAATCTGCATCAGTGCTGGTGGGTGGGGGTTGGTCAAGCTTTTGGGCTAATGTATAATAGGGAATTATAGTTTTACAAATGGGTTTGTAAAAGATCAGACAGATATTTTATGTGTAAAACTGTACACTAAGCTCACTTCACATGGCTCTCTGAGTGACCATTCCCCTCAGGCACTGCAGACTGATGAGTCATACTCTTCACATGAACTAGCATGCAAGGACTGAGTTCTCAGTGTGATGTCATAAGGAGGTGCTGCCTAAGCCCGCCCAGACTTAGCTGCAGAAAAGCAGGAAGTTAACAGCATAGTTGGCAGCAATTGAGAATGAAGTAGCAAGCTGGGAATACCCCTTTAAGGGGGTTTAAGCTACGGGAGGTGAGGTGGTTAAGCACAGGTAAAAGCAGGCCGTACAGGAACAAAAATGTGGATTTAAGGGGTAATTGAATATGTTAAAACCACCCTAAATTAGGGCATTTTGGATACACTCTGATGTTCCAGATCAATGTACCCCCCCAGGGGTTAATATCCACGCGTGGCTGAGAGACTGAACACTGACACAGAAGTTGGTCAAAGCAGTCTCTAACTTTACTACATGGGCTAAGCGTATATGAATCTTCAGAAGAGGGCAGTCCTCTCTGAGGCTAAAACATTGTTTCATTGGTCAAAAAGGAAAAAGTGATAAGAGAAACAGAGATAACACTTCAACATCTGCGCAGTGAGTACCACTTTGGAATGTGAACTAATGTAAACATCTGGTTACCATCGCCATTTTGTAATGGAGTTTATTCTAACAAGAATACTGCCTACGTCATATGTGACACTTCAAAAAGGTTCTTCTCTATAGGCAGTGAATAATATATACATATCATCAAGCCATATGATTGGCCTACGCATTCCACCACACTCTATTGGACACCTGTAGAAAGATGAGAAATCAGACACTTCCCACAGCACAGCTCTTTGCCCCCCTCTCTCTCCTCTCCAGTCTTGAAACAAAGAGGGGGGTGGGTGGGCACTTGGAAGTAGAAAAAGTTAACTCATTACAATCCTAGATATACAAAATATAGACTAAAATTCACACATCTTTAACATTCCCCCCTTGAATTTAATTCTCTCCCTAAACCTAAACATCTGTCCCAATGCTCCGCCTCCTCTTCACCAGCTTCCATGACAAGCCATTCCTAGCGAACAGCCTCCCGTGACACTGGATTATGGGGGGGACTGGACATTATACATTATATGGGGGGGACTGGAGGTCATCAGTGCTTCTGATTTGACTGGACCGAAGTTTTCATACAATTTTCCATATTCTTTTGAGTCATGATCAACAGTCACACAACGGAAATCCAGTCTCAGCACTTCCTTGAAATCAATCCAATTATCCTTGTCTTTGAGCTTCACTGTGCATGTGGTCAACAACACTCGGAATGGACCATCAAACCAGGGTTTTAGGACTTTTCTAACGTGTCTTTTTCTACCACCCAATCTCCAGACACAAGTGGGTGGGTTCCTGGTACTTTATCAAAACCTGGAAGTGAAGCAAAAACTCGAAAATGTTCTTTAGTCAAATGCTTATACAAAACTGATCACATAATCTGTCAGACAACCATGTTGCATTTGGAGCTGCTGTGGGAATTAAAATCCTATTCTAGGGGCTGACCCAAAAAGGACCTCATAGGGACAAAGGCCTGTCTCACGGTTAGACGTATACCTTACTAAAAGAGGGCTACCAGCAGGCACTCTATTAAGGCTTTGAATCTTTAACTTAGTGTCCCGTTCAGTTCCTTTTCCCTACTCTACTGCTGCTTTGTGGATGGTACGAAACATGTAAGGCCTGTCCTACACCCAAAACCTTCATCATCTCCTGCATCACTTCACCTGTGAAGTGAAAACCTGTGTCACTTTCAATGATCTAAGGTACCCCATACTTGCACACAACTTCGGCCATAATCTTCTTTACTTCTTTGGGTACGGTTTTGGCCATCCTGAAAACAAGTCATCACATATCAATACATATTCATACATGCCCACCTTGGGTATTTGAAGGTAGTCTGCAAACGTTGAAACAGTTACAAAAAGCAAGACGTGTTTCTTGGGTACCTTAACCACCTTGCCCACGTTGTTCTGGGCACAAACCATTTATCCTTGAGTATGTCTGACTGTTACAGTGCTGAACCCTGAGGCGTACCATATGCTACGTACTAAATCACACATCACACATAGCAGTTTTTGTCTGGTGCATCACTCCATGGGTTGCCTGTGCCATCGTGGAGTAGAGGGACCTGGGAAGGTAAAGTTTCCCTTCTTATTTGTAGTCCCCCCTTTTTCATCCACCAGTCCTTTTCCTCCTTCCCCATCTTGTTCTGTAAGGTCTTAAGAACTTTCGGGAGACAGGACGAGTTATTTCAGGGACCTGAACTGTGGCCACTTAAGACAGGGGTCTGCTTAGGTAATTTGGCAGCCATCTTTGCCGCCTGATCTGCCGTGGCTTTCCCCTTTGCCTCCTCTGCATCTGTTTACAGTGGCCTTTCATTGCTATCATCACCCCTCATGTTAGTGACAAGAGGGCTTCCATCACAGACCTCACTGCTTCCCGATTTTCGATGGGTTTTCCTGAAGCGATCAAGGAGTCTCTGGCTTTCCATATGGGCCCATAGTCATGGGCTATCCCAAAGCACACCTGGAATCAGTGTAAATGGTAGCTGTTTTTCCTTCTGCACATCTGCAAGCCATCTTCAGAGTCTTTTAGCTCCACTTCTGAGCAGACATGTGTGGTAGTTCACATTTAATCACCACTGCTCAACCTGTGTAGTAGCTGCCATACTGGCCATACCTTGATCCATCCACAAAGATCACATGATCTAGATTACCTAATGGCTGATTTACCAAATCCCACTACCTCTTGTGACATCATCTGCAAACAGACCGGAGCCTCTTCCTTTGAATCTGGAAGAAAAGTTTAAAGTGCGGTGCCCTAACTCTTTCCTCCCCCTTGGTCCAGAGGCAACAGGGTGGCTGGGTCCAAAGTATTACACCTTTGGAGAGCAACATTGTCAGGCAACAAAATGGAACAATAATGGGCAACAAAACAATCATTTGGATTGTACGTTCATGAGGATAGATGTAATATCAGCATCACTTTGTGGTTCAGAACTATCTCAGAGCTTTCATCAAGCACAGCTAGTACAACTACTACAGCTCTGATGCAGAAAGGGGCACCTCTGGCCACGGGATAAAGTCTGACTGAATAATATGCTATGGGGCGTTATTGCTGGCCATGCAGTTGGGTGAGGACAGCTGAGTCATGTCCACTCACTTCATAACAATACAATCTAAATGTAATAATCTGATAGGCTCAGTGTGGGGGAACACAAAATTGCCAGTTTTTGGCATAAAAAGCATCTACCACCTCATCTGTGAGGCGGTAGGGACTAAAGGACAAATCAATCACAGTGGAGTGAGTAGAGGTAATGGGAACCTGAGCCGACAAGGTGTCTGTGTGTGTTGGGCACGATGTGGGTGTTAGAAACTGTGGCTTCATTAACGGCATGTAGGTCATGTACCATCCAATGGTGAGTGGTTTGCTTTTCTCAGCTTCTGGGAGTACTGATACAAACATGGATCAGGGAATTTTATCACTAATGGCCAACAAACAAAGTTCTTGGTCGTTGAGGGCACCTGTAAGCGTCACAGTGCCGTCCTCCTGATGTGAGATACCAGCATGTACTTTTGCAAACAAATCTGCACCTAGGAGGCAACAAGGGGCGTTACCACTGACCAGCAAACGGGCAAGCGCATCTTGGTTAGGGGCAAATCTAATATGGATGGTTTCTGTTGAAAAAAAGGGAGCGTACTACTTTCCCATCCACTTCTACCCAAAGACTAGTGTCCTTGGAGAGTAAATCAGGGGAGGCCATGTTTGCTGTGCACAACTGTCTTGGTGTCACAACCAGACAGCTGAGAAGCTCTGACAGAGGCCTTTCAGAACCTCCTCCTTGAATTTCTGTGTTGTGGTATTCAGCTCCTCCTCTCGTCAGCCTCTCTCAGCTGTCATGTGTTAATTGCTTCCCTTTAAATGCCTCCCCAGAATGCTTTTCTGGGCGGCTTATATTACTTCCTGGAGTGTGTGTGCACGCTGATCTGTCCTCCTGTTTGCTTCAAAGCTAAGTGTACCTTTAACTGTTAATATCTGTTTGCTGGATCCCAGGTGACCCTGACTCCCTCCGTGTCTTGTGTAGGGAGCCGGTGGTCGTGTCCCCTCACTATTGTAGGGTGCTCAGGGCTTTATAGTCAAGGTTCGTGGATATGCAAACCTCCACCATTCGGATCTTTGCATAGGCTGAGCAGCCAGGGAAAGTGCCAGGTCTTCTGCAGGGGTCTCCCTTGGTTCCTTAGTTTTTGGATCCAGCGAGTCATTTATACATGTTGCTTTGCCTTGTTACCTGTACACATTCCGTGACATTATAAGCCGCCAAAACCGTCTTAAGCATGGATCCGGTTTCACTTTTGGCTGAACGCTTCCAGGGTCTTTCATTGGAGGTAGCTGACCTCCGTAAGACTTTTTCTCAGCTTCAAGTGACCGGTTCAGCTTGCGTTCATGGAGCTTGTTCTGAGCCTAAGATCTCGCTCCCGGATACGTTCTCCGGGGGTAGTGAGAATTTTGTGCGTTTTAGAGAGGCTTGCAAACTCCATTTTCGCCTTCTTCCCCATTCTTCTGGTGATGAGGAACGGAGGGTGGGGATCATTATATCGCTGCTCAGGGGTAACGCTCAGTCCTGGGCCTTTTCGCTGCCGGAGGGGGCACGGCCCCTCCGTTCAGTGGATGAATTCTTTTTAGCCCTGGGTCAGATATATGATGATCCGGATCGTATTGCTCTGGCGGAGTCTAGACTACGTCTCCTATGCCAGGGTAAACAATCCGCAGAAATATACTGCTCAGAATTTCGGAGTTGGGCAGCTGATACTGGTTGGAATGATGCTGCACTCCGAAGTCAATTTTGCCATGGTCTTTCAGAGGGATTGAAAGATGCATTTGCCTTTCATGAAAGGCCTATTTCTTTGGACTCTGCTATGTCTCAGGCCGTTCGTATTGACAGGCGTCTTAGAGAGAGAGGAGAGATCTCTCCTTCCTGTCATACTCGGTCCCAGGACTGTGCAGCGGTCCCATTCTCTGCGCAGGGGTCTCAGTCGCTGTCAGCCCCTTCTGAGCAGGAGCCCATGCAGCTGGGGTTGATTGCTTCTGACAATAGAAGATTCAGCCCGCATGGGAGGGTTTGTTTTTGTTGTGGAGGTATTAATCATTTGGCAAATATTTGTCCCTCTAGGAGATTCAGGCAGTTCTCTGGGTATAATAAAGAAACGAAGAGGAAAAAATCTTTGAAAAATGTTCCGTCTGTTACTATTGGCAGGATTGAGGCGGAGATTGAAGATTTTCCGTTTGCTTGTAGTTCCCGTTTTGTCCTGCCGGCTAGGGTGGCGCTAGAGAGCAAGAACATTTTTTGTGAGATTTTTGTGGATAGTGGAGCAGCGGTCAATCTCATTGATAATCACTTTGCGATAACTCATGGTTTCCAGGTGTGCGCTTTGAGAAAGGATATTCCTGTGTTTGCTATTGATTCCGCTCCACTTTCTCAGAAGTCATTAAAGGGCATAGTTCACAATATCCGTTTAATTGTGAGTGATGCTCATGTTGAGGATGTGTCATGTTTCGTCCTTAGCGGTTTGCCGACTCCTCTAGTGTTGGGGCTACCCTGGCTCACTAAACATAACCCCACCATTGATTGGCAAGCAAGGCAAATAAATGGTTGGAGTGACTTTTGCAGAGAGAATTGCCTCACGACATCTGTTTCTGAGGTTGCTACTAAGACTGTACCATCTTTTCTCTCTGAATTTTCGGATGTCTTCTCTGAGAGTGGAGTTCAGGATTTGCCCCCGCACAGGGAGTACGATTGCCCTATTAATCTCATCCCAGACGCCAAGCTGCCTAAATCTCGTTTATACAATCTTTCCCAACCTGAGAGGATCGCTATGCGTGCTTATATCTCTGAGAGTCTGAGAAAGGGACACATACGACCCTCGAAGTCACCTGTTGCCGCTGGTTTTTTCTTTGTTAAGAAAAAAGATGGTTCATTAAGACCTTGTCTGGATTTCAGGGAGCTGAACAATATTACAATTCGTGACCCTTATCCGCTTCCTCTGATCCCGGACCTATTTAACCAGGTTGTTGGGGCTAAAGTCTTTTCCAAATTAGATTTAAGAGGGGCATACAACCTGGTCAGGGTCAGAGAAGGGGACGAATGGAAGACGGCCTTCAATACCCCTGAGGGCCATTTTGAGAATTTGGTTATGCCTTTTGGTTTGATGAATGCCCCAGCCGTTTTTCAGCATTTCGTGAACAGCATTTTTTATCATTTGATGGGAAAATTTGTATTGGTGTATTTGGATGACATTTTGATTTTTTCTCCCGATTTCAAAACTCATAAGGAACATTTACGTCAGGTCTTGCTCATCCTGCGGGAGAATAAATTATATGCGAAACTGGAAAAATGTGTGTTTGCGGTTCCAGAAATTCAATTTCTGGGGTTTCTTCTCTCCGCTTCTGGTTTTCGCATGGACCCCGAGAAGGTCCGCGCTGTGCTTGAGTGGGAGCTTCCTGAGAATCAAAAGGCGCTGATGCGTTTTTTGGGCTTTGCCAATTATTACAGGAAGTTCATTTTGAATTATTCTTCTATTGTTAAACCACTCACTGATATGACCAGAAAGGGGGTAGATTTTTCTTCTTGGTCAGTAGAGGCGCGTAAGGCTTTTTCGGATATCAAGGAGAGTTTTGCTTCCGCTCCCATCTTGGTGCAACCTGATGTTTCGTTACCCTTCATAGTTGAGGTTGATGCTTCTGAGGTGGGTGTGGGGGCGGTCTTGTCTCAGGGTTCCTCTCCTGCCAATTGGCGACCGTGTGCCTTTTTCTCAAGAAAACTCTCCTCCGCAGAGAGAAATTACGATGTGGGAGATAGGGAATTATTGGCCATCAAGTTGGCTTTTGAGGAATGGCGCCATTGGCTAGAGGGAGCCAGACACCCTATTACCGTATTTACTGACCATAAAAATCTGGCCTACTTGGAGTCAGCCAAGCGTCTGAACCCGAGACAGGCCAGATGGTCGTTGTTCTTTTCTAGGTTTAATTTTGTTGTCACGTTCCGCCCTGGAGTTAAGAATGTGAAGGCAGATGCCCTGTCACGTTGTTTTCCGGGAGGCGGGAATTTTGAAGACCCGGGTCCCATTTTGGCTGAAGGTGTGGTGGTCTCTGCTCTTTTTCCTGAATTGGAGGCAGAGGTGCAGGCAGCCCAGTCAGAGGCTCCTGATCTTTGTCCTCCTGGGAGGTTGTTTGTGCCTCTCGCTTTAAGACACAAGATTTTTAAAGAACACCACGATACGGTCCTTGCTGGGCACCCGGGGGTAAGAGCCACACTGGATCTCATCGCTCGGAGATTCTGGTGGCCTGCGCTTCGTAAGTCGGTTGAGGGTTTTGTGGCAGCCTGCGAGACTTGCGCTCGTGCCAAAGTCCCTCATTCACGGCCATCAGGTCCTCTCCTTCCCTTACCCATTCCTTCCCGTCCTTGGACACATCTGTCCATGGACTTTATCACGGACCTGCCTCGTTCCTCGGGGAAGACTGTGATTCTGGTGGTGGTGGACCGTTTTAGCAAAATGGTGCATTTCATCCCTTTTCCTGGTTTGCCCAATGCTAAGACGCTGGCGCAGGCTTTTGTTGATCACATTGTCAAATTGCACGGTATTCCTTCAGACATAGTCTCTGATAGGGGCACGCAGTTTGTTTCCAGATTCTGGAAGGCTTTCTGTTCTCGCTTGGGGGTTCGGTTGTCATTCTCTTCTGCTTTCCACCCGCAGTCGAATGGCCAGACAGAGCGCGTCAATCAGAATCTGGAGACATATCTGCGTTGTTTTGTGGCGGAGAATCAAGAGGATTGGTGTTCTTTTTTGTCCCTTGCTGAGTTTGCTTTAAATAACCGTCGTCAGGAGTCCTCTGATAAGTCACCATTTTTTGGTGCATATGGGTTTCATCCACTGTTTGGGACTTTCTCGGGAGAGGGGTCTTCTGGTTTACCTGATGAGGACAGATTCTCCTCGTCTTTGTCATCTATTTGGCAAAAGATTCAAGATAATCTAAAGAGCATGAGTGAGAGATATAAGCGTGTGGCTGATAAGAGACGTGTGCTTGGTCCGGACCTGAATGTTGGTGATCTGGTGTGGTTGTCTACCAAGAATATCAAATTGAAGGTTCCCTCCTGGAAGTTGGGTCCTAGGTTTATTGGGCCTTACAAAATCCTGTCTGTCATCAA